>NC_073304.1:84788196-85441796 GCF_027595985.1 Sorex araneus | reverse complement strand
TTCAAATCTGTCACCAACAGGTTCATTAAAAACCTGACGTGCGCCGGGATCTGTGCCAGCCTGGTCTGCGTGCCCTTCGACATCATCCTCAGCACCAGCCCTCACTGTTGCTGGTGGATCTACACCGTGCTCTTCTGCAGGGTCGTCAAATTCTTGCACAAAGTCTTCTGTTCTGTGACTATCCTCAGCTTCCCTGTTATAGCCTTGGACAGGTGAGGGCAGATCATCACGGGCTAGAGGTGTATTCTTTATTAAAGAGTATTAAACAATTTGCATTCACGAAGCAAATGGTGAGTAGTTTGTGGAACAAGTTTGTAGAACTCTGGAACACAAGTTCCACAGACTGTCAATTTGAGTTTGTGTTCAGCAGCAGAAGAATTAATGTCTGAAAGAATCTCACGAAAGGCTGGTTAGTTTAGCGTCAGCTATGGGCAATAGGTCTATTGAGCAAAGACAGGACACAGGAGTGGGGATAGGGTTAACAGCATAAGGATGCCCGAGGGGAGACCCTAGACCAGGATGCAGCTTCAGCTTGGTTGGAGTTGGTGATTTTTTGATCCAGGATGGATAAAGTTCTGGAAAAACAGGGGGCACAATTCAGTGGTTACTTAACAGATGATTAGACCGTCCCGTTCAAACCTGCCATAGAATACCTGGATCTTTTTCAAGGATTTATTTCCAGAGCTTTGATTGTTATGGTTGTTTTCTCTTTTTATCCATTTGGTTTTTCCCCCTATTTTGGGGGGGTGGCTCTCAGGCAGTGCTCAGTGGCTGCACCTGGTGATTTGGGCAACCAGACTAGAGAGTTTGGTGCTCTGGCCAGGTAATGCAATGCTACTTGAGCTGGGGCCCCCTGGGTCAGCCTAGTGATGCTCAGAGGGTTCTAGGGTTACCCCCAAGGTGTGCTCAGTTACCTCTGGTGCTGCGGTGCACACTGAGAGTGTTTTGTCCTGAAAAGCTTTACTTTGTTTGTTTGTAGTGCCAGGGCCCAACCTGGGCCTCACACATGTGATGTATGTGCTCAATCATGTCACATCCTGACTCCTGAAAGGGTTTTTTTTCTTCTTCTTTTCTTTATAAGCTTTATTAAGATATTGGCACCTCAATAAATTCACTTATTTTAAATATGTCAGTAAATATTGGTATGTTTAAGGACCTGTGCATCCATCCCTGCAACTGAGCTTTAAAATGTCTGAAAGAATCTCATAAAAGGCTGCTTGATTTAGCAGCAGCTGTTAATGGAAATGAAATCATTGTCACTGTCATCCCGTTGCTCATCGATTTGCTCGAGCGGGCACCAGTAACGTCTCCATTTGAGACTTGTTGTTACTGTTTTTGGCATATCGAATATGCCATGGGGAGCTTGCCAGGCTCTGCCATGTGTGCGGGATACTCTTGGTAGCTTGCCGGGCTCTGTGAGAGGGGCAGAGGAATCGAACCCAGGTCGACCACGTGCAAGGCAAACACCCTACCGCTGTGCTGTCGCTCCAGCCCGGAAATAAAATATATGAAATATTTCCTTCAGTCTGAAAAGAAGCTCATGCTTATTTCTAGAGTTATAGTCATTCCCCCCTCCCAGCCCCATGCTCTAGGCAATGACACCTGCTGGAGGTGGTGGTTTGTTTTGTTTTTTACCTTTTGTGTACAGGCAATCATGTGATATGGGATTTCTTGGGCCTGGCTTCTCTCACTCAACATAGTGTCTTTGAGATTCATCCATATCATAGTCTACATCAGGATTTCACTTCTTTTGTTGCTAAATTATCTTTCATTGTATGGCTATAAACATTTTTTTTGTTTATCCATTTATTTGTTGATGTACATTTGAGTTGTTTCCACTTCTAGCTATTGTGAATAATACTATTGTGAATCCTACATGTTTTTCAGCGATAATAATCAACAAGTGTAGGAACACATTTTTTTCTGAACAGTTTGCTATTATGCCTCGAAGCATTGCTGCAATCCCCATGGATTATCTTGGGCCCTTTGCTCAGATAAGAACATATGCAAACAGTTTTCTTTCCAGTGAGGATGTCTCTCAAATTTTTTCCACCTTAAAAAGGAGATAAGATCTTTAGTAGAAGAACAAGACTGGCATATTCCTCATTTATTACTGAATTGCAGGCTACTTGCAAGCACCAGTCATGGCTTGGATGGAGACAAAGGAAAGACAGTCCTTCCTCACTACTTTCTCAGACACTTGTCATGGCACTGAGTCAGCAGGCTAATTGGGAGACCACCTACACTTTCTGCATCATTTTTTAAAATTGTGCACACAAAAAAACTCCTAATGAATTGTGTGCATCTATCTCCATCTCTTTCCCAGTGCATAATGGAAGCAGAAATTATTAGGAGATTGGGTTTGTTGTCTGTCAGTTAGCAGATGGGAGCTGGAGACAGTGCACCCTTGGGCATGTATTGTGTGTGGGGTCTCACTGGACTTACAGAGTTGTGGTTAGGAAAGTTTATATTCAGAAGGAAAAGTGAGAGCATGAATAACTTATGCTTTTCTTTCTTTCTTTTTTTCCCCCTCCCAGAAAAAGATCTAGAGCACATTTCACCGCACTGCGCCCATCTATGATCAGCCATGATCGTGTTGTGTTTGCATCGTGTCTCCCTCAGCCCGGAACATTCTCCCCCAGCTTGTCCCCTGCCAGCCTCGGTCACAGTGCCATCTTCTCTAGACATTTCCCAGGTGCTTCCCTTCTGTCCCTGCAGCCTGCTCCTCTGCGGGAGCCTTCATCTCTGCGTTCACAGTTGCTCCTTTGCACGCCTCCTTTCCTGCTGCGCTTCAACACATTCCTATGCATCTTTTCTTTTTGAAAAATTTTTTTTTTTAAATTTTTGTTTTTTATATTTTTATAAATTTGTTTTTGTTTTGGGCCATACTTGGCCATGCCCAGGGCTTCCTTCTGATTTTGTGCTTGGGGATTACTCCGAGTGGGTTTGGGGGACCATCTGGGGGTGCTGGGGATCGAACCTAGGTCATCTGAGTGTAAGGCAAGTGCCCTGCTGGCTGTACTATCTCTCTGGCACCCTGCTGTGCATCTTTGCAGCTTAGTAACCTAGCACAGTACTGTGAGTTATGAGAAGACAAAAGAATACATGCTTTCTCATGCACATTTGATCATCATCCGAGGCTTCCTTATGTGCCTGGAATTTCCTAAGCATTGAGAACATTAAAGGTGTTGGTTGTTGCATTAATGGAGATAACTTCTGGGGTCCCAGGATGTAGCTTGGTGGAAGAACATGTGCTTAGCATGGCCTTAATTGGGCCCCCAGCAGTAGCAGCAGCAGCACCCACCACCACCAAGGATAACTTGGGGGAATCTGAGGTTGAGGATTGGTTACCAAGGAAACCTACAGGCATTGAGGGCATTCTCAAAGAGAGGAACTGGAGGACGAGTCTAGTTGCTGATGGCCATTGATTTAATTCAAAGAAAGGGGCTTCAGAGAGCTTTCACCCTGGGAACCCGATGCTTTCACATGTCCCCTTGGCAGCCCCATCCTCCTTGAGGACAGAAGCTCCTTCGTTTGGGCTGCGTGTTTCTCTTCTCTGGCGCTCAGTATTCTTAGTGTTCTTCAGGAGCAAGCTGGGTGCCCGAGTTCTGTGAGCCATTCTGACAAACTAACCCAGCCTCCTGTGCTGGCACCTGCAGTCTGAGGGCCAGGTAGTGTTCTCGAGTCTGTAGGAAGTTGGTCAGGAGCCCAGGGAATAGCCAGAGCTTGCAGCCCGCATCTCAAAGGAGGGTGGTCTGGGGAGGTTGGCCTCTTTCCCTGTGGAATCCCGTGCTGCCTCTGGGTAGACAGTGTTAAAACTGAGCCCAACTCTCTGGCACCCTCCTGTGTCCAAGAAGGGTGGATATGGGGAGGCCTCCAGGCGCTCAGATTACTTAATGTGCATGGAGTAAGGGCTACTCCAGCCTTAGGTGCCTGCAGAGGCGTGGTGAAGCTAAAGGGAAGCGGCCCCCCCAGATCTGGTGGCTGTTGGCAGAGAGAGCCCAGGTCTGAAGAATTACTCAGTTCCCTCAATCATTAAAACTTTGAAAGTTTTGGAATCCTGAGAAGGTGGCTACAGAACAATCAAAGCTTGAAGAAAAAAAGAAATTTAACAACAATGTCTAATTGAGTGGGCATTTCAGGCTTTTGAGTGATTATGGAGGCAACAATGGCCACTGAGCAGACAAAAATCTTTTGTTTTCCTTTGGGGATCCCCAAACAGTGCTCAGGAGGCCCAGAGGCCACACCTGGCAGTGCCTGAGGAACCGTGTGGTACAGGGTTCAGATTTGTGTCCAGACACATGTGCCTGGACTGCTGTACCTGGCGTCTAAGTAGCATAATTTTTTTGATTTTGTATTGTAGAGGACTGAGTAGTACCTAAACACCATACTCAGTGGTGTTTAGGAGTCACAGTGATGTCCAGGGGAACATATGGTGCTAGGGATTGAACCCGGGCCTCCCACTTGCAAAGCATTTACTCCAAATGCTTGTCCCTGGCTTGAGCTGACATGTTTTTTTGACAACCAAATTGATTTGGGGATGGGTCTTATCAGAAAGCATGAATCTTCCAGACAGTCTTGCTAAGCTGCTGCCAATGTGAGAGGGGCCAAGCCTGAACTGTGTGGCATGTGTTTGTTTCAAAATGTCTGTAGACAGTCTTTGTTAGTGGCTTTGACAATTTTCCTAGAGCTTCTCTAGCTCATGTAAATAAAAAGTTGTTTTTTTAAACAAACTCCTCTTTGTTGAAAAATAGATGGTTGTACAGCGAGGGAGCTATCCTTGATAGTGAGGGTGTTTGGGGGATTTAATCCTGGTGGCAGCAATACACTGCTATGGATAGGTATGATGGCTTGTTTTCCTGAGAAAGAGCCGTGACAGTTCGATGAAGACGAGGCTTTTTCTGCTCACTTGGAAAGCTGCTTCTTTCCAGTCTAGTGATTTCCTCACTGAGTGGCCAAGTCCTCAGAACTCAAGGTAAGGCTTTCAGATTCCTCTGGTGGTTCCCTCTGTCTTGGGAGTAGTAAAAGAACTTGATTCTTTGACTTACTCTCTCTTACGCTGCTGATGTTGACTCCGCTCATTTATGGAGTGTCTTTTTCCAGGAAACGGATTCTGTTTGTGCATTTTTCAGGTACTACTCAGTCCTCTATCCTCTGGAGAGAAAGATATCAGATGCCAAGTCACGTGAATTGGTGATGTATATCTGGGCCCACGCGGTGGTGGCCAGCGTCCCTGTGTTTGCCGTGACCAATGTGGCCGACATCTATGCCATGTCCACTTGCACAGAAGCCTGGAGCAACTCCTTGGGCCACCTGGTGTACGTTCTCATCTATAACATCACGACTGTCATCGTGCCCGTGGCCCTGGTGTTCCTCTTCTTGATCCTGATCCGCCGGGCCCTGAGCGCCAGCCAGAAGAAGAAGGTCATCATTGCCGCGCTGCGGACCCCCCAGAACACCATCTCCATACCCTACGCATCCCAGCGGGAGGCTGAGCTGCATGCCACCCTGCTCTCTATGGTGATGGTCTTCATCTTGTGTAGCGTGCCCTATGCCACCCTGGTGGTCTACCAGACTGTTCTCAACGTCCCCGACACGTCCGTGTTCTTGCTGCTCACTGCCATTTGGCTGCCCAAAGTCTCTCTGCTGGCCAACCCTGTGCTCTTTCTGACCGTGAACAAGTCTGTCCGGAAGTGCTTGGTCGGGACCTTGGTGCAACTGCACCACCGCTACAGTCGCCGGAACGTGGTGAGCACGGGCAGTGGGGCGGCCGATGCCAGCCTGGAGCCCAGCATGCGCTCGGGAAGCCAGCTCCTGGAGATGTTCCACATCGGGCAGCAGCAGATCTTTAAGCCCACTGAGGATGAGGAGGAGAGTGACACCAAACACACGGGCGAGGCGGAGCTCCAGGCTAAGGGGGTGGTGGCCACAGGCCTGGAGGGGGAACTGGGCTCACAGTTTGCCACCCTTGCACCACCCCCAGGCACAGTGGATCAGGCAGCCCTGGCAGGCCCCCTGGAACTCGAGGCATTCCCCGACAAATACTCCCTGCAGTTTGGCTTTGGGCCTTTTGAGTTGCCTCCTCAGTGGCTCTCGGAGACCCGAAACAGCAAGAAGCGGCTGCTTCCACCTCTGGGCAACACCCCTGAAGAGCTGATCCAGACAAAGATGCCCAAGGTAGGCAGGGTGGAGCGGAAGATGAGCAGAAACAACAGAGTGAGCATTTTCCCCAAGGTGGATTCCTAGCCGGAGAGTCAGTTGCTGGAAGCTGCCAGCAAGGTTCCAGACGACCCCAGAACACCTCCTGTTCTGCACCCTTCCCCTGGCTCCACGATTTCCACAATCTCATTGCAGCCCTGAGGGGTCGCCTCCTTCTCTGCAGGCCAAAAGTCTTTGAATGAAAGGGAAGTCTGTACAGAATCCAAATGTCCTCTTTCTTCAGGGAGTGTTAATTTATTTCTCTCCATGATCCATGTCCTAAGTAAAGTTCGCATATCTCTTTGCAAAGATGACAGGGGGGCAAGGGAAATGGGTTTGGGGTGGGCAGTCCTGGGACCCCTTTATCTCCCTGGGCCCAGCCCACAGCCTGGCAGTAGCCATCTAAGGGGCTCTGCAGATGGTTGGCATATGCTGTGGGAGTTTTAGAAAGAAGATGCCTGTTCGGTGGACTTACACAGGACAATATTAAAATGTTTTATATTGATCTCTGTTTGGGGGCAGGAGGGGGAGGACTTGCCCTTTGACCTTTTTTTCTCTGGAAGTCTCAATCAGTTTTTCCAATGCTCTTATCCCTGTCACCAGAGTATGAATAAGGAAGGTCTGCTAGCCCCCCCTGACAGACATGCCAGTTGATGTGCCTTTATTGAGGGAGGGAACTTGTCCTTGATTAAGATTTCTGTCCTGCCACTCCCGGGCATCGCTGAGCCCCCTGAGAGATGCCTGCACCCCACCTGTGGTGGATGTTGGTTGGAAAACACCACAAGCTCTTTACTGTCTTTATCCCTAGTGTTTTATCAACCAGTGAAAGAGAAGCTTAGAGGCCGAGCAGGAAAAATGAGAACTGTCCACCCTAGTCTTTCCTTGCACTTATCTCATGAGAAAGACATGTTGGGAGTAAAGTATATTGAAAAACTTGCTACCTTGTGCACACTTGAAATTGATAACTAAACAGTATGCAAAGTCAGTGAATACTGGGCCCTCTGGAAACGTTAAGCCAAAAATACTTGGTTAGGAAAGGGACGTCTGCACAGAAGAATGGGAAAAGCTGAGGAAGTTGCCTCCCTGCGGAGGGACCCCGGAACCCAGGGGTGGCCAGTCTCCCATTCAGCCCCTTCCTGCCACTGCAGCTCTGCCCGAAGGAATAGAACTGGGAGAAAGACTTAACATTGCGAAATGCCAGCCCAACTGAGTCCAGGTGAACTGGCCACTTCTTCCTGTTCCACAAAGTTTTGCCATGAACCAGAGAGTCTAGAAGGGATGGGACAGTGTCCTCAACCGAATAGCCCCCTGTGGCTCTCTCCAAAGACGCCACCTCCTGGTGGATTTCTCTGGGAAGAACACAAAACAAAGACACCACTTTGCTTTAAGGAGCGCAAATCAAATGCCGAGTCTGCTCTTCTCTCCAGAGTGTTGTGTTCTCCTTAGTGGTGTGTAGGGGAGCCCATCCAGTGCCTTGAGCAAGCTTGAAGGGAAGTGGTCCTTCTGGTGGGCACCACTCCATAGCCCAAAGGCAGTGGGCCTCGCGTCCGTCCCATCTTCTTGCCACTGTCCAGGCCCCCTGGGGAAGCTCACAGGGATAGGGAGTTTCCTCTGCCTTTTCTTCTGAGTCTGGTACCCTGTGATGCCCGAGTGTGTGCCCGGAAGCTCCCTGCGAAGGAGCCCTTTCCTCTTTGTGTTGTTTCTGCCCAAAGTGTTCCATACTCACCACAAAGCAGGGGGCTGCCCCCTGTGCATGCCACTGTAGCCCCCTCACCCTGATAGAATTGTGGCCCTTCGGGCTTAGCTACCAGAGCCTTTACAGCCGTGACAACTTTCATTGAGGGAAATTCTCATCTGTCAAAAAATCGTGTTTCCATTTCCAAGAGTCTATCAAATGTAATTCTATTTGTGTCATTTGAATATAGATATTCACAATTTAATAAATTCTGCTGAGG
Source organism: Sorex araneus (assembly GCF_027595985.1). Taxonomy (NCBI): domain Eukaryota; kingdom Metazoa; phylum Chordata; class Mammalia; order Eulipotyphla; family Soricidae; genus Sorex; species Sorex araneus. Next base: position 85,433,643 of record NC_073304.1, on the reverse strand, counting down.
TAGAATTTGTAGGTATTAATGTATGTCTGAACAGATGGTTGGCTTCTAACAGATCATTTGCCAGGTATATTTCTATACTCTTTGAAGAAATACATTTTAATAAAAAAAAAATTGAAAAGCAGTTTCTGAACTAAATAAAATAGAGTTGTATGAGTTTTCTTTTTTTTTTTTTCCTGGCCTTTGTTCCCCTTCCAAGCAGCCTGAATCTCTTCCTAGACTATCTGGTTTTATATTAATGAAGAAAACTCCATGGAGCTGGAGCGATAGTACTGTGGGTAGGATGCTTGCTTTACATAAGGCTGGCCTTGAGTTTGATCTGTGACAGCCCATATAACCCCCTGAGCACTGAGTGAGGAGTAACCCTTGAGCATCACAGGGTCCAGCCCAAAAACAAAAACAACAACTGTTGGAATATAGCTCCTAAATATTTTAGGCCTAACATTGGTTTGTCCTTTCTCCCTTGCCACAGGGAGCTTAGGTTTATCAGGTTACACCCATCACAGTGCTCCTGAGTCACTCCCATTCCTTTGTCTGTAACCTCTTCTCTGTGCACTTTTCCCCAGCCAGTTAATCACCTTTTTCCCGTAATCACTGTAATACTGTCATGTCCATCTCGTTGTTCATCAATTACTCGAGCTGGTGCCAGTAACGTCTCCATTTGTCCCAGTCCTGGGATTTTAGCAATCTCTCCTTACTCAATTTCCCTCTAATCAGACTCTGTTAACTTGTAAGGTCAAATCCTTCTAGGACACTGAACTTGTATTATAAGTTAATATTGCCTTTCTCCTCTCCTTATATCTTTTGAATAGTTTACTTTAAAGCAATGTCCTTTATGTAGGAACAAAGGAAGACAGTTAATATTATGCTTCTGTAACTTGAGAGTAAATTGTCTCCAAACAATCCGCACTCCAGGGCATCTGCTTCCTCGACTTATGCCTCAGTTGCCCTTAGTTCCTAGCACCCCAAAAGCAGAGTCCTGATGAGGGACTGTGTGGACCCAGGGCCAGTTGTGAGCTACCCTGGCATAGAAATAGGCCAGGCCAAAGCGCCACGATACTCAACCATAAGTTGAGAGCATGGTCATGGACAAATGCCGTCATGATCCAAAAGTAACAACAAGATTAGGACCCTGCTAGGGATAGGAAAGACTAATTTGGCCTGAGCATGGTAGTCTGAGATCAAGATGACCCCAGGAGAGCAATTCTATAAGCTTAATGTATCTCTTATTTTGTCCATACAAAATGATTAATATTATGAATGTTTATATGTTTGTTGGACAAGGAGAGGAGAAAAACACCCATGGGATTCTGCTCTTGGGCAAGTCATCCTGCTGTAAGAGAATCTGTCCTAGAAGAAGCTTCCTCTGAGGGAAGGACTTTACCTCTGTTGATTGTATGACCACACCTACATGTAATCATTACCCCTACCCCTCATGCTTTGGGATTTAACTAGACTGTAAGTGTGGGCTGGGGGAGGAGAAGGAGATGAAGTGAGAGCCAGAAGGAGAATAAAGGGGGATCCAGAAAGAGAATGAAGTAGCACGGGAGAGGAAGAAGCAGGAGGAGAATCAGAGGAGAAAGGAGATGGGTATGGAATAAACTGCAACTGACACCAACCAGCCTGGCCCTCATTTCCCATTTCCTCCTTCGTCCTTCCTTCATCATCGACCTCCCCAGAGTGGGGGAAGTTGAGTGAGACTACCAAATGCAGGCGGCCAGGCGGTGAGGGGGGACGGGGGGAAGGGGGAGAGAGCTGCCTCGTGAGGCCCCTTGTATTTTATTTAGTAAACACACAAACAACAACAAACATATTCTACAGAGTGATTGTTTATGATTTCTGATAAAGATGTGATAATGGATTGTGTGTCCCTAATTTTACTCATCCCTGAAATGTCATAAAACTCCATTATTTTAATGGATTAAAAATAAAGGCCATAAAATTCTACGGAGTAGGAGAAAGGGAAGCATTCTGAATGCAGGTGAGCCTCTAATGGCAACACATTTTAATAATTTTTTTGTTTTAATTTTTTTTTCTTTTCGGGTCACACCCAGCGATGCACAGGGCTTACTCCTGGCTCTGCACTCAGGAATTACTCCTGGCAGTGCTCAGGGGACCATATGGAATGCTGGGATTTGAACCCGGATCGGCCATGTGCAAGGCAAACGCCCTACCCGCTATGCTATCACTTCAGCCCCTGTTTTAATTTTTTAAAAAGAAATTTCCCAGTTATTTTTTTTCTTTCTTTCTTTTTTTTTTTTTTTTTTTTTTTTGCTTTTTGGGTCACACCCAGCGATGCACAGGGGTTACTCCTGGCTTTGCATTCAGGAATTACTCCTGGCAGTGCTTAGGGGACCATATGGGATGCCGGGGATCGAACCCGGGTTGGCCGCGTGCAAGGCAAACGCCCTACCCGCTGTGCTATCGCTCCAGCCCAAGAAATTTCCCAGTTATTTTATTATTTTATTTTTAAGTTTTTAAAAGTTTTTTTTATTGAATCAGTGTGAGATCCTTACAAAGCTGTTCATGATTGAATTTCAGTCGTACAGTATTCCAACACCCATCCCTCCACTAGTGTACGTTTCCCAGCACCAGTGTCTTCAGGTTCCCTCCCATCATCCCCAACCCTTCACACCCTGCCTGCCTCTATGGCAGGTGCTTTTCTTCTTCCTCTCTCTCTCTCTCTCTCTCTCTCTCTCTCTCTCTCTCTCTCTCTCTCTCTCTATCCCTCCTTTTCGGCATCATGGTTTGCAATATTGATACTAAAGGTTATCAAAAATATCCCTTACCTATTTTTAACCCTCAGATCTTGTCCAGTGAGGCAACACATTTTAGAAGCTGGGAGGCAGATGGACAATGGAAACCAACAAGAGGACTTAAGAAATCCCCAAGGGTTTGTCATTGTTGAATACTGTCCACTTTTTTTTTTTTTTGTCTCTCTGTATTCCGTAGATGAGTGAGAGCATCTGGTCATTTATTACCCCTTCCTTAACTTTTATTCAAGATAGAACAGAATTACCAGTGGTGAGGGGAAAACCTTTAGTTTGAAAGGTCATAGCAAGATAAACACACAGGAAATAACTGTTTATGGACATATCTCTGCAGTAGAGCAACTGCCTAGCCTGTGGGAGGGCCTATGTTTTAGCACCACCGAAAGGAAAAGATCCTGCAAGTCTTCAAAGCAAACATTAAAAGACTGAATAGAGGGCCCAAGGACAGTTTACAGGGGCTGGAGTGTCCTTTGCATGCAGGATCCCCTGGTTCTATCCTTAGCATTTTGTGGCTCCCCACGCCCTGACGCTGCCAGGTATGTTCCCACTACCCCCACAAATAGAATCAAACTTTTGAGATTGACAAACATGACGGCATAAGTAAAAACCGTTTAGAAGGTAAGTTGGGGAAAGATCCCAGACTGTACTTAAAAAAAGATAGAGAAAGGAAATGTCAGATTAGGAATTGACTCTAGGGCCTAAACTCCAGAAGGCCCAGCATCCAAATAATAGGAATTATAGAAAAAGAGGCAAAATGGAGAAGAAATCATCGATGAAATAATTCAAGATTATTTTCCGGAAGCACACAGTCTTCTAATAGCCTTGTTCTTCCTCTTAGAGAACCTGACAAGCTACCAAGTGTCTGTTGCCCGCACAGGAGAGCCTTGCAAGCTCCCCATGGTGTATTCATATCCCAAACACAGTAACAGATATATACATACCTCTCCGAGAGCCCGGCAAGCTAGCAAGAGTATCCCGCCCACACGGCAGAGACCAGCAAGCTACCCGTGGCATATTCAATATGCCAAATACAGTAACTATAGGTCTCATCCCCCTGACCCTAAAAGAGCCTCCAGTCATGGGAAAGATGCGTTAAAAAGAGGCTGCTAAAATCTCAGTGCTGAGTGTAATAGAGACGTTACTGGTACCTGCTAGAGTAAATCGACAAACAATAGGATGATAGTGACAGTGACAATGGCTTAAAACTGACGAATGAACATTTTTGTATTGCAAAGTTTCACTATCAACCAGTGGATAAAAAAAAAAAGTATCTGCCATTGTAAAGTTTAAAAACACCGGCAATATGGAAAGACTCGACAATCAGAGAGTGAAAAAAAGCATCACATACGAAAGATCAGAATGGTCTGGGAGCTTCTCACCAACACTTAGGAGTGAAGAGAATAGAATCAAACCTTCAATATACTGAAGCAAGCCCATTTCCAGTGTAGAATCTGTATTCATCCAAGATAGGTGATATATGAAGATATTTTCTGTGTACAAATCCCCAGAAATCTACCTTTTGGATACTTTTCCTAAAAGCTACTGGGGGGCGATATTCTCTAAAACAAAAAGATAGCCAAGGAGAGGGGGGGTGCCAGAAAGTGTGTGGCATTTGACAGTGTCATGGTGAAGGGCGAGCTTAAGGTGACAGCTTCACCAGGTATATAGGTCAGCAGTCTACACGGAGCACGAGAGACATATGCTGAAGGTGAGCGTTTCTTCTGCCCTTGACTTGTTTAAGCCGATGTTGTGCTCCAACAAAATGAGACTGTGAACCACAAAAGGGAAGCCTTTGAAGTTTGGTTTGAACGCAGGGAACTCACTCAGGATAGAGGTCAAAGAAACACTGAGGACAGAGTAGAAGGGAATCCAGGGATGATGTGTAGCAGGAAGCTAAAGTGATCACTCTAGAGAAAAGGAGGATGACTTGCCTGCATCAGCAGGAAAGAATCCAGGAAAAGAGTGATTGACAGGTTACTGTTGTGGGTCTGGTGCCCAGAGAGGCCTCTGAGAGATGTAGAAAGAATTAAAAATGAGTACAAGGAGAGCGAAATGAATTAACCTCAAGACAAGTAAAAGGTAAGAAAGGAAAGATAGTAATAAACTTGATTTTTAGTGATAGGTAGTGTTTTCACGGCATTTTTTTTTCCTTTTGGGTCACACCGGCATTGCACAAGGGTTACTCCTGGCTCTGCACTCAGAAATTACTCCTGGTGGTGCTTAGGGGACAATATGGGATGCTGGGAATCAAACCCAGGTCGGCTGCGTGCAAGGCAAACACCCTACCTGCTGTGCTATCGCTCCAGCCCCGCTTTCATGGCATATTAATGTAGATACTGAATGTTGATTTTGTAGAACGTTGTGATGACATTAGGAAGATAAAGGAGAAGAAATAGAGGGGTGATTGAGTATCTCCCCTGGCCTGACAGGATGCAGTCAAATTATGTCCAAGGTGGATGATGTAAAAGGATACACATATTATTTAGAAATAGGAGATGTGTGAATGTCAAAAGACACAGGTAAAATTATTGCTTCTCCCTGTGACTTTTTATTTTGTTTTAATCTCTTTAAAATATTTTTAATATGCACATATAGATAAAAATACAAATTAACTTTATTTATTTATTTTTTCAAATTAACTTTAAAGGACTAAGTTTTTCAATGCACCACCAGATTAAAACTTATGCATTAGGAGAAGGAATTGAGAAAATAAGGCAAATTAGTTTTCAGAGTAACCAATGGCTTTTGCTTAAATGTCATTGGTTTATTCAGGTAATTCCTTTGCTTTGACAGAATTTTCTCCCATCTCTCAATAACCAAGAAGAAAAAACTGTATCAAAGAACTTTAAAGAAGTACAGGGCTGGAGGAAGGGCCCTTGCCTTGCACATGGCTGACCCGGGTTCCATCCCTGGCATCCTATATGGTTCCCTGAGCACAACAAGAGTAATTTCTGAGCTCAGAGCCAGGAGTAACCCCTGAGCATCACCAAAACCAAAACCCACTTTTATCCCTGGCACCACATACGGTCACCTAAGAACCACCAGGAGTCGTTTCTGAGCACAGACAGGAACAACCCTGGAGTGAGGGAAGGAAGGCAAAAAGGGAGGGATTGAAGAGAGGAGAGGGGAGATGAGGGAAACCCAAGGGAAGGAAAAAGAGAATTTTTGCTACTTTTGGAGAGTTTTTTGCTTTTCCTTTGACCATACCGCAAGACTGGAAACTATTCCCAGCTCTGCGGGACCATTTGAGGGACCATGTGGTGCCAGGAATCAAGCCCAGGACTTCAAAATATGAAGCATATACTTCAGTCCATTGAACTGTCTCCCCAACCTTATTGCTGCTCTTTAAGTTTAATCATACTACTTTGCTTCAGAAATTAATTTAGAATTCACCCATTTCAGATAAATATGTATTAAAATATTGAGCTTGATGAATTAAAGTGTTCTGGAATATAGAATTATGTTCTCATCTACTTAAAAAATCAAAAGTGAATGCGTTATAATTAACTTCATTGTTAGAATATTATTTAGATTTAATTAATTAAAATTTATAATATACTGCCTTAAATGTATTCCCTAGGTAGCCTTTGGCTTCTCCTTGCCTGCGTTGTATTAATAGCTGATGTTTCGCTGGAGGATATTAAAGTAGAGCCCACAGACTTTCTGTAGGAAATGATAGGATCTCTGTCCTGCAGATGGGGAAATGAGAGGCCCAGATGGCCACATCATACTCGTGAAAGATGAAGCAAGTTAGAGACAGAGCTAAAAATGGCCCAGAAGGCATGCAGCCTTCGTTTTCACACGGCACCCTCTAAAGTACTTCTGATCATTATCATCTATTGTTATCACGATTATTTTTTGAGCACTCACTTGGCACATATTATCAAACTGTCCTGGGGACTGGATTAACATACTTAATGCCTGGCAGCTGTTTTACTTCAATATCAGTTCCCACATTTCTGTCGGCCCCACGATCCCCCCATTTCCTCGTGGAGACATTTAGCTTAGAGCAAATGTTGCTAATGGCAGGCAGAGGTTGAGATTACTGGGTTGAGAGCACTCACAGATATTGTCTTCTACGACTGCTGTCCTCTCTCTTTTTCTTTTATTTCAGCACTGAATTTACCGTCACTCTTAGTTTAATTTAAGAGTCATTGGCCATCAAATCACTTTCAATTATTGCATGCATTCTCCCAGAGACAAGTAATATATTTCCCTGCAAGTACATGCACTATTAATAAGATTCTTCCATGCATAACAGTAAATATCACTGGATTTAAGATGTGCTATTAACCTTCAGTATTAATATTGCAAACCACAATGCCCAAAAGCAGAGAGAGAGAGAGAGAGAGAGAGAGAGAGAGAGAGAGAGAGAGAGAGAGAGAAGAAAAGCATCTGCCATAGAGGCAGGCAAGGGGGTGGGGGGTAGGGGGGGATGGGAGGGAACCTGGGGACACTGGTGCTGGGAAATGTACACTGGTGGAGGGATGGGTGCTGGAATACTGTATGACTGAAATTTAATCATGAGTGGCTTTGTAATGCTCTAAAAAATAATTAAAAATTTTAAAAAGGCATGCTATTATAACAGGGTAGAGTAGAGTGCATTCAAAATAGGTCCCTGTGCTCTAGGCAGGTTAACAGAGGAGAAAACCAACTAGTGAGCAAACCAGCTTGTTATTGGTGCTGACCAGAAGTGCTGAAGCAAAGTGAAAAAGGTATTTCATTGAGAGTCTGCAATGGTTTGGTTCAGTGAAGGGTAAGTTTTTTATTTAAATGCAGGAAATTCCTTTCTCTGTTAAAAAAAAGTCAATTTATTCAATAGAATCATGGCACTTAGAATTTGAAGGATCTTAAACTGATTAGGTACCACCCTTATAGTTTAACATGGTGAAATTAACACTGAGGAGATCAAAACACGGCACCAGAATTCATGATTTTAAAAAATGCCTGATCTACAGCAAGAATATAGCACTGCTTTAAATGCTTTTTCGTGTAGTTAAGCAACAGTAAATTTAGCAAGTAAAAAAGATAAATAGAAACTAAGGCCTTCCATTTCCTTTTTGCTGGTTTGTAAGAATAGGTAGTAACTACTGGGGCCAGGAAGATGACACAGAGGGCTGGAGTACATGCTTGATATGTGGAACTCCTGAATTTGTCCCTAGTACCACATGGCTCGTCGGCCCGATGGGCAGAATCTCAATGAGATTGGTGCCCAGGCTCCCTGAGTACCACTTGAGGGGGCCTCTCCCTCACCAGAGAAAGGAAGAAAGAAGGAAAAGAAGAAAGAAAGGAAGAAAGAAAGAAAGAAAGAAAGAAAGAAAGAAAGAAAGAAAGAAAGAAAGAAAGAAAGAAAGAAAAAAAGAAAGAAAGAAAGAAAGAAAAGAGACGGAAAAGAAAGGAAAGAATGAAACCCCCCAAACTCTGTATACTTTTGTCTTTTTGTGGGCCACACCCAACTGTGTTTTCTGGTTCTCTGCTCAGGGAATACGCCTGGTGGTGCTTGGGGAGACCATTTGCGGTGCCAGAGATTGAACCCAGTGTGCAAGGCCAGGGCCTTAACCCATGTATGCTCTCTCTGGTCTTTGTTTTCATTTTTGTGTGACACATTGTGATGCTCAGGGCTTACTCCTGGTTCTGTGCTCAGTGAGTGATCCTGACAGTGCTCAGGAACCATGTAGGGTGCTGAGGATCAAACCCGGGTCTGATGTGTACAGGGCAAACACCCTGCCCCTGTACTATCTCTCCAGCCTCTTCTGGACATCTTTACCTAAGAAACACTAAGAAGGTAAGAAGGAGGTAAGAAATTGAAAGAAGTTCGATGACAAGTCCCTGCTCTAGTCAGGATCACAGAGCACGGAGACGCAACTGGGGAAATGCCAAAAAAGTACACTTTCCCAGCAGCAGCTTGTTTGAGGATTTGACTCAGAATAGTGGCCAATTAATGGTAGACAAATGAATATGTGAATGTTAGCATAATTTGAGGTCGAGGTAACAATCTTTAGACTTATAACAAGTAATAGTTGGCCATTTTCACCCAAACCCTCCATCACCAATAGCAATATATGCTAGATTCAGTGAGCACTTAGTGGATGACTAAATCTCACTTTAGTGGATCACAGGTGTGAATGGAACCTGATAATTCACCATCTTCTTTTCATCCTCCATCAAATCCAAGGATGCTCTTGTTTGTGTTAGAAGTTACTGATTTTATGAACAATTTCTTTTTCTTTTTTTTTCTTTTTGCTTTTTGGGTCACACCTGGCGATGCACAGGGGCTACTCCAGGCTCTGCACTCAGGAATTACTCCTGGTGGTGCTCAGAGGACCATATGGGATGCTGGGAATAGAACCTGGGTCGGCCGTGTGCAAGGCAAACATCCTACCCGCTGTGCTATCACTCCAGCCCCTTTATGAACAATTTCAAGGGAATATTTAATATAGATCCTCAAGAATATTTTAACTGGAATACGAGGGATAACTCAGTGGCTTAGAGTACCTGCGTTGCAAGTTTAAGGCCAAGAGTTCAATTCTCGGAGCTGCTGTGAGCGCTAAGTGGGGTCCCAACAGCTGTGCTTTCTGTTTGTGCTTGGAAGTTCTGCCCTTTGAGATCCCTGGCATAACAAGTCATTTCTAGCCAGGGGTGTTTGAGCGACACAAGTAAAGGGTGCTGCCCCTGGTGAGAACCACTATCTACACGTTCTTTGAGCACCATGACCAGGAAGTGTGACCTTGCTGAATGAGTGCGTGAGCACCAGAACTGAAGGAGTGTGACGTCTAGGGAGCATCACCAGCAGCACAGAAAGAGTGAGCACTACAGCTGAGTGAGTGTGTGCCCGCCTTGGCCCCACAGCAGTGGTAAAGCAAGGGGAAGTGGTGCGGAGAATATTTTCTTGTTCTTTTTGAAGAAACCACAGAAAAGCACTAAAGAGTTTACGTTCCCAAGGGCTGGAGAAATAGTTTTTTGTTTGTTTGTTTGTTTGTTTTTTTAAATTTTTAAAATTTTTATTATATCACCATGTGGAAAGTTACAAAGTTTTCAGGTTTATGTCTCAGTTATACAATATTCAAACACCATCCCTTCACCAGTGCCCCTATTCCACCACCAAAATCCCCAGTATACCCCCCGCCACAGCCCCCCCCAACTGTGTAACTGATGAATTTCACTTCATTTTCTCTCTACCTTGATTACATTCCATATTGCAAAACAAAACTCACTATTGTTGTTGGAGTTTCCCCCCAAGGAAGACAGCTCTACTAAGGAAGCATTTGATAATTGGTTTGTCATTAAAAGATTGTATGTTTTCAGTTTTTAGAAAAGGTCGCGCGGCCGCGTCAGCGGTTCCAGTCCCGCAACCCGGAGCCGTGTTAGTTGCTTCTCAGTGTCACCAGGGCTCCATCCGGAGAAGGTGTGCCAGCTGTACCTCCTCCGTCTGGATCCCTGGTGTTGTTGGCCCGGATTCGGGTCCGGAGCATTTCTAGGGCTGGAGAAATAGTACAGGAGGTAAGACCCTTGCTTTGCAGGTATATTAACCACAAGCCGAGTTGAAATCTCCAGCACCACATACTATCCGATGAGCACCGCCAGGGAGGGGTCACTCCTGAGCTCAGAGGGGCTCAAACTCTTCTCCCAGCCCATTCCCCCCAAAAAACCAAGATTTATGTTTCATTATTTAGTTGTGGGCTGGTAAACTGAAGACTGGACGAGTGAAGAGAGTTTGTTCTTCCAGAGCCATCATTAGAAGGAGACAACCCCATTGTCATAAAACCAAAACCAATTTGGGCAAAAAAAGTAGGGCACCCCTTTCTCTCTCTCTCTCTCTCTCTCTCTCTCTCTCTCTCTCTCTCTCTCTCTCTCTCTCTCTCTTTTTGTGGTCACACCCGGTGATGCACAGGGGTTAGTTACTCCTGGCTTTGCACTCAGTAACTACTCCTGGTGGTACTGGGGGACTGTATAGGATTCTGAGGGTGCAAACCCAGGTCAGCTGCATCCGAGGCAAACACCCTACGCCCTGTACTATCACTCCAGCCCTCAAAATAGAGCACTCCTAATTGTGCTGTGGCCAAATAATTCTTTGGCAAGGGGCAAGATAACTGGCAGCTACCACTGCCTGTTGTAAACACCACTTCTCACTGCCTTGGGTACTGAGCAAGTGTCCTTTATGCTGGTGAAAAATATTGCTGTAGTTCAGGCAGGGACGCAGATGCTGAGTCTGATTAACTAAGATGATCCCAGAGTCTCAAAGCTGAAAGTAAACAGAAACCTTTCTCCAGCTCTAATCACAGAAACTGAAATTGAGAGCTGTTACAAGACTGCGCCTGTCTCGGCTCTTAGTGGAGACTGCATGAGAAGCCAGTGGTACCGAATTGAGAGTAGTTTCTGTAGGAGTTACAGGAATATAAGACATCCTCAATGTTCTGCCTAATTAGGATATTAATTGCAGTTTGTTTGCTGGGAAGAAATGAAGAGAAAATAACCCAGCTTTTGTTAAATTGGGAGTTTGAATGATCAGGAAGAAAAAGATTTAAGGGGCCAGAGATAGGACAGGGGAAGGTGCTTGCCTTACACAGAGTGGACCTGGGTTCTATCCCCAGCTTCACATACAGTCCCCCGAGGACCATATTTGTAGCTCTGGTGGTCCTTGAGCACCCAATTGTCAGACCCGAAGAACAGTGCAGGAAGTGGCCCTTTAAAAATAAAAAAGAGTCTTAATTAGCAATGTAAGGATGCAGTGATCAGGGCTTTGTACAAGCGAGATCTGTGCTGGATGTATCTTTTGGACATTTGTATTTCTCCCTTGCAGAATTTTCATTTCTTCTCCTCATTTTCAAAAATTTTCTTATTCTTTTACTTGATTATTGACTTGACAGTGCAAGGAATCAAGCCCAGGACCTTGCACAAACAAGCCAAGTTCTCTAACTCTGAACTTCATCCCTGGCCCCATATTTATTTACTTTATTGACATGTAACTGATATGTTAGTTTCATGTATACAATGTAATGATCAATAAGTTTAGTCAACATTGATCACTATATATAATCACAGTTTTTTTCCTTGTGATGAGAACTCATATTTACATTAACATTTAGCAACTTTATTTATTTATTTATTATTTATTGAATCACTGTGAAAGCAGTTGCAAAGTTCTCGGGTTTAAAACTCGGTCATCACTATATCACTGTCACTGTCATCCCCTTGCTCATCGATTTGCTTGAGCGGGTACCAGTAATGTCTCCATTGTGAGACTTGTTACTGTTTTTGGCATATCCAATACGCCACAGGGAGCTTGCCAGGCTCTACTGTGCTGGTGGGATACTCTGGTTGCTTGCTGGGCTCTCCGAGAGGGACAGAGGAATCGAGTGCCCTACGCACCGTGCTATGTCCAGTGAAATCCCACAGCTTCTCTTCCACCATGATTGGCAGCAGTGCCTTTCATTCCTCAGGTGGAGGGGAGACGCCAGGAGTGGAACATGGGGACCGCAGCTGTCGCCCAGCTAGTTTCTGGAAGCTTCTGCCAACTCTTTGATTTCTTTACAGGGACAGAATTGCCTCAGGCCTCCGAACTTTGGAGTCTGCAATATAATGAGAGAGCTAAGCAGTCTGTTAGTGTGATAGAATTCTTGGAGGAAAGAAGAAAAACATTTCTCCCTTTCTGGTGAGAATGACTCACTCCGTCACTCCAAAGGGCCTATCTTTTGAGAACAGAACTGAGATAAGAACAACAAAAAATAATGATCTCTCTGGATGTTAGAAGCTAGTTTCATTTTCTTTTATTTGCTTTACTGGAAAAAAAAAGCAAGCCTCAATAGCTTTCCATAAACTTATAGCTACATTGCATGCCTATGTGTGCGCACGTGGTCTGATTTTTATGCATCTCCAGTTCCCTGTGTTTTTCTTTTCTATACTGATAATGCGGCACCATTGGGAAGGACGAGTAGAGAGAGACTTCTGAAATTTCAGGACTAGGATGAATGGAGACCTGACAGACCACTCGAGAAAATTGACGATGAACGGGATGATGATGATGATGATGATGATGATGATGATGATGGTAATGATACTGATACTGATACCGATATTCTTATCACTTGAACAAATTCTACACAGTTGCATGGACTCACTCCTTTCACTTAAAAAATTCAGAGGGTGGGGCAGGAATGACAATACAGCAGGTATGACACTTGCCTTGCACACGGCTAACCCTGATTCCATCCCCAGCATCCCATATGGTCCCCAAGCACCACAGGAGTAATTCCTGAGTGCAGAACCATGAGTAAACCCTGACCATTGCCAGGTGTGGCTCAAGAACAAGCAAAAAAATTCAGAGTCTTATTCATGATGTGTTTGTCGCATTAGTCTTTGAGAAGTAGCAAGTTTTCCTCCCTGACTTTTCAAATCCTCTGTCAGGCTCCGAACTTTGTGTGACTTTCTGCATTAGCCAGACAGGAAGGAAGGAAAGAGTTCAGAATCCAGGGGGTTCCCAGGGAGCAGTTTTCAGTGTTTGGGTTTATTTATTACAAAGAATGCGCTGAATGTCTGTCCATGGCCCATGTTACACATTTTCCTGACGAGCAGAACATCAACCCCATTACTCTTTATCCTTTGAAACATAAACTTGAAGTTGGCTTCCTTTCAGAGTGGGGTCCTCACTGACCATTGCACCGTGGGGTCTGCTTGAGCCATTGCTTTTTAGAGCACTCTCATGGTTCTGCTGACCCAGAATCACCAAGGAGCTTGCTAAAATGCAGATTTCTGGGTTGGACCAGACCCACTGTGTTAGGGAATCTGAACTAAAACCAAGACTTGAAATGACAACTTACATGATCTATTTTTTAAAAAATACATTTTATTTTAGTCACCATGATTTATGCTCGAGTAAATCAATGAACAATGTGGGATGACAGTGATGACTTACAATACTATTAAATTGACAGGGTTTTCTGTCTACAATATTTTAACACCAAATACTCTGCCAGCATCTGTTTTCTTCCACCAGTGTCTCAGGGTCCCTGACCCCCACCCCAGCAACCCACTTCCCTGCCAAGGTAATCTCAGTTCCTTAGAATACTACCTAGGTTCTATTGCCATTGGGCATTTGTGATTCCTTTACTTTGCTTCTTTATATCAAGATCCAGATCGAGTCACCTTCAATGATTTAATGCTGATAGCCAAGCCAGGGAAAGCAAAGATGAACAAATGGGACTACATCAAAAAGAGAAGTGTCTGCACCACAAAAGGAATAATGACCAGAATGAAAAGACACCCCACAGACTGGGAGAAAGTATTTGAAATGATCTTTATAGACAACAGAATCTGCGGCCCCTCTTTTAGCAAATTTATTTCTCACTTTCAAGTATTTAAGACATACTTCCAAAAATACTTTAAAAAAACACACACACCAAACTTATCATTCAAGTAAATTTTACTTTGACTGAAAATAGAATGGTCTGTTCCAGAACCTGTTTTGAATTTTTTAAAGCTTTATTTACTTCCTTCTTCATGTCTTTCATGACACGAATGAGGCGGTGGCCAATCAGGAACCCTTGGGAGCCAGGGCCATCTGTGCGAAGGAGGTAAGTGAAGTTAAACCTAGATTCCCTTAAAGTCTTCACATTTCAAAATCCACACACATATGAATTTTTTAGGGGTAGGGGGCCTCTTAAGTGGTGCTCAGAAGGTGCAAAGACCACTCAAGGTGGTATTTGGCAATCTGTTCAGTGTTACCACCCATGCAACATCCTTTCTCCCTACATCCTCACCAAAACCTGCTGTTTCCAAGGTTTTAATTCTCACTGTTCTCAGGTTTTGATTTGCATTTTCATAATAGTGACGTTGAACATTTTTTTCGTGTGTCTTTGGACCATCTGTTTGTCTTTGGATAAGTGTCTATTCAAGTCTCCACTTGCTTTCTATATATATCCCTTTGAGTGGGGCTGACAATACAGCAGGTAGGGCACTTACTATATTTGTCACTGTTGCTGTCATCCCATTGCTCATCAATTTGCTTGAGCGGGCACCAGTAACGTGTCCATAGTGAGACTTGCTGTTACTGTTTTTGGCATATTGAATATGCCACGGGTAGCTTGCCAGGCTCTGCCGTGTGGGTGAGATACTCTCGGTAGCTTGCCAGGCTGTCTGAGAGGGGCAGAGGAATCGAACCCGGGTAAGGCAAACACCCTACCACTGTGCTATCGCTTTAGCCCTACTATATATATATATATATATTATATATTTTACTATATATATATATTCTGTGTGTGGGTGTTTATTTTTCTGTTGTTAAGGGTCTTTTGGTTTTGTTTTAAAACATATTTTGGTTATATGATATTCAAATATCTTCTTTCAAAGTGTAATACCTATGTTTTCATCCATGAGCTTTGTGGTTTTGGGTTTAAAATCAAGTCTAATTCATTTTGAGTTCATTTTATGTGTTGTGATAACTAGTGGTCCAGTTTTCCCAGCACCGTTGTTGAAGAGGTTTTCCTTTCTCCATTGTATCATCATAGCTTCTTTGTCAATTTAATTTTCGGTCTGGAGAGATAGTACAGCAGATAGATCATTTGCCTTGCATGTCCTGCCACCCCGTAGGGTCGCCTGAGTACTTTCAGGAGTGATGTATGAGCACAGAGTCAGGAGTGAGCCCTGAGCACTGCTGGGTGTGGCCCACAATGAAAAATTAAATGTTCATATTTTGGGGTGAGGAGGTAGTTGAGGGTCAGTGGCACATGCCTTACTTAGGGAAGGACCTGAGTTCAATCCCTGGAAAGCCTTGGCACCATGTCTGTAACCTCTGTGGCCCTAGTGGCCCCCAGTACTCTGGAGCACTGTTGATGGGAATGTAAATTTGCATAGTCTCTGTGGAAAATGGTGTGGTGACTCCTCAACAAACTGAACAGGACCAAAGACATGGTTGAATGAGTACATTCCCTGCAAGTGGGATCCTCCGAACACTCTTGGGAGCAGCTCCTTAGCACAGAGCTCAGGTGTCCCCAAGTCAAAGAACAAACAACAACAACAACAACAACAGCAACACGCAAACAAACAGAAAGTGAGAACTTAGATAATCCAGCAATACCACTCTAGGTAACTTGGGAGAAACACTCATTGGAATGACAGCTCAGCCTGTAGGTTCAATGTTGTACTAGTCACCAAACATGGGATCAGGCTAGACGCCCATCTGCAGATGGCTGATAGAGAAGTTGTGATCTTTACAGTCAGTGGATGACAGCCCAGTTTCATTAAGAAAGATACAATTGTATCTTTTGCAACAATATGAATGGAACTTGAAATTATGATGGTAAGTTAATTAAGTTGGACAGCGTAAGACAATTACTGGATGGTTCCACCCATATATGGGCTATACATAATCAAATATACACTAATTCAAGACCCCAAAAACAAAACAAAATAAAGACTGTGAAAATGATGGTGGTGGTTGCCTGGGGGCATTGGGGGGAGGGAGGAATGGACAGGACGTGGGAGGGGGGATCTCTCTCTGATAGGGTGGCAGGAGGTCTTTGGTGGTGATGTGGTGAGGTGAGGGTGGAATCATATTACTGTGCTTTGTCATATTACATAGCATGTTGGTGCTGTGAACCAACAGTGGACGCAAAATAAATTTTAAAAAACTGAAAAGAAGGCTGAATCACTCTTGTCACTTGTCAGAAGATTAGTTACAATAATACTACTGATACCGGAAGGGGAGGTAAGGACTCGAGCATGCAGAAATGCTTTCTAGATCCGGGAGCTGTGTGGGTGTGGCCAATTTCCAAGTGTGCCCTAATCATTTAGATACTTCAAATTCTGTATGTTAAAATGAATGAATTCAGTGGTTTCTTGAATCACACCTAAAATCCAAGGGAAGGGCTCCTGAAAGTTTTGTCTTTAATGGAAGATAATCAGCACCATCTAGTGGATACAAAATACAACTCTTTTCTTGAATTTATTTTGAGGAGGTGATGAGAGCTAACTTTGGAATTTGGGTGAGAATACCAATAGCAGCTCTAATCCCTGAATAACCTTGGAAGAATTACTTAACCCCTTTGCATTCTGAGTCTTAGCTATAAATCTGGATAATAATAATGCTGCTTCATAAGATATTATGAAGTCATTTAAAGTTATACATAAGGCATGTCCTAACTAGTGTTAGGCTCTTTCCCCCTCCCCCTACTAT
Organism: Sorex araneus; assembly: GCF_027595985.1. NCBI lineage: Eukaryota > Metazoa > Chordata > Mammalia > Eulipotyphla > Soricidae > Sorex > Sorex araneus. The sequence continues at coordinate 85,416,705 of NC_073304.1, read as the reverse complement.
TCAGGCTTTACTTCTAGCTCTCAGGGATCACTCCTGAAGATGCACAAGGGACCATATATGGTGCTGGGGATTAACTAGTCAGCTGTATGCAAGGTAAACTCCTTAATCCTTGTACTGTGTCTCTGGGTCCAGTAAGTATTAGTTTTTGAGAAGCTCTTGATTAGTTGTTAGTCTTAGAGTCACATGTGGTTACTATCTAGGGTCACACGTTTTTAACAGCCTGTCAGAAAAAGTGACTGTTATCTCACTTGTAGATTCTGGTATGAGGCATCATGAGGTTCCTCCCCTACTATGCTGCTGCATTTGGCTGAAACTTATGGTGAGAAAAAGGAAATTGGGACAACAAAGCCAGAGTGGTGGGTGGAGCCCAGATGGATGCCAATGTGGGCTTTCTCTCATTCACTTAAATCTGACTCCGCTCAGAAGACAAATGTCAAGAACAGAGAGAGACTGAAAACAAAAAGTGAAAACCAGCTCTGAAACCATGGTTGCCATATGTCACCAACATGGCATGAGACCAGGGAAATTTGAGCTGAAATTATCCTCACTCTTTGTGAATTATTGTGAAAGTCCCAATACTTCTCGGGAACATGTTAGGGATTTTTGAACACAGTGCTTCTGAAAACCGTGTGGGAAAACAGGGGACTTTCTGACATATCGAACGTGAATTGTTTTACAGCAAGCCCTATCCCTATGACATGGAAATAATTCAGGAAATTAGAAACAAAGTAAACAATTTATTGTGTACTAATATAATTTATTAAAACTTGCCCTGATAGCACACACAGCTTCTCAGTAATTTGCATATCCAAAGCAGCAGGAAGTAAATCAACAAAGTAAGGTTGTCAGAAAACAAGTCAAAATAAGTTTTATATAGCACAGCAGGTAGGGCGTTTGCCTTGCATGCGGCCGACGGCCGACCCTGGTCTGATTCCTCCGTCCCTCATCCCTCTTGGAGAGCCCGGCAAGCTACCGAGAGTGTCCATCCACACGGCAGAGTCTGGCAAGCTACCAATGGCATATTTGATATTCCAAAAACAGTAACAAGTCTCACAATGGAGACATCATTGGTGCCCGCTTGAGCAAATCGATGGACAACGGGATGACAGTGCTATAGTGCTACAAAATAAAAAAACTACAAGATACAAGATATAAGAACTAAAGGTATGGTTTGGAAAGGGTGCAGTGAAGAGACAGTTTCTATTGAACTGAGTTTTATCAACTTGCTTTATATGTATGCTATATTTTGAACAACACACACAAAATTTGTTCATCGGTTTTTGGGCCACACCCAGTGGTGCTCAGGACTTACTCTTGACTTACTAGGGATCATTCTTGCTGGGCTCAGAATGTATGTGGGGGGGGGGGAAACCATATGGGGTGCCAAGCATCAAACCCCGGTCTTCCATGGAAGACAAAAGCCCTACCCACTGTACTTAAGCTCCAGTTTTAATATGTTGTATATATTTAAAAAACAATAGAAAATGAAAGCACTAGTAGTCACAGGTAATGGTTACTTCTGCTTTTGCTTAGTCTCCCCAAGCCACCCTTAAGAAATCTGAAATGTATTTTTCTTTTTTTGCCTGGGAGGGGTATAGGGAGAATCCCAAGAGTGCTCAGAGTGCCTGAGGACTGACTGACCTCTCCTGACCATACTCACCCAAGTAGTCAGGGCAGCTCAGTACTTGGTCACAGTCATGTCTGGGGCCACCAGGGTTATATCCATTAGTGCTATATCCAGTGATGTTTGGGGGACTATGTGGTACACAAGATGGAACTTAGGGCCTCTTGCATGCTAGGCATGCGCTCCAGTCTTTTGCGCTATCTCCCTAGCTCCTGAAATGTGTGGTTTTCTTATAAGGAGCACCACTAGTCGCTAAAAATAAAAGGAAACAAATGGCCTTTATTCATAAAGTATTATAATTAGGTTATAATTAGCATTTAAATTTTAGTCTCTAAGAACTTATAAAGGGCCATTGATATTAGAATCTGCATTACCTGTGGGGAGGGGAGGTGCTGTTAAGGTTCCACAAACGGCGAAACCGTATCTGAAAACAAGATGCACTGGTGATATATCTACACACTAAAGTCTGAAAAGCCCTGGAGGGTCAGATTCACTTGATTTCAGCTACAAGGTCAGGTAGTCTATGAACTCTCCCAAGGTAATCCTCCTTTATTGTACAGTTAAGAACTGCAAAACCACGATGGGAGTTGGCTGTCTGCTTTGTAAGTGGTCCTAACTTCAAATCCCGAGTGTCCCAGCTATGCTCTGGCAGCTCTGTGGTCCCTAATTCCCAGAACAACAAAAGATGCGTGCACACCACAGCAAGAAAGCGTGAGCCCTGACCAGCACCTGTGTGCGCATCACAACCCGCCGGTGGGAAACTGAGCTCCGAGCGGGTGGCTAACACACAGTGACAGCCTCGATCTGAGTTCTACATGAAAAAGAGGTCCCCGGGCACAGCGGGGAAGACACAATAAGCGCCTGCAGGCAGCGCTCCGCGAGCCCGGACCCCCGCGTCCCATTCCGGCTTGGTATAGCCCTTCCTCCTATCGCGAGAGGGCCAGCCGCGTTTGGTTGCCAAGGAGACAGCGTTCCGGGAGCCAGAGGTTTGGACAGGCGCTTCCCTCCGTCACCGGAGAGGGTGTGGTGGCGCGGAAGGACCACCTCCCCGCCCCGCCCCCCCCACCACATCGTGGGCAGTGGGTGACGCTGGGAGTGTCGGCGGCTCACTTCAACGCCCGTCTTTGCTCTGCGGCCCGCCCGCCCGTCCGGAAGGTGAGAGACCGCGTTAGGCAAAGGCGTCTTTTATAGGCGTGCGACCAGGTGTGCGGGGAAGAGTGATGTTTGGCTGCCCAATGAGAGGGCGGAGAGGCCTGTCAGGTGTAGATGGCGGAGGACCAATGAGAAGACAGGGAGGAGTCGTGTCAGGCTGCCGGGCTCGAGGATTGGCTGTGAGGGCCAGTGAAAGGCTGGGCTTGTCAGTGTCGGGACGGCCTCGGTCCTGGGCGGGGAACTCAACTAGGTTAACCTTTAAAGCAAAGATTTAAAGAGGGTGGGCTGAGCCTCGCGAGGAGCTTCGGTGCGGGCAAAGGCCGTTCGATAGGAATTTCCTAGAATCGCCTCATTTCCTGACAATTAGGCGTTAATACCAAGGACTCCCTGCACACCGGCCTGTGTTTTCTAAGTCTACAACATCCAGAACTTATTTTTTATTAATATGACAATTAGTTTATTTAAATAGGTCTAATTATACACAGCAGAGCAAGTGATCCAATAAATGATATTAGGAAAATTGGAAAATCACATGCAAAAAAATAAAACTAGATCACTAACACGATAAATTAAAATGTTGAATGTGAATAATAGATTTTGCTGTAAGACCTGACATCATAAAGTACATAAACATGGGTAACATAGGTAATAAGCTCCTTTTAAAAATTTATTTATTTATATTTAATTAGTGAATCACCATGAGGGTACAATTACAGATTTACACATTTTCATGTTTGTGTTCCCCTCATACAATGTTCGAGAACCCATCCCTCCACCAGTGTCCATTCTCCACCACCAATGAACCCAGTATCCCTCCCACTCCCCAATCCCATCCCCCCTTTTTTTCCAGAGCTTCTATTAACAATCTTGTCTCTTTAAAATAGACCATAAAGGGCGAAACGATGTGAAATAAAAGGTGCCCAGTAGACATTTAACTGGAGACTCTGCCTTTTTCTTAAAATAATGTAAGTCAAAGTGTGAGGTACTGTTGACAAAGACAAAAAAAAAAGTTGACAAATAAGCATATCGACCTACAAACGTTAGAGGGAAAACTAGACACTCTCAGGTACTTTTAATGCTGATACTAAATTAGGCCCAACCTCTTTGGAGGACAATTTGGTGGACTACCAAAAATCTGAAAAGGAAGTGTTCTTTTTAGTAATTCTTATTTTAAATAATTCTAATTTTTCTCTTTTATTTTTTACCACATCAACAGTCCTCCAGGGCTACTCCCTGCTTCACGCAGTGCCAGGGATCTAACTGGACTTCTGAGCGTCTATCTATTTTGCAATTCCAAGTTTTTTTTTGAGATATTAACATAGCAAAATAGAGGTTAAGTGAAGATTGAGGTACTATTAATCTACAGTAGCACTGTCTGTAGCGCTATCGTTTCGTTGTTCATTGATTTGCTGGAGCGGGCACCAGTAACACAGCTCCATTGTGAGACTTGTTACTGTTTTTGGAATATCAAATATGCCACGGTAGCTTGCCAGGCTGTGCCGTGCGGGTGGGATACTCTCGGTAGCTTGTCGGGCTCTCTGAGAGGGGCGGAGGAATCGAACCCGGGTTGGCCATGTGCAAGGCAAACACCCTATCCTGCTGTGCTATCTCTCCAGTCCAACTTACAGTAATACTCACCTTTTTAATATGAAGTTTTATGGGTTTAGGCTGACAAATAATTACGAAGTTATCTCCACAATCAAGATGGGGAATAATTTCATCTCCCCCACTGCCAATTTTCTAGTGCCTTTTGCAGCTATGACCTTCCCCAGCATAGGGACACTCATCAATGTTCTATTTCTGTAGCTTTGTCTATTACTAATGTCATGTAATTGAAAGAAAACATGGTGGAACATTTTGAAATCTTGCTTCTTTCAAGCCAGGACGGTACACAATGCAAATGAGGTTCACCCGTCATCTGTATTAGTGTTTTATTTTATAACATAGCTGAATAGTATTCCGTTTTATGAATGAACCAGTGTTAGTTGATCCCTAAACTATTTCCCTAGTTTAGGCATACATGGATAGTTTCTAATTTTTTAAATTTATCTTATTATTTTAGAGGTATGTGTTTGGGCTACACCCAGTGGTGTTCAGGGGCTATTCTAGCTCTATGCTCTGGAGTGACCCAGGGCACCGCTTGGGGGGCTATATACAGGGTCCTCCACGTGCAAGACCCATGCCTTGCCTCCTTTACTCTCTCTTTAAACTGGTCTCCTTTCTAGATTTTGGCAACTCTTAATGGGGCTTTCACAGACTTTTATATACTGGTTTTCCTTCTTGGGTAAATATATAGGAAAGTTTGGGAATTCATATGGTCAGTGTGTATTATCATAAACATGTGCTTTTTACTTCATAACAAACTGCGGTGTTCTGGAGGCATAGGGAGATGGCCGCTCTTGGGTATTTTTTCACTAATATTTTGAACTCTTCAAAAACGTATTGAAATCTTAAATGTTATTCTTTTAAATTTATTGTTTAATTCTGAACAATAATTTATTATATGTACTCAATATAATTAAGGCATGGCGTTTGGACAAATCAATGATTATAGCTTTTCTTTTTGGATAAAAACTTATTTTTCTTGTTGAACTTCTATGTGGCTCTCGGTATTTCTTCTCATCCACTTAACTACATCTATAAGTGTAAATTCACAAGATAACATGCGGGTGCTGCTGCAGCATTTGGTGGCCCTGGCCCAGAGCCGGTGGGGTGGCCCAGAGCCACCACCTGTCCTCTCCAGGCCTCCCAGGCAAAGACAGAGACAGGGAGAGAAGATGGGGCAGGTAAGGGGGAAGGGCGAGGGGGGGCAGAGGGCTGGTGGGGGGAAAACCACAGTCTGATAGTGAAAATGGCCTGTTTAATGCAGAGTTGTTAGCATACTTATAGAACATCTGAGGGGGGTTGAGGTAAGGGCATAGGTGTGAATGATCATTTACATAGGTAAGACATCTGGAAATTTACATAGATCTTTTATTTTTTTTTTAGAGTTCATAATAAGCGTTTATTCTTATTTTGAACATTGTATTTGTACTTCAGAAGTTAAAACTGCAACAGTTTTTCCTCGAATCATTTTATCATGTGCACGAGGGAAGAACTGAATCATTAAAAAGACACAATAAAATAATCTTAATTACAGGTAACATTCCACGGTTAGACTCTTGCTACAGATGTTCGCCCGAGGGGTGCCACAGCTGTGTGCTACTGACTCGTGCCCAGGCCTGCTGTAGGGTCACTCATAGATCCTCCCGGGCTCCCTCAGCACCACGCCGCCTTCGGTCATGGCATCCTGGAGTCGTTTCAACGAGTGTGACGCTCTCTCCCACGGCGTGGGCTGGTAGGCCATGAAGTTGATGCCTGCCTCTAGGCAGCGCCCCGCCAGCACGTGGCCCACGCTCTCACAAGCCACCACGTTCCTAGTGCTATACAGGTGCTTCTTGATCGCCCACTCTCGGGTGGATGCCGACACCACCACCTGGCCACTGCGATGCTCAACCAGGGCTTCTACATGATGCTGAGTTCTCACGACGCGCAGCCTGTGCCAGAACTCGCGGGACGGCCACACGGTCCCCCAGCCCCGCTCTTTCCGAGCCACGGCTAAGAGCTCCAGATTTCGGGGGTTCCGGTTGGTGAACGCGGGGGCCACGGCTTCGTTCTCCTGAGGGTCCACTGCAGGCTTCGCCGCCGGCCTGGCGCTGGAGGCCAGCGCTGCGCCCCCGCGCCCGGGGCTCCTGCAAAGTGGCAGCAACTCCCAGAGCCGCGCCCGGAGCGCCATCGCCGAGGCGGGTGCAGGGCAAGGACTTGGAGGAGCCTCGTCTCCAGCCCTCACCAGCAGTGCCGCAGCTCGCTGGGTGCAGCCATATTGGTTCCGGGCTACATAGATCTTTTACATAAATAAAACATAGGAAATTCTCTTTTGGGGAGATTAAAGCAAGGAGACACTCTGTTCCCAGGGATATCTGCATTGCTTTTTTTCTTTCCCTCTAGTTGTATAAGTTATCAATACTTGCAGTTGTTTGGACAAACACAGTAAGAGACAAAGATCCCAACACTTAGTTCTCTGGGCTCTGAGAGCAAGCAAGACTTTTACTGTAAATCCCAGACTAAGTTCTCAGGACAGTTCATCTTGTCCTTCCGAATGGGTGTTCTGTTTCTTAAATCATAACAGCTTGCATCAAGACCATGTATTTATGCTTTCTAGACTGTCCCATTTTGATGCCGGGGTAGCTTTGCCACTCGCCCCGGGTCCATCCCAGTCCCATGGCAGGACCTCTCTTTTGAGGTGCTAGGAACTATAGCAACTGAAGCCTGAGTCAAGCAATCATGACCAAGTAATTATGCCCAGGAGTAGATATATTTTGGAGTCAATCAACTCCCAAATATTAAGAGCATAGTATTAGTGGTCTTTCTGTGTTTAACCAAAGAACATTGCTCTATAGTAAAATATAAAAAGGCTATAGGGGAAATGACTGGAGCGATAGCACAGCGTGTAGGGCATTTGTCTTGCATGCGGCCGACCCAGGTTCGATTCCTCCAGCCCTCTCGGAGTGCCCGGCAAGCTACTGAGAGTATCTCGCCTACACGGCAGAGCCTAGCAAGCTCCCTGTGGCGTATTCCATATGCCAAAAACAGTAACAATAAATCTCACAATGGAGACATTACTGGTGCCTGCTCGAGCAAATCGATGAACAATGGGATGACAGTGAGAGTGACAGGAAATAGGAAAGCAGGTACCAACAAACAGCAATTTAAATTTCAAAGCACAGAATTACCAGAAAGTTTTGGCTTATTAGTAATCAAGACTGACTTGATTACTTGACTAGTCAGTCTGTGACAATGGGGAACTGTGACAATGAGAGGTAAAGTACAAAGGAAAGTTTAAAGGTAAACTGTAACTAAATTAGGGAGGCTAGCAAGAGCACAATAAGCTTCTCTCGAGGGATAAGTCACTGATGAAGCCTAAAGCACGTAGGGTTAATATCCAACACAAAGGAAAGATTAAAGATAGACTTTAACTAAATTGTGTATGTTATCAAGAGCATGGTGAGCTTCTCTGGGACCAGGAAAGGGGGCAATTCACTGATGAAGCCTGAAACACTTAGGGTTAATATCCAGCATGTAAGGCCCTAATTTTCTACCCTGCTCTGCATATTTTCTATGCAGCAAATTCCTGAGACTATTGGTCATATTCCCGCCCACTCTGGGAACCGTATTTTATTTGACTTCTTTTTTTTCCCCTTTTTTTTCTTCTTGGTTTTTGGGTAATACCTGGCAATGCACAGGGGTTACTCCTGGCTCTGCACTCAGGAGTTACCCCTGGCAGTGCTCAGGAGACCATATGGGATGCTGGGAATCGAACCCGGGTCGACCGCGTGCAAGGCAAACGCCCTACCTGCTGTGCTACTGCTCCAGCCCCTGACTTCTTATTTTTAAGGGAAAGGCATGGTGGAACAGACCTATTTGGGAAGCAGATCGAAAGGTGTCCGGAGCCCACCTAGGGCTGGTTCCAGAGCCTCTGCCTCCTCTGACTTACATTCTGCGAGTCAGCACATGCTTCCACCCCACTGCTGCAATGTGAGCTGCAGCAGCTCTCCCCAGCTTGCAGCTGAGAGCATTTGCAAGACACTGGGCCTTTTTTTTTTTTTTTTTAATGACTTCTGCTTTCTATTCTTGATGTGACCAACAGGGTCATCTATCATTCCACAATCAGTGCCTGACTGCACAAGTGAGCAAAAATCTCTCTGTAGAGTTTGAATAATGTTGGAATTAATGCCTTGCTTATTTGCAGAGATGGGAAGAATTGACCTGCTGGTGCCTTAAGCATCAGCTCTAGCACGCTGAATGGTTGGGGACTAAATGGCATGGTCCCTCTCTGTGCCTTAGAGGGATCTCGGACTCCTGTGTCCAAAACTTCCTTGGACTCTCTCTGCTATTCAAAAAGAAAAGAGAAATGAGTGATTTTGTAGAGGAAGAAAAGGACATTGCCATACTCATTGACTCAGTGTCAATTGCCTTTCCCCCCATTAGGAGAGAAATGTCTTAATTCATAATTGACAGGCTTTTGGGAAAGGATGTAAGATAACCACTCACATGTAAAGCAAAACAAAACAAAACAAAGGCAAAGTCTGGAATTTTCTTTTTTTCTTCTTCTTTTCCCCCCCATTTTACTCAGCATGTATGATATTGCAGCATTACAGAACAAGTTTGGAGTGATTCTTCTCAAGAGCATGGTTTGGAAGGATCAACTGTGTCTGCAATTCCTTGATTCTCTTATGGCTTAACCCACCTTGCCTCCTATTTCCTGCTTCTCTAAGCAGTGCCAGGATGGAGCATCCAGAGTAATCACAGTCCTGAAGGTCACGCCACAGGAAAAATAGAGAGATTAACGAGACTTAGCCAGGTAGGAAAGTCAGCCTTGTGGTAGAGATCTGTTCTGCCTTCTGTTCTTTATTTAATCCTACCCCCTGAGAGTGGAGTTAGAATGATGGGTTCTAGAAGGTGAGGGATGATATGCAAAAACAGAGCCGTGGCCTGGAGCTAGGTAGTCTGTGAAAGTGCATTATGGAGGAAGAGAGAAGTCAGAGTGGCATGAGAAGTGCAGACTAAAGACAGGTGGAGTGGGAAACGCTGGACTCATAAAGGCAAAACCAGAAGACAGCAGCTGTCGCAAACCGTTGCAATGGAGCATGGATCTTTCTTGAAAGCTGCTCAGGGAAAAAAAGGACACAGTAAATGTTTTCTCTCAGGGAGCCATTGAGATGCCATTGACTTTTGTATTCTTCCATCCTTCATCTCAGGCAGCACATTTTGCAAAGCAATGATTTAGTTGAGTTGATTTTATGATTTCGTGGACATGAGACATTTTGTAATGGAATTAGAGGCTGTGTGACTTCAGTGGCAACATAATTCTTATCACACGGGCCTGAATTAATGGCATATACACTGACTAATGAAGCAGTAAAACATGCAAGTCATAAGTCACCTTTATTTATTTATTTTTGTTTTCAGGATATCAATGGATATTATCAAGGGAAACCTAGATGGAATTTCAAAACCAGCCTCAATTTCAAGAACTCATCTTGGGAGTAGAGGTTCAAATTGTTCTTTGGAGGTGCTCAGCCCAGAACCAGTGCCATTCAAGGTACTTCACTGTTTAGAAATCATGTAACATTTCCTGACCTCTTAATAGTTAATAAGTTCAGGAGGTTGGTTGGTTTATAGATTAACAATTGGTTTATCAAGTTTGACTTTAGACACACGCACACACACGTGTACATTACCTAGTTCTGGGAATATGCACAGATTTCTTGCATTTCACTCTAGGTCATTTAATATCAAAATACTGTTTCTTTCTTTTACCTTCCCCCACCCTTCTCTCTCTCTCTCTCTCTCTCTCTCTCTCTCTCTCTCTCTTTCACACACACACATTCACACACACAATGTATACCTAGTGATGACTTTCTCTTCCTTTTCTTAATAGTTGTCTTTTTGTTTCTTAATATTGAATCTTGATGTTTTTGTTTGTTTTTTGGCCACGTTGATGATAGTCAGGGTTACCCCTGTCTCTGTGGTCAGGGATCACTCCTCGTGGGACTCTGAGGACCATTTAGGGTGCTGGGGATCAAACCTGGTTGATCGCCTGCAAGACAAATGCCCTACCTACTATACTATTACTCTGGTATAGCATCATTTTTTAAATAATAAATTTCTGACACATGATATAAAATTATTTTAAAGTTGGGGCAAGCAAAATTTGAATCTTATGGTGGAAATATACCTTTGCAAGTTTATACAATCATACTTACTTTGATTTATGGACCTAAGGATGCATTAAGAAACTCTTAGAGATTTTTTCTGCTGTAATTTAGTGCAATCTAAAGGGCATGAATTAAAAAATTCACTTCCTCCACCCGCCAGAAAGCCCTGCTGCAAAGGCAGCCTTACTGACTTCCAGGTCAAGCACCAGAGCTACTATCCAAAAATAGTATCATTTAACATATGATGATACTAAAATGTTACCTGATAACCAAAATGGTATCTGATAACCAAAAGTGGTATCTGATGATTACCTCCCCAGCCAACTCCCCATCAGAAGCTTTGGAAGGTGGCTTCTACCTACCTTACCTCTTCAGTCTGGATCTTGAGCATGTGCATCTGGTAGAATGATCTTAATATATGCATACATACAGAATCCTAGCTTCGAGAAAAACTCAGTGTCTAGATTGGCTGTCTGTTTTGTCTGTTTTGTTTCTCCTTTTTTTTTTGGTCATACCCAGCGTTGCACAGGGGTTACGCCTGGCTCATGCACTTAGGAATTACTCCTGGGGGTGCTCAGGGGACCATATGGGATGCTGGGAATCGAACCCAGGTTGGCTGCTTGCAAGGCAAATGCCCTACCCACTGTGCTCCAGCCCCTGTTTTGTTTCTTTTTCTTTCTCTTTTTTTTAAAAAAAATTTTTTTTGGTCACACCTGGTTATGCTCAGGGGGGTTACTCCTGGCTCTGCACTCAGGAATTATCTCTGGCGGTGCTCAGGTGACCATATGGGATGCCGGAAATCGAAGCTGGGTCAGCCGTGTACAAGGCAAATGCCCTACCTGCTGTGCTTTCGCTTCAGCCCCCCTGTTTTGTTTCTTCTAATTCTGCCTCATCACTATACCATGTACAGTATGTTTGTAGTAATTCTTGGAATCTGGTAGCCTGAGTGGATTTCCTTCTCTTATTCTAGGAACTGTCTTATCCCCACATGACTTTTAGACTTGCACTTTCCTATGATTACATGTTTTTGTGTGCTCATTTGCAATGCATGTTAAAAGCTTTTATTAAAAAATTTCTTTGGCACCAAGTGATACTCAGGAAGCCCCAGGGTCCTCACCAGTGATTTTTGACCTAGGATGCAGTGCTGCTCAGGCTCTCTGCAGTGCCAGGGATTACCAGGGACACCCGGGCAGGGATGAGACTCCAGCGCCACACCTGGCAGTGCTCAGTGTCCTTTAGACTAGCCACAGCAGGTGATGCTTCAAGGACCAGGTTTGGGCAGGCTAGGCATGCACCATAATTGCTATACTATCTCAGCCACCACATTTCAGTTTTAGAAAGTTTTTATTCAATTCTTTTGACCTAACTTTAAAAATTAAATGAAATTTATTGGTATTTTTTAGATGGTTCACTCGAGAATTCTTCATGTGCTCTAGAGTGTTTTTTCAGGTGACTGGATGATATCTTCTTCCAGTTTGCAGCTTGACTTCTCATTCTTTGTTTCCTTTAAATTGCAAATATTTCAACTTAGTTAAGTATACTTTATCTTTTCTTTTCTTCATATGAGGTTTGTGCTTTTTCCTTGTATCTAATAACAAATACAAAGATTTTTCTCCTGAAAGTTTTGTGATTAAAAAATTTTTAAAAAAATGTTTTAAATTTTTTTAATTGAGTCACTGTGAGAACAGTTACAGGGCTTTTAGGATTGAGTCTCAGTCATACTATGCTCATACACCCATCCCTTCACCATGCACATGTTCCACCACCAATAACCCCAGCATACCCCCCCCCCCCGCTCCCCCTCTGCTGTGTGGCAGAAGGTTTCCACTTTACTCTTTCCTTACTTTGATTATATTCAATTTTCGACAAGAAACCCGCTATCATTATTTGGAGTTTTTCCTCCCACAGTCAGACCTGTTGGAATGGCACCATTAGATTGTATGTTTTCTATTGTTGGTAACAAAGAGCATATGATGTTGCACGGTCGTGAAAGTGGCCGCCCAGATTTGGAATTCTGGTATTAAGTCCAGAGGTATTTCTGCGAGCAGCCGCTGCATTCCGAGATTGGTTTCTGTGGTGCTGGGATCATGGAGCGGAGGAGCCGTACATGGGCGACCGCTCGGGGTCTCATTTGGGTAGGAGGCAGGGCCGGTTCTGCCTCCCCCATCGCAAGATTCCCCATGCATCCCATCCCATCACTGCAAACTCCTACCTCTATGTCCAATTGGTTCTGAACGGTGGCAATCACCATGCTGTCCGGGAGGAAAAGGCCAAGGGACAGAAATCCTTCCCCTCCCGGGGCTGCACGGGGCCGTAGCTTAGTTCTGAGTCCAGGAGTATATCTGCCAGCAGCTGCTGCATTCTGAGATTGGTTTCTGTTCATCTGGGATAATGGACGCTCAGAGGTGGCAGAGCCATTCCTAAGCATATATTTTGTATATCAGGAAAGCCTTATTCGGCCGCATGGTTTAGAGGTGTCCCAGTCCCGCATACTGGAGCCATGTTAGTAGAAGCTCAGTGTCATTGGGGCTCCATCTGGAGAAGGCGTGCTGGCTGTACCTTCTCTGTCTGGCACCCCAGTGTTGTGGGCCCGTTCTGGGGTCCGGAGCAATCTCCAGCTGGCGGTGCCTGCTTGAGCGACCCAAATTCTTCACTGCTGCTTGTGGCAAGATGGCGCAGTTTCGTGATTTTTTAAAATTTTACATCTAGGTGCTGTGCTCTCTCTCATTGCTAGTGAGAAGATGATTGTAAACCGGATGTTCATTCCAGTGGACATGGTTGTCTAGCTTTGATATTTCGTCAGTTGCTTTAATATTTATCTCTGATATCTTTTCTTACCTGACTATGCTTTATTAAGTTGTGCTTTTGGAATTTGGTACTTCCTTAGCCTAAGATTTGTGTGTTTTATTTATTTTTTTAAAACTTCAATGACTTGGAAGGTGCTTGCCTTGCATGCTGTTTACTTGGGTTTGATCCCAGGCACTACATATGGCCCTCAGAGCTCAGTCTTTAGTAAGACTTGAATACAGCAGGATGTGGCCCCTAAACAACAACAACAACTTCCCCCATGCCCCAAGAGACCCCCCCAAGTCCCCAAATCCCCAGTGATCAGGGCTGTGGCCCAGCAGTAAACACATGCTTTGTATATATGAGACTGTGGATTTGATCCCTAGCACTGAGAAAAAAATCCCAGCGAAGTGCTTTTATATTTTTTATATATTGCTTTCATATAATTTTCTAAGATTTTTATTCTGAAGTTTTTTTTTAACATTCCCCAAAGTTGGTCAAACCATTACCTTCTTTCCTTCATGACTCTTATCTTCATTTTAAAAATGATTTTTCCATTCATTTACTTATATGTCTTTCATCTTGTATTTAAGATATTTATTCTGGGCCCAGAGAGATACATACTTCTATGGACTGGAGTGTGTGGTTTGCATGGGAGAGCCTGGGCTTGCTTCTTGGCATGGGATGGTCCACCCAGCACTGCTGAGAACGGCCCCCTTGTTCTGAGGATCTCTTGGTGTGGCCCCCCCAAGCAACAACAGCAATAAGCACCCAGCAACTCCCCCAAAATATATTTTCTAATTCCTTGCAGAATTTAAAAGTTCTGCCATTAATCAAGTTATTTGAACATTGTTTCATCACTGCTTTGCATCTGAACAAGTTGTATAGTACTGAAGGGTTGGAGGATTTTGGTTGAAGGATATTTCTATCCAATGATTTTGATATATCATGTCATTCCCTTTTGGCCTATTAGATTCTGTTGACAAATCTGTTGTAATATTATGAAGGTTCACTTATAAGCTAGTCCTTGGTTTTCTTTATTTGGCTTTAGGATTCTATTTCTAGTTTTGGCTTTTGCCATTTCAGTTACTGTGTCTTATTTTATTTTATTTTGTCTGTGTGGGTTTATTTTGTTTAGAAGTTTTTAAGCTTCCTGGATCTGGTTGTGTCTGTTCTTCCTCAGAGTGGGGAAGTTCTTGATTAAAACAAGATACATTAAAAGCACCATTATTTTGGAAATAATTTTAGGTTGATACTATAATAAATAAGAACTCTGGTAAAGAAGCCCATTCAAAAAGCAGTAGTATGGAGGAACATGGAACTAGTAATGATGATAAAGATGAGAACCATGCTGAGAAACTAAAATTAACTGAAGAGGTAGCAGATGAAGACCTGAACTTGAAGCAACATCAGATAAACTCTGAGTGTTCAGGTAGGTGATTGGTTAATGATAATGCCATGTTAAAATATTAGAATTACTTTAAAATATTAAATATTCAAATATTAGAATTCTAAAATATTGAAATATTAGAATTATTTTAAGTGTTTAAATTTTGTTTTATTTTTATAAAGTTGTTCACAATGATTTATTACATTCAGTATTCCAACACCAATCCTACCACCATTACACCTTCCCACCGCCATTATTTCCATTATATATTTTCCTTAACTAAGTACAAATAATAAAATCCCACTATCCTTACACCTTCCCACCACCATTATTTCTATTACAAATTTTCCTTAGCTAAGTACAAATAATAAAAAGGAGATGTATTTTTGTGAACAAGAATGTAATGACTAAATTAGAAATATATTAAGGGACCTCAAATACCCTTAGATGCTATTTTTTTGTGATTTATTTTAAAATTTTATTTTTTATTAAGGCACCTTGATTTACAAAGTTGTTCATGGTAGAGTTTCAGGCATGCATTTTTTCAGCACCAATCCACCACCAATATGCCGCCATCAATATGGCCAGAATTTTTCTTTTAGAAAGTTTTGTCATTTCTTAACAATTCAGACTGTTATTTTATACCCCAGCAACATGTTACAGAATTTCTTTTTTTCAAGTGTTTAAATTTTATTTTATTTTAATAAAGTTGTTCATGATAATTTATTACATTCAATATTCAAACACCAATCCCCACCACCATTATTTCCAATTTTCCAAACCACCACCCAAGCCTGCCCCAATAGCAGGCCCTACATAATTTATATTGTATTGCTTTGTTATGAATAATTTGCTAAAAATTATCAAAAAAGATTTCCTAAGAAGCAAGTGTGTGAAAATTGTTGTATCTCACCCTGAAGCCATTAAGTCCTGTATAAGAGATTACTAACATGTTGTTACAGGTTAAGCGTTGTGTGAATATTTTCTTGATCGAGATTGGTTGCCTTCTGCTTCACATCCCATCCAATGTGGTGTGCTACTCCTGGTATATCAGTGGTGTAGAGTATTAGAGGTCGTACTGCAGCTCTAGGAATTCTAAAATTTTGAATCGGGTGATACAGGTGGAGTTTAAAGTTTTAACTGGATGGTGACATTGGGGTCCAGAAGCATCTTGAAGCTTGTTGTTCTCTTTTGAGATTTATTTATGAGTCTTTGGTTTATGCCTGGTTAAATGAGCTTATGTGGTGCCAGAGGCAGTTCATGGGCATGACTGCCAGGCTCTCGGAAGAACGGGGGGTTTGGAGGAGGCTCATTCCTGGATGAGGCTCGTCACAAGCCTTTGGAGTCCGGCCGTGAGCATGGTGGTGATTGGATTCTGGAGATTTTTGGCTGCTGGGGCTCTGGGCAGGTTCTGGGCTCACCCGCCCGCCCCTTTGGAGTTCCCTGGATGAGACTCAGCCTGGTGCAGGGTCTAGAGGCATCTCTGCAGCTTATTGCTCTCTTTCGAGATTTATTTATGAATCTCTGGATCATGGCCTCTTAATGAACTTATATGGTGCCAGAGGCAATTCATGGGCATCCCCCTTAAATGTCATTTAATAAAATTATTATTGTGACCACTTTATATCACTCAAGTATGAGGTATTTTTGCATTTTTATGACATGATTTATTAATTTTTTTGATTGCTAAAATGATACAATAATATATGGCCTGTAATTTGTAAGTGCCTTTTTATGAATTTCCCATTTGGTCTTAATAACTTTTGGGTTTTAAAAGACCGCTCTTTTTCATTGTTAATAAATCAGCATTAGTGAGATTGAATTAGAAAAGCAGTTCTCAAAGTGTGGGCTGCAGTGCGTTGGGCGGGGTTGGCAGTGGAGTATCTCTGAGACCCTGTTATAAGCTCTGAAAACTAAATATGATTTCCATGGTAGTGCTGAGGTGCTGCTTGCCATTTTGTCCATGGAATGTACATTATTACTGATGGCACAAAAGCAATGGCTGCTGAAATTGCTGGTGCTTCAGTGTGAATGAGGATAGTGGTGTACTAAATTATACCGGGCCTCGTTGGATTCTCACATCTAGCCTCAGGCACAAATCTAGCTCAGTAGCAGTGGTGGAGCACTTGTCTTGCTTGCATGTGTGATGCCCTGAAAAGACTATTAATTTTATCCCCCATTTTCCTTATTTTTTGGGGACTACATCTGGTGGTGATCAGGAGCTACTCCTGGCTCAGTGTTTGGGGAGTCACTCCGGGAACCATGTGATGCCTAGGATTGAGCCTACATGCAAAGCAGGCATTTAGCCCATTGAGCAACCTCTTATTTCCCAACTGCATACCTGTTAAAATAAAATTTCCTTTGTATGTCAACTTCTCTTTACATATTTTAACTAATACATAATAGATTTTAGTAAGTTGGCTATGAAAATAGATGTGAGAATACAACTGTATAATAACCATACAGCCATATATTTTAAGCCATATAATAATTTTAAACAATGTCATTCTTTTCAATCATATTTTTGAAAATAATATTTTAATAAAATATTTGCTATATGAAATGTCTATTACTTAAAAATAAATATTTATAAAAATTTTAGTTTTTATTCCTATATGGTAATTACCAATAAAGATAATTCACAAAAACAAAAACTACTTTGAACTCAGTGATTTTGTTTGATTTTGGCCATACTTGGTGGTACTCAGGGGCTACTTCCAACCTAAGTGATGCCTTGGATAGAATCTGGGTCCCTTGCATGGAAGCATGTACTCCAGTCCACTGAGTTATCTTTCTGGTCCTTGTACTCAATAATTTTTGGGGGGTCACCGGGTGGTGCTCAGGGGTCACTCCTGATATGCTTGGAGAACCATGTGGGGTGCCAGGCATGGAACCTAGGATGGTTGTACGTGAGGCAAGCACTGTACTATTTGCACAGTGTACTATCTGTATTATCTCTTCTCTCCTGGTCTCAATAATTTTTAAGACTGTAAAGGAAGCTGAGATCATAAAGTTTGAAAACCACATATAGATGGCTTGGGATTTGATCTCAAGTCTGAGGTGACTCAGGATGACAGTTTCAGGAAATAAGTTATTATAGGTGACACAGCTTCTGGCCCTGTTTATGTGTTTTTTTATTTTAGCATTCCCTGAACTACTTATAAATGCCTTCTAGAAAGATCACATGAATTTAGAGCCTGGGAATTCAGGATTGTTAGGTGGAACTAAAAAGTAGAGGTTATTCTAATGCCCAGCTGATAAGCAATTAATATCCAGGATATATAAGACACTAGTAGAATTGTACAAGAAAAGAACCTCCTACATCATCAAAAAATGTGGAGAAGAAATGAACAGAATCTTCCTCAAAAAAGAAATACAAATGGCCAAAAGGAACATAAAAAAATGCTCTACATCCCTAATCATCAGGGAGATGCAAATCAAAACAACAATGAGATTCATTTCACACCAGTGCCTTATGTATTTTTGATATTAACCCCTTGTTTAATGGATACCGGGTAAAGTACCCGGTACCCATTAGATACTTAACTTAGACTTAAGTTAAACTGAGAGTGAGGGAAGTTCTAAAGAGTCCCCAATTGAAAATAATTGATCTGCAGTTCAAGAACGTCTTTTGGAGCCTCAGAGAAGGTAGAAAAAAGGGAAGGAACCATGACATTGAAGCTAGGCACCTTCAAAGATGAAATGCTACTAACCAAGCAAGTGGAAGCAAAGATAAATAAATGGAACTACATTAAACCAAGAAGTTTCCACACCTCAAAGACAATGGTGACCAAGATACAGAGACAGCTCACAAAATGGGAAAATTTATTTGCCTGGTACCCATTAGATAAGGGGTTAATATAAAAAATACATAAGGCACTGGTAGAACTTTACAAGAAAAAAAGCATCCAACACCATCAAAAAGTGGGGAGAAGAAATGAACAAAAATTTTCTCAGAGAAGAAATATAAATGGCCAAAATGCTCTGCATCACTAATCATCAGGGAGATGCAAATCAAAACAACAATGAGATATCATCTCTTACCCGGCCACACATCCAAAAGAACAAGAACAGCCAGTACTGGTGCAGATGTGGGGAGAAAAGGACTCTTATTCATTGTTGGTCAGAATGTTGACTGGTCCAGCTTTTGGGAAGACAATATGGGCATTCCTCAAAAAAACTAGAAATTTAGCTTACATAAGACCCAGCAATACCACTCCTGGGAATAAATAAATTACAGCATAAATAAAGAACTAAGAACTCAACAATACAATGCAGAGAAAGCCATTTTCACTTCACTACTATATTCACTGTGGCATTATTCACAATAGCCAGAATCTGAAAATGGTTGAGTACCTGAGGACAGATGAATGGATAAAGCTCTGGTACACCTACACACGGAGATACTACATAGCCACCAGGAAAAGTGAAGTCATGAAATTTTCCTGTAAATGGATGGACATGAAGAATATCATGCTGAGTGAAATGAGTCAAAAGGAGAGGGACAAATAGACTGCACTCATCTGTGGAATATAAAAAAACAGTATGAGACTAATGTGACTACATGGCTGATGCTAGGATACTTCATTTGCAAGTAAAAAACAATTGGATTTTGACTATAACAGTGATTTTTTTCTTGTTGTCTCAACTGTTTTCTAATTGTTGGAGTTGGGGGTATAGTCATATGCTTAGGGAAATTCAGACTGGTAAAATTCCAACTGAGATTCAGATAATTTTTGAAGTGAAGTAGTCTTATTTGGGAAATATGAGGAAAGAGAGTGGGAAAAGAAAGAGAACCCTATAAAGCAAAAAGAATTATAGGACCCAAGTTGGGATGTAGGCAATTTTAAGCTAGAAAGCCCCTCTGGTTTTCAAAGTCAGTTTTATAGGGTTTCCACAAATTGCCCTGCCTTCGGCCCCTCGTATGTAGGAGTGTCCACTATTGGGATACTGTAAGGGAAAGTGGATTTTGAGCCCTGGTGATCTGTCTTTAGTCTTATCAGGCTTTTGATCCTGTTGAATTATTCTCTGATCATAGATTTGGGGCTTGGTCCTGTGTCATTTTGAGTTGGAGTCTCAGGCTAGTCTTGAATCTGGACTGGGTATTTTGAGTCCTTTGACTGGGACTCGAGACATCACAATTAGACTCCTTTTCAGATTGTTTTGTTGCCAGTGGGAGAAAAGACTCCCACCAGAAAGAGTAGGGTTCCTTGAGTGACTTATGGATAGTGAAAAGGAGAGAGGTGGTGGCCTTGAAGGAGACTATTACTTCTCTACCAACATTCTCAACCAGGGAAATCCCTTGGGAAATTGAGGATTGATGATGGTCTTTGATAAGCACCTACAAAGTATATTATGTCTCACCAGCTTCATAAATCAATTGTCAAGTTGTATCTGAGTTCCATTTGTTTGTCCTAGCCTGGGAAATAATACCTGCTACCAGATTTCTCAAGGCTTTATGGAATGTAAGTTGACATGAGGAATTGTTCTTTGCAGGAAAAGATAGACAGTCTTAAAACTTACCCAAGCTTTTCAGGTCCTTTGCCTTCCCTCATAGGAAAGAATTTCAGGAACGTACTAATAGTTCAATAAAGCAAGTTTATTCAGAAAGTAAAGGGAGATAGAAAGACTTATGTACATGTTCAAGAAAGAACATGGGCATTTCCAGATTGGAAAGCACAAAAGGCTGTTTCTTCAGAGTGGAAAGGCAAATGAGTGCCATTCTCCAAGAACGGGGACATGTACCCTAACATAAGAAATATGCATCACATACAGGAACCCTGGCAAAAACACTCATTTGTTAAGAATGAGTACACCTCTCAGGAGGAAATGCACCAAAAGGTAAAAGAATGGAAATATACATCTCAGAAATGTAGGCACCTTTCCCTCTGCCAAATTAGTTTTGATACAGATTTCCCAAATTGCCCCTATTTATTGTTAGGGTGATTGCCAAGGGGGTCAACTTGGAGTCCTTGATGGTCTTTTTTGGATACCTTAGCATGGCCTTTATTTCAGCAGTGAAACTTCCTCCAGATCCAGTCATGCTCTGGGCCTGGAATTCTGCTTTTCTATGGTTTCCTGGGCTGGAACGATAGCACAGCGGGTAGGGTGTTTGCCTTGCATGCGGCTGACCTGGGTTTGATTCCTCCACCCCTCTCAGAGAGCCTGGCAAACTACCGAGAGTATCTTGCTCGCATGGCAGATCCTGGCAAGCTACCCTGGCATATTCAATTATGCCAAAACCAGTAACAAGTCTCGCAATGGAGACGTTACTGGTGCCTGCTCAAGCAAATGGATGAGCAACGGGATGACAGTGACAGTGATACAGTGATGAGACTAATACCCAAGGACATTAGAAATGAGGGCCAGGAGGACTGGTCCATGGTTGGAAGCTTGACAGAAGTGGCTGGAGTGGAGGAGGGGAAGTTAGGTCAGACAGAGAAGAGACCACTATTGCAATGATAGTTGTAAATGATCACTCTGGACAAGAATTGAGTGCTGAAAAGTGGTAAAGGGAGAAACATGATAACCTTTCAGTACCTGTATTGCAAACAGTAATGCCCCAATCGGGGAGAGAAGGAGGGGGAGGGAGGGAGGGGAGATAGAGAGATACAGAGAGAGAGAGAGAGAGAGAGAGAGAGAGAGAGAGAGAGAGAGAGAGAGAGAGAGAGAGAGAGAGAGAGAGAGAGAGAGAGGGAGAGGGAGGGAGGGAGGGAGGGAGGGAGGAAGAGAGAGTGGGAGGAAGGGAGAGGTGGTAGAAAAGTGTCTGCCATAGAAGCAGGCTGGGGGTGTGGGGGTGGTGGGAGGGAAACTGGGGACATTGGTGGGAAATGTGCACTGATGAAAGGATTGATGTTGGGACATTGTATGACTGAAACCAAGTCATGAGCAACTTTTTAACTGTATATATCATGGTGATTCAATAAAAAATCACAGTCATCATCACTGTCATTCCCTCGCTCATTGATTTGCTTGAGCGGGCACCAGTAACGTCTCCATTGTGAGACTTATTGTTACTGTTTTTGGCATATTTAATACGCCACGGGTAGCTTGCCAGGCTCTGCCGTGCAGGCGAGATACTCTCAGTAGCTTGACAGGCTCTCCGAGAGGGGCGGAGGGATTGAACCCAGGTCAGCCACATGCAAGGCAAACGCCCCTACCTGCTGTAAAAAAAAATAAAAATAAAAAAGAGAAGGGGAGTATAGGAGAAAGGTGTCCAGTTATGTGTACTGTTTTTCAGACTTTGTTTCTATAGTATCGGAACCACTCATACTGCTAATGACAGGTTGCATTTTGGCATACTTTCTTGTGTACAGGCCTTCCTTTTTAGTGAACCTGAAACAGCTTACAGGTGGGGCCTTTGTCTTGCTATTTGCTAGTTACGAATGTAAAAGCTAGAGATAAATTGAAGCAGAAAGAATTTGGGACTTAAAAATCACAGGAGGCCTGAGTTCAATGTTGGAGTGCTTTGAAAGCTCCCATTTATTGCAACCATAAAATACAGATACAACGTCAGTTTTGCAGAGTGGTTATATCCAAAATATACATTTACAATTAAAGAATTATATACCCAAAATATAATTATACCCATATAGATGAATCCGAATTAATAGACCCTCAGCTTCAAGAAGCTATTCACAAGATGAAGAGACTAGATAAAATACTGGTGAAGAGACAGTACAGAGAAAAAGAGATTAAGAAGCGAAGTGCAGAACTGAGAATAAAGCTGTGGGAAGAACTGAAGGTAAGCTTTTATCCCTGTCTGCGGACTTGTAAGAAACAGTTTCCTTTAAGGTGAGTAAGAAAAGAGAGCAGTGTGCCTGTGCCACTGAGGTGTGCTATTGATGTAGTTTGTGGAGGGAGTGGCAGTGATGTGTGTGTGTGTGTGTGTGTGTGTGTGTGTGTGTGTGATAGTGGCGGGCAGAGTGTGGGGACTATTCTGGAGATGAAAGAGGTAACCGCAGTGTTCCAGAGGTCAGGCTCTGCGCTGGGTGCCCCAAGCAATCTCTTCCCCATGCAAGGCGGGGTCTCCTCCATCTCTGTCATCAAAGAGTTGTGGTGTCTACTCCATCAGCCCTGAACATCTGCATTTTCTTCAAGAAGCTTGTAGTTTGGAGCTAAATCCACAATTATGTGGACATTGAACCCTCTATTATTATTATTATTATTAACCCTCTATTATTATTATTATTAACCCTCTATTATTATGTTAGTATATCAGTGGGAAGTTTTTATTTTTTATTTTTTTGAGTGGAGCACACCCAATCGGTGCTCAGGGCTTACTTCTGGCTCTGTGCTCAGGGATCATCACTCCTAGCAGGGCTCAGGGCACCACATGGGGTGTTGGGGGAATTAAACCAAGGCCGATCGTTGCAAAGCAAGTGCCCTACCTGCTGTATTATCTATTGCTCCAGCTCCAAAATTCACTTTTATATGCTAGACCAACTCCTACCAGGAAATTGTCATGCTTGAGCCCCAGGATCATGGTTTGTTCCCATCTATTTCAGTACATTTCTAAAACTTGGTTAACTTTTCTCGACTTTCCTGGATCTCTTCATGCTCTGTAGCACAGAGAGGTGGGGAAAAAGTGATCAGATGTTGACATGGATGATGACATGAATTATTGGCTCATATCTGAACTTGGCTTCTCAAAGAAGATCACCGATTTGGGTTTGTCTTGAGACCATACCTGATGGTGCTCAAGGACTGCCCCCAGCTCTGTGCTTGCCAAGGTCACCTCCTGAGCCCTCTCTCCAGCCCTGGAGAGAGAGCCCTTTTATGGAAGGTGTGGTTATAGTGATAGATGGCTTGTTTTTGATAAAGCCTTCTTGGGTCAGCTGACATCCAAGAAAATGACACAGAGGATAATGTGAATTAATAATGAAGAAATTAAGAATACTTTTTTTTTTTTTTTTTTTTTGCTTTTTGGGTCATACCTGGCGATGCACAGGGATTACTCCTGGCTGTGCATTCAGGAACCACCCCTGGCAGTGCTCAGGGGACCATATGGGATGCTGGGATTCGAACCTGGGTCGGCCGCGTGCAAGGCAAATGCCCTACCCGCTGTGCTATCACTCCAGCCCCAAGAATACTTTTTAAATAAGGTTTCCAGAAAGAACACTGGAATAGAAAAAAAAGGAACATTACAAAATAAGGGACTACAGCAGATAGTACAGAGGGTATGGTGTTTACCTGGCACACGGCTGACCTGGGTTTGATCTCTGGCATCTCATATGGTCCCTCAAGTACTGTCAGGAGTAATTCTTGAGCATTGCCAGGTGTGGCCCCAAATCCAAAACCAAAACCAAATATCTCCCCTCCCCATAGAGAATTAAGAAAACAAAACTAAAACAAAGGGGAAAAAAAGACAGAAAACTTAACTAAAGAATTAAAATCTGTGAATTTTTGCAGAAAAAGTTAACCTGTCCTTTATTCCTATTGAATTTAAAAACGAATTTTTATGTGATAGGAAATAAGGATTATAACTTGTAAATGTAATAAGAGGCAGCATCAATTTGAAATGTCTAAGATTCGAATTTCTTGGTTTGCCTTTAGATTACTCATTAGTTGTAGAGATATTAAACAGATATTAAAGATATTAAACTTTAAGCAAGTTTCTTAGTATGGTATATTATTATGAGAGCTGTATACTCAGACTCTATCTGGGAAAATGTACTAGCTGAACTTGCCAGGAAAAGGACACATTGACAGAATTTCTAATTGAAGGAAAAAATGACCCAATGATATGGTTGTATGCACATGTTTAAAAACCATATTGGAATTGAAAAAGAAAATAGATGAGTATAGTTGACTTTTTCCCCCCCTTGTTTAAAATTTCATTTCTCTTTTATTAGTCTGCAAAAAATAGAGAGACTTTACAAAGTAACGAAGAGATAGAAAATACAAAAAAGTTTCTAGCTTTGACTGCAGCATCAGAAGACAATGTTGGTGAGTACAACTGATTTATCTTTATATATTTATCTGAATCATAAATATTAGAATTAAAGTAAAATTTCCAAGTCAATTATTGTTCTTTTATTTGTGACTTTGAACCTTCTTTAGGTAAAATGAGCATATTTGGATAGGTGTGGTGTTGAAATTCTGTACATGGGAAACCATCATTAACAGTATTGTAAATTGCAGAATCTCAATCAAATAGTAAAAAAAGAAATAAGTAAAATGATCATATTAGGAATATAGGCAACTACCCTCAACTTAACTATGTTTCAGAATCTATAAAGCTTTCTATCTCCTGAGGGTAAGAGGAACAAAGAAGTAAAACATGAAAAAATTAAAAGTCCACCTTTAACTTCATCTTTTGTATCTTAAATGCCTTTGACACCAGGTTTATGAATATAGTTTCTTACCTACCTGGGATTCTTCTACTTGCATTGCTGAATTGTTCTCTCTTGTCCTGCTTTTTGAGTAGAGTCAAACCTCCTTCCTTCTCCTGCTCCTTCTGCAGAATGAAATCATGTAAACTAACGTATTCAGTTGTGTGGAAGATGTTAGGACTGGGAAGCAGTTGGTATTTATTGGACAGAATGTATTTGATATCCTTTATCCTGAATGCCCTAAGAGGTCTGTCTCTAGTACTAACTACTAGACAGAGGCTGGATCCAAGCAGAGATCCCTAATTTCCCAGAGAATCCTGGATTACATTTTTTAAAAAAAATTTTGGGCTACACTCAGTGTGGTTCGTGAGAGGTCCAGCAGCACCAGAGATAGAGCTGGGGTCAGTCATTCATGGTCAAGGCAAGCACCTTAACCCCTGTATTCTCTCTCCAATCCTCCATTTGTCTTTACAAAGTGAATGTCTTACATTTTACAATGCCAACAACTTGATTAGAACAGCTACAGCTCTTTATTTATTCATTTATTTATTTATTTTTGTCACACCCAGTGATACACAGGGGTTACTCCTGGCTCATACACTCAGAAATTACTCCTGGTGGTGCTCGGGAGACCATATGAGATGCTGGGAATTGGATCCGTGTTGGCCGCATGCAAGGCAAATGCCCTACCCGCTGTGCTATTGCTCCAGCTCCTTTTTATTTTTTAACTTAAGTTTTTAAAATTTATTTTATTTTCATAAAGTTGTTCACAATAGTTCATTGCATTTAATATTCAAACACCAGTCCTACCACCTTTAGAGGAAAGTATGTGAAGATTGTTGTATTTCATCCTGGAGCCATGTAAATCCTTGTATAAGAGATTACTGCATGTATGTTAAACCCAAACAAATATGTGCTACTTTTGGTACATCTGTGGGCTAGAGTATAAGAGGTTGCTCCAGGAAGTTTGAAATTTAGAATATGATTATAGAGCAGATTCACTCATGGGTAAGGCCTGTGTTGCTCTCTACTTGGCTGTTGATGAGACTGTGTGGCACAGGGGCAGTTTGTGGGTGTGACTGCCAAGCTACTGAAAAACTAGGGAGCTGGGGGAAGGAGGCCCAGTACCGCTCTGCTCGAACTTGGAGATTCCAGTCATGGGTTCCGCATACCTGGGCTTTTCTGCTGTAGTTCTGTAGCCTGAGATTTGATGTGGGTGAAATTCCTTCAGTGTCACTTTCCAATCAAGTGACTGAGAGCTCAGATGCCGTCTTTCTCTCTCTCTTGCATGCAGTTACCACCAATGGTGAGTTCAGTAGTCTCTACCTCAATTTACATCTCCCCAGAACCTCAGAACTTATCTGGAAATAGGGTATTTTTTTTTCTTTTTGCTGATATAATACTTTAAAGAGAGCCCCTAGTAGTTTAGAATGGGCTCTAAATTGAGTGATTAGTGTCCTTAACATAAGGAGAGAGTAGCATGGACAGAAAAGTAAGTCAAAGGAAAGGTATAGTTACAGAATGATCACTCTTGTCTCATATGTGAGACTTAAAGACATATAGCGAGGTAGCAATAAAGGTCAAAGGCAACACATCAAGAGAACTCGTTCACACAACAGAGTTGGGTGGAGGGGAGTGGCTGTTAGGGGTGTTGGGATTTTTATGGGGGCAGTGAGGTGGGTACAATGGTGATGGGGGTGGTGTTGGAATTATGTGCATGAGAAATCATTACTCACAGTATTGTAGTGTTAACCTCAATCAGTTAACAAAAAAGTGGGGTGGGGAGAGGAGGCATAGAAACATAGGGACACAGTGACACAGGGAAGATGGTCACACGAGTGTGACGATAGAGGCAGAGAGTGGAATGAGGTGGCTGCACTAAGGACCACCCAGGTCCTAAGACAACAGCCCCCTTCTCGGCAGCCCCTAGTGAGGAGGAGGCAAGGAAGGAGTCTTCCCTTGAGGCTCCAGGGAAGGCATGGTGTTGATTACTTGCTTCCAGAACGGAAAGTGAATTTCTGCTGTTTCCAGTCCCCGAGCTCCGTGCAG
Source organism: Sorex araneus (assembly GCF_027595985.1). Classification (NCBI taxonomy): domain Eukaryota; kingdom Metazoa; phylum Chordata; class Mammalia; order Eulipotyphla; family Soricidae; genus Sorex; species Sorex araneus. The sequence goes on along the minus strand of NC_073304.1, from coordinate 85,389,612 downwards.
TTGCAGCAGCCTTAGGAAATGAATATACCAACTGTTCCCGCGTTCTCAGGGTAGATTCCAGAGATACGCGTGAAAGAGCCTCCTTGGAGGTTTTTTCCCTTGCAAAGATCATACAGAGAAGAGCCAACACCGGACAGCTGGCCCCAGTGGAGCCGTTCCAGACATCTTCAGCCAAACAGCCCCCACCGCTGAGTCACCGTGCATGCTGATACTGAAACAAATTGTTCCTGCCTGTCACACAAATTACTGGCCCTCAGAAGCAAGAGTATACTCAAATGGATATTGTTTAAATGCCACTGTGTGTTTTTTTAACTTTAATTTTGTAATTATTGTAGGCTTATAGATTTCCCTGGTTTCCTGCGGTTAGTTAGCATCTTGAATAGCCATACTACAGCGACCAAAATTGAGAAATTCACATTTGTATACCACTACTAAATATTCCACACTCATTAACATCTCCTAGTTTCCACACCAAAGTCATTTTTTTTTATTGTATAATATCTGGTTGAGAATCTCATATTGCTTCCACCTGAATGTCTCCTTTGTGTCTTCCAAGCTTTGATAGTTCCTCAGCCTTTTTGTCATGCTCGTAACATGTTTGGTTTGTTATCTTATACAATAGCCTTCAATTTCAGTTTGTCTGATGTTTTTCTCTTGTTTAAATTGAGGATATGCATTTTTTTGGCAAGCTACCCCAGACATTACATATTCTTCTTGGTCAGTCATGCTTCTGTTATTTAATGCAGAGTTATTACTGGGGATGTTAACCTTGAAAACATGGGTTAAGGTGATAACTACTGGCTTTCTCCATTGCTAAAGTTACTGTTCTTTTTTTCAGTGAATGAGTATCTTGGAGGAAATACTTTTAAATGATACAAAGTATCATGTTTCTTGTCAAATTTTGGTCCTCTATTTTTAGCATCAGTAGATTTTGCCAACAATAAATTCTGGGTGTTTTTTTTTTCACTAAAAAATATAACAAATTAAAAACAACAGAACTGGATTTATATCAGCATTATTTTACATGACTTTACTAATTCATTGTATAGATGACCATAATTTGTTTGACTGATACCTTGCTGTTAAACATATATTATTTCCATTCAAAATTTTTTCTTCACGCCATGGGTAGCTTGTCAGGCTCTGCCGTGGGGGTGAGATATTCTCGGTAGCTTGCCGGGCTCTTCGAGAGGGATGGAGGAATAATTTTATATACCTAGCTGTTGAATAGTTTTTAAGATGTAAGAATATTCATATAAAATAATCATTTCCATTCAAAGTTATGCATAATCCTGCAATAGTATCTTTTGGCATGCTTTGCATGCAGGAAATCTGGATTTGATCCCTGGCACCACATGGTCCCCAAGCACTGCTGAGAAGGACTGCTAAGCACCAAGCCAGGAGTAGCCTTGAGTAGTCCATGTGTGAAAGAACCAAATATAAATGTATCAGCTCAATTTTGTCACATAGCTCTTGAAAGCGTCACAGTCCTGTCATTATAGCTGCATATTATAAGAATTTTTGAAACAGCTCTGTCTGTCCTCTCCTGGGAATAGTTTTTCCTCCGTTTTACTCCCCAAACTTCTGCAATCTCTTGAAGTCCCTCTTAATTACAAGTATAAAACATGGGGCCTGGGCAGATACTCAAAAAACCGGAGTGCATGCTTTGTGTGCTGGAGGTCGGGGTTCCTTCCTGGCACAGTCAGGAGCAACCTCCGAGTGCCCTCCCAGAAATTCTAGGCCAAGAGGTCAGATTCCAAGAAATCTGAGGATGCTGCATTGCTCCAACTCTGCTGGAGCAGAGTTGGATTAAACCTTAATGGGGCATGTGCCTGACCCCCCTGGTTTATCTCCCTATGCCTCCAGAAGTTACTGGTAACAGAAAGCGCAAAGTCTTTATAACTTGTCCAGTAGATGGCAGCATCTAATTGAAGTATGTTGAACAGTGACTAGAGACGGGTGTAAGAAAAGAAGAAAGGTAATACCAGGCAAAGGAAGAGGACATCCAGGTTGATGAAGCAGGCGAGGAAGTGACGGGTGTTTTCTGGTCCCTTTGACCCTGTTTCTGGGCATCCTCCCCGGAGGTCAGTTATTGCTGTGTGTCACGAAAAGACGGGAGTGGAAGGGCGTTGCATTTCCTCAGAGAAGTATGTACCGTCCAGTCTGCGGGCGCACTCAGTGCTGAAGCTGTGCACACGTCAGCTCAGGGTGTCTGATTTTCTTCCTTTACTTTATGGACTCTTACCATTTTCTCTCTGTCTCTCCTCTCTCCTACCCCCCCGATAAAACTATTTGCTTCAAAAATGAATAGGTAAAATAAAAATTTAAACTTTGATTTTGGGGGCTACCCCTGACGGTGCTCTGCGGCCACACCAGGCAGTGTTGGAATTTGAACTAGGGTCATGGCTGCAGCACTAGGCAAGCACCTTACCCTGTGTATTATTGCTCCAGCCTGATAAAGGGAAACTTTAGTAAAGTAGATATACCAGAAAGTATACTAAAGGGTTTTGAACTAAACTTACTTAGACCCAAGTTGTTAACTCATCTCTATAAATATACCCATAACCGGAGCCTCACTGATGTTGGGCCTGTCCCATAGAGCCCCCCCACCCCACTATTCTCTCCATGTCATTGTGGGAGCGAGGTTGGGTCATGCCTAATTGTGTTCAGCTGTGCTCAGGGATCACGCCTGGTGGTGCTCAGGGATTGAACCTGGCTTGGCCTGTGTGACATAAGTGCCTCACCCGCCACACTATTGCTCCTGTCCCTACCACCCCATTATTTTATTTTTATTTTTTAATTCTTAAAAAATTTGGGTCACATCTGGCTGTGCTTTGGGCTTGCTCCTGGCTCTGTGCTCAGAGCTCAGTCTTGGAGTTGTGCACCGAACCACATGGGGTGCCAAGGATTAATCCTGGTTGGCTGCATGTAGGGCAAGTGCTTTAACCCCTGTTCCTGTGTCTCTGGCCCTCTCCACCCATTTTTGAGTGTTTTGTTTTCAAAAGAAATGTAAAAATATAAACTTTTATAATACTAGGAGTGTTAATACTAAAAACCTTACTTTCAGTAGTGATCTGGTGGAGGGAGGTTGAGTTCAGTGTTTTCTGAGGACAGTGATTGGATTCTCATCAGTGAATGAGACAGAGGCCCACCTTTCCCCTTCCCTCCCCTCCCCTCCCCTCCCCTTCCCTTCCCCCCTCCTCTCCTCTTCTCTCTGTTTTTTTTTTTTAAACCTTTTTGGTCATCACCTCCAGCACAAATCTATTTACTCGATCTCAAAATTTGTGACTATCTCTTTCTAAAGTTTTTCGGTGGCTGTTTCTACTCTTGGATATTCTCTAAGTCTTCCCCCTCACACCTGGTCATGTCTTGCCGCTCTGATTTGCAGAAGACTGAGGGAGAAAAGTCACATAGCTTTTTACCAGCACAACTAAGGATTTCTGTTTTTCTAACCTCTTTGGGGTCTCAGCCTTGCTTAGAAATGTACTTTGCATTTTCCGAAGTGGCTCTCCTAAATTGTTACCATGTGTTTAATCTCTCCTGCTCTTTGATAAATCCTTCATTCTGGCAGTTTTATGCTCCAGAGGAAATGGATCAACTGGGAATCCCTTGCACAGCCTTTTCTCTCCTCACTGCACTGCCTGTGGCCTCCCCACCTCAGCCTCCCTCAGCGGGGAGAGCTGCCTAGCACTCTTCCCCTTCCCCTTCCCTATGGCTTGTGGCAGAGTTTCTCATCGCTCTCTATTTTGCTCTGACTCCTTATTTCAATTACTACGTTTAAATGATCTTCTGGTCCTAACACAGAACCAGAACCATCAAATCGTCCAAAAATACACATTTAAAAGATGTTTCTCTGTTCTCCACTGTTTCTCTGCTCTGCTTCAGGGCCAGACTTCTTCGAGGAATAGTTCACACCTACAGCTGCTACTTTCATTTACTTCTAAACTTCTCCAAGGTTTTTTTTTTTTTTTTTTTTGTATCACCTTGCAGAAGCTACTTCATCAGTGTTCTTCCTGCATTCGAAACCTAGTGACATTCTTCCACTTTTATCTGATTACATCCCACATGTAACAACTTTGCCCACATGTAGCACAGTCACGGTATAAAAAAACCTTAAAAAAATTAGAGCCATTTGCTTTCTGCTGGTTCCTTTTTACCTCCTCCCCCAAACAAAATATTTCTCAGGGTTGAAATTTATTCCTCTTTTTTACATGTTTTCTCATTAATTGTTTCTGTTAATGGTTTCTTTGTCTGTCTAGTCTTTCTTTTGTGTGCACACCCTGTGTTGCTCAGGGGTTACTCTTGGCTCTGCATTCGGAAATTACTCCTTGCAGTGCTTGGGGACTATATGAAATGCGGGGTATTGAACCTGGGTCAGCCGTGTGCAAGGCAAACACCCTACCCACTGTGCTATCACTCTGGCCCTCATCTAGTCTTTTATTTTTTTTTTTGCCACACCTGGCAGTACTCAGGGGTTACTCCTGGCTCTGCACTCAGGAATCACTCCAGATGGGCTCGAGGGGGCCATATGGGATGCCGGGGATTGAACCCGGATTAGCTGCATGCAAGGCAGGAACCATTCCCGCTACACTATTTCTCTGGGCCCCTATTCATCTAGTCTTTGTGATGGTTAATTTTTTGTTTTGCATCAGCTTATTCTGGAAAGCTGAGGTGGCTGATTGAACATTATTTAGACTGGAGCGGTAGCACGGTGGGTAGGGCGTTTGCCTTGCACGAGGCCAACCCGGGCTCAATTCCTCCATCCCTCTCGGAGAACCCGGCAAGCTACCGAGAGTGTCCTGTTCGAATGGCAGAGCCTGGCAAGCTACCTGTGGTGTATTCGATATGCCAAAAACAGCAACAAGTCTCACAATGGACATGTTACTGGTGCCTGCTCAAGCAAATCAGTGAACAACAGGACGACAGTGCTACAGTGCTATAGGTACAACTAGGAGAGTATTTCTGGAAGTAACTAGAACGTGAATGGCAGAGTAGAGTGCATTACCCTCTTCAGAGTAGGTGGATCTCAGCAGTCTGTTGACCCAACTAAAAAAAGTGTGCAGAAAAAGGAGGGTGTCCTCTCTCTGGCAGAATTTTCACACACACATATACATAAATATGTGATATCAGCTCTGTGTGTGACTGTATGTACACAGTGCTTTAATGTTAGGGTGTTGGGATAGGGCTAGGATTTGGGATATATGTGTGTATGTGTGCTTTGACAGACATATGTCAACTAAATAAAATGAATGGACCTAGTTGATCATTTACTTCTGTGCTTTGAAACAGTTGATATAACAAGGGGATTATCTGTTCCCTAAAAATTTGAAAGGTTGCACTGGAAAAACCATCTGGTTCAAATAAATTTTTTGGAGGCAATTCTCTGACTTTCTTAGCTTCTTTCATATTTAGCATTCTGTTTTAGCTTGCTAGTTCTTCTGGAATCAATTTTGTTCATATAGCCATGTCAGTGAAATTTTAAAGTATCCCTTTACTGAGATTAAAAATGCTAGAAACATAAAATTTCATACAGTGCTTTTTTTTGGAGGGTGGGAGAGTGGGCCACATCCAGTGTATTCCGAGAGTGAGGTGGTGACTGAAGCTGCGGCTCCCATAGATAAAGCTTGCACCCTGCTAGCCACCTGAGCTGTCTCCCCAGCCCATTAAATAAATAGCTCTCCTTGTTATTTATAATCCCAGTTCTTATTTCTAATTTTGCTTATGTTTTTTACTCCTCGCTTTCTAATATAGAAGTTATTTTTGTTTGATTTTTAAAGCTTTAGATTTACAAAAAATTTATACAATAGTGCAGATATTCTGTACTATCATAGGCTCACAATAAGTATTCCCTGTAAGTAACATTTTACATCAGTAGCACAGCAGGTAGGGTGTTTGCCTTGCACTCGGCCGACCTGGATTCGATTTCTCTGCCCCTCTTGGACAGCCTGGCAAGCTACCGACAGTATCCGGCACAGCTACCTGTGGCATATTCGATATGCCAAAACAGTAACAAGTCTCATAATGGAGACATTACTGGTGCCTGCTTGAGCAAATTGATGAACAATGGGACGACAGTACTACAGTGCAGTGCTAATGTTACATTTATTACAGTCAGTGAACTGTTGTCAATAGATTGTAATTATTATTAACCAAAGTTCATAATTTATTCATAATTTAAATTTTATTCATATTTTTAGTTTTTGATTGTTTCTCTTCTGTTGCAGCATCCTATCATAGATACCTCCATATTTAGTCCTCAGATTTCCCAAACCCATGCCTCTCTTTTTGGGATGCACCTTTATTTTTATTATTATTATTATTAGTTTATTAATTAATTTATTTTTTAGGGCTGGAGTGATAGCACAGCAGTAGGGCATTCACCTTTCACGTGGCCGACCTGTGTTCGATTCCTCTGCCCCTCTCGGAGAGCCCAGCAAGCTACTGAGAGTATCGCGCCTGCATGGCAGAGCCTGGCAAGCTACCCATGGCGTATTGGATATGCAAAAATCAGTAACAATAAGTCTCACAATGAGAGACGTTACTGGTGCCTGCTCAAACAAATCTATGAGCAATGGGGTGACAGTGACAGTGACAGATTTATTTTTTAAATAGTGAATCACCGTGAGGTACAGTTACATACTTACAAACTTTCGTGTTTGCTTTTCAGTCATACTATGATCGAGTACCCATCCCTCCACTAGTGCCCATTCTCTACCACCAATGACCCCAGTATCTCTCCCACAACCTCCACCCCATCCCTCCCCACCCCACCCCGCCTCTGTGGCAGGGCATTCCCTTTTGTTCTGTCTCTCCTTTTGGGTATTGTGGTTTGCAATAGACGTATTGAGAGGCCATTGTGTTTTGTCTATAGTCTGTGTACTTTCAGCATGCATCACCCAACCAGAGCGGGTCCTCCAAACACCCTTTACTTGGTGTTCCCTTCTCTATCTGAGCTGCCTTTTCCCCAGCATGTGAGGCTGGCTTCCAATGTGAGGCAGGCAAACCTCCTGGTCCTTATCTCTGCTATTCTTGGTGTTAGTCTCCTATTCTGTTACTTTATATTCCACAGATGAGTGCAATCTTTCTATGTCTGTCCCTTTCTTTCTGACTCTTTTCACTTAACATGAAAATTTCCAGGTTGATCCACTTACATGCAGATTTTCTCATGGATTCATCTTTTCTAAGAGCTGGTATGCACCTTTTCTGACTTGACTTGTTTATGATGACCTTTACTGGTTTTGAGGAATGCTGGTCTGGCATTTGTCCAGCTACCTGAAATTGGGATCCAAGTTTTCCTCATGATTACACCTTTTTTTTAAATTTTTTTTTATTTTGGGGAAGAAGACTTGGGAATTGCAAATTCCATTGCCTTTACATCTCTGTGTACTATTAGCCGAGAACTGGTGGTTTTTAACTTTGTTCACTAGGGTGAGGGTTTGTATATAAGGCTTCTTCATTAAAAAGTTCCTCTGTTTACAGCTCTTTCTACATTGATTGTTTTCTCTGAAAGGAAGTAACTACCTGCATTCTTAGAGGATTGGGGAATTTTGTGTCATCTCCTTAAAAGTAAATACTTATGCTTATAATATTTAAAAAAATTTTGTATCAGAGATTGGTTTACCTATTTGTTTATTCCATCTTTTAAAAAAATATCACTGTAGAATCACAAATATGTTATGCTTCATGTGTGTGTGTGTGTGTGTGTGTGTGTGTGTGTGTGTGTGTGTGTGTGTGTCTGGGAAGTCAAACATGGTGGTTCTCAGGGCTTACTCCTGGCTCTGCGCTCAGAGATTACTCCTGGCAGGCTCAGGAGACCTTATGTGGTTGGCCACATGCAAGTCCAGCATCCTACCCAGTGTACTATTGCTCTAACCTTATACTTTGGATAATCTGGTGCCACTACATATTGTTGCTCTTTTTTTTTTCCCCTAGCTTTGGTCATTGGGAGGCTTTTTTTATCACTTTTTTTTAATGAATCACTGTGAGATACAGTTACAGACTTACAAACTCTCATGATTATGTTTCAGTCATACAGTGATTGAGCACTCATCCCTCCACCAGTGCCCATTCTCCATCACCAATGTTCCCAGTATCCCTCCTGCCACTCCGACCTCTTTCTATCCCCTCCCTTTATGGCAGGCACATTCTTTCTCTCTCTCTCTCTCTCTCTCTCTCTCTCTCTCTTTCTCATTTTGGGTGTTATAGTTTACAATACAGGTAATAAGAGATCAGGTCATCATTTTTGGTCCATAGTCTACTTTCAGCATGCATCTCCCATCCCGAGCTATCTCTCCAACCATCACTTACTTAGTGGTCTCTTCTCTATCCCAGCTGCCTTTCCCCCCAGCATGTGAGACTGGCTTCCAAGTCGTGGTGTGATCCCTCTGGCCCTTATCACTACTGTCCTTAGGTGTTAGTATCCTATTATGTTACTTTATTTTATTTTTTAATTACTTTTTATTTTTGGGTCACACCTGGCGATGCACAGGGGTTACTCCTGGCTCTGCACTCAGGAATCACCCCTGGCAGTGCTCAGGGGACCATATGGGATGCCAGGTCGGCCGCGTGCAAGGCAAACGCCCTACCTGCTGTGCGATTGCTCCAGTCCCTATGTTACTTTATTTTAAAATTTTTATTTTTTAAGAAGTTTATTGGATCACCGTGAGATACAGTTACAAACATGCATGATTATGTTTCAGTCAAACAATGCTCGAGCACCCATCCCTCACCAATGCACATTTTTCACCACCATTGTTCCCAGTGTCCCACCCACCATCCCCACCCACTGCACTCCCTGCCTTCCTTATCACTTTTTTTTTAATGAATCACTGTGAGATACAGTTACAGACTTACAAACTCTCATGATTATGTTTCAGTCATACAGTGATATGTACACTAAGAAGGTTCAATCCTTCTTAATCTCTCTAATTTTGGGCATTATGATTTGCAATACAGATACTAAGAGTTCATCGTGTTTGGTCCTTGGTCTACTTTCAGCAGACCCCTCCCATCCTGGGCGATCTCTCCAATCATCATTTACTCAGTGGTTCCTTTTGGCTTTTCCCCCCAGCAAGTGGGGCTGGCTTCCAAACCATGTTGTGATCCTCCTGGCCCTTATCTCTATTGTCCTTAGGTGTTAGTCTCATATTATGTTACTTTATATTCCACAAATGAGTGCAGTCATTCTATGTCTGTTCCTCTCTTTCTGACTCATTTCACTTAGCATGATACACTCCAAGGCAATCCACTTACATGCAAATTTCATGACTTCATCTTTTCTAACAGCTGCATAGTATTCCATTGTGTAGATGATGTAGCAAAGCTTCTTTAACCAGTCATCTGTTCTTGGGCACTCAGGTTTTTTTCCCCAGATTCTGGCTATTATAAACAGTGCTGCAATAAACATACAAGTGCTGATGTAATTTCTACTGTATTTTTTGCATCTCCAGGATATATTCCCAGAAGTGGTATTGCTGCTCAATTTCTAGTTTTTGTAGAAATGTCCATATTGTTTTCCAAAAAGGCTGGACCAGTCAGCATTCCCGCCAACAATGAATGAGAGTCCCTTTCTCCCTGCATCTGTGCCAGCACTGGTTGTTCTTGTCTTTTTGATGTGTGCCAGTTTCTGTGGTGTAAGATAATATCTCTTTGTTTTGATTTGCATCTCCCTGATTAGCAATGTAAAACCTTTTTTAAAATGTGTCTTTTGCTCATTTGAATTTCTTTTTTGAGAAAGTTTCTGTTCATTTCTTCTCCCCATTTTAATGGGGATTGGAGGTTTTTGAATGATTCCTGTGCCTCTTTGACATAACTACATCCTGGTTGTTGAGACTTACTTCTTTTCTTATTAAACATTCCCCCTTCCTGACCTTTGTTGCCATTGTTGTTGCAAAGACTGGGCATCATACTCATGTCCTTTTTTTTTTTTTCTGCTTTTATGGGTCATACTCAGCAATGCTCAGGGGTTATTCCTGGCTCTGCACTCAGGAATTACTCCTGGCGGTGCTCAGGGGACCATTGGGATGCTGGAAATAAAACCTGGGTTGACCGCATGCAAGGTAAATGCCCTACCTGCTGTGTTATTGCTCCAGCCCTGGGCTTCATACTTAACGTTGAGACCAAGAATTGGATGTTAGGTATATGCTTGTTGCTACTGATGAGGCAATGACTTGACTCTCAGAAAAGAGGGGATACTTTGTGGAAAATGGGAAAAACACAGAATTTATGTTTTTTACTAACTTGTTATATATCTACCTATAAATATTCCTATTTGTAACCATCTGCCATTCCATTAAGTTAAGCATGAATCCATACTGATCTTTTTGCGGGGAGGGGGTTTGAGCACGTGGTGTCTGGGTGGAACATGGGGCCTCCAAAGATAAGATATGTGCTCTTCCAGCCTTTGCAACTATTTCCCTGACCTTCACGGGGTCAGGGAAATAGTATAATACTTGCATAATACTTTTCCTTAAAAAAATTATACTTGGAGATTTTTCTTTCCATGCCGTCAAGGACTGTTTTTGAATTTATTTGATAATTCAAATTCCTGGTTATTTATTTTCCTGAGTTTGTGTTCTCTAGCTTGTTCAGTTAAATTAATTGGGATCAGTTTTTAATTTTTCAAGTGTACATATCAATCTACTAGGTATCTACTAGGACTGCCATAAAAAATACCACAGATTGGCTAGCTTAAAATCATAAATTTGTTTTCTCACAGTTCTGGAGTCGAGAAAACAAATATCAGGGTGCTGAGAAGTTCATTTCTGTGGGGTCTTTCTGATTTGTGGGTGTTTGCCTCTTGGAGCAACCTCACACGACCTTTTCACTGCGTGTTCGTGTGCGTGTGTGTGTGCGTGTGTGTGTGTGTGTGTGTGTGTGTTGTGTAGAGAGGAGAGGGAAAAGGAGAGAAAACATGAGTGCTTGAGGCTCTCTCTTTCTCCTAACACACAATCTACCTTGTTGCTTTGCAGCTGTCAGAAGCTCTGTGTGTGTGTGTGTGTGTGTGTGTGTGTGGTCTCTTCCCAGAATTTAGGTGTACAGAGAGGTACTTTCTTCCACCTCATTGGGGCTCTCTGGTCATTCCCTGGATTTCACTTCCAAGGGGATGAATGCCTGAAGTGGCCCGATTCCAGACTTATTTATTTATACAGTTTTGGGACCATGTGCTGTGAGGTGCAGGAGGCTCCTGCTGGTGTGCACATAGTGCTGGGGACCAGCCTCCAGGAATTTTGTATGCGAACACACGCTCCAGTCCTTTGAACTAGCTCTCAGCGTCACTTTAGACTCAAACACAAAGAATTCTCGAGTACCCTTTAACAGTATGCTTCAAGTGTTGGCAGTTTACCATGTTTTATTTCTCTTTTTGTCTTTGTCTTTCCCTATCCCTTGCCTCCCTCTTCACACAAAGACATAAACAAGTCAGGATCTTAGTATTGATTTACATGTTGTTATCTAATTTATAGATTTTGTTTATAATTTGCTAATTATCCTACTAAAATTCTAGCAAAAGAAAATCCCAGGTCATATATTGCTGTTAGCTGTTAGTTTCTCCCCATGGTGTATTCATATGTAAAAACCAGTAACAATGATGGGTCTCATTCCCCTGACCCTGAAGAGCCTCCAATGTGGCACCATTCAGAAGGATGAGTAAAGAGAGGCTGCTAAAATTTCAGTGATGGAGACATCACTGAAACCGCCCAAGAAAATCAATGATCAACAGGATGATGATGATGATGATGATGATGATATGTTTCTACTATTTTTTTTTTTATTTTGTGGCTCTGATATTTATGAAAGACAACAGGCCTGGTGTTTTGACTGTCCCTCAGCCAGAGCTTGTTTCTGTTCCTGGGTGATTAGGTTCAGGTTACATGTGTGGGCAGGAATTCCACATATGTGACACTGTGTTCTTTTCATGTATCATATCCGTCAGCTCCTGACATTGACGGTCTGGTTCCTGTGATGTTAGCTTTATTTGGTTGGGTGGTGCCTGCCAGTTATTCCACTGAAGGTGTTATTGCTGTTTTTCATTTTCTTTTTCTTATGTTTGGTGGGTGAGCGCACACCTGGCAGTGCGTAGGTGCTGCTCCCTGCTAAGTGCTCCAGGGTTGCTCCTGGAGGGCTCAGGAATTGAAATCAGGCTTTTTACATGCATAGCGTGTGCTCAGCTCTTTGAGCTCTCTCTCTGATCCCCTATTTTTCCTTTTGTATTGATGAAATTATTTTTGTGGGGAGGAATTCTGAGGCTATTATCCTATTATTTAAAATTTTACTTATTAGTTTTATCATCTATTGATGATTCTTGGGCTGGAGCAATAGCGCAGTGGGTAGGGCGTTTGCCTTGCATGCGGCCGACCTGGGTTTGATTCCTCCGCCCCTCTCAGAGAGCCTGGCATGCTACCGAGAGTATCTCACCCGCATGGCAGAGCCTGGCAAGCTACCCGTGGCATATTCGATATGGCAAAAACAGTAACAAGTCTCACGATGGAGACGTTACTGGTGCCTGCTCAAGCAAGTAGATGAGCAATGGGATGACAGTGATACAGTGATACAGTGATTGATGATTCTTACCTGAATCAAGTTTTCTTCTGGTGGCTTGATGTATACATATATATGCATATACATATATATATATATATATATATACATGTGTTTAATTTGAAAGAAAATTTTTGTAAAAAAGGGTTTTTGGAATTTAGAAAATACTCCTCCACTTCCACCAGGGTTGAGCTCTTGGAATTGAATGTCTGACTTAAAAAAACTATTTTTTATTTGCTTGTTTTTTAAATTTAGTGTTGGGGACCAAATCCAGGGCATCTAACACACAAAGGCATGTGTGTGCTCTTCTACTGAACCACATTCTCACCCATTCTTTTTTTTCCATCTTAAAGACTAGGTATCTGAAGTCTTCACCTTGAATATCTAAAAGAAAAATGTAGTTATCCGGTGTGCATATGCTCTGAGAATTGGAGTTTCTGGGAAGTTAATGTGACATTTTGGCACACTCCTGGCAAACTAGGTGGACCATATGGGTGCTTGGATTGAACCCTGTTTGGCTGTGTGCAAGGCATACTTACCCACTGTACTTTATCTCTGGCCACTAAAACTCAGAATTCTGGACTAATGATGTTTGTACTCTTAGTTTTATGAGGAGTCTTCATACTGTTTCCCATCGACATTAAAAGAGGATTATTTCTTCTGTCTTTACCAACACTTGTTTCTTGTCTCTTGATAATTATCATTCTCACAGGCATAAGGTGATATCTCTGTGGTTTTTGTGGTTTTTAGTTCTTCGATAATAAGTGATGATGGGCTTTTTTTTCATCTACCTGGTGGTCATATATATTTCTTCTTTGGTGAAATATCTATTCAGATACTCTGTCAAGTTTTTGAAATTTAGGTTGTCTTGTTGTTAAGTTATATGAGTTTTTTATGCATTTTTTAATATTGACTCTCTTGTCAGATGTACAATTTGTAAGTATCTTCTCCCACTCAAAGAGGTCACCTTTCTGCTTTGATGTTGCTTTCAACATAGAGCAGTGTTTTAGTTTTATATGTTCCCTGTGTTTGTTTTTGCATTTGTTCCTCTAGCATTAGAAAAGAATAGCCAAAGATATAATTAAGGCTATCAGGAAGTGACTTTGTATTAATAAATGTTGGGTGGAGGGGATTGAATGAGTATTACAGAGAATATTTGATCTTAGGTGCTTTTTTTTCTTTAAACAGTGACTCAGATAGATTATTCCTGATTTATTTGTATGCATTTCTTAGGGTTTTTTTCTTTAAACAGTGATTCAGGTAGATAATTCCTGATTTATTTGTATGTATTTCTGAACAAGTGATTTTTAAAAATTTACAGATTCTTCTGGTTATGACTACGAAGAGACCTTTTCCTCAGTATTTCACACACAGCTCCCTCCTGAAGAATATGAAAAGCATATTAGGAATGCTAATCCAGGTATGTTTAAATTTAAATTTATATGCTGTCATGAGACAGAGTGAATATTCACGGATGAAACAACTTAATCCAGAGGTATATGTAAATAGGTGGGATTCTCGATGAAATAAGATTGATCATTCTTGAGACTAGCTACTGAGGGGTGCTTATACCACCCTTCTACTTTTGTATCTTTGAAATTGTATAATGAGGAATAAAATAAAACCTGGCTGCAAGTAATGGAAACCTAACAAGAAGGAAAATATATGGTAAGAATGAAAGAAAGACAGCCTTCTTTGAGTTCCAAGGGAATATTCTGCGGTTAGGCACTGAGAGACTGAATCCTATATTCTTGACAAGAGACTGACTGACCCAACTTGGGCTCAGTGCTTACTTGTGTGCAGCCAACTCGGCCTCCCCAGCAAGGACTAGGGTCTGGGGGGGGCACCATGGCCCATCCTGCCGTGGCTCACCCCCCATGGAGAGGAGAAGGCATTTCTTAAGTCCCCATTCTGTCCAGATAACCCATTTCCCCACCTAACGTTTATTAAATTTATATTTTCAGGAAGCTGTTATAAATCCAGGCTTGAATCTTAAGTTGAGCTATTTTAATGTTGTATTAAGAATATATGAAACTTCCACAAAATAGTGTGTTGTTCCTTCGAGTTTGAATGAGAGTTTGGCCGGATAAAGTATTCTTGGTGAAGCGTTCATTTCACTGGGTTTGAAGGGAACACCTAGTAGAGAATGTTGGGAGGACCCACTCGGGTTGAAAGCTGCGTACCAAAAGTAGACTATAGACTGAACATAATGGCCACTCAATACCTCTATTGCAAACTACAAATTCAACAGGAGAGAGAACAAAAGGGAATGCCCTACTGCAGAGGCAGGGTGGGGTGGTAGGGGTTGGGGTGGGGGTGGTGGGAGGGATACTGGGAACATTGGTGGAGGATAATGGGCACTGGTGGAGGGATGTAAACCAAATACAAACATGAAAGTTCATAAGTTTGTAACTGTACCCCATGGTGATTCACTAATAAAAATTTAAAAAAAGAATATATGAAACTTCAACTGTACAAACTGTGATTGATTATGAGATAAAAGAAAACACTCACGTTTATTTATTTACTTATTTATTTTTGATTTTTTTGGGGGGTCACACCTGACCATTCTCAGGGCTTACTCCTGGCTCTGCACGCAGGAATCATTCCTGGTGGCGCTTGGAGAATGATATGGGATGCTGGGGATCAAACCCTAATCACCACGTGCAAGGCAAATGCCCTACCCTCCTTTTTAAAGGATAAATTTATTTGCCTAGAAACTTTGATTTTTCTGGAAAAGATTTCTAAATCGAGACCTTACCCTTTCCTTTATTTTTCATTTATTATAATCAAAATTTATTCTTATTGACTAAACTTGCATTGGATTTTTGATGATCAGGTAACATAACAGTTGATTAACTTCCTTGTTCTTTTATGTGTGTGTGGTTTTTTGAGTCACATCCAATAGTACTTAGGACTTACTCCTGGCTCTACACTCAGGGATCGCTCCTGGTGGGGCTTAGGGGACCTTATGGGGTGCTGGGGATCAAACCCAGGCTGTCTTCATGCAAGGTCAGTGCCCTGTGTGCTGGATTACTGCTCCTACCCACTTAGTTGTTTTTCTTATTGTGATAATTTCTCTTCTAAATAAAAGATGTCTTTTAAGTAAGCCTGGTCTGGATTGTGCTACTGACTGATTTGATCTTTTTGGACTTGATATTATTTATTATTTAAAAAAACTTCTTTATTCATAATGAGGGAACCACTTGATCTTGATTTATATGTCCCAAACTTGATTGTGGTGAAAACAGCTATATATCTGGGCCTGAATATCTCAGAGGTTGTCTTGTTTCTTTTCAAAGTTTGAGGAAAATGGATAAATTACAACAGGCTCTAAGAGCTTGTGTAAGTGGGATGTAGAACATAAAGGACACTTACCCCCGGATCTTGTATATAAAAAAAAAAAGGCAGCTATAAACAAAATATTCCTCATTCAGAAATAATGGCAGATTTTTCTTTTTATTCTTGTATAGAATCACCATGTGGAAAGTTACAAAGCTTTCAGGTTTAAGTCTCAGTTATACAATGCTCGAACACCCATCCCTTCACCAGTGCACATATTCCACCACCAAGAATCACAGTATACCTCCCCACTCCCCCCCACCTCCCCAGCCCCCCACCCCGCATGTGTAACTGGTAAATTTCACTTTACTTTCACTTTACTTTGATTACATTCAATATTTCAACAAAAAATTCACTATTATTGATTTGGAGTTTCTCCCCCCTAAAGTTGACCCGCTGAAAAGAAAGCATTTGATAATTTGTTTTCCATTGCTGAGAATGAAGAGATATGAGGTTGAGAGGCCACACTAGCAGCCACACGGGTTTGGATTTCTGTATTTTAGTAACTAAGTCCAGAGAAATATCTGCCAGAAATCGCAACATTGTAAGCTTGTACTTCTCAGCTATTTTATATTCCACATATTAGTGCAATCTTTCTATGTCTGTCTCTTTAATTCTGACTCATTTCACTCAACATGATACTTTCCATGTTGATCCACTTATATGCAAATTTCATGACTTCATGTTTTCTGACAGCTATGTAGTATTCCATTGTGTAGATATACCAGAGTTTCTTTAGCCAATCATCTGTTTTCAGGCACTCTGTTTTTTTCCATATTGTGGCTATTGTAAACAGTGCGTCAATGAACATGGAAATGCAGATGTCATCTCTACTATACCTTTTTGCCTCTCCGGGATATATTCCCAGGAGTGGTATTTCTGGGTCAAATGGGAGCTCAATTTCTAACTTTTTGAGAATCGTCCATATTGTTTTCCAAAAGGGCTGAACCAGTCGGCATTCCCACCAGCAGTGAAGGAGAGTCCCTTTCTCCCCACATCCACGCCAACACTGGTTGCTTTTGTTTATTGGGATGTGGGCCAGTCTCTGTGGTGTGAGATGATATCTCATGGTTGTTTTGATCTGCATCTCCCTGATGATTAGTGATGTTGAACATTTTCTCATGTGCCTCTGAGCCATTCGGATTTCTTCTTTGGGAAAGTTTCTGTTCATTTCATCACCCCAGTTTTTTGATCGGATTGGCAGTTTTCTTCTTGTGGAGTTCAACCAGTGCATTGTATATCCTTGTTATCAATCTTTGTCAGATGGGTACTGCCTAAATATCCTTTCCCATTCTGTAGATTGTCTTTGTATTTTGGTCACTGTTTCTTTTGAGTTGCAGAAGCTTCTTAGTTTGAGATAGTCCCATTTATTTATCTTTGTTTTCACTAGCTTAGCCAGTGGCGTGTCAGCTTTGAAGATACCTTTGGCTTCAATGTCGTGGAGGGTTTTGCCGACCTTGTTTTCAGTGTACCTTAGGGATTCTGGTCTGATGTTGAGGTCTTTAATCAATTTTGATCTGACTTTTGTACATGGTGATAGGTGGAGGTCTAAGCCCATTTTTTTTTGCATGTAGCCATCCAGTTTTGACAGAGATAATGGCAGATTAATAGAATACCAGGAAATGACTGGCCTTCACAAACTTAGAATGGTTTGTTTCATAGAAATACTAAGTGAAACATTTAAAAAATCTTCTTAATATGGAAGATTTCTCTTTTGCATGTATCACTTGAAATACTCTTCATATTTCCCATGACTCTAAAGGAATCATCAGCAAGAGAGTGAATAACAAAACTTTCTGACAACTTCATTGCAAATTATGGTAGCCAATTTCTCTTTTAAAATGGAATCTTGTAAGGTCAGGAAAAAAAGGGGGCCAGTAGGACTGGTCAATGGTTGGAAGCTTGCCACAAGTGTGTTGGGAGCGAAGGGCAGTTAGGATAGAGAAGGGACAAGTACAACAATAATAGTTGGAAATGATCATTTGGGGCAGGAGCTGAATGTTGAAAGTAGGTAAAGAAATATACCTTGTAACCTTTCAGTATCTGTATTGCAAACCATAATGTCCAAAAGGAGAGAGTGGTGTATAATCTCCAGGGCGGCTGTGGGAGGCCCTGGTGGCTCTCCCTCTCGCGGCCTGGGTTGGGTGGTCTCGGGCTGCTCCCCCACTGGGAGCGGCCCAGGTCATGGGGCAGATGGAGGAGGAAACGAGGGCCAAACCAGTGGGTTGATCAGTTGCCATTTATTCTATTCTCCCCACACGCCTGTTCCAGTCTCACTCAGCCCCCCATTCTAGTCTCACACTGCCCCTCATTCCTGTCTCCTGTCTGTCCCGCTCATCTCTCTGTGCTCCATCTTGCAGCCTGGGCTCTCTCCCTGTGCCTGCTCCTGTATCCTTCTTCACATTCTTATCCCTCTGTCCCCCTGCTAGTCTTTCCACGTTCCATCTTGCTGCCTGCTGCCCTGCTCTCTCTTTCTCTCTCTCTCTTTCTCTCTCTCTCTCTCTCCCTCATATCTCCCAACTCTCTTGTCTCTCCAACTCCCCAGCACTGGGGGTAGAAGCTACACCCAGTCCAGTAGCAAAATCAATAAACTAAACCGACCCGGGTTCGATTCCCAGCATCCCATATGGTCTTCTGAGCACTGCCAGGAGTGATTCCTGAGTGCAAAGCCAGGAGTACCCCTGAGCATCGTCGGGTATGACCCCCCCCCAAAAAAAAAAGCAAAAAAGAAAGCCCTTCCTGACCACCCATCAGGCTCAAGGGCAGAAACACCACATAGGGGTGTTCCTCTTCTCCTTAGTCCAGTAAACTAATTAACATCTTAATTAACACCTTAATTCTAGTTCTTAATATTAGGTATTTTATATGGACACAGTAAGATATACATTGAGGCTTGTAGGACGGCTCTCCTGGGAACATCTCACCATAGACTCAGACTACAGTGCTCAGGCCAGATTAATCTTTCCTAAATCTAGCAGGGTCTGAATCTAGTTATTGCTTTTTGGATCATGACAGCATTTGTCCATGACCAAGCTCCTAACTTATAGTTAAGCATTAGGTACTTTGGCCAGGCCCATTTTGATACCAGGGTAGCTCATAGTTCACTGCTTGCCCTGGGTCCATCCAGTCCCTCGTTGGGACTCTGCTTTTGGAATGGGAGAAGGAGAGGGAGAGGGAGAGGAAGTAGAAGAGGGAGAGGGAGAGGGAGGAGAGAGGAAAGCGTGGGCAGAGAGAGGAAAAATGCCTGCCATGGGGAGGTGTCTGGAGAGAAACTGGGGACGTTGATGATGGGAAATGTACACTGGTGAGGGATGGATGTTAAAATATTGTACGACTGAAATACAACCATGAACAACTTTGTAACCGTGTATCTCACTGTAATTCAATTGTAGCACTGTAGCACTATAGTCCTGTTGTTCATCGATTTGCTTGATTGGGCACCAGTAATGTCTCCATTGTGAGACTTGTTGTTAACTGTTTTTGGCATATCAAATACACCATGGGTAGCTTGTAAGGCTCTGCTGTGTAATTCAATTAATAAATAAATTTCAAAAATCTGGATCTCCATATATGTTTGGTTTCTGGATCTTCATAAAAAATTACAAAGTTTTAAAAAATGTGTTCTATTTCAACATCAGATGTTATATTACAACATCTGCTTAAAGTGAAGTTTTATCGTAATTGATGATTATATTTATAAAAATTTTGAACTTTCTTAATATTAGATTTTACCTACGGTGCGGCAAGGAATCAGTCATTGATCAAAGCAGGAAAGAAATCTTTCTCAGATACTGAAAAGATTGGGCTCAAAGGCAAAGACAGCCAGGATTTTATTAAGCGAAACATTGAGGTATGTGCTTAGAAATTCAGAAGCCAGAATGTGGGACCCAATTAGTTGCAGAAATGGAACTAGTTGTGCTTGGTTTTTAGCACAAAATGTTTTAGCATTCCCCCCCACCCAGGATATATGCATATGTAATTGAAACATTATATATAGCTGAAAGAAAAGTTTTATGGAAAAGTACTTTACTATTTTCTGTCTTGGTTGATGTTATCCTGTGCTGCCTTTTTCTTACAGTTCCAGTAGCAACTCCTAGTCATGAATCTTTTTCCTCCAATTTGAAAAAAACCTTATTTACATAAATAAATGTTATTGATTTTGGCAATGTTTTCTATATTACATAAGTAAAATTCTCATTTATAAAATAATAAGGCAGGGGCTGGAGCGATAGCACAGCAGGTACGGCGTTTGCCTTGCACGCGGCCAACCCTGGTTCAATTCCCAGCATCCCATATGGTCCCCTGAGCCCTGCCAGGAGTAATTTCTGAGTGTTGGAGAAACCATTTGCTCTGTTGCCCATTTTCCTTTTCCAGATTGCTTCCTTGCAGTCTGTCACTTGTCACTTGTCCTGGACCTTGATTAGTCCCCGCTTCAGGGCCTTGTCCTTGGTCTTCTAGTCCCTGCAGCCAGACCTGATCTATCTTTGGACTGACCCAAAATAACCAAGTGCCCTGGGGCTTCTGTATTAGATGAGAAGTGATTTAATTAATTTTCAGTAAGAAATGTAAGTGCAGTGGACAGAAGGGTCCTGGTAATTACTTAAGTATGCTGCATTAGTTGGTGGGAAGTATTAACAAGAGGAAAGATTTGAATATTATTTACAGTTCAAAACTGATATTTCCCCTATGATCAATGCAGCATTTCCAAACTCTTTTATGGATCAGCCTGCAACTGTCAGGGCTTTTAACTTAATTTTTATTATTTATTTATTTGTTAATTTTGGTTTAGCGCACATCCAGCAATGCTCAGGACTTACTCTTGGGTCTGCACTAAGGACTTACTCCTGGCAGTGTTCAGGAGACCACAAGGGTGTAGGAGATTGAACCCGGGTCAGTCACATGCAAGGCAAATGCCCTACTTGCTGTACTAGATCCTTGCCCCACCCCCACGGCCCCTCTGCCCCACTGTGCTACTGCTTTGACCCCAGGACTTTTGGTTTTTCTGTGCTCAGTATCCTTGTGGATACCTTCATCAGCTTGATTTGCCTCTTTAACTCATTGTGTGTTGGTTTATTGTTTAACTTTCCAAGAGACAACTATTCTATCATAGGTTTCCCCATTCTCTCTTTTCACAGCAGTAACTGATTCTCTAAACTCTTGACAATCTAGTTTTGATATTGAAATGTATTTTGATATGGGGATAGACATCACATAGGAATTGGTACAAAGATTCCTTCCAAACACCTCAGAAAGTATTTTTTGAATTGCTGTGTATTTCATATTGTCTATAACCTGTAAACTTTCTGTGTTTTATTCTTAAAATGAAATGTCTATTAAAATGGTCAATAGGAGGTGGGTAGGTGATTATAATAGGACTATCTCAGCTTGGAGAATAACTTGTACTAAAATTTTGCATAGAATAAAAAGAACTAGCAAATGAAAATTCCTAATCAGATAACTTTTTGCTTTGCTAGTGATTCTGTACTATGGATGCCTCCAGTTGTACTTTCATTATTCGGAACTATGATATACTTTGAATGTTTATATTCTTCATTAATACATTCTCTAGTTAGCTAAAGATTCAGGAAACCCAGTGGGTATGATTGACAAAGAGAAGAAAAGACTGATTGAACTTCTGAAGGACTTCGATGATAAAGATTCAGGCCTGTCCAGTTCTGAAGTATGTAAACTTATATTTAATGATCTCTATGTTTCTTGACTTTTATTTTTAATCACATTATTGATCCCTTTGCACACAAATTTATAGTTACCTTATGAGAATGCGAGTTAAGTTTTTAAAGTCATTCTGCTGCTTAGTTTTGGCTTTTGGAGTGTAGGCATGTGCCTACATGCCTGCCCATCTTGGGCCACTCTTCTCATCAGCTGTAGTTTAAAGTGAAGAACTGTGTTGTTGCATAGATTGAGATGGGATTAAAACTATTTCCCCTGGAAGCCTCTCTAACCATTTTGTCACCCTGTTCGTTTCTTCCTACAAAGATGTATGAGCCCTCAGTGGCTCCCAGGTGTCCTAGGTGTCCTGGGCTTACTAGCATTCCATACCTTGTTTTGTGTGTTGATTCTTCCTGTTAAGGGGCTGAGGACTTTTTTATTTTTGGCATTTTGGCCACACCCTTCAGGGTGTTCAAGATCTTGCTCCTAGATCTGCACTCAGGGATCACTCTTGGCTGGGGTGTGGGACCCTATGGGATTTCAGGATCAAACTTGGGTTGGCCAAGTGCAAGGCAACTGCCCTACCCACCATACCCTCACTCTAGCCAGAGGGCCTGAGAATTTCTTGGGGGGAAGAAACTTGTGAAGCTCATACTGAGGTACCATCACCCAGTGTCATGCCTACACATAGCAGAGATTTTTGAATAAATATTAAGTTCATGGTGAAACTAATAAACTTAATTGAATAAGGAGTTAGATAACCAGTTAAGCTCACAAAACCCACTCAGTATATAGACTTTATGTCCCTCTATCCCCCAGGGGAAATACTAGAGAATACCACACCCATTATAGGGCAGAGCTAGTTTCTTCTTATTCAATATCACAAACCACTTCTCAAAGTGGGGAAAGGAGCATGTTATGTATGAGAACCACACTGCAAGGCTAAGTGGTATATGCTGTGGAGAAAATCTCACATTACTATAAGAAGATGCTCTACACAGGGTTGGAAGATAATGGAACCAGACCCTAATTTTTTTCTTTCATTCTTCCAGTGATGATTCTGTGTTCATATTTCTGTTTGTTGGTCTGACTGTTTTAGGGAAGTTCTGAACATTGATGTAGCGAAAAGTTTTAGAGAAAATGTATCATGGGAATGACCTGGCAAACATTCTTTTCTCTTAGGGTGATCAGTCATCCAACGGGCTGGTCCCAGGAGAAGGGTACACGCTTGAAGGTCCCCAGCACCAGCAGCTTGCTGAAATTGACACCAAACTCCAAGAACTCACCGTGTCTTTTCCCCCAAGATCTGAAAATCAGAATGATCAGGTAGGTCTAATTCGGGTGGATGGAATGTTCAGGTTTTTGTGTACTTAAGCTTGTTCACGTAGATTTGTGAGCAGCCATCTTCTTGTGAACTAAAGAATTTTCTTCCCAGCTGCTTTTGCCATAGCTATAGCTACAGGGAGGGAGATCTCGTAATAATGTGTACTTTTCTTTAGTGACTTCTACTTCTTGTTCATTTTTCTTTCAGTTGATAATGTTGGTAGGGTGGGGGAGCTGAGGAAATGTCTATTATGTATTTATTATTTAAGCTAATTCTTGGTCTCTGGCGGGAGAGAGGATAGGGAAAGCAGGCAATGGACAGAACACTCATCAGCCCTTTGGGAATCTTGTTACTCTATTTCTCGGATTCCAGGTATTGGCCATGGCACCCACTCCTGGTTACTTTGACATCAGTCACACTCTTGTTGATGACTTCTACCCTGTGAAGATTTTGAAGTGAATCATCCCTTTCCCAAAAGTTCCCTCAAGTAGCTTGTTGTAATGAAGAAAGACAGAAGGCTAAAGAAAGAAATAGACTAATACCCAGCTCCCTTAATTTTAGTCCCCTCATGGGGTCAAGTTTGGGGTGAGATGGTAGTTTTTTTTGTTGCTTTTTTGGTCACACCTGGTGATGCACAGGGGCTACTCCTGGCTTTGCACTCAGGAATTACCCTTGGCGGTGCTCAGGGGACCATATGGGATGCTGGGAATCGAACCCGGGTCGACCGCGTGCATGGCAAATGCCCTACCCACTGCACTATTGCTCTAACCCCGGGGATGGTAGTTTTTGCTGAGGAGAAAATTGCTTTTATTATTCTATGAATTGCCTGCCAGTTCTCTAACAAATTTATTTATAATTTAAAAAATTATAATAACATCATGGTTTACCAAGTTGTTCATAATACAGTTGTTTCAGGCCCTGAATGTCCCTTCATCACTGTGACCACCAGTGTGACCTTCTCTCAACCAGTTTCCCTCCACAGCCTGCTCCCTTGCAGGCACAAACAGATTTACTTCAGGTTGCTTGTTACAACACAAAGGCAAATGGAATTTTCAATAGATTGATAGTAGTCAATTTGTATTAATTGTTATATCTTACAATGATGTTACTAAAGTCACTGCCTGAGGTTCTGCTGTGCTAGTGAGTGCTAGGTTGAGCCTTCTGTGTTTCTGTTGAGGATCACTGAAGTTGGTGGTCCTTATGTTTTGCTTTGATCCTACCAGGCTGACAATACTATGAAATTTTGAGGTGTTGTGGCTCTGCAGTCTAAGAGCTATGGATCTGGAACAGTTTGATGACTTGGCAGTTTGATGAAGTTCTCATGTCATTGAGTCGTTTTTTATGTCGGAGGGTGTCAGGTGTGGATACGGCTTGCTGTGCCTTCGGTCAGAAAGATGAACTTGCCCGCTCCCATTCTGAGAAGACCCCAGAGTTCTCAGCCTGGATCAGGTTGCCTAGGACGATTTGATGGTGTTATATTGTTTCGGAGACCTGACACTGGGCTATTTCTCTATGGGCAAGATAGCAGATCTCTCTAACAAATGTAATCAAATAATTTTCTCTATAATCTCAGATGCACGTGATTTTTCTTTTTTTTTTTCCCATCCTCCCTCACGTGATTTTTCTTGATTCTTAAATTAGAAAAAAAATCTGTAGCCTAAGGCAACACTTCTGTTTTCTCTAGGCCATTTAATAAAGGTTAGGCATCCAGCTTTGGGCCACCTGACACTGCCCTCAGAGAAAGGAACTGCATTAAGATGTTCCAGAGAACTCTGTCACTGACAAATCCTTTCTGTGTTCCTCTCAGCTTCTTTAAGTTATGTTTCTAAAGGTCAACTTCAGCTCTGAGCTCTAAGTTCTTTATGTAGCAGTGATGGATGGTAGGACAGCAAAGCGTCAGTGTCTGGACTGGCATCAGAGTTCTGGATTGGCACCTGAATGAGAATGTCTGCCCTCATCCAATATATCCTAAGGCTTTGATATGAATTATGTTACTAGCTTATGTTTAGCTTATATTAACTGCATGCCATTTTCCAAAAGGAAGAGGTCAAGATGGGCAAGTGGAGGGTAAAATTGTTTGCTGATAGTCTTTGTTCTTTTTGTATTGCATCCAATTTGGTTGTTATTATTTAAATTAAAAAATCTACATACTTTTTTTTTTTTGAGGCATCCAAGTGGTGCTCAGTGTGCCTGGGGGGTCATTCCCAGTGATTCTCTGCCCACTGCCCACTGGTCAGTATGCTGTGCTGCTCACACCCCCGTGCTTGGGACCACCAGGACCACTCCAGCTGTGCTCAGGGGCCTTCAGGGCCATATCTGGTAAGGCTTGGGAGGCCACGTGGTGCTGAGGATTTAACCAAGTTTTGGCACATGCTAGGCACACCCCCTTTCTTTAAAAATAGAATCACTGTGAGCAACACTTACAAAGCTTTCATGTTTGAGTTTCAGTCATACAATTGTCGAACACCCATCCCTCCACCAGTGCACATTTTCCACCACCAATGTCCCCCATATCCCACCCCCTCCCAATACCCCTCCCCCTGTCTCAGTGGCAGAAAATTTCCCTCCTCTCTCTCTACTTTTCAACATTATGGTTTGCAATACAGATACTGAGAGGCTATCACATTTGGTCGTTTATCTATTTTCAACTAGGCATATTCTTACTGCTGCTCTAATTGTGGTTGTTATTATTACTGGTAGTTTGCAAGGGTAGCTGAGATCTGGAAATGTAAATGATGGTTCCAGGGACAGGAAATATCTTTTTTTCCTGGCTCCCAAGTGTTAGTATTGAAAGAGACTAATAATTTAAAGTTGGGTTTAGCCGTTAGAACTTCAAATAAAGTATGAGTCTGATCAGGTTCTGTCAGCAATATTTAAGTCATATTTTCCAAGTTTACATTTATGACTCATAACAGATTCAATAAGTAATAACAGGGAACACTAAGTTTATGACTCATAACAGATTTAATAAGTAATAACAGGGAACATGCTGAATTTGCATATTTTTACACGAAACAGCATATATTTAGAAAAGAAAGAAATGCATTTTGGGACTCCCATTAGATAAGGAAGTAGAAATATAAAAATCATAGTTACGGAAAAGAAATAATGAATAGTTTTTGCAAACAAAAAAGGATATCTTTTGAGCTTTTGTTCAATTTCCTCTTGGCATTTCCTCACTTCTAACCAAGACCAGCATTGTACATTGAGCTCTCAAGCCAGAAATGCTAACATGGCAATTTACTTGACGGATATTATTTTTGGATAGGATTTCTTCTTGAATAAATACACTGCAAAGCATCTTGGATAAACACTGAGTATCTATTCAGTTGATGAATAGGCTCCAATCTGTTGCTGAACCACAAATATTCATAGTGCACATTCACGTTATTTTTATTTTTAACCCTTCTGCAAACCATTAACTCACCAATAATTTTTCTCCATGCTCCTCAAGCAAGAATGTCTTTTATGTGGAATATAAATGTCTGTTTTTCAACAATCAATTAAACAGATATCAATCAAGTGCTCACTCTGTGCAGGAAATTGCAGAAGACTTACACATGAGTATCATAAATACAAAACTCTGGAATTGAAAAGTCTCTTCAAATTTTGGTTTCTCTTCTTACTACTTTTGTGGAAGAGGGAAGGAAATCAGAAACATTCTATACTTAAGTTCCCTCATCAACCCAGCAGCAACCATAATATTTTTCTGTAGGTTTTTTTTTTTTTTAAGAATGAGGTAAGCTAATAAAGGTCTGAGTATAGTGGCTGGCTTAGAACTTAAACAGTGATGTTAAAACAGTAATCATAACAACAAACGACTCAAAGGCCTTATTTCTTCTTTTTTTTTTATTAATGAATCACTTTGAGGTGCATGGTGAGTTGCAGGCTTACAAACTTTCATGCTTGTGTTTCAGTCATACAATAATCGAGTACCCATCCCTCCACCAGTGCCCATTTTCTACCACCAATGGTTCCAGCATCCCTCCCACCACCCCCACCCCGTCCCCTCCACCCTGCCCGCCTCTGTGGTGGGGCATTACCTTTTACTACCTCTCTCCTTTTGGGTGTTGTGGTTTGCAATAGAGGTATTGAGCGTCCATCATGTTTGGTCTATAGTCTACTTTTGGCACGCATCTTTCAACCCGAATGGGTCCCCCCAACATCCTTTACTTGGTGTTCCCTACTCTATCTGAGCTGCCTTTTCCTCCAGCATGTGAGGCCGGTTTCCAAGCCGTGGAGTAGACCTCCTGGTTCTTATCTCTACTATTCTTGGGTGTTAGTCTCCCATTCTGTTCCTGTATATTCCACAGATGAGTGCAATCTTTCTATGCCTGTCCCTCTCTTTCCGACTCATTTCACTTAACATATTTTCCATGTTGATCCACTTATATGCAAATTTCATGACTTCATCTTTTCTAATAGCTGCATAGTATTCCATAGTGTAGATGTACCAAAGTTTCTTTAACCAGTCATCTGTTCTTGGGCACTTGGGTTTTTTCCAGATTTTGGCTATTGTTAACAGTGCAGCAATGAACATACAAGTGCAGATGCCATTTCGACTATACTCTTGCCTCTCCGGGATATTCCCAGGAGTGGTATTGCTGGGTCAAATGGGAGCTCAATTTCTAATTTTTTGAGAATAGTCCATACTGTTTTCCAAAGTGCTGAACCAGACGGCATTCCCACCAGCAGTGAAGGAGAGTCCCTTTCTCCCCACATCCGTCAAAGGCCTTATTTCTATGAGCAGCACAGAATAGGCCTAAATAGCTGTGGAGTGAGACAACATAGGGAAAACACCAGGAGAGCATTATGCTGTGGTGGCTTCGAGAAGTGAGAGAAAACACATCCAGAGAATTAAAAGAAAGTTCATTTGTGTAAGTGAGGAACAGGGAAAAGCAACCAAAGAACACAGCCGAAATGGCCAGAGGCCCAGGAGAAGACGGAAAGATTTCATTAGATTGAAACTGATGAGTTTCCCTTCCAGGTGGGTTTCTTTTAACCCACATGGGTTTGTTTGTTTGTTTGTTTAAGCCAATATTTCAAAATTGGGGGAATTCATTCAATCCAAATTTCTAATTTCTCTTAAAAAGTGAGGGAATATGGCAACTTGAGAACTGAATCCATGCTTGACAGTTAGACTATTTCAAGTGGAGTAAATTCTTCCTTTTACTACGAAGTCTGCCACTTAGTGCTGCACTGCATTTAGAATGAAGCCGACCTCAACCCCTGCACTGGATATCACAGTGCTTTGAATGCTGCTTATTTCATGGAAGATGTGATGGTGGTTGATGCCCAGTATCCGGTTAATGTGTGATTTCACCTGTGTGTGACCCTGGAGCAGCATGTAGGTTATTGAAGGGTAAGATGTAAACATGGACCAGCCAAAGCTACATATAGCAAATACCTACATGGTACTGATCTTAAAAGTGTACTTGCTCGTGAGACCAGGAAAAAAGACAGGCATTCTGAAGTCACATTTAAAAAAAAATTCCCTTAGAGTTTTAAAAAGTTGATCAAGAAACCATATTACTCTGATTAAATTTGACAGTGATAAGTATAGGAGGTGAAGTTTGTAAACATGTAAGACTGTGATGATAAGTATACCCAAGGAACTCCAGAAATGTGGCTCAGAGATTGAGAACATATTGGTTGTTTATGAAAGGGGAAAATGAGAAATCTTTTTCTTATGAACATGCTAATTATGATTTTCTTATGTCGAAGATGCTTTGGCTCTTTGCGATAGTGTTTTTTAAAGCAGATTTAACTTTATGTATTTGATTTCCTTAGAGTAAAACAAAGCACGGGGTCACATTTGGAAGAAAGAATCACATATTACTGCTGGCATACCATGGCTATAATATAAATAATATCATGTGGTTGATGGCTTTTTCTTTTTTGGTTTTTACATCTGCTTTTTATTTTTTATTTCATCTTAGCGAAAGAGAACTAATTGAAGCAATTTTTTTCTTAAGATCTGTGGTTTAATTGTGCAAAACTTTCTTTATCCTATCCTAATCTTCCAACAAATCAGTTAGTTTGTTCCACATATTGTAAATCTTACCAGAAAATTGAGTGATGTTTATAATTTAGCTAACATATTTCTTATTTGTAGATATATCAGATTCCTATTTCTCTAGAAATATCTAAGATACAGGAGTTATGTAAGTGTTCAGTTGCTCAGTTTCTTAAATCCTTAGCAACTGGATTCAATAATAAATTCTATTCAGTTTGGCTTTTATAAAAATTGTAATTTATTCATCTCTCGTGCAATCAGTCTTACTAAATCTAGAATTCCAGTTCATGGTTAGATTTTTTTTTCCTGTATGGGGAGGATCTTCAGAAATGTTTCTTATTCACATGAGGAATTTCTTTGTTCTCAAACTAACAATTTTAATCAAATATAATGGTGTTCTTTAACTTATTTTCTTGTATTAAAATGTTGATTCAGTTTTACCCACTTTGGTTAAGATCAAGAGAAAAAAAAGAGCAGACAGTTGATTGAGGAAAATTCACTTATTTTCTTGCTAACATTGCTGGCAGCAGCAATGAACCATTTTGTTTTTTTCCTGTTTTAATATTAGCTAAAATTGAGGAAATATAAAACTGTTTTGATGTGTAATTCTGAAAGATGTTTTATTGCTGAGGCTGAGGATATGTACAACACCATTAATAACCATACGCCCAATGTCCTTATTACTTAATTCACTGGTTGAGGGCAGGAATTAAGAAATTAAAAAAAATTCCTCTGTGTGCATATTTATTTGCTACCGAAAATTGAAAGAGAACATTAGAATTGTCACTGCAATTCAAATTATGAAAACCAAGGTCTAGTTTAAGGACCCTGCTATATGCTTTGCCAAATTTCCTTATGGTTTCTATACATTTCTGCCATAAAATTGCAGTTGTACTTTTCTTCAAATTCCTGTGTTGAGTTGTATTTTTATTTCAGTCTTCTGTCATATATAGGCAATGCTTGAGATCTATTAGTTTTTCTTTGGGTCAAATGAAAGAACTATATCTGAACTATATTAAAATCATTTGAATGCAAGCTACATAACTTCCTTATAAGTTAGTGGAATCAAGTTAAAAGAGAAGGAAATACTAAGAAAAATA
Source organism: Sorex araneus (assembly GCF_027595985.1). Classification (NCBI taxonomy): domain Eukaryota; kingdom Metazoa; phylum Chordata; class Mammalia; order Eulipotyphla; family Soricidae; genus Sorex; species Sorex araneus. The sequence goes on along the minus strand of NC_073304.1, from coordinate 85,359,623 downwards.
CATCATAGAAGATATATCATGAGTTTCTGAAACTAAGTCGGTGGGCACTTAGAAAGCTTTCACAAGCTGCTGTATAAATATTCCAATATTATTATGAAAAAGAACAGTATGATGAGAATAGTCTATGACTAGATTCATTCTTTGTTTTCATTTTCTCCATGTTGGCCTTCTCCTCAGGAAACTATGAGATAGGTGATAGTGACAGCCTTCCTGAAATCTTTGTATTTTTGATTCAGTCTCCATTTCCTTCTGACATGGATTTTTTAAAAATTGAATCATCCTTTTGGAAAACAATATGGACGATTCTCAAAAAATTAGAAATTGAGCTTCCATTTGATCCAGCAATAACAATTCTGGGAATATATCCTGGAGAAACAAAAAAGTATAGTCAAAATGACATCTGCACTTATATGTTCATCGCGGCACTGTTTACAATAACCAGAATCTGAAAAAAACCCGAGTGCCCGAGAATAGATGACTGGTTAAAGAAACTTTGGTACATCTATACAATGGAATACTATGCAGCTGTTAGAAAAGGTGAAGTATGAACTTTGCATATAAGTGGATCAACATGGGAAGTATCTTGCTAAGTGAAATGAGCCAGAAAGAGAGGGACAGGCATAGAAAGATTGCACTCACCTGTGGAATAAACAGGTGTAGGAATAAACAGGATGTAAGTCTCCTACTCTGTAAAATAACAGAGTAGGAGACTTACATCCAAGAATAGTAGTATATAATTCCAGGAGGTTGGCTCCATAGCTTGGAAGCGGGCTCACATGTTGGTGGAAAGTCATCCCAGATAGAGAAGGGAAAACCAAGTAAAATGTGATTGGAGATCCTGCTCGGGGAGGGAGATGCGTGCTGAAAGTAGACTAGAGACTGAACACGATGGTCACTCAATGCCCCTGTTGCAAACCACAACACCCAAAAGGAGAGAGAAAGAGAACAAATTGGAATGCCCTGCCACAGAGGCGGGGTGAGGTGGGGGGATGGGATCGGGGGGTGGGAGGGATACTGGGTTCATTGGTGGTGGAGAATGGACACTGGTGGAGGGATGGGCTCTCGAACATTGCATGAGGGAAAAACAAGCACGAAAAGGTGTGAATCTGTAACTGTACCCTCACTGTGACTCACTAAAAAAATAAAAATAAAAAAAAATTAAAAAATAGTTAAAAAAATAAAAACATTGCTTAGGTATGTGAAAAAAAAATCGAATAACCATGAGATATACAGTTACAAAGTTGTTCATGATTGAATTTCAGTCATACAATGTTCCAACACTTATCCCTTCACCAGGGCTCATTTCCCACAACCAATGCCCCCAGTTTCCCTTCTGCCTGCCTCCCCGCTCAGCCTGCCTTGATGGCAGACACTTTTTAATCTCTCCCTCTCTCTCTTACTCTCTCCCTCTTTCTCCCTCCCTCCTTTTCCTTTTAGGCTGTGGTTTGCAATATTGTTACTGAAAGGGTATCATGAATATCAGTTTACCCCCTTTTGACATTCGATTTTTGCCCAGAGTGATCATTTTCAGCTATCATTGTCTTAGTGGTCCCTTCTCTGTCCTAACTGCCCTCCACCTCTCCCTTTGTGGCAAGATTTTTACCATGGCCCCTTGTTTATGTCCCCTTGGCCCTTGTTTCTGTCTTTGGGTATTATTCACAAACTACGTATTTTGCACTAAACATCCCACAAATGCGTGCAATCATTCTGTGTTTATCCCTCTCTCTTTTTAATCTACACCATGGAACACTAAGCAGATGTTGGGAAAAATGGAGTCATGAAATTTGCTGATACACGAATGGACATGGAGCGTGCTGAGTGAAATCTGCCGTTGTCCTTGAGAAACTTGATGGTGACATTGGCATTTACGGTGTTTTTAGACTATCCTTCTCTCAGTGCTCATGAGCACCCTCAGTGTCCCTTCTCCCCTCCTCATACAGCAGATGTATTCACCTACATCTACACCAGAGTGAACTGCCTTACTTAGTCCTCCTCTGGGGTGAATACTCTGGCAGAGAGGGAGGAAGGGAACTTGGCTTGGCAAGGGTTGAAAGTTAGATAACTATTTTTTTTTTTGCAGTCCCATGGACTGAATTCAAGGCTTCACATATGTGAGGTGAGTACACTGGTGCTGAGCCACACCACTGGCTTATTAAGGTTTTCTTAGTGAACCTTCTGGTTTTGGTCGAGAGGCAACGAATTTTCCCAGAAATTTTCTTCAATAGACATTAGAGAATATTCATCAAAGATTCTTTTTTTTTTTAAATTTATTTATTTTTAATTAGAGAATCACCGTGAGGGTACAGTTACAGATTTATATACTTTTGTGCTTATACTTCCCTCATACAAAGTTTGGGAACCCATCCCTTCACCAGTGCCCATTCTCCACCACCCGTAAACCCAGTGTCCCTCCCACCCTCCCCAATCCTATCTCCCCCCCACCCCACCCTGCCACTGTGGCAAGGCATTCCCTTCTGTTTTCTCTCTCTAATTAGCTGTTGTGGTTTGCAATAAAGGTGTTGAGTGGCCGCTGTGCTCAGTCTCTAGCCCTCATTCAGCCCGCAACTCCCTTCCCCCACATGGCCTTCGACTACAATGTAGTTGGTGATCGCTTCTCTGAGTTGACCTTTCCCCGGAACGTGAGGCCAGCCTCGAAGCCATGGAGTCAACCTCCTGGTACTTATTTCTACAGTTCTTGGGTGTTAGTCTCCCACTCTGTTATTCTATATACCATAGATGAGTGCAATCTTTCTATGTCTGTCTCTCTCTTTCTGACTCATTTCACTCAGCATGAAACTTTTCATGCCCATCCACTTGACTACAAAATTCTTGACCTCCTTTTTTCTAACAGCTGCATAGTATTCCATTGTATAGATGTACCAAAGTTTCCTCAACCAGTCATCCGTTCTGGGGCATTCGGGTTTTTTCCAGATTCTGGCTATTGTAAACAGTGCTGCGATGAACATACATGTGCAGATGTTGTTTCGATTGTACTTTTTTGCCTCTCTGGGATATATTCCCAGCAGTGGTATTGCTGGGTCAAATGGGAATTCAATATCTAATTTTTTGAGAGTCGTCCAAATTGTTTTCCAGAAGGGCTGAACCAGTTGGCATTCCCACCAGCAGTGAAGAAGGGTCCCTTTCTCCCCACATCCTCTCCAACAGCGGTTGCTTTTGTTCTTTTGGATGTGTGCCAGTCTCTGTGGTGTGAGGTGGTATCTCATGGTTGTTTTGATCTGCATCTCTCTGATGATTAGTGATGCAGAGCACTTTTTCATGTGCCTTTTGGCCATTCGTATTTCTTCCTTGGTAAAGTTTCTGTTCATTTCTTCGCCCCATTTTTTGATGGGGTTGGATGTTTTCTTCTTGTAGAGTTCAACCAGTGCTTTATATACCATTGATATCAACCCCTTATCTGATGGGTATTGTGTAAATATCCTTTCCCATTCTGTGGATAGTCTTTGGATTCTGGTCACTGTATCTCTTGCGGTGCAGAAGCTTTTTAGTTTAATGTAGTCCCATTTGTTGATCTCTGTTTTTACTAGATTGCTTAGTTCCGTGTCACCTTTGAAGATACCTTTATCTTCAATATCGTGGAGGGTTTCGCCGACCTTGTCTTCAATGTACCTTATGGTTTGTGGTCTAATGTTGAGGTCTTTAATCCATTTTGATCTGACTTTTGTGCATGGTGTCAGGTCAAGGTCTAAACCCATTTTTTTGCATGTGGTTGTCCAGTTGTGCCAGCACCATTTGTTAAAGAGGCTTTCCTTGCTCCACTTCACATCTCTTGCTCCCTTATCAAAGATTAGATGATCATACATTTGGGGTTGTGTGTAGGGATATTCCACCCTGTTCCATTGGTCTACGGCTCCGCCTTTGTTCCAGTACCATGCTGTTTTAATTGTTACTGCTTTGTAGTAAAGTTTGAGGTTGGGGATGGTGATGCCTCCCATCATCTTTTTCCCAAGAATTGTTTTAGCTATCCTTGGACGTTTGTTATTCCATATGAATTTTAGGATTGCTTGATCCATTTCTTTGAAGAATGTCATGGGTATACTTATAGGGATCGCATTGAATCTGTATAATGCTTTAGGGAGTATTGCCATTTTGACAACATTGATTCTCCCTATCCACGAGCAGGGTATATGTTTCCATTTCCTCATGTCCTCTTTGATTTCATGGAGTAGCGTTATGTAGTTTTCTTTGTAAAGGTCTTTTACTTCCTTGGTTAAGCTGATTCCGAGGTACCTGATTTTCTGGGGCTCATCAAAGATTCTTAACTAAGTTGGGTTAAGCTTTTTTGATGAGTCCATAGAAACTCTAGTTTCAGCTTAAAACTCCTAGATGTCTGGATTTGGTAAAGATGATGAAGATGATGCTCAAATTGCTACAACGTAGCCTAGAAAGTAGTAGATAGCCCAGAAAAAGGGAGGAAAAACCTAAACTCTACCAAATCATGGTGAGAGAAAGAACCTGGATGTGTATTTTTTTAAGTGAAGGCTAGGCACAAGCAAGATGTCTTTTTGACCATCTGCTTATTTCTGAAGATTCTACAAGTAAACCCCCAAACATGGATTTCTGGGTTAAGTAATAAACAAGAAGTTACTTCGGAGTTTGTTGCCATTTAAGCAATTGTGCCAAACATTCCCAGTTAAGTCTGGGGAATTCTTCTTGTCACGGTTGTTTTACAGATGGCTTTGAAGTTTATATTCATATTTTTTCCTTTGTTCAGTCTTTTATGTAATCAAGGTTTCTTTTATTTCATGACAGTATTCCAACATGATAAAAAAAATCTGGTTGATTTTCCCCAACCTTCATTAATGCCAGGCAAATGATGTATCTGATGACAGGAACATGCAGTAGACTGTGGGTGAGGAGAACCTTAGCCTAAAAGTGTAGAGCAAACTGACATTGCTTGGGAAGATTTATATTTTTCTGATCCTTATTTGCATATCAGATAACTTATGAAGCTGAGTAATTTCCTCTGTATTTGGCTTTTGGAAATAAATTTATTTAACTTCAAAGGCCTTTCTTGGCTCAGTCAACACCACAGATAGTTTTCTAAGAATGAACTTGGAATCTGTTGGCCATCAATTAGTTAAACCAACAAATACTGATGGACCTTGGAGACAGCTCTCTTTTTCTGGCTCCTTTCACATTTTGCACATATTGTGGAGATCTTTGGCTGAACTGGATCATAATATTTTCCCTGAGTGAAAGCATTGGTATATAATTCGCTAATACAGAAATAATATGAATAGTTAGAGAATCTCCTTAGATGTTTCTACTATAGACATCTTTCTACCATAGATTATGAGAAGACAAAGTATGAGAACTAGGGGCAAGAGCGATAGTATAGAGGGTAGAACACTTGCTTTATTATTATTATTATTTTTGGGGGATCACACCTGGTGATGTACAGGGGTAACTCCTGGCTCATGCACTCAGGAATTACTCCTGGCAGTGCTCGGGGGACCATATGGGATGCTGGGAATCGAACCGGGTCGGCCGCGTGTAAGGCAAACACCCCACCTGCTGTGCTGTCACTCCAGCCCCTAGAACACTTGCTTTGCATGAGGGTGACCCAGATTTAATCCCTGGAACCACATACAGTTCCTCGAACTCCACCAGGAGTGACCTCTGAGTGCAGTGCCAGGAATAACCCCTGAGCACCACAAGGTGTGACACCTGTCCTCTCCCCTCTGCAAATGAAAACTTAGCAAAACAAAACCAAAACCAAAAACCAAAATTTTGTGAGAATTGAACTTCTCCTGGCCCTGCAAAGCTTTTCAAATAAGTCACAGGGTGACTTTGTCACAAAGGTGACCTTTCCTGCTTTCATCACATAATATTCAAATATTTGAGTAAACCTATGAGGGATGGTGACTGAGCATGAATGTTATGTAGTTTTGGTTTAACTAAAAAAATTACAGACTCATGAGCTATTAGATTTGAAATAAGCCTTCTTAGAAGAACTCAGAACCTAGAAAAAAGTAGTATGGGCCTGAGATATGGACCGGGGAAGAAATGGCTCAAGTAATCTGAAGTGTGTTCCCCAGCACTGTATGACTCTGTGGGTACCGACTGAGTAGCCTTGGTGACCTCCAAATACCTTTTGGTGTGGATCCTCTTTAAAAAAGTACACAGCTGGTTTTATAGGCAGCACTGGGGCTAAAATCTTCTTTCAGAAGAGTAATTTTGGGTACAGAGAGTCACAGGATCAGAGTTGACTAAAAATAGTCAACTTGATAAAATAAACCTTTTTGTTTCCTTAAAAATAATAATTTTCTGTCTCTGGAATGGATATTTATTGCCAGAAAATTCAGGAAATGTAATAGAAAATTCAGGATTAACATAGAAGAAAATAATAAAGATTCATCCCCTCTCTTTGCCATCAATGTAATCACTTAGCTTATTTTCCCGGTCTGTGTATACACATACACAATATTAGTTACAATTCAGGGAAAGAAACAGAATACAGTCTCAGCTGGGATTTTGAAGATAAGAAAATAAAGAGGCACTGTTTATACATTTAAAGGAACCCGTAAGGGGCTTGGGACAGCTAGGGACTAGCTGTGGGCAGGGAGAATAAACAATGTGTAGGAGCTTCAGGAGGGCCGGAGCTGTGGTTTACGCAGAGGTCATCCAAAGTTGTATCATACAGGCTGTGGGCAGATGATTGGCCAGTCCTTCCATGAGAACATGAGCTGTCAGTTATTTTCTTTATCCTTGACAACTGGATGAAAGATGGAATCTCAACTCTGTTAGGAGGCGACTCTGCTTATACTACACAGGCCCTGGCGGCCCTTCCCAGCTCCCTGCCCTTTCGGGGTCCTGGCTGTCACGCCCACGAACTGCCTCCAGGTGCCATTTAAGTGCATTAATGGCCATGATCCAGGGATTCACAAATAAATCTCAAAATCCAGCAGCTCGCTGCAGGGATGGCTCCAGATCCCAATTATTTAAATTTTTATGATCCCAGGAGCACGTGGCCTGGGATATCTCATTTTGTTTTTTGCATTTTGTTGAATGACTGTGATATAGACCCTTACAGACATCTTATACTATTTATAACAAGTAATACAAAATAAATGATCTAGCATGGCCTGTGGGGCAGGCTTGAGTGGTGGGGGTGAACTTCGAAATAATGGTGGTAGGATTGGTGTTGAAGTATTGAATGTAATTAATTACTGTGAACAACTTTATGAAAATAAAATTTAAAAATTATAAAAAAAACCCATGGCCCTGGGATGGGAGAAAATGGTGGAGAGTTGATGGGAGGTTGTACTTCACCGTAAGGGAAGGGACTCTTATGAGTGGACATGCAGCCTGCTGCATAGTGTCTCTGTCCCTGTACCTGTCTGACATGGACCTCTGCCAAACCTCTCACTGAATAAGGTGACAGGACACAACTCTGGAGGAAGAGAGGGAAAAAGGGAGAGAGAGAGAGTGAACAAAAGAGCACTGCTTTCTTTATCCTGTGCCAACCCCCCAGTTTATCACTGCAATGTTGTACATTTGGTTATATGCATAAAGCCATTATATGAATTTGCATACAAGGTTGAGTCCTACATTTAATTCTATTTTTTGGGGGGGTCTTATCTAGTGATACTCTGGGGCTACTCCTCCCTCAGAGCTTCAGGGTCACCTCTGATGATGCCTGAGACCCTCATGGGACTGGAGATTGAATCTGGGCCTCCAACAGATAAGGCATTTTATCCAGCTCAATGAACTGGACCCAGATGACTCTGAGTCACCTGATGTTGCCTGGGGACTCCAGGGCCACACCCGAGGGTGTCGGGGGACCAGGGTGCTGCATGCAAAGCATGGGTCTTAATTTCTGTAGTACCTCTCTCATTAAATTTTTATCTAATTATATTTTCATTGAAATGTGTAATCAGAGTACTGAGACCCAAGATTACAGCCTATTGACAAGTGTTTACACAGTTTCAGAATTATCGTTTGTATTCGGACGTGGTGCTCAGTGGTAATCTGGTAAGGATGAGAGAGCACATGGCCAGGCAAAGAGAAAAACTGGACGTCCCCAGGTGTGTCAGGAAGCACTGGAGAACGAACACCTGTCTGTGCTGGGCTTAGAAAGGGTGTAGGCCTCGCTGGGGAGTTGGAGGCAAGAGGCTTATCGTGATGGCAAACTAGCAGTAGTGCAGATTTCAGGGACTTTGTGTCTGAGAGGTGAGGTGGAAAAGACTGGCCCGGCCTGGACTCTGAAAAGGCGAGAACTTTGTACCTTACTCTGTGGCTTCTCCGAGAGGGGCAGAATGAACGGGAAATTAGTGGCTCTGGGACCAGCGAAAAGGCATGCTAGTGACTTTAGTCAGTCGTTCTCAGATGTTTGTGTTTACACAGTTTCAGAATTATTGTTGGCGTTCGGATATGGTGCTCAGTGGCAATCTGGTAAGGAGGAGAGAGCACATCCAGGGCTTCAGTCAGGTTGCTGGTCCCAGCCCTTGCCCACTGACTCAGAATCTCATGGTGGGGTCTGGGCACAGGGCGTATTCTCACAGGCCTTGTAGGCATGTCTGAGGTACACTGGAGTTCAAAAACTACAAATTCAAGTGAGTGAAGAGTCAGTGAGACAGAGCAAAGGGCTTGATTAAAGAGGTGTGGAAATGTAGAATGCTGCCTATTTCCAGTGACCATATTGTTTTTGACCCCCGGATTATTTCGAAAGATTATTCAAATGTACCTGAAAACATGGATTTCTGGGTTAAGGAATTAATAAGAAGTTACTTCACAGTTCCTTGCCTATAGGTAAGAAATGATAGAGGGTTTTTGAGGAAACTCCATAGCATTTCTCAAAATGGTTGTAACAATTTACATTCCCACCCACCGTGAGCAAAAGTTCCTTTTTCTTCACATCCCTCTCCAAGATTCTTGTTGCTTTTAACATTGACATTCTTGCTGATGTGAGATGATTTCTCTTTGTGGTCAAATTTGCATTTCCCTTTTGATCAGTCGTGATGAGCGTTTATTCGAATGCTTCTTGGTAATCTGTATGTCCTGTTTGGAGAAGTACTTATTCAAATTGTCTGCCCATTAAAAAAATTTTTTTTGGCAAAAAAAATTACATCTATCCTGATGTTCATAGCATACTTATTATAGATATAATATGGAAGGAACTGAAATGCCCATTGGAAGATGACTGGATAAAAAGATGTGGTACAGTGTGTGCTGGGATACTGTTTAGCTACAAAAGATGAAATGCTGTCATTTCCAACAAAATGGAAGGAGCTTGAGGGAATTGTGCAAAGTGAAATAAGGCAGAAGGAAAAAAAGACAACTACTGGGTAGTATCACCTTAGCATGCAATATAAAGATGTATAATCAATGAAGTAACAAAGAAAAACAAAGAAAAAAATTAGTATATATGGATAACAAAACTAAGGTTACCTGAGAGGGTATGGGGTGGGGATAGAGGGATGATAGTGGGGAAGATTTTGGCTTGAGAAACTTCAGAATGAGTTATCTATGGAAAGTTTTATTTTAAATAAAGGACTGCCTAAGAAATATCCCCTTCTATCACTTAGAAATAAAATCATGGGGCTGAAGCTATAGCACAGCGGGTAGGGCATTTGCCTTATATGCGGCCGACCCAGGTTGGATTCCCAGCATCCCACATGGACCCCTGAGCACCGCCAGGAGTAATTTCTGAGTGCAGAGCCAGGAGTAACCCTGTGCATCACTGGTTGTGACGCCCTCCCCCCCCCAAAAAAAAAAGAAATAAAGAAATAAAATCAGCTCCAAATAATATGGCCTTATTGATTCCAGTTTTGGTACAAACAGTGTGGTATTTTCACCATACAGTGTTTGTTCTTTTCAGAAAACACACCCAACTCCCATTTGTTAGCTACAAAGACTTGTGATGATTTTAGGCTGGATAATTAGAGAGATGATGAAACAGAGGTTAATTGATTGAGGCCATCTTCATCAGAAATCAGACACCCAGATTCAAAACTCCTGATTCTGTCAAGTCCAAGTTGCTTTGTGTCCTACACAGCTGCCTTTCCTAACTGGGAAGGTGTTTTATTTTATTTTATTTTATTAAAAAACTTTTTTTTTAAGTTTTATTAGTGAATCACCGTGAGGTACAGTTACAAACTTATGAACTTTCCTGTTTGCATTTTGTTTACATCCCTCCACCCCTACCCATTCTCCTCCACCAATGTTCCCCGTATCCCTCCCACCACCCCTACCCTAACCCCCACTGCCCCACCCTGCCTTTGCAGCTGGGCATTCTGGGAAGGTGTTTTAAGTCCCGTACATTGTTTATGTGATGAGCCTGAAGTCCACAGAAACTGTGGTTTAACCCAAAGGCCCAGCTGATAAGGCCCAGAAAAGGCTGCGCCCCAGGCTTGCTCTCTTCTGCTATCCCTTCCCCACTTCCTGCTTTTCAGTGCATTGAGGGTTTTTTCCATCATCTTTAAAGTGCAGTTGCATCTTTCCCCACTCAATTAGGAGTTTAGAAGTTTATGCCATTTTGAAAAGAAAAAGGATTGAGAAACATCACGAGTTCCAAGTCTCAGTTGCTTCGGAGTGGTGTCTAATGGAACATCTTAGCCTGTACATGCCCTTTCTTGTTTTTATTTTTCAAATTAGCATCCTGACCTTAGTGATGATGGCAGAAATATGGAAATCCCTCCAGGGGAGAAAGTACTTCGGGACACCAGGGAGCAACGGGATCAGCAACATCGTCTGAGAGAGATCGATGAAAAATTGAGGAAGATGAAGGAGAATACGGTAAGTGCTTACTTCGCATTTGATTAGGGAAAGGGGATGCAGCATTGAGGTTGACACTGGCCTTGCCTGGGTGGGGCCCTGGGTTCTATATCTGTGACACCACACACAGAGAATGTTTAATGATGTACTAAAACATATTAGTTTCATTCGATGGTTTCATCTCACTGTTTTCATGTTGAATTGGTCAAGATGGGAGTGAGGGGGCTGGAGAGATAGTACAGCAGGGAGCTTTCCTTGCTTGTGGCCAACCAGGATTCCATCCCCGACATCTCTTATGGTCTTCTGAGCATTGCCAGGAGTGGTCCCTGAGCACAGAGCCAGGAGTAAGGCCTGGGCATCTCTGGATGTGGTCCTCAAACAAATAAAAATGTGAGTAAAAGCCAAATAATTGTCATAGAATTTAAAGTAGTAGTCTTAATTTATATGACATAATAAACCTATGGATTACTGGCTGCAATCAGAATAATAATCTGTATGATGATATCGTGGGAAAGGTAAAAGGTAATGATAGTTTCTCATAAAATCATCTTTATATATTGGATTTTCTTATTCATAGTTCATAGGCTGTTACAACTCATCGATTAGTATGATGCATTTTAAATCCTTCTTGAGCTTATCTTTTCATCTTTGAATTGCTTGTGATTTAAGTTGCTGATGACAAAAAGATCTTTAATCAACTGAATTAATTGTGAGCTGGCTGGCATTCTAAATCTATTGGAAATTCTCTGCAATATGATTTTCTAGCTACCCATAGAATGTGTCCAACTTGATTTCACCTAAAATTAAACATGGCAAGGCTGCACTTGTCATTCTCCTTGTATTCTCTCTGAGAGCTGGCCTTGGCCTAGTGGCCAGCAGTGCCCTCTTACTGTCTTCTACATTCTGTCATCTTGGTGTTCTTCAGTCTTCAGTAAGTGACAACTAGCAAGTGTAATGTATTTCTAGATCCCTGTAACTTTAAAAATCTCTCGGGCCAGAGAGATAATATGAGTAAGGCACTTGCAGTGCACGTGGCCCACCTGGGTTGGATCCCTGGCACCCATGTGGTTCCCCAAGCTCCAGCAGAAGTGATCTGTGAGCACAGAGTCAGAGTAAGCCCTATTCATAGCTGGTGTGACCCCAAAACAAACCAAACCAAAAGAAAAACACCCCAAACCCCCAAACAAAGCAAAACTTCCCTTTTTCCCTCCATATTTTCTTGTGATCCTCACTTGTTTCACCTTTCAACACTGTTACTCCTTTTTATCCATTTACACCCTGGTTACTCTTTTTTCTCTCTATTCTGGTTTATATGCTGCTCCAGAATAAGCATCAGAAGTGCTTAAAAAAGAGATGTGCTTTTGACTAAATTCTGATCTTGGAGTCATGAGAGCACCGACCTCAACTGAGAGTCAGCCCCTAAGGATTGTAGACCCACTGAGCTGCCTTTCTCCCATTAGCCAGCCCTGGCGAGCAGCAGATGCCAGCAGCCCAAGGCCACCTAGCGGGAATCAGGCGGCAATCTCATGGGCATATGTGCACTGTGCTTTTTATGGCTCATTGTTGACTTTCTTTTTGGCTTTTTCAGTCACACCAGGTAATACTCAGGGGTTGCTCCTGGTTCTGCACTCAGGAATCACTCCTGGAGGTGCTCGAGGGACGATATGGGATGCTGGGGATCAAACCCTAGTTGGCCATGTGCAAGGCAAATGCCCTCCCCACTGTACTATTGCTCTAGCCCCTGCTGTTGACTTTTTTTTGGGGGGGGTCACACCCGGTGATGCACAGGGGTTACTCCTGGCTCTGCACTCAGGAATTGTCCCTGGTAATGATCAGGGAACCATATGGGATGCTGGGAACTGAACCTAGGTCGGCCGCGTGCAAGGCAAACGCCCTACTCGCTGTGCTATTGCTCCAGCCCCCTGCTGTTGAACAGATAGAAGGTGTAAAGAAGGGCTGGAGAGAGAGCACAGCAGATAAGGTGCTTGCTCACACCCTGGTGCATAGGGTGTGGCCTTGGAGCCTCCTAGCACTGCTGGGTGCAGTCCTGGGGGCCTCTGAGCAACACAGAGGGTGGCCTGTGTGATCCCTTTTGCAGCAGGACCTGAACGCCACTGCATCCTCAGGCCTTGCCTTGAACTGATGGAGTATTGCCGGGGGAGGGAGGGGTGGCCTCTGGGTGTTTTGAGCACTGTTCGGGAGATCTCTCCCCACATCCCCACACTGCCCACCCCCTCCACCCTCAAGTGTAAGGAGCTCTTATCCAATTGGTGTCTTGGTGGTAATGGGACATGCTAAAATATTTGTGGTTCGGTTTTCAGGCAGGCAACACTCCATAAGTTTGTCCTACTAATTTCTGACTGTTCAATGTTGCACACATTTATCTATTCTTTCTACCACGTCTCTGTAACTATTATTATTATTTTTGATTCAAAATATCAGTCTACTTAAGAAGTATTTTATCATGTATTTATCATCATATTACAATGATGTAAAACAGTAATAGCATTTCAATTCTATTTCAAGTCCAGTAAAAATTCCAGAATTTTATTTTATTTTATTTTTGGGTCACATCCACTGATGCACAGGTGTTACTCCTGGCTCTGCACTTAGGAATTACTACTGGTGGTGCTCAGGGGACCATATAGGATGCTGGGAATCGAAGCTGGGTCGGACGCGTGCAAGGCAAACGCCCTACCCGCTGTGCTATTGCTCCAGCCCCCAAAAAATTCCAGAATTTTACTTTATTTTATTTTGGGGTCATACCCAGCGATGCACAGGGGTTACTCCTGGCTCTGCACTCAGGAATTACTCCTGGCAGTGCTCAGGGGACCATATGGGATGCTGGGAATTGAACCTGGGTCGGCCGTGTGCAAGGCAAATGCCCTACCCGCTGTGCTATCGCTCCAGCCCAAAAAAATTCCAGAATTTTAGAGGTATAGTTTACGACCTTGCATATAGAATTTACTATACTCACCACCACAGTACCAGACTTTGCAGTCATGAGGAATAGCCTCTGCCCATTCCTTCCTCTCAACAGCCCTTTGTTCCTATTGCTGCCTAGTGTTGCATCAAGTCTCGGAGTCAATTTGATTGTTTTTACAGTTTGTTTTAATCACTTGGATTACACACATGAATAAAACCATCTAGTGTGTAATTGTCTATTACTTCCTTGTTGCACAGTAACCTCAAGTTCCATCTGGTATGCTCCAAATGGTACAGTTTTCTCCTTTTGAATAGAAGAGTATTCCATTGAGTATTTTTTTTTAATTTATTTTATTGAATCACCATGTGGAAAGTTACAAAGTTCTCAGGCTTATGTCTCAATTATACAATGCTCAAACACCCTTCCTTTCACCAGTGCCCATATTCCACCACCAAAAAGAAAAAAAGAGGAAAAAAACCCATTATACATACCACGCCCCACCCCCAACCACGCCCCCTGCATAACTGAAAAATTTCACTTCCTTTTCTCTTTACCTTGATTACATTTCATATTTCAACACAATACTCACTATTGTTGTTGGAGTTTCAACAGAGAACTCAGTATTCTTGTTGGAATTTATCCCCCAAGAATATGGCCCTATTGACAGGGAAATATTTGATAATTAGTTTTCCACTGATGAGAATGAAGAGATATGAAGTTTTAGGATTTCTGTATTTTAGTAATTAAGTCCAGGGAGATTTAAGTTGGAAATTGAATCATTTCCCTTCCTGGGGCAGCATGGAGCAAAAGCTTAGTTCACAGTCTGGAAACATGGCTGCAAGCACTCGCTGGAACCCCAAGTCATATAGCTGGCTCTGGATTCCGCTCGTTCAGCAGCAAAGCAGCTGTGCAAAGGCATGGCCACCCGGATCGAATCTCGGCGGAGCTCAAGCCGGCACTGGCCCCAGCCCGAGACTGCCCAGGCGTCCCGCTGTTTCAAGTTCAAAGCACACGTTTTTTTTTTTCTCCTGCACCACCAAGTTCATACCTGCTTAAAAGTCCCACAAAATGGCGGACACCACACCTCTTCCTCCCGGAGGGAAGAAAAACCAAGGAACAAGGATATTTCCTCCGTTAGCCGGCGTGGGGCAAAAGCTTAGTTCACAGTCTGGAAACATGGCTGAAAGCCTCCATTGAGTATTATGCCACAGTTTCTTTATTCAGTCACCTGTCTACGGACGTTTAGGTTGATCCTGTGTGTGTGTGTGTGTGTGTGTGTGTGTGTGGGTAGGGAGTTTACCAAACACTGCTCAAGATACCTGGGTACCACTCTTGGTAGTCTGATACTTAGTACTTAGGAGATGCAGTACTGCCTAGGCCTACTAGTGCTGGTGGTCATGCTTGGGGTGTTGTGCATGCCAGAATATGCTCCAGCCTTTTGGGATCTCTGGCCCGGGTTCCACATCTTTATTACTGTAAATAATGCTGTTTTGAAATAGGGGTAAAATATCTTTTGAATTAATATTTCCATGTTCTTTGGAGAATTGCCAGAGAGTGGTATGGCAAATCTGGTAAATCATGTTTTTTTCCCAGTGTCATAGGACAAAATGACTAGTTTGAGGATTTGGCAATATAAGAATTTTATATTGGAAATGGGTGACACAACATAAAAATTTAAATTCTAGATAGATTCTAAATATCAAGTATAAACATAAATGTATATGTATAAATACTGGAAGAACCTGAAGGGAAATAGACTATGGAGTTAACAGCTTTGTTATCTTCTAATTTCTATTTAATTATTTTATTATTAAAGTTAGTCATAATGAAGACAATTTTATTACTGTTTTTGAACTTAATATAATATGAATTTTTGAAATAATTTAAACAAATAGTAACAATGATTTAGTCTGATTTGTGGGCAGTTCCATTGTGATTATAAGACTAAAGGGATTTAAAAAATAAATTTTTAATTTATAGGATCAGGCACAATGTCTTTAATAAAGATACATAATCTAGCTTTTACAAAATTTTTAAAAATTCAAATAAAAAAAATTTTCTTCCCAAGAAAGAATCACTAAATTGATCTCATCTCATTGACTCTTAAATATTCTCAAAGATGTTTTGTTGGTATTGTTAGTGAAAGCTTTCCACGGTTCTAATCATTCTAAATGCACTGATCACACTTTTGAGGTCTTTATTGTGTCTCTTTTTCTCAGTTCTGACTTCATTCATTTTTTTCAACATCTGAAGTCTACTATTCCTATCCACATTCTTCCCCTTCCTCGTTTCCTGGAAACCACTGGGTTTGGCTTTGGTTGGTGAACTGCATTGTCTTTGTTGCTTCACAGTGTTTAGCGCCCTAATCCTTGTTGCTGAGCGTTGAGGATAAGAATGTGTTTCACAGAGGATGATCACGCCTTGTGTTCTGATTCTTATTTTGACAGGCTCTTGTCATTTAACTTAGTGTAAGAATACACGGACTACAGTCAGGAGGCTGGAGAGTTCTGCTCAGTGAGTGGATGGAGGATCTACCTTCAGTCGCTAAACATGCTGTAGGTTAGGAATTACAGAATGTGACAGCCAGTGCAGACTGAGAGGTCACCTGAACCCATTCCATATGTTAGAAATCAAGGTCTTGAGCAATTAGATGATTTTTTTTCAAAGACTGACAGTGGTAGACTTGGTCAATTCTCAATTCTTTGGCACTTCAACTGTGTACTTTTCATTAAATTCAACTTCTCTAAGCATATCTACACAGTTCAGTCAATTTTCAGGGCAGATTTGGGGCCATTTATGAACGTGGACTTCTTTCTAAAATCTTCAAGCTATTTCTAGCTGTTTACATATCTTTCCGAAATTCAAAGGAATTCCAAACATACCTGAGATGTTTTGGTTAAACTGGAGGAATAGTGTGTTCTGATACTTATTCATTAAGGATAGAGTTAGAGAAGTATTATACTCTTTGATGCCATTATTCAGAACTAGAGAAATTAATCTTTTTTTTCCTTTGAAACATTTTAGAAAGATGAATAAAATGATAATACAGAAGGTGAAACTGGCATTTTTATAGACTGTAAAAACTATTCTTCCTTCTGTATAATAATGTGCAAATTATTTGCACATCACCAGTTAAGTAAACCTTAAAAGAATTGTCCTCATAATCATAGGCAAAGAAACACATTTTGAAACAGCAAGTAGAACATAAAATTTTCAGAAATAGTTAGGTATTTATTTGATGCAAAAATTTTGACAATATTTCTTGCAATTGAATAGTACCATTTAATTGTTGAGATGCAACTATTTAATGGTTTAATGTAGTAGTCACAGGTACATGACTAGTCTTAGGGTTTGTTGTGGGATAAATAAATGAGCTAGTAGCCTTTTATTTTTTAATTTTATTATTTAAAAATTTAAAAAAATTATTAGCTAGTTCACAATATTTGGTTACATTTAATATTCAAACACCAATTCTACCACCATTACACCTCCCCACCACCAAATTCGGCATGTTTCCATCAGAAACCCCAATCCCTGTCTAAAAGCAAACTGTAAGAAGAATATATTTTGTATTGTCTGTTATGAAGAAGTGCTGAACATACATACAAAAAAGTGTTCATATAGGAAACATTGTGAAGATTGTTCTATTTTGGCAGGAGCCATAAGACAGTCTATAGGATATTACTAACATGTTGTTAAAGTTTGGATGATGTGAGCTTTGGTATATATATCTGAAAATATATATATGCACATATATATATTTCCCTCTGATTTGTTGCCTACTGTCTGAACTCCATCAAGTATGGTATGGTAATTATGGAGAATGGGTAGGGAGTATGTTATTGTATGGTGTGTGGTGCAGCTGCAAAAGTGCCATTAGGTCCAGGAATATGTTCACTCATATTCTCATATGCTCACAGGCTCAGCATGTGGGGACTGGCCTGGAGTGTGGTGGCAGTTGGCTTGTGGAGGTTTTTGGCTGCCAGGCAGGGCTGGGTCCCTTGGGTGGGAGGACTCTCACCCGTACCCCCTCTGGGGCGCTCCGAGTGAAAACAGCCTGGTGTAGAATCCGGTGGCATGGCTATGGGTGCCTAGTAACCTTTTAAAAGATATATTTGTTTATCCCAACCAGCCCCCTTTTGGCTATGTTTAATATTTGAATATAGTATAAAATAACTGGAAAACAGAGTTGTCGTATGTTGGGAATAAGATCTTATGGATATTTGTATGTTTTTTCATTAAGTTACTGTGTTTCAGTGATCACTGCTAACCCATTTATAAAATACATTTTTAGACTTCAGGTTCAAATACTTTGGATTAAGAGGGAATATAATATACCTTTGATTCTGCTAATATAATGCAGGTGAATGTCAAGATACTAAGGATTTTTTTGTCAGATTACGACTTTCCATGTATTATGGTAGTGCAGAGATATTGGTATGTAATGTGTAGGCATTGCATTGTTTCTGAATGACAGTTCATACACATTATATAGCTTAGCTGGAAGTTCTCTAATTTTTAATAATTTTTTAATTTAAACGACTGTGAGTTACAAAGTTATTGATAATTGGTTTTGAGGCATACAATATTTTGACACAAATCTCACCACCAGTGTCAACTTCCCTTCATAAGTGTTCCCATGCTTCCCTCCCTGCCCCTTCCCCACTCACCGCCTTGAAGGCATATTTCAAAGTTCTGTGGTTGTAGTCTAGGTATCATGTTTTCAGTTTTTTTAAAATTGAATAACTGTGAGATACACAGTTACAAAATTGTTCACAACTGGAATTTAGTCATACACTGTTCCAACACCTTCCCTTTACCAGTGTACATTTTCCACCACCAAATGTCCCCAGTTTCCCTCCTGCCCCCTTCCCCTCCCTCCTTCTCTCTCTCTGTCTCTCTGTCTCTCTGTCTCTGTCTCTGTCTCTCTCTCTCTCTCTCTCTCTCCCCGACATTATGGTTTGCAATACAGGTACTGAAAGGTTATATTTATATTTATACCTTGAGGTTCTCTTAAAATAAAACTATTTGATGGTACCTTTGTTTTATAATATTATTTATTTTCCCCTAAAGCTTTATTGTTCTTGAAAAAGGTTCTAAAAATAGATGATTAGGCTACTATTTAGGTTTTAGAATTATTTTCCTCTCGCTTCTGAATTAATCTTCAAAAGACACTGGTTAAGATCATATGCCATGGGCGTGGTTATTTGGAACAAATGTGTGTACAAAGATTCAGGAAATAAGAATATGATGGTATAAAGTAAAATAAGTATTAAACTTGTATATATATGTACAGCACATTTAACTAGCATAACATTTGAAATAAAGTTAGAAAGTATAAATAAAAACTGAAAAAGTTTGAAATTTAGCTTAATACATGAATGGGGTAGTAATACCTAATATTAGCTTTAGTATTTTTTAGATATAGTATGTTTTTGTTTTTGGGTCACACCTGGCTGTGCTCAAGACTTACTCCTGACTCTGTGCTCAGTGATCACTCCTGGCAGACTTGGGGGACCTTATGGGATGCCAGGGATTGAATCTGGGTAGGCCACAAGTAAGGTAAGTGCCCTACCTGTTGCACCACCCACTCTGGCCTTGAAATATTTATTATTGAAATTATTATTTCCCGGTATAGATATTATTTGTATTTATTTGTAGTCTTTCTATGGGAGGGGTTGGACCACATCAGGCAGTGCTCTGGACTCAGGAATCATTCCTAGAAGTGTACAGGGGACCATATGTAGTTCTGGAGAGGAGCAAACCAGGGTTTATTGCATACAAGGCAAATGCCTTAATCCCTGAAAACTGTCTCCAGAACTATATGTAGTTTTGAATACTTGCATTACCTTTCTTTCTTTTGTTTTGATTTTTTTTGCCATGCCTAGCAGTACTCAGAGCTTACTCCTGGGTCTGTGTTCAGGGTTCACTCCTTGCAAGGATTGGGGGACCTTACATGATGCCCGGAATTGAACCTGAGTTGGCTGCAAGGCAAGCACCCAACCCTCTGTACTATATCTCTGTTTTTTGTTTTGCTTTTTGGGTCACACTTGGCAATGCACAGCGGTTACTCCTGGCTCTGCACTCAGCAATCACCCCTGGTGGTGCTCAGAGGATTATATGGGATGCTGGGAATTGAACTCCCGTCGGCTGTGTGCAAGGCAAACACCCTACCCACTGTACTATTGCTCCAGCCCCTCTGTACTATATCTCTGTCCCCTCATTACTTTCTTAATTTATAGCCAGATTTCATTTACAGACTTTTAGATCCTGGACCTATTTCTGGTTAGTGTCCAAGGCTGTTTTTGGCCAATATAGGAATGATCTAAAGCAATGATTTTAATGTAACTGGTCAGATGACCTTTTCTCACTGGTGTGTGTATGTAGGGATAAGGAGCTTTTGCTAGAATGTAAAGCCATGTGTTTTTTGCTTCATTAAGAAAAACTTGCTTAGTAGCACATTTGATTAAATTTTGGCAAAGCTCTTTACAGCTAACAGGGAGCAAATGGTTTGGGGATTGGCACTGGCAGGCAGCCCATGTTTTAAGGAGTGCTAAATGCATTCCTCCTCTGGTGTGGAGGCTGTGAGCCTTCTCTTCTCAGTCACCCAGCTATGGCCATCATGTTCCTTCTTAACTTTGACCTTATAATATCTTATAATATCTCCTGGACCTATTCTTCCCAGACAGTGATGTCATTGATATTGTTGACCAAATGCCCTGGTCTCTGTTTTTTACCACTTGGACTCATCGATATAATAGGGAACTACAGAGGTTTCTATATCTGAGGGATGGGCTCAGAGGTTATCTTTATTAAATTCGTGTTTTCAACATCCTGCTTGTTAGCATGACGCCATAAGTCATCAGCATTCTAGTATTGATTGATGCCGATGTTTTAGGAGAAAACGTATGATACATGGAAAGAAATGACCCATAACATTCTAACTAAAAGTCCTTTTAAAATAGTCTAATCTTACAATTAGACTATTATAAATTAGACTATAAGTTTAGACTATAAAATAGTCTAATCCAACAATCACTGTCACTGTCATCCCGTTGCTCATTGATTTGTTCAAGCGGGCACCAGTAACGTCTCTCATTGAGAGACTTATTGTTACTGTTTTTGGCATACCCAATACTCACTGGGTAGCTTGCCAGGCTCTGCTGTGAGGGCTACCCTACTCTCGGTAGCTTGCCAGGCTCTCCAAGAGGGGCGGAGGAATCGAACTCGGGTCAGTCAGGTAAAAGGTGAACACCCAACCGCTGTGCTGTGGCTCCAGCCCTAATCCAAAAATAGAGAAAATTTAAACAGATATACCATCAAAATAAAGCAAGATATATTATTTCTGTGGATCAAGGATTGGAACAGCAGTACACACCCAGCAGACCTGAAACCAGGGGTTTGACTGATGTGAATCCAGAGTGATCCATGTGAGGCTGGGAGCAGAGCCAGAGTCAGCGTGTGGAACTGGGGCCAGAGTGGGGTCCCCATGGCCATGGGAGGAAGCTGGAGAAAGTTGAAACAGATTGAAAATCCTGCCTAAGATTATGAATTACTTTAAATTTCATTTTGAGAAAGGAGAAAACATGACCTTGCAGCCAGTCCCTATGCCAACTCTGAATAGGTGAACTCTACTACCAAGTCATGGCACACTGGATCCTTGGAGAAACTCCTCTGAGTAGAGCAAGCCTAAATATGTATGATGGACAGAATGTTCTGTTTAAAAGGAATTTTATTTTATTTATTTTTCATGGCTAAATTTTATTTATTTATTTAAAAATGGCAGAGCCTGGCATGCTACCCGTGGCATATTTGTGATCATTCCCAGCTATTATTGTCATACTGGTCTCTTGTCTGTCTTACCAATTCTCAACCCCCCACACACTTGTTAGTTCCAACCATTGACCAGTACTCCTAACCCCTGTTTTCCCTGACCACGCATATTAGTCTTCTACTATACATATTTTTTGTATACATGAACGAAGGCAGTCATTCTATATCTGTCCTTCTTCTGACTCATTTCACTCAGCATGATACTCTCCAGGTCCATCCATTTATAGGCAAATTTCATGACTTCATTTTTCCTACCAGCTGCGTAGTATTTCATTGTGTAGATGTGCCATAGTTTCTTTATCCATTCGTATGTTCTTAGGCACTCAGATTCTTTCTCTATTCTGGCTATAGTCAATAGTGCTGCCGTGAATGTATGAGTGCAGATGGTGTTTCTGCTGTGTGTTTTTGGACCCCCAGGGTATATTCACAGAAGTGGTATTGTTGGGCCAAATAAATCTCAATTTCTAATGTTTTGAGAAACGCCCATATTGTTTTCACAAAAGGCTGGACCAGTTAGCATTCCTACCAACAATGAAAAAAGTCCCTTTCTTCCCACATCCACTCCAGTACGATTGCTTTTGTTCTTTTGGATGTGTGCCAGTCTCTGTGGTGTGAGATAATATTCTACTGCTGTTTTGATTTGAATCTCCCTGATGATTAGTGATGTAGTGAAGCAAAGATACTTTTGTTTCTAAGTCTTTGCAATTATTCATAAAGTTTCTATGGATATTCAGGAATAGGAGTTCATGCAGAAAAAAGTTTTCAGCTTTGGGGCTGCAGAGACAAAAGAGTGGGTAGGGTAATTTCCTTGCACATGGCACACCCAGGATTGATCCTGGTACCCCATATCGTTCCTCAAGCTCCACCAGAAGTAATCTCTGAGCACAAAGCAAAACAATAAGTCCTGAGCACCGCCAGTGTGACCCCCCTCCCCCCAAAAAAGCTTTCATCTTATTTGGGATAATAACCATATGAATATAATTATTGGATTGTTACTCATTTAATATTAGATTCTTTTGCTAATTTAAAAATTATTTTTATAGTTGGCTACTAGTCCATTATTAGATATGCTTAGCATTCTATTGATTGCCTTTTTGATTTCTTATAATCCATGATGATTTCCCCCTGATTCAGAATATATATATATCTATATATCTAAATACTTGCCTTAATGTGTGAAACCCTGGGTTCAGTCACCATATTTAAAAACATATATATCCCTATATATCTATGTATATATGGATCATATTTACACATATTTTAACTTTGATCAGGTCAAAAAATGTTAGCATATTGGCAGTTTTGTGCAGGTCAATCTAATAGAAGCCAAAGCTCTATTTTCTGTGTTTATACCACCAATTAGTGACAAATGATTATTTTGTTTTTGAGTTGATTCTAGAAAAAAGTGCATATTGGAATTAAAAACAGTTGAAGATATTAACACAATTTTAGCTTTTTTGGGGAGAGAACTCTGGTTAATTTCATCAAACACTGAAATGTCCCTTCTAAGCCTTTTAGCCATTTAAAGCTAAGTTTTAAGTGAGAATTTATCTGGAAATGGCACAAAAATCTTATGTACTAGTTTCCATTACAGAAAATCTGTTCATTCTCTGCTGAAGCTCAAAACACTTTGCTTATGGATTATCTTGCTGAGTTTATTTGGAAACTAATAGGCAGCCTAGTGGAATAGTGAATGCTTTGTGTGGACACTCACAGGCAGTCTTTCATCTCTACTGAAAGCCAGAGTATCTCAGATATTTGTACAGTTTTCTCTAGACCATCAAATAGCATTGCCCCAACTATCATCTTTTTGTTTGTTTGTTTGTTTTTGGGTCACACCTGGCGATGTACAGGGGTTACTCCTGGCTCTGCACTCAGGAATTACCCCTGGCGGTGCTCAGGGGACCATATGGGATGCTGGGATTAGAACCCGGGTCGGCCGCGTGCAAGGCAAACGCCCTACCCTCTGTGCTATCGCTCCAGCCCCCCTAACTATCATCTTGAGGATCATAATTCGTGGCCCAGTTTAAAAACCATGGGCATCAATACTATTGCAAAATTAATTTTAATTGTTCTGTCAAATTGAATAAAAATATAGATTTAAATTCACATTTTTGTACATATGCAAACCTCTCTTTCAGAGGTAGACTACAATATAAAGTTTTAGATCTAATGGGAGAGAATAAAACTATTAAACACTCTACACAGCACACAGAGGAGGCAAAATTAAATGTAAGGCACAATAAAAAATGTTCAAAGAAATGCAAATTTGTCCAGAGGAGATGATGATTATAGTGGAGGGATCCAGAAAGGCTCTGTGGAAAATATGAGATCTGAGGTGGCGCTTATGGAATGAGTAGGTTGTAACTGTGAGGATCATGTGGCTATGATAGATAGAAGAGACTGGGACAGAGCCAGCCCCGGGATAACTTGAGTCATTCTAGGGACAGATGAGTAGCAGTTAGGATTTTATGTTAATGACACAAAGATGCATGACATTTCAGAAACTTGAAATTTTTTTTTTTGCTTGCCCCATTGTCTGTCTGTCAACTTGTCAGACATGTTACAGAGTTCCAGTGGTTGCAACTTAGATTCTCATGTTTTCAGTGTTGTTGAGTCTGTTTTGGATACATGGCTATAACACTCACCCATATCATCTGTATAATTGAAGACCTGATACCTGTTAACCCATTATTTCCTGAATAATTGCTTTATTCTAGTTTATTTCCCCTGACCTCTTCCTTCCCTTTGCTCTTTGTTATTGTGCTGACCAGGGGTCACGTACTCGGTTGTGGTGCTTGAGTTCTGGCCCCTAATATATTTTTTTGTTAGTTTTTGTGGGGATTTTTATGCCTGGTTGTAGTGCTTGCTGGGGACTGCCTTATATACACACATGTTTTGGGACCACATCTGGCTGTGTTCAGGGCTTACTCCTGGCTCTGTGCTCAAAGATCACTACTGACAGTGCTTTAATGACTACATGGGGTGCTGTGGATCAAACCTGGGTCAGCTGTGTGTAAGGGAAGTACCTTATAGCTGTCCTGTCTGTTTGGCCCCAATATAGTTTTTAGTTGCAGTGCTTGCATGCACTCAGGTTGTGCTACTCTGGGGATTGCACTCTTTGCTGTGGCACCAGGGATTGTAAAGAATTTAACTGGTGGGATTGTATTTGGTGTATAGGACTGTGAAGTGTATCAGACTTGTGACCTTTTGCCTGCCAGGCAGGTACTTTACCACTGAGATATTCTGGGCTCTAGTTGTCTCTTTAGAAAATAATGATCAGGGCTGGAGCAATGCTATGGTGGGTAGGGAATTTGCCTTGCACATGAGTGATCTGGGTTTGAATCACTGGTATTACATTTGGTCCCTGGAGCCTGCCAGGCTGATCTCTGAGCACAGCGCCAGGAGTAAGTCCTGAACACATTTAGATGTGTCTCAGTCCCCTGACCTCCCATGTAACGATGACCATTCCATTTATTTGGCAACTACCCTTCAAAATACTGTAACATTACTTCAAAAAAACATGCACGCTTATGCTCATTGCAGTTCTTAGTTCAATACCCCAAATATGGAAACACCCAAATATCTAATGACAGATGAATGGCTAAAGAAGTTTTGCTATAGGTATGTAGTGGAATACTATGCGGCCATAAGAAAAAAATGAAAGCATTTAGTTTGATACAATGTAGATTGAATTGGAGGGTATCATATTAAGTGAAATAAACCAAAGGAAGGACAATTACCGAATGATTTCACTCACATAAATCATGTGATTTCAATCACATAAATCAGGGAAATAAAAAAGTGAATAGACAGTTTCAAATGATAACTCTTTGACCCTGAATTACACACCCAAGAATACCAAGTCAGGGATAGAGCTGTGTAGAAGGGATTGATGAGGTTGAATGAAGGTTGGTTGGAGGTATAACCATGTATTCCCAAACCATAAATGTTAACACTACTGTCAACATGTGCCATAAACTATAGTAATTATTATAACTAATAATTATGACGAGCTGGAGCGATAGCATAGTGGGTAGGGTGTTTGCCTTGCATGCGGCCGACCCAGGTTCAATTCCTCCACCTCTCTCGGAGAGCCTGGCAAGCTACCGAGAATATCTCGCCTCCATGGCAGAGCCTGGCAAGCTACCCGTGGAATATTTGATATGCCAAAAGCAGTAACAACAAGTCTCACAATGGAGACATTACTCGTGCCCGCTTGAGCAAATCAATGAGCAACAGGATAACAGTGACAATAATATATGACATTTATATTAAACTAAAATATTCACAAGTAGTTATATTTAACCCAATTTATCTAAAATACTAAAATTATTTTTATCATAAATTAATGGATACTATATCACTTGTATCACTTGTTGTCTCATTGCTTATCGATGTGCTTGAGTGGGTGTCAGTATAGTCTCCATTCGTCCCTGTCCTTCCCAACGTATTTGGGGTTCTTTCAGGGTTGGGGGAATGAGGCCCATTATTGTTATTGTTTTTGGCATATCGAATATGCCATGGGTAGCTTGCCAGGCTTTGCCGTGCGGGTGGGATACTGCAGGATACTATACACATATATGAGTGTGTGTTTGTGTGTGTGTGTGTGCGCGCGCGCATGCAAGGTGAGCACCCTACCCACTGTACTATCTCTCAAAATACAGTATGCATTTTATGTGTAGCACTGTAGCACTGTTGTCCTGTTGTTCATCAATTTGGTCGAGCGGGCACCAGTAATATCTCCATCGTGAGACTTTTTGTTACTGTTTTTGGCATATCGAATACGCCTCGGGGAGCTTGCCAGGTTCTGCTGTGCAGGCGGGATACTCTCGGTAGCTTGCCCAGCTCTCTGAGAGAGGTGGAGGAATCAAACCCGGGTTGGCCACGTGCAAGGCAAATGCCTTACCTGCTGTGCTCTAGCTCCAGCCCACATTTTATGTGTATAGTGAATTTTTATATTAACCATACTTTAAGTATTCACTATCTACATATAATGAGTGAATGCTGCATTGGTCAGTTCTGGAGAAAACCAAAATTATCTACTATACAGACTCATTTGGTCATTCTAATATAAAATGAAACTTCTAAACAAAATTCCACTTTTTTCAGAGTTGTATAAAGAATAGACATTAGTAAATTTTGATGGAAATCTAATGAGGCTTGTGAAGAAAAACGTCCCATGGAAAGTGCCTAGCTCTATTTTTCAAGTGACTCTGACCTGGGTTGTTAACTATGATACTAAAAAATGATGACCAAGCAGCTGGGATAGAGAAGAGTTTACTAAGTCAATGATGGTTGGAAGGATTGCTCAGGATGGGAGATATGTGCTGAAAGTAGATAAAGGACCATTCATGATGGCCTCTTGGTATCTGTATTGCAAACCATAGAGAGACTAAGAAGGAAATTGTCTGCCATAGAGGCAGAGGGTGGAGTGGGATGGGGGCAGGGAGGGATACTGGGGACATTGGTGGTGAAAAATGTACACTGGTGGAGGGATGGGTGTTTGATCATTATATGACTGAAACTCAAACATGAAGTTTTGTAAGTGAAGCTCACAGTGATTCATTTAAAATAAAAAAAATGATGGTTAAGAAATGAATTAGGATGAAGTATTCATTGAAACCACATGTGTAAAATTGGAAGCAGAAAGCATTCTTGGTATTTCACCTCTTAAGAACATTAAGAAGTAGGAAGCTACTTGTGACCTTGAAGAGTTGCTCATAGTATCTGTCTAAATGGTGAGAATGTACTTAACTTGTTTTACTATTCTGAAGATAAGGATTTTTTTACTTCCCTGAACGGGGAAGAGATGAGACATATTTAGATGAATTCAGACCAGGCTTGATAGCTTCATTTTTTTAGCTGTTGAGCTTGATTGCAACTTGGTTTATCTATTCCTGAATTTAGAATGTCTCAACACCTTTCTTTGGTACCATTGTTAGTGTGATTGCTATTTGTATCAGTTTGTTTAATGAATGAAGTACTGGGGAAGGTTTCATCTCTACTTTCAGTGGGTCAGCAGCACCAGATACTCTAATAGCAGCAACAGCCTGACATTTCAGTTCTCCCACTAAAGTGTCTCCTATGGAAAGTATCAAAGAATGTTTTCTAGGGACTCTGTGGACATACAAGCTAGCTTGTGTATGTGTGTGTGTGTGTGTGTGTGTGTGTGTGTGTGTGTACATAGAGGCATGCTTTATGCATATAAAGAATTCTTTTGTGCTCGACTAGAAATAGTAGATGACTGCTTCTGAAGATAGAGGAGAATTTTTCTAAAGGTTTCTGCTTAATTTTGTAGGCTGGTTTTGGTTTATTTAAAATATTATTAAAATGTATCTTTAAAGGGCTGGAGTGACAGCACAGTGGGTAGGGCATTTGCCTTGCACGCGGCCTATGCAGGTTCGATTCCCAGCATCCCATATGGTCCCCTGAGCACTGCCAGGAGTAATTTCTGAGTGCATGAGCCAGGAAAAACCCTGTGCATCGCTGGGTGTGACTCAAAAAGCAATATATATGTATGTATATATATACACATATACATACATATATATATATACATATATACATACATATATATCTTTATAGTGAAAATAGTTTTAGTTACAGAGAATTCAGGAATCCCAAAAGCTGTGAGTAAAAGCATCCATAATGTTCCTTCTTGAAAAGGTGATCAGTAATTCAATCATGGTAAATCTTTGGCCCTTACCTTACTCAATGCTCTTTCCATTCCACATGCTCCCATGTGCCTCTACCACTACACACACAACATCCCCTCCCCTTGTTTTTGTCTTTTTATAGAGCTGGAATCATATTATGTGTATATTTTATAGTCTCTTTTATTTAACTATATTTTATTGACATTCTTATGTTAATAAAATATACACAAACTTATCATTACATGCTACTATATGAGATTATATTTTGTCCCTCATATATGAAAGTATATGACATCTATCATATATCACATGTATTATAGAATATTATACAATATATACTATATGAGTAGAACCTCATAGTCTGAGGGTGTTTATTGAATCAGTCCTCTCTTCATTTCTACATATGTTTGATTTTGATTTTTTTTTTTGTCATGAGAACACTGAGGGAGTGAGTAACCTTCATGCACTCGTTGAATTCTTTTCTTTGGCTGCATTCCTAAGTAGAATTGCTGAGTCAGAGTATATGTGTAAAGTGCTGACCATACGTCGCCAGCTTGCCCTCGAAAAATTATGTTGAATTTATACTTGCGCTAACACAATTACACAATGCTATATCTATGCCAATTATGTCGTGAAACATTTTTTTTAATGGCCAGTCTTATGGTTTAAAAATGGTTTTGTGGGTCAGAGAGATAGTATAGCGGGTAAGGCCACTTGCATGCAGCCGACCCGACCCGAGTTCAATCCTTAGCGCCACACATAGTTCCCCAGGCTACACCAGGAATGATATCTGAGTGCAGAGCCAGGAGTAATCCCTGACCACTGCTGGGTGTGCCCCCTACAATAATGGTTTTGCGGCCCCGTCCTTTTTTGTTGCTAATGAATTTGGACATGTTTTTAAATGTTTATTGGCAATTCATATTCTTCTTTGGTGAATTGGCTACTTCTATCTTTGTTCATTCTTGTTTTGTCTTTGGGTTACACCCATCAGTGCTCAGGGGACCATCCGCTGCCGGAATAGAACCACAGCTTCCCTCATGCTCAGCTTGTGTTGCTTGTATTCTACACCCAGCCCCCCCAGCCCCCTCCCCACCCCAGCTATTGCCCTGCTCCCTATTCTTTTTGTTGTTTGTTGAAAAGCCTTTTGTATATATCTGTAACATATGCTCTTGTCCTGTATGTTTTGATTCAATAATTTCCAATTTTGGGGCCACACCTAATAATGCTCATACCTGGCTCTGCACTCAAGGATCATCACTCCTGGCAGGCTCAGGGGATCATGTGAGATATATGGAATTGAATCTGGGTCTGCTGCAAGCAAGGCAAGTGTCTTACCTGCTATACTATCTCTTCAGCCCCAGTTTACAGGTTCTTATTTCTACTTATTGTTTTCTGGCATACTTCTTTTTCTTTGTAAAGCTCTATTTCTAATTTATCATATGAAGTCTATGAGAAATGTTTGTTGATTATTGCAACCTGTTTTATGTTTCTTGAAAAAAAATACCTTTTGTTTCATCAAAAGTATTTCTATCCTTTCATGTCTAGGCTCTCCATTATTTCTAGGGTTAGTTTTGAGTAAGTCAGGTCAAGGGAGTCAACATCTAATTATGTTCTTGATAAAATGCTCATTATTAGCTTTGAAGTTTATTGCCAATCTGTTAGCTGCACTTCTTTGGATCTAAGGTTTAGATAAGTGGTGACAAATAAAAATATAGAAGAATGCAATTCTTGAGGGATTCTGCCTTTAATATTTAAATTTAATGCCAACAGCAGAGAATCAGAAAACTCAGTGGTTTTGTTTTAGTCTTTATATTACATGAAAGCACATACAATCAACATTAGTAGTCTAAGTTTATCGTTTAGAAAAATTTCTCAGTTACTGAAGCAGTAGTTGTTGTCAACTAACTCTTAATAGTGTACTAAATTTAAAATGACTTCTACTTAATACTATATCATATACTTGATACATGCATATATTCACACAAATGTATATATACATGTATGTGTGTATACACATGCACACATACATATACACATGTAGAGCAAGAGCTTGACCACTGAGCTGTATCTTCAGCTGAATCTTGTACTTGAGTGTTGAATATTCTTACCACAAAAGGAGTGATTATATAATGGAATGGAGTTGGTAGCTGATTTTATTATGGTATTTATTTTTGTAACATAAATTTATCAAATTGATTTATTGTACAGCTTAAACTTATACAATATTTGTAAATAGTATCTTGAAAATATTGGGGGAGATTTGAGATTTTCTTTGTAAGGACTTTTCTTAGTGTAGAAGTTCTAGAAAATACTAGATGATGTTTTTCAATTCATCGTCATACTTTTGGGTATGAAAAGAACATGATAAGTTTGACTCTGAAATAGATTTTTGCATTTTAATATTAGATTTTTATCTCTAAGAATTTTCAAAGTAAATACGGACACAGGACAAAGAAATATATCACTGATGAGAGCATATGAATGACAATTTAAATATTTTGAAACATATACTACATAGAGTGGTATTTGATATATTGGCAAGAAGGAAAAGAAAACTCCATGGGTAGAACTTGAATTCAGAAAGGAGTGAAGTGAGTCAGAGGAACAAGCAGGTTCCAGAGTCACTGGGGCTAGAGAGGGGATTGGCAGCCCTGACAGCTGTCAGAGGTAAAGCAAGGGTGTGAGCACTGGTAGGTATCAAGAACAGCCTCAGTAGAGAACTAGAATCTTCTCAAAATGTTGGGAATTGCATTGCTTATATTGTGCAGCTAAAGAAACACGTAAGCAAATGTTGGAGAAGTACATAAAAGCAAGATGAAAAGAAACCTTGGCATTCTAATATTTATGCTGGGAAAATGTAAATCCTATCAGTTATACATCTCTGTTACAATTTATGGGAGAATAAATGGACTGAAAAAAAGAGATTATGTAATTCTTGTTATTCCCCCCCCCCACCCAGTGGGCCTAACCACTTTTGGTATCCTTTGAACTCTAATTAGTTGACTCAAACTATTTAAAAAGTCTTTGGAAAGTGGACCATAATGTAATTCAAACATAGTGTAATTCAAACATTGCATTTACATGCAAACATGAAGAAAATTGGCATGAAGATACGCCCAATTTTATATATATAATTTTTATCTATTGAAAGTTGATGTTTATTATAAAGCCTGGTTGCTTTTGGCCATCCATTTTAAACTGTATTTAGACAAATTTCATAATTCTTAAAGTGTGTATTCTTGACACTGGATAAGGGCACTCCCAGTGATAACACATGATTATCGGAATGAGATCACAGGGCCTCTGTGGCCAAGTTAGTTACATATTCGAGACCTGAGTCAGTGGAAAATGGCATCTTCCACCACTTGTGCTCATCCCCTTTGTTTTCACAGTGCTCTGTGGTGTGCTAAGTGCTTTCCCCCCCTGCATCAGACTGGGTCTTTATGACCACCTTGCTTGTGTGGCTGTCCCTTCTCCTTTGTTATATCCTATACAGGGAGCTTAGGTGACCCGCCCACACCCAGCACCTCTTGTTTCCCATGGGAGCACTTTAACATACCATCATCTCTAACATCATGATTTGGCAATGGCTCCTCAACTCGATGATATCACAGGGCAGGACTTTTGATGTTCTCTCGTTTGTATGTGCTATGTTCTATTAGGCTCAGCAGGGTTGGCATTCAAGTATTAAATAAAATCACCCTCACCTCCTGCCTTAAAAGGAGTGTTAGAATATTTAAATAGGACTCCAGTCGATGTTCTGTGGGGGGGAAAATTAGATGTAGATGGCTAACAGCCCATGCACTCGTCTTGATTTCTTGCTAATTTAAAGCGGGAGAAGAAAACTGGGCTAACAAATCCTTTCCTACCCCCCACCCACTCTCTCTCTGTGTGCTCAGGACTTATTCCTGTCTCTGTGCTCAGTGATCACTCCTGATGGGGCTCTGGGGATTATATGTGATGCTGGGGATGGAACCTGGGTGGTGCTGCATGCAAGCCAAGTGCCCTACCTGCTGTACGCTTGCTCCAGCCCCTGAATAAATCTTTTCATCAGTTCATGATCATGATGCTTTATGCATTTATTACTAGATCTGCAAGGACAGCCGGAAAGGGTGTTTGAAACCTTGTTGACACTGTTTTGGTGGCTTGTATCCTTGACTCCTCAGGAGCTACTAGACCATAAAATCCCTCTAGAGAGCTAGCTGGAAGTCACAGCACTCAGAGGTTCATCCAGTGGTGTGAAATGCTATTGTTTTGTGCCTGCATTCAATAATTGCTGTCGGAGCAAGACTGTTAAAAATTCCCCTCTAGTAATAACATGAATAGCATTTTATGGCTTGGAAGGGAGAGAAAAGAAATGCCTTAGTCAGCACTCTTGCCGTGCTGTCACAGCAGCTGCTGCCTCTATTATTGGGAGGGCTTAGCTGGTGGCAGGTGCCCTCCCTTCTGGAAGCTGAGCTCTTAATTACCATATAAATTAAGCTGGGAAAGGAGTATGGGGCTCCAGGCCCCGCCAGCCTCTTCTGTTGGTACCGCAGTTACAGGTCTGCAGGGCCAAGCAGGCCAGTGAGGGGCTGGTGCACTGAAGTGGGACCTGACCCTCCTTTTCTTCCCATTCAGATCAATTAAGAGGACCACTAAGCAGCTTAGCTACTTAACAAATACAAGGCTTATTCTTCCTTTTTCTCTCTTTCTCATTTTTTTTAACCCTGGGTTTTCTCTGTAACAGTGTTCCATGAATTAGCCTAATCCATTCTGCTTCAATTCCTAGTCGCTAATTATATTTCAGCATACATTCTTACTAAATTATAAGTATTCTTACTTTAATCAGTTGTAACTAGTCCTTAAATGAAGGGGTTAATACTTTCCTTTCATAGGATAATAGGCTTTGCATGTTATGTGATGGGATTAAACTCTTTATTGGGGACCTGAAATTGAAGGTATATATACATATATATGTGTGTGTATGTATATGTATATAACATATATATTTCTCTTCTTTCCCTAAAGAGCTCTGTATTTTCTTCTAACCACAGTGTAATTCAAAACTTCATATTAAATGTTTAACGCTTAGGTAGATTTGGGATATGAACTACTAAGCACAATTGTAGGGACAGAATTTAGTGAATCATGGTTTATATTTGCAAAGCATTTTCCACACAAACGTTCTGGTAAGTGGTCTTTAGCTTGGGTAATTCAGGGCATAGTCTGTGGTGACTGAGGGTCCACAGGTGGTCGATAGCAGAGGTGTTAGAAATTCTTGTGTCCCTCTGGGGGCTCTTTCTCTCCATTAATGTTGCTAAATAACAGAACTTATCCCCACATACTTATAAAGTTCCTCATGCAAGTAACCTTTTCTATCGGCATTCTTTTCTATCGGCATATCTCCCCCAAGACCCTGTCAGGAGCTATCCCTGAGCACAGAGCCAGAAGTAAGCCTGGACTGGAGCAATAGCACAACGAGTAGGGCATTTGCCTTGCATGCAGCCAACCCGGGTTCAATTCCTCTGTCCCTCTCAGCTACTGAGAGTATCCCGCCCACACGGCAGAGCCTGGCAAGCTCTGATATCAAATATATCAGATTAAATATATTCAATATATTTAATATATAATTATTTGATATATCATATCAAATACCCATGGTGTATTTGATATGCCAAAAACAGTAACAATAAGTCTCACAATGGAGACGTTACTGGTGCCCGCTCGAGCAAATTGATGAACAATGGGACGACAGTGCTATAGTGCTATCGACATTCTTTATATATGTTATGTATTCATTGTCATGTCTTTTTTTTCTCTTATTTTGTTTTTGGGCTATCCCTGGAAGTGCTCAGCACTTATTCTGCACTCTTTGCTCAGGAGCTACTCCTGGCGGTGCTCAGGGGACCACATGTGATACTAGGGATCAAACCTGTACTATCTCCCCAGGTCTAATTCTTATATTTTTACTCAGTTTCATAGAAATCATCATTTTGTAGCTATGAAAGAGGACCACTTGTGCACATTTCGTAATAGCTTACGTTCTGCTTACAGCAGGAAGTAAGAAAGCCTTTCCACAGGCCTGAGAAATAGGACAGCAGGTAAGCTCTTGCATTACCCATGGCTGCTGACTCGACTTCATGCCCAGCACGCATGTGCTCCCCCAAGACCCTGTCAGGAGCTATCTCTGAGCACGGAGCCAGGAGTAAGCCTGGAGCACTGCTGGGGATGCATCCTCGCCTCTCAACGCAGCTGCTTCACCTCCATCCTTTGGCAAGTAATTGCTATTTTTTTTTCTTTCTTTCTTTTTTTTTTTTTGTTTTGGATCATACCCGACGTAATAGTAGGCGAGAGAACTCAGAGACGGTCTCTTTCCAGAGTGCAGGGTAAGAATCCCAAGCTCCGAGACAGAGCTTATCTCCCAGCCCAGCTCCACATGCCCCCGACCCCTGTTGACCCCCAGAGTGGCTCTGCCCTCCTTAGATTCTGCCTGTCATCTTCTCAGCTCTCTGGGGTCTTTCCTTTCCCAGTGATGGGTCTGGGTGGAAAACACTTTATTCTGCTGAGGCCAGAGATTTGTTTTCTTGAAATTTAACCTCTTGAAGGAAAACTTCCATCCTTGGTGGGTTCAAGTGTACTTACAGGGTCACCAGCACCTTTGCTAGGGCCAAAAAGGTTCCAGTTGATGAGCTGTGCTTGGAGGCACAGGGCTCAGTTGGCCAGGAGGAATAGAGAGAACATCTCCAGACCAAAGGCCCCTGCCCTGGGTCAGAATTCTCAGTGGGGTTGCTGGCGCCCAGGGCACCCTTTTTCCAACCACCTAAAGTGTCCTATTGTCACTGCTATGCTGGCACGGGTCTCAACAGAGCAGGGTCCATTCTGTCACCTTCTGTCTGGTCACCCAGGCTAGACTCCCATTCTTCTTTTCCTCTCTCCTTCTCTCCTTTCTTCTTGTCACACAACTCCTCTCCTTGTCTCTCTCTGTCCCTTTTTTTCTCCTCTCAATGCTTCCCTCCTCTTCCTTCCTCTTCCAACAGGAGGTTTCTCCTCCTCAGTTTCTTTCAAATCCCCCTGCTCTGTCTCTCCACACTAATTGGACCCTCCACAGCTGATCTCTCCTGTCTCTTTCCACACCACTGCAAGGGTCATTTTTCTTTTTTTTTTTCTATTCTTATTATTTTTTAAATTTTTTAAATTTTATTGAATCACCGTGAGATAGTTACAAGCTTTCATATTTGGGTTACAGTCTCACAATGATCAAACACCCATCCCTCCACCAGTGCACATTCCTCACCACCAGTATCCCGGGTATACCCCCTCTTTCCAACCCTCCCCTTGCCTCGAAGGCAGACAATATTCCACATACTCTCTCTCTACTTTTGGGCATTATAGCTTGCAACACAGACACTGAGAGGTCATCATGTTTGTTCCATTATTTACTTTCGGCACACATCTCCCATCCCAACTGGTTCCTCCAGCCATCATTTTCTTAGTGATCCCTTCTCTATTCCATCTGCCTTCTCCCCTCCACTCATGAAGCAGTCTTCCAGCTATGGGGCAATCCCCCTGGCCCTTGTATCTACCGTCCTTGGGTGTCAGCCTCATGTGAGCTACCCTACACTCCACAAATGAGTGCAGTCGCAAGGGTCATTTTTCAAGAAGGCAAATAATGTTGTCTTCTTTGTTGAGCTTTTGTTAGTCCTTTTGTTGAGCGGACTGGAGTGATAGCACAGCGGATAGGGTGTTTGCCTTGCACGCGGCTGACCTGGGTTCGATTCCTCTGTCCTTCTCAGAGATCCCGGCAAGCTACCGATAGTATCCTGCCCGCATGGTAGACCTGGCAAGCTACCCATAGCGTATTCGATATGTCCAAAGCAATAACAACAAATCTCACAATGGAGACGGTATTCGTGCCCGCTTGAGCAAATCGATGAACAATGGGATGACACTGCTACAGTGCTTTGTTGAGCATCTCCCAATGGCCCAGCTCCTTTTGGGATTCTCATCACAAACACTTGGCCAAGTACGTAGGGACCTTCAGCCCATGATCTTATCTTCCATTCCCAGTCTGGCTCTTGGAGCTGCTCCCAACTTTGCAGATAGTTCATCCCTCTGAACAGCTGTGAGCGAACCTGCAGAGCCCCATGAAGCTGTTGTCTGTGCGCTCGCTGTTCTTCTCTGGGGTGTATCCTTAAAGGGTTATTTGGATTATTCCTTTGTGAATCTTTCTCTTCCGCGTGTCTATTTTCCCCAGGAGGCTATGGGCAGGGACTACATCTGACTCATTTAAGAGTGAATTTATGACACTTGGCCTGTGGCTGCCCATTCTGGATTCCCCTAACTTGTGAGAGGGGAATGCACATGGAGACAGTGTTTGGTAGAATGGAACTCAGCTGAGTGCCTCTGAGACCACAGTGGATAGGTCTGTCCTCAAAGCAGAACATGCGGCTTTTTAAAAAAATTTTTATTGAATCACTGTGAGATAGTTATAAGCTTTCATGTTTGGGTTACAGTCTCACAATGATCAAACACCCATCCCTCCACCAGTGCACATTCCCCACCACCAAAACCCCAGGTATTCCCCCCTTTCCCACCATTCCCCTGCCTCCATGGCAGACAATATTCCCCATACTCTCTATCTACTTTTGGGCTTTATAGCTTGCAACACAGACACTGAGAGGTCATCATGTTTGTTCCATTTTCTACTTTCGGCACACATCTCCCATCCCAACTGGTTCCTCCAGCCATCATTTTCTTAGTTATCCCTTCTCTATTCCATCTGCCTTCTCCCCTCTGCTCATGAAGCAGACTTTCAGCTATGGGGCAATCCCCCTGGCCCTTGTCTCTACTGTCCTTGGGGAACACACGGCTTCTATGCTGCACTGACATAGCAAGATGCTCCATTTGTCAAAGAGGAGGACACTTGTTGAATGCCGAAATTCTGCTGGGTGAAGCTTGCCTAGTGAGTGATGGGTGCTATTCACTTTCCTTGAGCCTGCCGGAATATAGTCAAGAGACTGATTTGGGGTGATTATCTGGCTGCACATTCTCCTTTTTTTCCCTCTCTCTCTCTTTTTTTGGCTTTTGGGGTTACACGCAGCGATGCTCAGGGGTCACTCCTGGCTCTGCACTCAGAAATTACCCCTGGCCGTGCTCAGGGGACCATATGGGATGCTGGGAATCGAACCCGGGTCAGCCTTGTTCAAGGCAAACGCCCTACTGGCTGTGTTATCACTCCAGCCGCTCCTTTTTTTCTCTTTCTCCCTGTTCTCTCTCTCATCCAGAGGCAGGCCAATCCAGGGGCTACTGCTCTGGCCAGAGGTGGCCCTGGGGTAGGCGTCAGTAGGTTTCAGAGGACTCTTTTCTTTCCTCGTTGGTGTTTGATAAACATCATAGTAGATTTGGGGGCTTCAGACAAAGACCTGGTTCTAGCCAGGTGTGGGGCCTGTGGCAGGTGATGTGCCTTCAAGCAGTGTAAGGGACACAGGCATTCATTTTAAGACAGAGGTAAGATATTGGGGCACTGCGTGGAAGAGAGGGACCGACTCTGCCAGGTGACCTACACTTGCAAACCTTAGTGTGAAGATGACTGAGTTGATGCTACTACTCCAGTTGGATTCTAGTCAAGAAAGAGCACTGAGTTCTGAGAGCCAGGGATGTCTCTGAACAGGGGGCCGAGAGACAGAGTCAGTGGGCGGGTCAGGGAGTGACTCATGAGATTGCCAGAAGAAGCTGCACATCTTCAAAACTAAAATTAGCATTTTATTTCTTTGGTCTTGGGGACATACCCGGTGGTGTTCAGGGCCTACTCCTAGTGCTGTGCTGAGGGGTCACTTCCCAGTGGTGCTTAGGGGACCAGTTGCAGTACAGGGGGCAGAAACTGGGTCTCCTACAAGCACGATCTCAGCCCAAGAGTGGTCTCTGTTTACGTTTTATTTAGGATCCAGCCTATTTGTTGTTATCTGAAGCCAAGGTGATTTTTTCCCTCCATATAAGTGCAATAAATAGGTAACAACCTGCTCTTGCCAATGCCAAGTGAAATAAGTAACAAAATTTCAAACATAGTGCCAGCAGACTTTATTAAAAGGAGCAGTGCTGCCCAACCTGGGGATTTTGCTGATTGTTTCTGAATGCTGCAAGGTCTGGGGCTTGGCCTGTCTAAGGAAAATCTTTAGAAATCGCAGCATGGTATTTAAAATGGAAATAATGCCCCATGTTCTCACCTGGAAACAGGACTGGACACTTTTCACGGGCAGCAGAATTCTGCACACTGGGGCCCCATTTATTTTCATTTGGACACAATCTTCCTTGTGAACTTCCTCCTGCAGGGAGGGACAGAAGGATGCGGATGCTTGTTAATTACATTTGGAAGATGACAAAGAAAAAAGAATGAAAATAAATTCATCCCAGTCTACATTTATTTTGTATTTTGGGGGGTAGGGGATTTGGGCCACACTCAATGGTGTTCAGGGATCACTCTGGCTCTGCTTAGGGATCACTCCTGGCGTTGCTTGAGGGACCGTATACAGTGTTAGGGACCGAATCAGTGTTGACTGCATGCAAGGGCAAACGCCTCAACACCTGTCCTATCTCTTAACCCCCCAATTGCACATGGTACTACTGGAAGGATACATTGCCAAAGAGAGAGGCAGAGAGCATAGCACCTCATATTTGTAATTTGGTGAGAGCAAAGAATTCTATGTAGAAAGTTAGAGAAAGGGGTTGGAGAGATAGCACAGCGGGTAGGGCGTTTGCCTTCCACGCGGCCCACCCGGGTTCGATTCCCAGCTTCCCATATGGTCCCCCGAGCACTGCCAGGAGTAATTCCTGAGTGCATGAACCAGGAGTAACCCCTGTGCATCGCCAGGTGTGACCCAAAAAGCAAAAAAAAAAAAAAAAAAAAAGTTAGAGAAAATGAAATGAGGCACCAGTGTTGTGAATTTTGTAAAGCTGCTATTTCAGAAGCCCCTGCAAGAGGAAATTAGGTTTCAAGATGAAAGGGATGGTGTGGAGGTGCCATCTAGTGGTCATCCAGCCGTGGCTGAATCCTCTTGCTCTCAGGCAGAGCAAGGTGGATTGTCCATAGAAGCAGACATTATCACATTATCCTATCATTATCCTATCACATTATCCAATCAGGAATGCTGTCACTCTTTATAGGATAATGCTATTCATTACTGTTTTGGGGGGATTGTTTGGGTCATACCAGGTGGGGCTCAAAAGTTATTCCAAGCTCTGTGCTCAGAGAATTGTTTGGTTCCAGCGATGAAAACCAGGTTGACTTCATATGCATAGCAAGTACCTTAACCCCTGTACTATCTCTCCAGATCTTTTTTCCTCTCTCTCTTTATTTCTCTCTCTCTCCTCTCTATTTTACAGTTCTGATTCGTGGTTGTTAAAATTACCTGCTCAAATCCATTACTTGAAATTAGGTTTATTAGCTTGCTTGATTTTTAAACCTTCTTTTTTTTTTGAAGGCTAATGTTTCTTAGCTTAATTATATTTTTAGCTTAATAATATTCATGCAGACTTAGAGTTCAACTTGAGAACTTGGAATTCAACTTGAGAACTCATGAGTGTGTGGTGGGGCTTGCCTCACCATTGTGTGGATCATGGTCGGATGTGCCCTTATGGATATTCGTTTTATTTCCCTTTCATTTGGTGAATGGATGTAAAAGATATTAAGGTTAGGTCAGATTCTATTGTTTTGGCCTTATGGATATTCATTTTATTTCACTTTCATTTGTTGAACACTGTAGCAAATTTCATTAAATGCTATTCTGGTTCCTTTGTTCTCTTCGATAGAATGTTGTAGAAGAAAAATATCAAGGTGGAAAATCATTTGGGACAAAGTCAGTTGAGACCTGTTTTACACACATACACACACACACACATACACACACACACACACGTCTTCAGCGAGGCAGCATGCATGGTTGGGAGCGGTGCTTTCTCTGCACTTAATCTAAACTAAGTGCAATCCAGAATTTGTGTCAAATCATGAGATTTTTCCAAAACAAACTGTTAGTGATAGAGATCTTAAGAAGGACCAGGATCCTCGAGGGTCTTTTGTGTACTTTATCTCCTCGATGATAGGAAATCTTGGATGCCTCCTCTCTGTGTATTGGGACAAGTGAGTGGGGAGGAGAGGGAGGGATATTTGTATAAAAGGGCCTCACTGGGATTAAAATAACCCCCTCCCCTGGAGGATTTTTATTTTTTTAAGTGTTGTTTTGGTATCCATGTTAGGCAGTATTTGCACAAAGAATCTTAACATTCTATTAAGTCCTAACATTTTGTCCTTACTATGAAAGAACAGGCTCTTTTTTTTCCTTCTGGCCACAGACATTCTGATGGTGGAATTAAATAAAACATAAAGGAACAATGCAGACTTTTTGCTAAAAGCATTCCCTATGAGTGCTCTCTGACTCTGAAAGGCAGCCCACATAACACAACAGTTTGTCAAGTGCCTGGTGCATACCCCACGCTGGGGTCAGCTGTGGTTGCTGAGAAGTAGACAGAAATATGTGCCCTGGTGTCTGGGCGTTAGGGTCCCTGTAAGCAGCGGTATTGAGCCAAGCATAGAGCTGAATTGACTGCATTTGGGTTCCTGCTTTTCCCCTTGTGAGTGTGTGAGCTTAGAGAAGTTGTTTATTTACCGCCCTATGTCTCACTTTCTTCATCTACAAGTGCGGATAATAACATCTGACCACGTAGGGTTGAATGGGCAGCGTGTATGTAGGACACTTCATGGTTAGAAGCGGCCACTCCATCCGAAGTAGGTGTCCTCCTCACTGTGGAAGAAGCCAAAGCTTAAGACACTAGATGCAGAGAGCAGGTGTTCCTGTGCCCTGATAAGTAAAATTGGTCACAACCTCTTACCACAATGGAAAAGCAGAAATCAGGGTGGGTTGTAATATTTGCGACAGGAACAAATAAGGAACAGAACTAAATTTTGAGCATTTAAAAAATAAATCTTAAGCCCATTTTCCCCTTAGATTTTGATTAAGGTGAGTAATTCATTATGATTTGTGGTTTGTTCTGCAGGGTGAGGACAAAGAATAAGCTCTTCCCTTGTTTACGTTTGTTTTTCATTTGTTTAGTGATGATTTATAGACTGTGGTGTTTTGTACCAAACAGGGATCTCCACCCCCTCCAGCTCACATAGCACTGGGGGGATTGCTCAGAGGATTGGAGTACAAGATTTGCATACTCTAGGACCTCAAGTTCAGTCTCTGGGACAGCATTGCCACAGAGCACTGCCAGCGGGCCTAGTGGCCGCTCAGTACCGAATCTCTGGGATTACACTGCCAGACCCCCATGTATCATCAAGAGAGACCCCCAGCACTGCTCAAGAGATTCCATAAATTTAATTAAAAATTAGGGGAAACACAACATTGTTCTCTCCTAGTACAACGTCCTCATGCTAACCCTTTATTTTGACAATCGGACAACCCCCCCGCCCCACCCCCCTCCCAGCCATCAGAGCACACTGTATAAACGGAATAATGTGCATAGTCTTGGCCCAGCTTCTTTTGGCAGGATGCATTTGATACATTTAACCAAATTGGTGCAAGTAATAATAGTGCTTTCTTTTTTTATTTTTCTTTTTGGGTCACACCCGGAGTTGCACAGGGGTTACTCCTGGCTCATGCACTCAGGAATTACTCCTGGTGGTGCTCAGGGGACCATATGGGATGCTGGGAATCAAACCCGGGTCGGTCACGTGCAAGGCAAACAAACACCCTACCCAGTGTACCATCCAGCCCCAATAGTGCTTTCTCTTTTACCACTGTATTCCCTTCTCTGGGGATTAATAATTGTTTTCCATTGTCTGAATTTAAGCCTCTCCATTGTTTATCCATTCACTTACTGAGGGACATTTGGGCTATTTCAGTTTTTGGTGGTCATGAAGAGAATCATCATGAAAGTTGTGTACACATTTTTTGTGTCAACATACATTTTCATTTCTCCAAGATAAATGCTCAGGGGTTGATTTGCTGACTCATATGATAAATTAGTTTACCTTTAAAAGAAACCTGGAGCTCTCTTTTCTTCCATAACCGTCCTGTTCTGCGTTTCCCTCTAGCAGTGTATGAGAGTTTAATTATTTCACACACTTGCCAACATTTAGAACAAAATCTAACCATTCTGATATGTGTGACAATATCTCATTATTGTTTCAAGTTGTCTTTTCCTAAAGGGGGTAATGATGTTGAACATATTTTCATGAGCTTATTTGGCTCATCTGTATCTTCTTTGGCAAAATGTCTGTCTTATGCCTATTAAATAGGGGGAGGGGGCAGGGCCTCTCTTAGGAGGCTCTGCTGGCAATTCTATGTCTTTTGGGCTGGCAGGTCAATGCCAGGGCCTGAAGCAATACTCCTTGGGCCCTGTGATGTCAGGGATTCCTAAGGGTGCTGGGACCCTCCTGCCCAGGGGACTAGGGGTGCCGGAATCAGACCAGGGCTGGTCACCTGCACCCTAACTACTGCACTATCTCTTGGACCCTGTTTAATTGCATTTTTTTTAAATTAAAATTTTGGTGTACATCATTGTAAACTTCAGGATTGCTTTTTAATCTCTTTAAAAGTATGATGTCATGCCTGTTGACTCCCAGAAAGCCGTGTTCTTACCGCCGGCTCCACGAGCCCATCCACCTTCCATCCTCTAGACTCCCAGTTCCTGCAGTTTTATTCCAAGGGTTAGTTTGGACTCTTCCCTTACTCTATTTCTCACTTAGATGTGGAATTGTCTGGTACTTGTCTTTCTGGTTTATTTTACTTTGCATACCTTCCAATTTCTGTTTAATTGCAGATGTTTTGCCCATTTTTAAATTGGGGTGCTTTTCTTCTTTATACATATATGTGCACATATATATATTATTTTTTTACAAATCCTGTATAGATAACAAGGTAACAAGGTTTGCAAATATTACTTCCCCTCGCAGCCCATGGCCTGTTGTTTGAATCTCAGAACAGTGTCTTCTGCATAGCAGAAATGTTTAATTTTGAAACTGTCTTACTTTTTATTTTGTCTGTTGGTAACATGCCTAACCCCAGGACATGAAGATTTTATTTTATGTTTTATTTAGTTTTATAGGTTTGCAGTTTTTTTTTCAATTTGCAGCTTTTTTGTCATTAGTGAAATGATATTTTTGAATTGAGTTTTGTAAAAGATATTAAGGTTAGGTCAGATTCTATTGTTTTGGCCTTATGGATATTCATTTTATTTCATTTTTATTTGTTGAACACTATTCTCACTTCAGTGAGTTGAGTTTATACTGTTCTTTTCTTTTCTTTTCTTTTAATTTAATTTTTTATTAGTGAATCACCGTGAGACAAAGTTACAGACTTAAAAGTTTTCATGCTTACATTTCAGTCATACAATGATCGAGTACCTATCCCTCCACCAGTGCCCATTTCCCACCACCAATAGTCCCAGCATCCCTCCCACCACCCCCATCCTGTCCCCTTCACTCCACCCCACCTCTGTGGCAGGGCATTCCCATTTCCCATATCCTCTCTCTCTCTCTCTCTCTCTCTCTCTCTCTCTCTGTCTCTCTCTCTCTGTCTCTGTCTCTCTCTGTCTCTCTCTGTCTCTCTCTGTCTCTCTCTCTCTCTCTCTCTCTCTCTCTCTCTCTGTCTCCCTTTTTGGATGTTGTGGTTTTGCTACAGAGGTATTAAGTAGGCACCATGTTCAGACTATAGTCTATTTTCAGCCCGTGTCTCCCATCCCTAGTGGGCCCGCCTAGCACCCTTTGCTTGGTGATCCCTGCTCTATCAGAGCTTCTTCTTCACCTAGCATGTGAGGTCGGCTTCCAATCTGTGGAGTAATCCTCCTGGTACTTATCTCTATTATTCTTGGGTGTTAGTCTCCCATTCTGTTACTTTATATTCCACAAATGAGTGTAATCTTTCTGTGTCTGTCCCTCTCTTTCTGACTCATTTCACTTAACATGGAGTTTATACTGTTCTTCGGCCATGTTTGTGTGAATCTGTTATTATTGTACTTCACTCATTTCTGTTGATTTATGGTATTTATCTTGCCAATACTACAATGTTTTACTTAGCTTTATACTAACTTCTAAAGGTTAGAGACCACAATTTATTCAACTTTATTTTTCTTCTTGTCAAAATTATTTTTGATATTCCAGTTAATCTTTTGTTTAATTTCGTTTTATTGTTTTGGCCTCCCGAACAGTTCTTAGGTCTGGAGATCCCACTGGCATGGGACGCAGTATTGCTTGTGCCCGTGATGCCAGGATGCC
Source organism: Sorex araneus (assembly GCF_027595985.1). Taxonomy (NCBI): domain Eukaryota; kingdom Metazoa; phylum Chordata; class Mammalia; order Eulipotyphla; family Soricidae; genus Sorex; species Sorex araneus. The sequence continues at coordinate 85,315,216 of NC_073304.1, read as the reverse complement.
TGGGCAACCGTGTGGCATTGGGGCTTCCAGTGTCATACCTGGCAATGCCCAGGAGACCATGTAGTGCCAGGAATCAGACCTGGGTTGAATATATACTAAGCCTGGCCTAGCATACTGTGTCATGGTCCCTATAGTTGGTCTTTTGTTTTGTTTGGGTGCCTCCCTGGGGATGCTCAGGGATCACACCTAGCAGGGCTCTCGAGACTAATGTGGTGCTGGGGATTGAACGTGGGTTGACCACATGCAAGGCAAGTGCCTTAGCCTCTGTTCTATTTCTCTGGACCCCGTAGGAGTAGGTCTTTTAGTATAAAGTTTTAGAATCATTTTGTCTATTTCTGCAGAAAACCGTGCTGGGATTTCAGTTAGGGTGGCATGAATCTTTGGATAAATTTGGTGATAAGTGACTTCAGTTTAATAGTGGATATCTAATCTAACAACATGTGATGTTTTGGTTTTGCTCAATTTTATTTTTCACCAGAATTTTCAATTTCTTATAGTTTTAGATTCTGTGTATACTTAAATTTTTTTTAAACTTTTATTAAATATCATGGTTTATAAAATTATTCATAATTTAGTTGTAATAGGGCTGTCATGTTCCAACATCAGAACCACCGCCAGAGTGACCTTCCTTCCACCCATTTTCCCAACCACCACCCGAGCTAGTCCCATTCTCAGGCATCAATAATTTATTTTATATTGCGTATCCCAACTAAATGGCTAATGAAGTTACCAAAAATACCTCATAATAGAAAATTTGTGAGAATCGTTATATCCCACTATGGGGTCATTAAGTCCCTGTCAGAGGGTTTACCAACCTGTTTATGGCTAGTTGAGCCTCCTGTCTTGTTTTTGTTTATTGAACTTCATTGGCTTCTGTGTTACTTTCCCATCTAATTTGGGATGTTAGCACTGGGATGTTAGTATTGTGAATTTGGAGGTGTTGTGGCAGCGTGCTTTAGGAACTGCAGGATCTGTAGAGCTTGCTGATGAGTTTGCGCAGTGGTAGCTGTGGGATGTGGGCGTGGCTGCCCGGATTTCAGGAAATTGTCGGGGGTGGGGGTGGGGGGCGTGGAGGAAGGCTGCCTACCCCTACTTCAAGAAGACCCCAGAGTTCTCAGCCTAAAACAGTGTACCTGGATCTGGATTTTTTTGTTGGTTTGGTGTCTCTACAGAGCTTGGTAATGAAGTAGTGGAGTTGGGTCCTTGGCATTGTGGCGTTTGTGGAGTGTGGGTGCAACTGCTGGGGCTTCGGCTGACTGGAGGCTCAGCTTGCCCGCCTCCCTAGGGCAGCCCAGAGTTTTCAGCTGTAAGAGCTCCGTGTCCATGAATTTTTAGCAACTTGGCTTGCATGTCCTCTGAGATCTAGTCATAAATCTGTAAAGCTGGGTCAGTGGAGCTCCCTGTGAAATTTTTTAAACTCCTGGATGTGCTTGGAAGACCACACAGAGGGGGCTGGGGATCAAACCTGGGTTGGCTGAATGCAAGGCAAACTCTCCACCCGCTGTACTGTCACTGCAGCCCCATTAAGTACTTCTTTTCTGTGAACTATTGTAAGTGGTATTTTAAGACATTTCTAGACATATATTGCTAGTGGACTGGAACGATAGCACAGCGGGTAGGGTTTGCCTTACTCGCAGCCGACCTGGGTTCGATTCCTCTGTCCCTCTCGGAGAGCCAGGCAAGCTACTGAGAGTATCCTGCCCGCACAGCAGAGCCTGATAAGCTACCTGTGACGTACTTGATATGCCAAAAACAGTAACAAGTCTCACAGTGGAGATGTTACTGGTGCCCGATTGAGCAAATCGATGAACAAAGGTATGACAGTGATACAGTGATATTGTTAGTAATATAGAAAAAGAAATAATTTTGGTCTGTTGACTTTTTAAATTGTGAGACTGTTAAAATCACATACTTGAGTTTTACTAGGAGGTCCTCCCAGATGCCTTAATTTTTTTTTTTTAGACTTTTCTCTGTGTTCAATCCTTTTTGTCTGAATAGGAATAGTTTTTTTTTGTGTGTGTGTGTATGTGTGTTTGTGGGGTTTTTTTTTGGCTTTTTGGGTCACACCCGGCACTGCACAGGGGTTACTCCTGGCTCTGCACTCAGGAATTACTCCTGGCGGTGCTCAGGGGATCATATGGGATGCTGGGAATCAAACCCGGGTCAGCCGAGTGCAAGGCAAGTGTCCTACCTGCTGTGCTATCGCTCCAGTCCCTGAGTAGGAACAGTTGTGTTTCTTTAGTGCCAATCTGTATGATTTCAATTCTTTGCCTTGCATGTTTTTCTTACTCTGGGTAGAACATCAGTATGGTGTTGAATGGAAGGATCAAGGATTAAGAAATGAGCATTTTTGTTTTGTTTTTGATATTCAGAAGAGCACTGTTTCAGTCTTTCTTCTTCTTCTTTTTTAAAATTTTATTGAATCCCCGTGAGATAGTTACAAGCTTTCATGTTTGGGTTACAGTCTCACAATAATCAAACACCCATCCCTCCACCAGTGCACATTCCTCACCACCAATATCCTAGGTATACCCTCCCCTCCCCACCCTCCCCTTGCCTCCATGGCAGACAATATTCCCCATACTCTCTCTCTACTTTTGGGCATTATAGCTTGCAACAGAGACACTGAGAGGTCAGCATATTTGGTCCATTATCTACTTTCGGCATGCATCTCCCATCCCGACTGATTCCTCCAGCCATCATTTTCTTAGTGATCCCTTCTATTTTCCATCTGCTTCTCCCCTCTGCTCATGAAGCAGTCTTCCAGCTATGGGGCAATCCTCCTGGCCCCTGTGTCTACTCTCCTTGGGTGTCAGCCTCATGTGATCAGCTCTGATAATGAGGGAGGGCAGGAATTATTCAGTGCTAGAGCCCTGCCTTGAGGGCACAAGTCTCTGAGTTCAACCCCCCAACAGTGTTCCACTGTGCAGTGCGATCCTGGCCGCGTGTCTGTGATAACTGGTATCACAGAATGAAAGTACAATCACTGGCTCACTGCATCGTGTGTGCACAGGCTCCACAACTAAAATGTACAACCCCCCAGCAAGCACCACAACTAAAAGTGTGCGAGAACTGCAGCCAAGTAGGTGTGACGCCGACACTGTAACCACACGCAGTATGAAGGGAAGGAAGAAAAAGTATGATCTTGGCTGTGGAGGCCTTTTCAGGTTAAAGAATTCCTTTCCATTCCTACCTTGTTGAGAGTTTCTGTCATGAATAGCTATTGAATTTAGTTGAATGCTTTTCTGCCTCAATTGGTACCATGCCATCCCCTTTAAGACTGCTAATTTGACAGGAGACATTGGTTTTTGTATATTGAACTAGTTTTGCATTCTTATGATAAACTCCATTTGGTCATGGTTCATGTCAAGGTTCGAAATTATGACTGGAAATATCAAATAAGAGATCAGTTAGCAGAGAGAACATAGACTTGTCTTTGGCCGGGTTTGTTGGAAATTTGTTGGCGGTTGGTGCGATTGACTTTCTCCATTACATTCTACCGATCTGTTCCCTAGAATCCACCCAAAACCAACCATCCCTCTCCTACCAATATGCATTGCTTCTCTCCCTTTCTAGCGCCTCACATTTAGTTTCATTTTCTTTCCTTGCTTGTATTAAACTGGGAGATTTTATTTATTGGAATCACTTCTGAGCATCTCTTCTGTCATTTGGGCTTGGCATATTTAATTCATAGCAAGAGAATGTGGTGATAAATTGCATTTTAAGGAACAAACATTTAAATACAAACACATCTGTGATCAGCATGCTCAAACATCAATACCACTCATTATTTTCACCAATTTTATCCTTTCGTGTGGCAAGAAAAGAAAAAAAAATTATTGATGTCTCATCATGTCTTGTCCTCTCAGAACTGATTTTTAAATTGCAATTTTGGGGAATGAAATGAAAACAACCCAGAGACTTTGCATGTGGTTAACATAATTTGCTTGCCTCCCTACAGGCTAAAATTCCACAGAATTCATTTCTGTGTTTATGAATCTTGAGGCCCAGTGGAGGTTCTTGGGAAACCACTGCTGGTGCAGGGATGCATCTGTACAGGACCATCCCATTTACCCCCTTCCCGGGCAGCAATTAGAATTCACCTTGTTGTGGCCCCAGTGCAATGCTCTGAAACCATAGCCTTGGTATCTTTGAGCAAACCAGTAATAGATGTCAGATTCATATTATACTTTTGGTTCTTGAGCAGCGTTAAAAGGAAATGAGTGGGGTTTCAGATTTCTAGCTGCTCGCCTCCACCCTAACCCCCGCTCCCCCTCTCCAATGAAATATGTAGGTTTTGGTTTTCAGCAGGCCACATTTCTGCTAATGAAAACAGCTGGAACAAAATGTGTTTTATAAGCTTATAAAAATGTCAGACCATAATGATTTTAGTGCTGCATATAAAAAAATGGGTCAGTAATATTTCAGATAATTAGTATCTGTAAGGAAAGTAAATTATGGGAAGCAAATGACATTGCACCATTTCTATAAAAGAGAAGGTGGCTGAAAGCTAGGCTAGCAGCTAACTGTATTGAGATCATTTTGTTCGAGCTTCTGTAGAATATGCAGGTCTTGCAGGTCTAAGTGATCCAGATTGTGACCTTGCAATGAATAAACTTTCAGACTGAACCTGGGCCCCAGAGTTACAAAATCCAACTTCTGTTAGGAGATGTAATACATTGTATGTAAAAGAGGCTTTCTGGCTGTGACCTCAGCAGAGCAAAGCTGGCAAGGGGTTCTGGTGCAGAAATCAGTGTACTTCCTCCAGAAAGCATCCTCCCTCTCAGGGAAACTTGGGCTCTTTGTCCGGACTCCTAGGGAACAACTAACTGCGAACCAGTTTTCAGCCTGTCTCTAACAGGGCTATAGGATTTGAGGCCAATGTGCACTTTCCACGCCGAGCACACATCTGGAATCGTTTTCATCTCAGCGGCTTTCACCTTTTATTTTGGTTCTGCTTCATTGTTTTCCACTTGCAGTGCTTTCCACTCTCAGTGTTCTATAGGTACTTAGTGTTAGGAGCGACTGCAAATCCATACTGAGGTAGCGTGGTTGAAGTAGAGTTTTCAAAAGCAGAATTATTTTTCTTTTATCATTTGTCCACACAATCACATTTTTTCCTAACACATTGGCACTTGCCGTTCCCGATAACATAACATTATATATTCTTACACGATAAAATATCAAACAGAGAAGTTCCTGGGACATGTTTTAAGAAATCGCTGTAGCCTTTCCAGATAGTAAAAATAATATTTGCTTGTTATAAGAACTCCAAACATGAAAGAAATAGATTGAGAATAAAATTTTAAAATAATTTCCTCCTTCAGCAAACAAGTAATCTACCCCAAATCAAAACTCAAAGGCTGGAAAAACTGTTAGCTATCTGGAACTCTTAAGTTGTACTATATTGGAGTGGCAATAACTTGATTCTTTGTATGTCCTGGCAATGTGACATTTTACTTACATGAAAATTTATATGCAATATGCACATACATATATTACATGCATATGAGTATATAGTTCAATGAAATTTTTTTCTGCATAGCCTTAAAGATATGCTAGTCGAGTGCTTTTAGGAGGCTTGTAGGTGATCATATTTGCTCTACATACCAGATCAATGGCGTTTAGACTGTGGTAGATAGTAGCTTTCAGCCTGGCTTTCAGCCCCAGACAGGCCTATGTTCAGGTCCTGGTGGCCAAGTAACTTCTTGCAATTAATCTTTTCTCCATAGAGCCTGGTTTTCTGGGGACAGTTGTTAATAATAATAATTGCTTTAAAGTGCTGCTGTGAGCAATATGTGTATGGTTATGTGGTCAGTACTAGGTAAATGTTAGCTGCTGTATTATTTTGATTAATGATTGATTGCTATTTCTAGAGAAACTAAACAGTGGTGGTGCAGACAAGGTGAAAGTTTATTTCTGTCTCTTGGCAGCAGGTCCTGGGCTGACTGGGACCCAGCTACCAAGGACTCAAGGTCCCTATGCCTTAATGATTCTCAATTTTCTTTTCATTGTTGAAGGTGACTGCTGTAGCTCTCATCTCCTCAACAGTGTTCCATTGTTTGAACATTATACGTGTCTGGAATAATATATATATATATAATATATATGTGTGTGTGTCTGTATATACATAATATATATATACATATATATATATACACACAATTTAGTTCTCTGATCAGACCTAGCAACAAGCAGGGTTAGAAAATGAGACAATACATGAACATGAAAAGTATCATGTTAAGTGAAATGAGTCAGAAAGAGAGCAACAAACGTAGAATGATGGCATCCATTTGTGGAATATAAAATTATGTAATATGCGGCTAACACCCAAGGACAGTAGAGACAAGGGCCAAGAGGTTTGCTCCACAGTTTGGAAGCCTGCCTCATGTGCCTCATGTGCTGGGGGAGAAGGCAGCTGGGGTAGAGAAGGGACCACTAAGTCAATGATGGAGTGTGGGGTCCCCCCTGCGGGCATCATCCTGTCCCGCAGGGAGGACCCTTCGTGGGGCTAAGGAGGGGACGCAACCAAACGAAGAGACACAGAGCCAGGAGGAGGAGGAGGAGGAGGAGGAGGAGGAGAGAGAGAGTTTATTCACTATTCACAGCAGTTACAATACTTATACCTCTTGGTGGGAGGGGGTGGTATGCATGCTTGGACCCCCACAGGAACAATAGTAAAATGTTGATCAGGCATGGCCGTTGGCTAGTGAGACAAGTGGTGAAATGATAAGATCACAGGAATCCCAAGCAGCCTCCGCTTGACTAGACGATAAGAGCCAAGCTCTGTAAGATGGCTCCCTACAATGGAGGGATCGTTTGGGATGGGATGGGAGTAGACAAAGGACCAAATGTGATGCCTCTCAGTATTTGTATTGCAAACCATGATGCCCCAAAGTAGAAAGTATGGGGGAAATTGTCTGCCATAGAGGCAGGGGAAGGGTTGGGATGTGGTGGGGGAAGATACTGGGGACACTGGTGGTGGAGAATGTGCATTGGTGGTGGAGAATGTGGATGGGTGTTCGATCATTGTATGACTGAAACTCAAACATGAAAGATTTGTAACTGTATCTCATGGTAATTCAATTAAAAAAGCTCAAAAAAAGAAGACTGCTAAGTGGCCATATGGTCAGCTGAAATACTGGTACTTGTCAGCAGATAACAGATAGAGGGAAGCAGCGTATAGCCCTTGTCACTGCAACTGTCGAGTTGTCTTTGGGGTAAGGCAGGTGATGTGAATACCTTCTGTTCCAATGGGGATTGCTCTGCTGTCTTTACATTTATCATACACCCTTTTGCAAACCTGTTTTTCTTTTCCCTTTGGGATAGTGACTGCCAAGTGTTTATTAACTTTCCTATAGAGAATGATTTTCCTTTATTCTAAAGTTATATTTTTTATACATCAAGACCTTTGTAGTATCTAGGACTCTGGGCCTCCTATTATTATGACTCAAAAGAAAGAATTATTACTGTTAGTAACAATAGTAATATTGTTTTGGGTGACACCTGGCAGTGCCCAGGGACTGCTCCTGGCTTGGTATTAGGGGTCACTCCTAGTAATGCTTAGGGGACCATATACAGTGCTGCTGCTGGGTCTCCTACATGTTACACATGTGCCTCAATATGTTGAGCTATTTCTCCAATACTATTTTTATGGTGGTGGGAGTGGAGATGCCTGGGCAGAGTGGTACAAGGGAGCACCATGGTCACACTCAGGCACCAAGGGTGTACATGCAGGACTGGGGAGCAAATTCAGGGCCTCAAACACTCATGGCATGTGCTCTGTCACTGAGTCGATTCCAGTCTGGGCACTTATTCTTAACATTTTCCCATTTCTGTTAGAAAAGATGCACTTTATTAGTGGAAGTTAATCAAGATACTTTGGAAGCTTTCTCAAGAGTTTTAGTATTTTCAGATTAATATTGTGTAAACCTCCAATTATAGACACTCAGCTGAATGCTAAATGATTCAAATTTGGAAATGATGAAGAAACATTATCATAAATAATGCCTTTAATACCTTACTGCTCTTTCAGGTAGTAATGATAAGATGTATATCTTATGATCATTGGTGAAGTATATAGCCACAGGATTATATAGTCAGTGATAATATTTTCTTCCTTTAATAGATTAATATTTCTTAGCACAGGCAAACTATTGAAATGCTTTAGCCTAAATATTCTTATTGGTAGCTAAAATTTTTTTGCCTATGATGACAATGTCTCCTCCTACTTCACTAGGTTATCTTGATAACAAATTCTTGGTCATCTCAGATATAACACAACTCATTTTTTGGGGGGGGCACTTATGGAAGTGCTTGGTAAAATTTGATTTTAAAATTAGACTTTGTGCTTATCTCAGCTAAATAGTAGCTAAGACTATGATCAAAATTTAGCTGTTGAATGGGATAACCTGATCCTTCTGTGAATTTTCTAAACCTGACAGTGTCCAAATGAGCTTGGTTTCTGAAGTTGAATTTAAGCTACTAAGGTTGCTTAACTTTCAGCCCACTAGACACCTAGACTTCTGCAGTTATGGTACTGAATATTTCAGCTTTCTGAATATTTCAGTTTACTGAATATTTCACCGTGGGGTACATTTACAAACTTTCTTTGTTCTTTTGGTTTTTTTATTTTTTTGCCTTTTGGGTCACACTCAGTGATGCTCAGGGATTACTCCTGGCTCTGCACTTCAGGAATCACTTCTGGCAGTGTTCAGGGGACCATATGGGATGCCGGTGATCGAACCTGGGTTGGCCGTGTGCAAGGAAAGCGCCCAACCCATTGGACTATTGCTCTGGCCCATATTTCAGCTTTCTTAAAGCTTTAATGTTGGTTGTCTGAGGAGAGAACTTTCTAGAACTTGATAAAAATATGTTTAGCTTTTAAAAAAAAATGGGGCCACACCCTCACCTGCTGATACTCAGAGCTTACTCCTGCGTGTGTGTTCAGGAATCACTCCTGGTGGCGTTCAAGGGATCTCATGGGGTACTGGGAATCACACCTGTATAGTCCATGTGCAAGGCAGGTGTCTTACCTACTATCTCTACAGCCCTAGTTTAGCTTGTTTTAATGAACAGAAACAACAAAAAATGAGGTTCAAGCCTTGTGGTAAACTCATATGAAGAGAGAATTCATGCGTGTCTCAGCAGTGGGGTATGCAGAAAGCTGAGGACAAGCCCAACAACTAGTATGTTTCAACAGCAACAAAGATGTGTCAACAGACTTGAATTGTTCAAGCCAGAGACTGAAAACACTCAAACAATTATATAACCAATTTATAAAGAATATGGAGGAAATGTAGAAGAATCATGATGTTCTACTTACTAGTGCACTCAATGAACTTAAAAAAGAAATGGCTATATTATAAAAACAAATAATGATGGAAACTCAAGAGCAAGAGATGGCAGGTGTTCCAAAGTCTCTCTGATCCATGCTATTCTGATGATTCTTTGAAGGAAGAACTTGAACCTAAGTAATGCGATACCATTATAACATTAGCTAAGTAATATGTAGATACTTAGTGGCTTAAAAAATTTAGTTTTAAGGAAAACAAAAAAGCATTAAAATATTACAGACTTTTAATTATTAGGTTAAGTGAAAGACTCCATTTTCTGTTCACCTTCAAGTGAAACTTTAAGCTATTGTAGCTACTTGTAGCAGCAATTCCTAAATTAAAAAAAATTTTTTTTATTAGTGAATCACTGTGGGGTACATTTACAAACTTACAAACTTTTGTGTTTGCATTTCAGTCATACGATGATCATTTACCCATCCCTCCACCAGTGCCCATTCTTCTCCACCAATGGTCCCAATATCCTTCTCATCACCCCCAACTGCTTCTGTGGCAGGGCATTCCCTTAAGCAATTCCTAAATTTTATGCACCATGTTTCAGTTCTTAATAGTAACTGAAGTTTTCTCTCTAATACTTGTCAATGAACTTTTAGCAATAAAGATAAGAAATTCAAAATGAAAAAAAAGGGAGTCCATGCATTTGACAGCTCCCACTCAGGATAACAGATCATGTACTTGAACTGCCAGTTTAAAGGTTGCCTTCCTGTTAGGGCGACTGCGTTTCCATTGGATGAGTCCAGAAAAGTCACTGACTTTAGGTCATAATAACAGAAAACTATTTAAAAGGGAAAAGTCCACACCCTTGATAAGAATTTTTAGCAGAATTATATTTTTAGGAAGCATAATTTGGAAACAACAGTGCCATATTTATTATTTAAAAAGAACTTAGTGTATTTTGGTGAACTTATCATTACTCTAAGTATGAATGCTTCTATATTTCAAACAAAATATTGTCTGACATTTTCCTTTCCAATGAGATATTTTATTTTTATGACTATTTTTAAATATGTGCTCATTTTGGTGGAGTTGCTTTTTCTGTGTTTAAGCTGTATTTACATATTTTAATCTTCCTTATGAATGTCCCATTTTTTACTTATAAGACTACCAAATGTTTTTGTGTGATGATCGTTGGCTAACTAATGAATATGACGTGCAGGAAAAAGAGCTTGTTGCTTATTAACAGAATTCGTTTATATTTTATTAAGTATAATATGTTTTGATAAGCTTACATATAAGATTTTTAAGTCCTATTTATTAGAAAAGCATAATACTTTCTTATAATATTTTGATGTATTTACTTTGTATAGTATTTTTCCCTAGAGATACAATTATGTTTATAGTGGGAATCCAGTTACATTATGTATATGTATTAATATAATATGTGTAACAATATGAAACTCCTTCCCCCCAGTTAATTGTTATAAATATGCACTTTAAATGAACTGCCTAGTACTATATTACATTATGAATTATATCACATTTTACCAATTCCCTTGTTAAAGATTTAGATTTTGTGCTATTACAAATAATACTGCAACAAACAGTCTTGGCTATTTTGTGTCTCTGAAAATTTACTTAGATTAAATTCCTAGGGGCCAGATAGATAGTACAGGGGTTATGGCTCTTGCCTTCCCCGTGGCTGACACCATTTCAACCCCCAGCACTGCCTATGGTTCCCTGAGTCCCACCTGCAGTCTTCTCTGAGCACAGAACCAGGAATAATCTTGAGCACCAAGTGCTCCCCCAACTTGTAAAAAAAAGACAAAACCCCAAAACCCGCAGAAAACATTCCTAGCAGTAGAATTGCTAGTTTAAGGAGGGATATGGAGACATTTTAAAGCTCTTGATGAATAACTCCAACTTTATTTATTTAGTCAAAAGTATGCTTTAACACTGGCAGAGTCTCTTGCCCTCGTGCTTGGCTGTCTTCACTGGGGCTCCTCGGAGGTGGGCGGATTGAGTTTCCTCCCTGCCCTGAGCAGCGCCCCAGCAGCTGAAGACCTCCGGAACCCAGCCACAGCCATGCTCAGGGCCACTCTCCACATGCTCCGACAAGCCTCATGCATAAAGGAACTGGCAGAGGAACCCAGGTGTTCAGGACCCGGGGCTGAGATCTCCAAGCCTGCTCAGATCGGGACTGGGCCTCCTCCACCCAGATTCCCCATTTTCCAGTATTGAGGCAGTCACACCTACAAACTGCCCCCATGCCATGTAATCCCATCAACGGCTGAGATCCAGAGACTATAAAACAAAGTTCCTGGAAGCTCATGACTTCTTATAGCCTAGTTCTCCCTCTCAGAGAACCTGGCAAGCTACTGAGAGTTTTCTGCCCACATGGGTGAGGCTGGCAAGCTCCCTGTGGCACATTCATATGCCAAAGATAGTAGCAATGATGGGTCTTATTCCTCTGACCCTAAAAGAGTCTCCAATGCAGCACTATTGGGAAAGGACGAGTAAAGAGAGGCTGCTAAAATGTCAGGGCTAGGATGAATGGAGACATTACTGGTGCCCACTTGAGCAAATCGATGATCAATGGGATGACAGTGATACAGTGGTACATTGATGTTTTAGCACTAACATTGTATCTTGCCCTTGGAATACAATAATTAATAAGATATTCTCAAATACAGTCTAGATGTATGTGATTAAACTCAAGTCCATGCTTTCTAGAGAGGTTATTTTAATTAATTTACATGTGATTAACATTGTCAACATCTGTCAGTAGCTTTGGAATGTGTATTTTTGGAATTTGGGTATCCTGGCTTACTCTATATGTTTCATTTTGATTACTGAATATCATGAGTCACACACCGAATAATTTTGGACATTGACTCAGAAAACAATTCATTTTTATATCCTTATGACATTTCATCCATCTCCTATTTCTGTAGAATGATATTCTACAGAATTACAATATTCTACAAAAATACAAATCTGCATTTGGAGTGAGTTCTGACTTCCATAGTTTTATGGGGGCTTTTCTTCCCATACTCTCTCAGTATTTGGTACTTTTTGCCACTGGCAAAGAGAGCACTACTCTGCCACTGGGATTTTCTCCTTTATATGTATTCTTTATGAGTGAGGGTAAAATATATAGGAGTGGAACCAAAATAAGTATAGTAAAAATTTATAGTGAAAACTCTGATGATATTATTGTATTATTTGCAGGCTTAAGTGTTTATTATTGCCTTCATATTCATGGTGGGAATAGTAAAATTTTTAGTTTTCAGGACAGCAGGTTAATTGGCTGTATCCATATAATTAATATATTACCTGTTTGTTATCAGAGTAGACTAATGATGTTAAAGAGAGGAAGCCCCCACATTTTTTGGTGTTGTCTGGGAGTTGGGAGAGTAAATGTGGCTTTCATGAAACACTGGGCTGCATTCCCATGTCCAGAGCACATGGTTGTTGGGAAATAATTATTCTATTCATTGCTCCATAGATTTCCCACATGTGAAGACTGCCAAATTTTGACTTCTAATTTAGGAACTAAAGAGCTTTCCTTATTGGCCTCAAAAACAGTCTTTGAGCAAATGTATGGCCTCACTCAAAAATGACTCCTGATAGGCATTGTACTAGGTGTGGCTGGATAAATTATGTGCCTGAGTTATTTCCTAAAATGTACCTTTTCACAATAACATACCTAATATTTTCCTGGCTCCCTAGAACTCTTTCAGACTTTTAAAATTTAATGACTAAGCATGTGGTATCTATCCTTAAATAAGCAAACTATCCCTAACAATTAACAAAACGGTATAAAATCTGCCACTGTCTATGATTAGTGTGATACATATGTATTTCATTTGATCTCTGTATAGTGCATAATTTTATTTATTAAATGAAATGTTACTTGGATTGCAATACCATACCTTGGAAATTCTGGAAATTAGGACTTTGAAGTTGTTATTAGAGGCAAGATTGTGGTTTGTTTGTTACTTGGAGTCCTGGTTTTCTATGTCCTTAAATTTTATATTTGACTTAATTTTTGATAAAAGGGTACCACAGTCCTAGTAGTCTTTGGAACCACATTTTTATTGGCAGTATTAACTTTCCAGATATGCTTATATTTTTACATGCATCAGTAGTTTCTCTTTTTTGTGTGTGTATTATCCTGTACCTGGCTGTCTTCACCGGGGCCCCTCGGAGTGGGGCAGGTTGAGTTTTTCTCCCCGCCCGGAGCAGAGCCCTGGCAGCCTAAGACCTCCGGAACCCAGCCACAGCCATGCTCAAGGCCACTCTCCACGTGTTTGGATGAGCTCCACGCATCAAGGAACCAGCAGAGGAACTCAGGTGTGCGGGACCCAGGGCTGAGATCTGCAAGCCTGCTCCGATTGGGACTGGGTCTCCTCCACCAGACCCCTCCCCCCCATTTTCCAATATCTTGGCAGCCACATCCACAAACTGCCCCCAGTGCCGTGTAATCCCATCAACAACCAAGATCCAGAGACTATAAAACAAAGCTCCCGGAAGCTCTTATAGCCTAGTTCTCCCTCTCAGGGAACCTGGCAAGGTACCAAAAGCATCCTGCCCGCACGGCAGAGCCTTGCAAGCTCCCCATGGCATATTCAATATGCCAAATACAGTAACTTTGATGGGTCTCATTCCCCTTATGCTGAAAGAGCCTCCAATGCAGCACCACTGGGAAGAACGAGTAAAGAGAGGCTACTAAAATCTCAGGGCTAGGACTAATGGAGACATTACTGAAACCTGTTCGAGCAAATTGATGATTCACAGGATGACAGTGATACAGTGATACAGTGACTATTCCATAGTAGGAATAGACATAAATTTAGTTGTATATTATCTTGCAATAGACATCTGATTTAGTTCTACTGGTTGCTCTGAATGCTCCTTCTGGAACATGAGTGAATGTGTCATCTTTTATTCCTGTGTAAGAATTCCCTTGGTTTTCCACTAGGAATTGCTGTGTCAACAAGTATCTGTTCAGAGTTTCAAGGTCATGCTGTCCTACCTTCTCAAGTGGTCATACCACTTTACATTCCTTAAGAAATCTGTTTGTCTTTATTCTCTCTAAACATAAATAATTTAATTAGACTTAATATTTTTTTTTGGGTTTTGGGTCACACCCGGTGATACACAGGGGTTACTCCTGGCTCTTCACTCAGGAATTACCCCTGGCGGTGCTCAGGGGACCATATAGGATGCTGGGATTAGAACCGGGGTCAGCCGCGTGCAAGGCAAACGCCCTACCTGCTGTGCTATCGCTCCAGCCCCTAGACTTAATATTTTTGACTAAGTATGTGCAAGTCTCTTGCCATCTTCCCCGGGGCCCCTCGGAGGGGATGGGCTCCAGCTTCCGTCCCCACCCTGAGCATAGCTCCCAGTGGCCGAAGACCACCGAAACCTAGCTAAGCCATATTCGAGGCCCCTCTCCACACGTTTGGACAGGCCTCACGCATGGAGGTACCGGCAGAGGAACCCAGGTGTGTGTAATTCCATCAACGGCCAACATCCAGAGAGACTTAAAAGTGAGCTCCCAGAAGCGCGCAGCCACTTTGCGGCCACATGATATATTGTAGCCTACTTCTTTCTCTGGGAAAAACTGGCAAGCTTCTGAGAGTTTCCTGCTCACATGGGACAGCCTTGCAAGCTTCCCATGGTGTATTCATATGCTAAATCCAGTAACAAGCTGGATCTCATTCCCCTGACCCTGAAAGAGCCTCCAGTGCGACATCGTTGGGAGGGCCAAGTCGAGAGAGACTTCTAAGATCTCAGGGAAAGGATGAATGAAGAGGTTACTGAGCCCGCTCGAGAAATCGACGGTTAACAGGGATTTTTTGATTTGTGATTCATGATGTGGTTTTGTAATAAGTTTTTGTTTGCAGTTATTTAACATACATTCAATTATTTTGTCATGTGCATTCCTCCATTTAAAAGATGCCTGGGGGCCGGAGCGATAGCACAGCGGGTAGGGCGTTTGCCTTGCACGCGGCCGACCCAGGTTCGATCCCCGGCATCCCATATGGTCCCCCAAGCACCGCCAGGAGTAATTCCTGAGTGCAAAGCCAGGAGTAACCCCTGAGCATCGCTGGGTGTGACCCAAAAAGCAAAAAAAAAAAAAAAAAAAAAAAGATGCCTGTACATGTGTTTTGGATAGTGTTTTTTAAATTGGATTGATGAGCTTGCCTTATTACTAAGATAGGCATTTTAAAAGATATTGATACTTAATCTTTATTAACCCTCTGGTGATATATCAGTGGAAGATCCCTCTCTCTGTAACATGTTTATTTTTTCTACTTTTTCTAATGAGACATTCAATAGTCAGATATTCTTGCTTTAAAAAGAGGCAAGTTTATTAACATTTTAATTTTTTAACAAACAGTTCTTAATGAACAGATTAGCCTTCCTCATGCAAATTAAAATGGCAATGAAGTACTACTTCACAACTCTGAGAAGGGCCAGCACCAAAAGAATCTCAAAACAATATGTTCTGGTGTGAGTGTGGGGCAAGGAATCTTCATACACTGTTGGTGGGAATGAGAGCTGGTCTATCCCCTGTGGTAAACAATATGTAGATTTCTCAGAAGGTTAAAAATAGAACTGCCACATGCAATTCCATTTTTTTAGCTATCTATCCAAAGAACACAAAAGCACAAATTCGTGAAGATCCATGCACACTTACATTGGTTGCAGCACTATTTACAATAGCCAAGTTAAGGAAAACAACCCAAGTGCCCAGCTACGACATGGTCATGCTGTGTGAAGTAAGTCAAAAGGAGAAAGATAAATACCAGCTGATCGTGCTCATATGGGAGATATAAAGAACAAAGTAAAGGGAGAGAAAGAAAAACAAACCCTTCAACTGAACACAGAACTGAGAGGTTCTTAGAGCTGAAGGAAGAGGGAGAGCAAAATGGGTGAGGGGGAAGAATCTGCATACTTCAGTGGTGGAGGTTATAGACAAACAGTTATTTTGAAGAGGTGTGAACATTATAACTCCTAAATATTTAAATATTTAAAGAATTAAACAAATTCTTTCATTGGAGTTAGAAAATATTCATTTTTAATGTTTTTGAACAGAAATCCATTTGAAATCAGTTCTTGTATGATAGGAAATAGGAATTTAAGTTTCATTTTTCCCCCCTTTGTTTTTGTTTTTTTGGGTCAAACTCAGTAATACTCAGGAATCACTCCTGACAGGGATTGAGGGAACCATATGGGATGCTGGGGATCAAACCTGGGTTGGGCAGTGTGCCAGGCAAATGTCTTACCTGCTGTACTATTGCTCTGGTCCAAACAGGAATATTTAAAACTATATTTGAAATTAAGGAATGTATCTAAAGGACCATTCTGTATTTATAGTTAGGAAGACCTAATAGCACAAAAATGATGGAATTTTTAAATTGACATCAAAATTCAAGGCAGAAATATGAACTGGGTCCTAATACAGTTGTTGATGAAACTTTAGAATTTCGGTGGGGGCTTCTAGAGCTACATAGGGATCAAACTCAGTGCCACACTTGTGCTCCAACCCTTGGCTCTGTCTCCCCAGCCCCTCAAAGCTGACTGTTAAATTCACATGCAAGAAAAGGAGGCGACAGTGTACAAGAAAATGCTGAAAAATAAAAAAATGAGGGGTTCATATAGGATTAGGACTTTTAACACAGTTTCCATTAAGAGAGTCAAATCTAGACAGGAATAGACATATTGATGTGTGAAACAGAAGAAAGCTCAGGAAAAAATACTCTATATGCATAACTGAATCACTGTATCACTGTCATCCCATTGTTCATCGATTTACTCTAGCGGACGCCAGTAATGTCTGGATTTGTCCCAGCCCTGAGATTTTAGCAGCCTCTCCTTACTTGTCTTTCCCAACAATTGGAGGCTTCTTTCAGGGTCAGGGGAATGAGACCTGTCATTGTTACTGTTTTTGGCATATTGAATATGCCATGGGGAGCTTGCCAGGCTCTGCCGTGCGGGTGGGATACTCTAGGTAGCTTGCCGGGCTCTCCGAAAGGCATATATATTTATTTCTCTCTATGATGATATGTCCTGCAGCGGCTGTGCAGTACAGGAATATGTTCACTCATGTGTGAGGCTCGGCCTGAGCATGTGGAAAGCAGCCTGGAGTGTGGAGGCAGATGGGTAGTGGAGGTCGGCTGCCAGGGCTGGGTCCCTTGGGGTGGGGAGGGCTTTCACCCGCCTTCTGGGGTACCCCGAGTGAAAAGAGACTGGCATGGACTCTGGTGGCATGGTTATGGGGGCCTCATTTTAATGCTCCCTTCCGGGAGAAGCAACCGTGAGTTCTGGAGCATGGCCGATGAGAATATTATCTGGTGCCTGTAGGAGGTGACTTATAGGTGTGACTCCTGGGTCGCTGGAAACTTCTATATACATATATAAGTTTAATGTACACCAGATGTGGAAAACTGTGTGATAAAAAAGGAAACTTGGGAGCTGGAGATACAGTACAGAGGTGAAGGTACTTCAGCTGCCTCTGGTTCAATTCCTAGCACTTCATGTCATCCCCTGAGACCCACCGGGAGTTATTCCTGAGTAAGCCCTGAAATAGGTGGATGTGATTTAAGCATAAAAACAAAACAAACAAAAAACCCAAGAAACCAAATGAACAAAACAGAACAAACCAAAACCTTCAAATAAACAAACACCCTCCCCCGACCCCAACCCCGCCACCCCCCCCCACCGTTGAATCTTGCGTTGATTCGAAAAATATTTATTCCTAGTTGACTTATTAAGACAATTGTAAACTGTTTTTAAAGGTCATGTTTTTGTTTTGGGGTTATACGCAGGCTACTTATAACAGTACTTGGGGGTTGCTCCCAATGGTGCTCAGGGGACCCTGCAGTCTGGGGAATGAACCTGAGTTGCTGTGTGCAAAGCCTGTCAGCTGCCTCCCTGGCTCCTGCAGATCACTCTTTTAGTGTTTTTCCATTATGTGTGATGTGACGTGTGTGATAGGGCTGAACAAATAAAATCAGGTTAACTATTATCTTTTTTCTGTTGTTAAATAGTTTCTGTTTTTTTGTTTTTTTTGGGAGGGAGGGCAGCACCTAGCGATGCATAGGGGTTACTCCTGGCTCTGCCCTCAGGAACCACTCCTGGCGGTGCTCAGGGGACCATATAGGATGCTGGGAATCAAACCCGGGTTGGCTGCATGCAAGGAAAACACCCTACCTGCTGTGCTATCGCTCCAGCCCCAGTTTCTGTTTTTTTTTTTTTGTTGTTGTTGTTACTAGTATTATTTGTTTGTTTGTTTCACACCTGGGGGTGCTTGGGGCTTACTCCTGGCTCTGTTCTTAGTAATCATACCTGGTTGTGCTTGGGGGGACGATAGGTGGTACCAGGGATTGAATGAGGGTTGACTGCACTCAAGGCAGGTACCCTCCCCCACTGTACTAGATCTCTGTCCTCAAGATTTACTGAGATTTTAACAAGAATTTGTACTGCTTTATCAAATGTTATTATAATTCTACTCTTATATACTTTTTTCTACTTTAAGCTTCTGTGTTAATATGAAAAATGATGAAGACTAAGCAATATGCTCTTAAAATGACATATATGATAAACCATATATTAAAAAGTAAGTTAATGATTGGTGTGTGATTTAGGATAACAGATAATACAGGTGATAGGGAGAAGCACTTGTTAGAGTAAACTGGGTAGCTTTCTAGTTCTTATTTGAGGTATTAAGTTCATGAGAGTAGAGTTTATTATCTAAAACATATGAATGTTTGATAAAGGCACAAATTATTAAATACAAAAACAGATCATGTGTGCCATCAAGGCAAAATAGGCATGTGTGTTAAAAAATATAAATTATAATAAATACACTGCTGTTGGGCTGGAGCGATAGCAAGGGTAGGGCGTTTGCCTTCCATGTGGCTGACCTGGGTTCGATTCCTCCGTCCCTCTAAGAGAGCCTGGTAAGCTACCGAGAGTATTCCACTCACACGGCAGAGCCTGGCAAGCTCTCTGTGGCGTATTTGATATGCCAAAAACAGTAACAAGTCTCACAGTGGAGACGTTACTGGTGCCCGCTCAAGCAAATCGATGAGCAATGGGATGACAGTGCTAGTGCTACACTCCTGTGATTAAGGAATGGTAACTTATATTTTCTTTTATGAGACTAAGTGAAATGTATTCCTGGGTTAGTAAAAGAGGTGTTTTTTTTTTCTTTTTCTTTTTAGTAAAAGAGGTGTTATAAAAAAAGTCCATATTGTAAATTGTTATTAAGTTCCTCTTCCTTATTGACCTTAAGGGTAATTTTTGAATTTTGAGACTTAATGTTGTTCCCTCTGCTTTAGTCTCTGGATCTTAAGGATAAAACATTCCACAAATATCTGGTCTTCTCAACTGTTAGGGCCTCAGGTTACTAGGTAATTAGATGGTCCTCATTTTATGTTGACTCCAAAACCAGAATATTCTGTATGTTATTATAGAGCATGTAGAGGGCCTGACCTTTCCCCCATTCCAGGAAAAAAAGTAATCTCTTCATTGAACTTGCCATGAGTTTCTGGCCCTCTCCATCCCATTATCACATTTTGCTATTGTATGAAGTCTGTAACATGTGGGAAGACTGTGGAACACATCAGCATGCTCTGAGCATTTGGAATAAACTTGTGTTGGGTTTGAACATTCGCTCCTCTTTTTCTCTTCTGAGTGTTCTTTAGAAATTTTAATAACCAACGAGAATCTGAAAATGTTGCAATCTCCAAGATTGTGGTGAGCATTAAACTCTCTGATTACTATTATTGTTATATCACCACCACGTGTAATTAATATTTGTGCCCCCAAGTTTACTAGATGCAATATCTAGACTTTTCCTTGCAGGTGCTTACAGTACCAGGTTCATTCCCTAAGCACTGTAGTGTGCAACAATATTTGCTTTTACGTTTTTACTTTTTAAACTTTTTCATTAGTCATATTTCAATCATCTTTTCTGGCTAGACTATTTTGAAAGATTGAGAAGACTGAAGCCACTTCTAAGCAGGTCTGTTCTAAGCACAGCAGACAGACGGAGGAGTTAGGGTTGATTTCAATGTTTGTTTTTTAAAAAAAATTTTATTAAATCACAGTGAGATAGTTACAAGCTTTCATGTTTGGGTTACAATCACACAATGAACAAACACCCATCCCTCTACCAGTGCACATTCCCCACCACCGATATCCCGGGTATATCCCCCTTTTCCCACCCTCCCCCTGCCTCCATGGCAGGCAATATTCCCCATACTCTCTCTACTTTTGAGCATTATGGCTTGCAACACAGGCACTGAGAGGTCATCATGTTTGTTCCATTATCTACTTTTGGCATGCATCTCCCATCCCGACTGGTTCCTCCAGCCATCATTTTCTTAGTGATCCCTTCTCTATTCCAGCTGCCTTCTCCCCTCCGCTCATGAAGCAGCCTTCCAGCTATGGGGCAATCCTCCTGTCCCTTGTCTCTACTGTCCTTGGGTGTCAGCCTCATGTGATGTTATTCTATACTCCACAAATGAGTGCAATCCTTCTATATCTGTCCCTCTTTTTCTGACTCACATCACTTAGCATGATACTCTCCATGTCTATCCATTTATAAGCAAATTTCATGACTTCATCTCTCCTAACAGCTGCGTGGTATTCCATTGTGTAGATGTACCAAAATTTCTTTAAACAGTCATCTGTTTTAGGGCTGATTTCAATGTTGAGTGCATTATTAGCTGCAGTTATTCCTGCATTATGTGTCTCTGTGAGCAGTCTTACCCTGAATACTTCACCCATAGCACTGTAGCACTGTTGTCCCATTGTTCATCGATTTGCTCGAGCGGGCACCAGTAACGTCTCCATTGTGAGACTTGCTGTTACTGTTTTTGGCATATCGAATACACCACAGGTAGTATCTACCGTGGGGGTGGGATACTCTTGGTATCTTGCCAGGCTCTCTGAGAAGGGCGGAGGAATTGAACCTGGGTTGGCCGCCTGCAAGGGAAACACCCTACCCGCTGTGCTATCACTCCAGTCCCTTAGCATCCTATCAATTCTTATTTGTTTCTCTAAAGCAGATCAGTCCCCTTAGTCTTGACATGAGGAAGATGGGGCTTGGAGAGATTCAGTAAAAAGCCTGTTGTTATGCATGCACTTATTCATTTGAAAACCCAGAAGGCGCTCTCTGGACTCCTGGATTTCAAAATCCATACTCATATCCATTGCCCTGAGGACGCTCTTTCCTAGAGAGTCTTTGTATTCTATTTTCTGGTTGCACTTAGAAAGAAAGGAGAGCCCACCTTTCTTTCATGGGAACCTGGTAGGGAGATGACGGTAGTTGGATTCTCTGTGCCATTTGGGGAAACCAGCTTTTTGCTGGGATAAGCGGTGCTCTGGAAGCTTGGGGTCCTATTTGGTTGTTTGTCACTCAAAGTTGAATCTCATCTGACTTAATGCTAGGAATAGTAGTTTTGAGGAATCTTCACATTATTCACGAAGGACACTAGGGTTTAGTTGCGTGAGATTCATGGCTGTATTTTGAAAGTTTTAAAAAAGAGAACCCAAAGTGTGCAAAAATCTTTGGAAAAAATCTTCAGCATACTGACAAAAAAGTGAGAGCTGAGTAAAAATATGCATTAATACAGGAATCCACTGCCCTCACACTAAGCACAAGAGATCTCTGTTGAGCGCTGGGAAAAATAAACTTGCTCCCTTGGCTTTTATGAGGGTGGCACTAAAATTTGGTGGTTGTGCCCAGGAGTGGAGTCATGGCATAGAATGAAAACAGTCAGCAGGAGCCTTGAGGTTTTTTTTTCAAAACATACCAAATTAAACATTCATATAGCCTTTCTTTATAGAATGAATCCCTGCTTCCCCTAAGTCACACAGTAATTAAAAAAAAATAAATTAACATAAGGGATTACCTTTAAGCTTTTACCATGTATTTAATAATGGAGGATGAAGGAACAACATTTTTATATTTAAAATATCTTTCCTTTTCCAGCATACCAAGTAAACGATCCGAACTTTATGGAGAATTGTTTATTAAATTTTGTTTTTCATTCTTTCACCAGTTCCCTACCTTGGTCCAGTTAATATTAAAATGCAAAAAAACAAAAAGCAGCTATCATTCATCTTTCAACTTGATGAACAAGTATTTTCATTGCAAATGAAGTGTGCTCTGTAAATGATTAAACATTAATAAAAACAAGAATCAACGGATTCATTTCAACACCTCCGTTCCTCTGCAGGAGGTGACATTTTTCTGTCAATCTGTCAAATGTTATTTTTTTGCAGTCTCCCTTTGACTCCAGTAGTGTATAATTTACTTGGTTTTGAATTCAGTAAAGACTATCACTGAGGACATGGGAACTTAGCTCAAAGGTAGAGAACGTGCGTTGCATGTATGAGGTCAGGGTTTGATCCCTGGTATTGAAAAAAAAATCCCCAAAAGTGAATTTTAAAATTAAAAATAATGAACTTCTTAGATTGAGTTCATATCAATGTTGCATAAGTTCTCATAATACATCTAGAAGTCTTTTACTTCCAAGAATTTCTATGGTTTACCAAAATATTCAAAATATTCAGATTTGGCATGTGTTCATATTATTGGTCACACATGCAGTATAATACGGCAGCCCCATTGGGTCTCCTCTCTCCCTCACTTTGATTTTGGGGACCTGATAGGCAGTATGCAAGGGGCTACTCCTAGCTGAGTGCTTGGAAGTGGGGGGCTCTGGGAGTGCTTACAGGACCGTGTGGTCCTGAGGACCAAACCTGGAGCTTCCAGCTCCCACAGCATGCACTTCAGTCTGTTGTGACATCTCTTGGCTTCCCAGTGTTAGCAGTCTTTCTTGGATACCAGTTGTCCCAAAAGATCACACCTCTGTCTACTTGTGAATGAGTTTGGGTTTAACTTTCCAGCTGAACTTATGGGCGAGTTGTTCTTTCTTCAGTGGGTGTTTGTACTCACTTAAGAGAGCATAACCACTGTTCTAGTTTCCATAATGGATGGTTCTTTCATTTATTCCTAGTATTTAAAGTACAGATCCTGTCCATCTCCTAAGTGTGTGAATCTGAGGGCTGAATGTGTTTCCCAAGTTTACCAAGCAAGCTCATCACGAATGAAATAGATCCACCTACCCAAACATTGATTGACACATAGTGCTTGTATTGTATCTTCAAGACACTCTGTGAAATGAGGCACTTCACTCAGGCAACTGTCACTGTCACTGTTATCCCATTGTTCATCGATTTGCTCGAGCGGGCACCAGTAACATTTCCATCGTGAGATTTGTTGTTACTGTTTTTGGCATATCGAATACATCACAGGTAGCTTGCCAGGCTCTTCCATGTGGACGAAATACTCTTGGTAGCTTGCCGGGCTCTCCGAGAGGGGCGGAGGACTTGAACCCGGGTCAGCCACATGCTAGGCAAACGCCCTACCCACTGTGCTATCACTCCAGCCCAACACATAGTAGGTGATCATTAAGTAGTGTTTGAGTTAATAAATTCTAGACAGTAAATGCAGGAACCTTTTGGCCTCTGCATCTTTAATTCAGTGGTCATATATTTGGAAGAGTTTAGAGTGAGTGCTCCCCTTTATATCACTGCTGTGTTTGAAAATGACCTTACATTGGGGGTTTACAATTCCAATCTTTAAACATCATATCCAGATTTAAATTTACTTAAAACTTAAATTTTAAGTAAAGTTGTGGCATTAGTTATATGTAAATGGGTAATTAGGTTCATTTCCAGTTTCCATGAGGATTGAAAAAGGTACTTTTCCTAGAATGACCATGATCTTAGTCTCATACCAGAACCAAAATTAAGTAGCTTTGGTTGTATAAAGTTTGGCGATAATTTCTGAGAGCTATCTTCTATTCCTTGCAGTGTTGGTTTTATGTTTATGCTGGTAAAAATGCTGACTATGAAGATGTTTATGCCAAACAGTTTTAGAAGGAGTAAATTTTGGAATTTTGGATACATTGAGAACTAAAGGATACTGTACTTTTTTTTTTCTTTTTTGGGTCACACTCAGTGATGCACAGGGGTTACTCCTGGCTCTGCACTCAGGAATTACCCCTGGCGGTGCTCAGGGGACCATATGGGATGCTGGGAATTGAACACGGGTCGGCTGCATGCAAGGCAAACACCCTACCCGCTGTGCTATCACTCCAGCCCCCCAGGATACTGTACTTTTTGATACCCTGTTACATCTGAAGTTTCATGTACACATATAAAAATAGTGATTGATGCTATTTATATATTTCTGAATTAAGTTTTTCAAGGATGTATTAAAAGCTTGTGCTCTAAAGACTAGATTGGCAAAACCTTTGAAAGATAACCTGAAATAATTCATATTTTATTACTGTTTGGAAATATAATATTTTTAAAGTATAAAATGTTATATGAAGGAAAGTGTCAAGACCTGCAAATGTGTGAATCAGTTATGTAGGGCAGAGAGTCCAAACATCACCCTCTGTGTTGGTTATGGAAGGTAAACGGTGGCTTCTAACCATACGTGTAACAGGGCCTTCGTGCTCTCTGTGCTGAAACACTCACTTAATTACACTGCTTCTTTCATTCTTATCTTTTTACTTCTAGTCTCATCAGTTTCTTCTAAAATTATTTTGGGAGACACTGTTAGATAGTCAGACTTTACATTGCACCTAAGACTTTGTTTATAATATGAATGAAAATTATACTTTTGTTCATTAGTACAACAATGTCAAATTGAGTTACTGAGCAGGCTTTATTCTTGGCATTTCAAACGTGTAGTTAAGGGTTAAGTTGACCTCATTAATGCCTCCAGAAAAACTGGGCAGAGGGTGGCACTCTGGCATCTCTGGAAGCAGTGCTGAAATGCATTTAGGTACCATCACCTGTGACAGAAGGAAGCATGTTTGGACAGAGAAGTAGGCGGGTGGGCAGGCTTCCGAGGACAGGGACATGAGTGTGTGTGTTTTTTTTTTTTTTTGTGTGTGTGTGTGTGTGTGTGTGTGTTTGTGGTGTTCTATGTTGGTGAAAGTGATGGACCTTTCTCTCCACCTTGCCGAGCTGTTGAACACAAGCTTGAATCATGTGAACTCAGGTGAGTGAGGGGTCACAGCAGAGGCCAGCAGGAGACTGCCTGTGACAGGCTGTCTGACCCAGCTCCACAAGCTGGAGGCGGGAGCTTCCTCTACTCCATGGGTCCCCATGTTATTATCAATGATTACACTTAGGTTTACAGCTTTGTTATCTGCATCTGATCCATGCAAAATAGACAAAACTGCTTAGGGTCTGTGAGAATTCTGGGTAAAGCTGGAGAATCACGTAGGCATCCTACTCAGCCTGTGACGGTTGGCTTGGTAGGCTTGATTGCTGATGCACAATGTTATTTTAAAAGGGGAAGTTGACGTGTGTAAGCAAAAAGTGAGGGCAAGGAATTGTAGCCACTCAAGAAATTATGTGAGGAGAGTCAAAACAAGGACCAGTTGTCCATAGCAGTGGCTGATTTGGCTGATTTAACAGGGCTGTATCTACACTTCTCCTAGGCTTCTTCCAGGTTTGATTCCTTTTTTGCTTTAGTTCTGCATACTTTAGAATCATTTCTTAAATAAACTACTTGGATGCAAACATTTTAAAAAGGGAGGGTGCAGGGCGATAGTGCAATGGGTAGGTTACTTGCCAGGTTCGATTCCTGCACCCCCTAATGGTCCCCTGAGCCCTGCTGGAGTGATCCCTGAGCACAAAGCCAGGAGTATGCCCTGAGCACTGCTGGGTGTGGCTCAATTCCCCCTCCCCTTCCTGCAATAAACCAACCAAATGAAAACAAAATGAAAAGAGCTAGTGTGGTAAACAAGAGCGGATGTGGGTTTAGATTCCTACTGACCTCTCTGTGTTCTCTTGGACTCAGTGACAAGGCAAGTCCCTCAGCCCCGGTCAAGAAAATGAAGTTGTTATGTCCAGTACAATGTGTAGCTGAAATTACACTGCATTGCTTTTTATAGTAGGAAGCACAATACATGTTAAATTTCCCTCAATAGATCAATCTGTAAAATGTAGGTTGAAAAGCAGAGTGAACTTTTTTTTCTATTATTTTTTAATTTTTCTGAGACCTTTATTGTTGATGGGTTAGGAAAGAATTGATGAGATGTTTTTATTGAGCAATTCCTCCTGCCTTGTGGGGCCATTCCAGAAAAATATGAAGAGGATTTAAAGAAAAAAATCATGAAATGAAAAAGATGATCTGAATCACCAAACATTTATGGGAAGCTTATTATAAGCCAGGCCTTAAAAAAAATAATATGATATAGTTTATTAGAAGAAGGGCCCCTAAGCATTGCCCGGTGTAGCCAAGCATTCACAGGCCCCCCAAGGTTATTGGAAGACCCCAACAAACCCTTCGAACCCTTATATTATGATGTATGCTGTTACTGTCACTGTCACTGTCATCCTGTTGCTCACCGATTTGTTCGAGCGGGCACCAGTAACGTCTCTCATTGAGAGACTTATTGTTACTGTTTTTGGCATATCCCATATGCACGGGTAGCTTGCCAGGCTCTGCTGTTCAGGTTCGATACTCTCGGTACCTTGCTGGGCTCTCCAAGAGAGGCGGAGGAATTGAACTCGGGTCGGCTGCGTGAAAGGCGAATGCCCAACTACTATGCTATCGCTCCAGCCCATGCATGCTGTCATGCCAGATTTAAAGATTTTATTTACTAAATAAAATCTTATTTGATTTATTAAAACATATATTTTCAGGCTCTTTGTATCACTCTCTCCTGTCCACTCAGATCTTTAAAAAATTTATCTTATTTAATTTTTATTTTTTACAGTGGAGACGTTACTGATGCCTGCTCGAGCAAATCGATGAGCAACGGGATGACAGTGATACAGTGATACAGAATTTTGATTTTATTTATTTTTTATTGAATCACTATGAGCTACAGTTAAAAAACTTTCGTGTTTGAGTTTCAGTTATACAATGATCGAACACCCATCCCTTTACCAGTGCACATTTTCCACCACCAATGTCCCTAGTATCATTTCCCCACACAGTCTCACCCCTTCCCCTGCCTCTATGGCAGACAATTTCCCTCTTACTCTCTCTCTCTACTTTATGGGCATTATGGTTTGCAATACAGGTAATGAGAGGTCATCATGTTTGATCCTTTATCTACATTCAGCACACATCTCCCATCCTGAGCAATCCCTCCAACCATCATTGTCTTAGTGATCCCTTCGCTATGCCAGTTGCCATCTTCCCCTGCCTATAAAGGCTTCCAACCATGGATCAATCTTCCTGGCTCTTATCTCTACCATCCTTGGGTGTTAGTTTCATATTATGATACTTTATATGTCACAAATGAGTGAAGTTCTTCTATATCTGTCCCTCTCTTTCTGATTCATTTCACCTAGCATGATACTCTCCATGACCATCCACTTATAAGCAAATTTCATGACTTCATCTTTCCTAACAGCTGCATAGTATTCTATTGTGTAGATGTACCAAAGTGTTTTTAACCAGTCATTTGTTCTTGGACACTCGGGTTATTTCCAGATTCTGGCTATAGTGAACAGTGCTGCAATAAATGTACAGGTGCAGGTGTCTTTTCTACTGTGCTTTTTTGCACCCTTGAGATATATTTCCAGAAGTGGTATTGCGGGTCAAATAGGAGCTCAATTTCTTGTTTTTTTGAGAAATGTCCATATTGTTTTCCAAGAAGGCTGGACCAATAGGCATTCCCAACAACAATGAAAGAGAGTCCCTTTCTCCCCACATCCACGCCAGCACTGGTTGCTTTTGTTCTTTTGGATGTGTGCCAGTCTCTGTGGTGTGAGATATCTCATTGTTGTTTTGATCTGCATCTCCATGATGATTAGTGACAAAGAACATTTTTCCATTTGCTTTTCGGTCATTAAAATTTCTTCTTTGAGAAAGTTTCTGTTCGTTTCATCACCCCATTTTCTGATGGGATTGGATGTTTTTTTCTTGTCAATTCTACCACTGTCTTGTATATCCTTGATATTAACCCCTTATCAGAAGGGTATTGGGTGAATATCCTTTCTCATTCTGTAGGCTGTCTTTGTATTCTGGTCACTGTTTCTTTTGAAGTGCAGAAGCTTCTTAGTTTAAGATAGTCCCTTTATTTTATTTAATTTATTTATTTATTTATTTATTTATTTATTTATTTATCTCTGCTTCCACTTGCTTGGTCATTGGTATTTCATCTTTTTTTTTTAATTATTGAATCACCATGTGGAAAATTCCAATGCTTTCAGGCTTAAGTCTCAGTTATACAATGCTGAAAAACATATTCCGCCACCAAAAAAACCCCCAGTATACCTCCCATCCCTCCCCCCCACCTGTGTAACTGATAAATTTCACTTTACTTTCTCTTTACTTTGGTTACATTCAATATTTCAACAAAAAACTCACTATTATTATTAGAAGTTCCCCACTAGAGACAGACCTGCTGTGGAGAGATATGAGGTCGCATGGCAGCAATTGCAGCCACGCGATTTTGGATTTCTGTATTTTAGCAACTAAGTCCAGGGAAATTTCTTCCAGAAATTGTATCCTGCAAGCTTGTATCTCTCATTAGTGGCCCTCATAATATGGCGGTCGCCACACCCTTCCCCCCCAGCAAGGAAAAGACGAGAGAGAAAAACCTTTCCCCTCCAGGGCAGGCATGGGGCCTCGGCTTAGTTCTTAGTCTGGAGACATTCTGCAAGGAGCTGCTGGTACCAAAAGGATTATAATTGCCTGCAGCCGCTGCGTTCTGAGATTGGTTTCTGTGCCTCTGGGATAATGAACACTTAGGGGTGGTGGAGCCATTTCTGAGCATATATTTTGTATATTAGGAAAGGTCATGCGGCCGCATAAGCGGCCGCGCGGTTTGGAGGTGTCCCAGTCCTGCATACCAGAACTGTGTTAGTACCTGCTCAGTGTTGCTGGGGCTCCATCAGAAGAAGGCGTGCCAGCTGTACCTTCTCCATCTGGCGCCCCAGTGTTGTTGGCCCAGTCTGGGGTCCGGAGCAGTCTCCCACCAGTGGTGCCTGCCGGAGCGGCCCAAATTCTTCACTGCTGGTTATGGCAAGATGGCGCCGAGGGCGGGTTGGTATTTCATCTTTGAAGATACCTTTGACTTCAATGTCGTGGAGGGTTTTGCCGAACTTTTCCTCATTATACCTTATGGATTCTCGTTTGATGTTGAGGTCTTTAATCCATTTTGATCTGACTTTTGTGCCTGGTATTAGGTAGAGGTCTGAGCCCATTTTTTTTGGTATATAACTGTCCAGTTGTTGCCAGCACCATCTGTTAAAGAGACTTTCCTTGCTCCACTTTATATTTCTTGCTCCCTTATCAAAGATTAGATGATCATATATTTGAGGGTGTATGTAAGGAAACTCAACCTATTCCATTGGTCTGCAGATCTGTCTTTGTTCCAATACCATGCTGTCTTAATTATTACTGCTTTGTAGTACAGTTTGAGGTTGGGGAGGGTGATGCCTCCCATCTTCCTTCCACAAGAATTGCTTTAGCTATTTGTGGGAGCTTTTTGTTCCATATGAATTTCAGGAGTGTTTGATCAATTTCTTTGAAGAATGTCATGGGTATCCTTATAGGAATAGCATTGAATCTGTATAATGCTTTGAGGAGTATTGACATTTTGGCAATATTAATTCTCCCAATCCATGAGCAGGGGACGTTCTTCCATTTCCTCATGTCCTCTTTTATTTCTTGAAGTTCCATTCACAAATCTTTAAATTACTTTTAACAAAAACTATACTGCATTTAAATAAAAAATGATTTTCCTTCTTATTGAATTATAAAAATTTATATCTTTTAAAATTTTTATTCAAATTACTTTTTTTATTCTAGCGGACCAGAGAGATAGCATAGCGGGCAGGGCGTTTGCCTTGCACACGGCCGACCTGGGTTCGATTCCTCTGTCTCTCTCAGAGAGTCCCTTTCGGAGAGCCCGGCAAGCTACCGAGAGTATCGCACCCGCACGGCAGAGTCTGGCAAGCTACCCATGGAGTATTCAATATACCAAAAACAGTAACAAGTCTCACAATGGAGACGTTACTGGTGCCTGCTTGAGCAAATCGATGAACAACGGGATGACTGTGCTACAGTGCTACTTTTTTTTATTGAGGGGAAGTGGGGAGAAGCAGTTCTTTGGAGCAGAGGAGAAAATGAAGCACTTTATCCACTTTTGCTTCTAAAAATTCTCCTAATATAATGCTTTTCCTTGGACTGCAACCTCATTTATTTACACTATTTTGTGTTATATCAGCAAATGCTGAGAGGGAAAGTAAGGACAGAACCTAAGAGTAGAAAATTTTAGTTTGCATACAAAAAACAGATGTAAACCTCATAATAAGTGTGTTTCCTGGCCATTTTTAGGCTGGTATGAGTTTGGGCTGGCTTACTTTAAAGTGGACATCTTCTATTTTTAAAGGAAACACATGGAATGTGTGGAATCCTACTCTGAAAGAGGAATATGCGACATGCTGGGAGGCAGCGGAGCTATTGCTTTTTGTTAGTTGTGGTCCTCGGCTTCAATTCTGAAGGCAGCCTAAGTGGTAGACATGATTACATGAAGTTCAGTATTGCATTTTAAGAAAACAAGTGGACAGAGACAAATGAGCTGCTTTGTTCAGATTTAGTTTGAAATATTTAGAAATTTGGGTTTCATTCACTTTGATTGTAAGATTTAACTGGCCAATTTTCCTGGTATTTTATTTTGAAGTGCTATACTTTATAAAGCTTTTCTTATAGGTATTTATTCACTTTGAATAAATTAAAATAATTGATAGCCACTTTTAATTTAAATGCTTCTAACATTACAGTGGTTATTTGAGTGCCAGAAGTGATGAAATAAAAAGTAGTTCATAATCATTCTTGCAGATAATAATATTGAAATCATTTGGAACTTTTTCTTATCTTTAAAAAAATCAATTTTAAAACTACTCATAAATTGCAGGCATATGGACTTATTGATAATGTTTGTCTAAGTTTTGTCAGTGTCATTCCACCATATATATTAGCATACCAGAAAAATGGGCTGGTTGAATCTTTGTCAGACAGACACTGCTTTATCTAATTAAATTTTTCAGTATGACCTTCTCTTTTTATTTTGAAGAAACATGGAGAATAAATTGACATGGCTTATTATGTGGTGTTTTTGCTTCATTGTTATTACCTTCATGATTAACCAGAAGCTTCAAATTGCTAATAATCTATACTTTAGTTCTATAATTTTTATTATATTTGGTATTGACTTAATACCTGGGTTAATAAGTATGTGAGATTCTTTTCAGAGCATCATGAATTTTCACACTGTGAATATAATCTCTCCTGGGAAACACAAGAATTTAAGAAAAATAAAATTAGGTGTTGTTCTAGCATAATGATTTTGTTGCAGGAATCCTCATGGAAAAGTAGCTATTGTTCTTTGAGGGAGTTTTAAAAATGTGGCTTTTGTTTAACTCTGTGTAGTACAATCCAGGCAAACAGTCTCACCTGTTCTCACTAAATAGCTCTCCCCCCTGCTTTTATTTAACATAATTAATAATTGAATTAAAACTTTGCTCTATTTTTGTTATGAGAAAATTGAATTATTACCTTCAAAAGTACTGGAGAGATAGCACAGCGGGTAGGGCGTTTGCCTTGCACACGGCCAACCTGGGTGCGATTCCTCTGCTCCTCCCGGAGAGCCCTGTAAGCTACTGAGAGTATCTCGCCCGCATGGTAGAGCCTGGCAAGTGACCTGTGGCATATTTGATATGCCAAAAACAGTAACAAGACTCACAATGGAGACATTACTGGTGCCTGCTCGAGAAAATTGATGAGTAACGAGATGACAGTGATACAGTGATATACATAATATATGTTATACAATATATTATATGCTATAATGATGAATAATGCATGATATATGTAGATTATGTAATATGGTCTATATTATATACATAATATATGTAATATATAAGAATATTTTATACAATATACTTATCTATTATCTAAATGTATATTTATATATTATAATGTATTATATTCCCAGGGAAGTAAATTTCTACTGTTGGGTACCAATTTTGGGGGCACATTTAGAAATTCAACATGTTGGTAGAACCTCTTTTATTGAAAATTCCACAAAAAGTATCTGTAATTAAATGTAGTTCTCATCACAAGGCATTTAAAAACCACCATGTAGATACCATGTAGATATATATTACACATTATGAATCTTTCAAGTTTGAGGCAGAATTACTTTCATCACACAAACTTTTCACGAAGAGCGCTTGCTTGAATTTAGCAGGAATTTAAAAAAAATAAGATTAGTCTTTAATGTGTCATTTTATATTTCTTATGGATATGTTTTTCAGTTATGAGAAAGTGTGCAGAGTACATGGAGTACATGGGACGATAGACATTTAGTGCATTTTGATTCCTGGTCTTCTATTTCTTGCAATAACTAGATTTGTTTATATTTGCAATTAACAGAGGATGGTTGTACTTCCCCGTGTGCTACTTCATAGGGTTCACACTTGAATTTGTTGTCAGTTAATGGATTTTTAAAAATTGGATTGCATTTTTTCTGTATCTTAATGGATTTATTTTTTCCATTTTTCTTTTTCCCCTGATGGTTAGGATTTGAACTCAGCACCTCACATTTGCAAGTCATTTATACGCTCTATTACTAACCCAGATTCCTGGTCCCTTAAAGGACATTTCTCAAACTTATAGCCTAGTGCTGGATATTAGGATAATCATCTTCATCTAACTAAGGAAGTGGTTGTAATTTCTCAAGTCTGTTTAGAGTGGAAGATTGCAGAAGACTTCACTGCTTATTAATGTGCTTATTCTTTTTAAAAGTAATATGGTGCAAATTATTTGAGAAGAGTTTCATCTCTCTTGATTTCCATCAACACTTGTTATTTCAACCATCTTACCTGCTAAAGCTTTCTGTTCTCTTTTGGATAGATACTTAAGTCCTCATGTATTTCATCTTTATTTTTTAATTGAATCACTGTGAGAACAGTTACAAAGCTTTCAGGTTTGTCTCAGTCATACAATGATAAAATACCCATCCTTTCCCACTGCACATGTTCCACCACCAAGAACCCTGGTATACCCCCCTCCGGTATGTGGGGACCAGGTTATTCACTGATTCCAAGTAATTCATTGATTCCAAGTAATTCATCTTCTAAAGAACATTTTAGGCTTTGGGTCTTCATTTATAGCTGATATCCTTGTGACTTTATTATATTTATTTTGGGCACAGTATGCTGGTACTCCTGCCCACCAGTATAACTTCATTAAAACTTTAAAATAATGCAACTTATTTTGCTTGAGTGCATTTGAATGACAGTCTTTACACCCCTCTTAATGCTTTTCCCCACATCTCCTGTGAAAAAGAGACATAAGCAGCCAAGTACTAAAACATCTTTTAATGGTAGAGTGACTGTTTCCGTAAACTAGATATTATTCTGCTTTAAGTTAGTGTTATGACTCATAATTTGAATTACAGTATCCTTCAAGGGCAATCTAGTAAATTTTCAAAGACATCCAGGCCTGTCCAAGAATATAACCTTTTACAATGCTTATGCTGTAGTAGAAGGTGTTAATGGTGTGCAGGAGAGCAGGCTCCTGAATGGTTGATGAAATAATATTTTTATATCCTGAGTAATGTTAAAACCAGGCAATCTTAGTGGAAAGAAAAAGTGATTTCCAACTGGGCAGAACTTGAAAATTACCATTTGTGGTTGGGAAGCTATATCTCTTATAGAGTCCAATTTTCTCTGGTGTATGACCTGAGGGAAAGGACCAGGTAATAGATTTAATGAGTTCTGGCATTGGTAATCCAAGCCATACTGATTGGAGTCTAGGTTACCACATTTTCAGTCAAATGATTTTTTGCTAACATTGTTCTCTATCTCCCTCCCTTCAATACACAGCCTCCCATTTCCCACATCGCAACACACAAAAAAACCCAACAAAACTATCTTGCAATGTGAGGTAAATGAACCAAATGCTTTTGGAATTAATCCTAATCTTCATATCATTTAGATTTTTCTCAGAGTAATCATGTTAATAGGACCTACAATGAAAAATGATACAAGTAATAAGCCTGTGAAAAGAATCTGGAATTGATTTAAGGGGAAATTTTTTTTACATTAAGTTAGGCCAAGAAGAGTCAAATTCTTGTAGCAGAAACTCGTTCCAATTATTTTTTCCTATCCTATTATATAGAGAAAGTCATCTTATCACTTAGATATTGCCTATCAGGAAGTTTTCCCCTGTTTTATATGTTGAAAAAATTCGTTAGGAAAACAAGTGGGTAAAAGCAGCCTAACGGGAATGTTTAACTCCTCAGTATTTTCAGATTTTTAGCTCACATTCCAGTAGTCTAGTGTTTTTCACTAGAGAGGCCAAAGGGGCTCCAAATGATTCATTTTCTTAATTATTGCTTTTGGTTTGAGGAGCTTCTTACACACAGGAAATTCACTAAGATTTTGGGATGCAGATGAGTTTCTCCCAAAATAAAACATTACATTAAGTTAAATAATCATTTTTTGGTTTTAAGTCAAGGGATTGTTATCCATATTCAGTATCCATTAAATTTTTTGTACCCATACAATTTTTTTACCAGCCATTTCCTTTTAGATGACAGTTTATTAATTTTACCAAAATATGCTGAATGCCACTTTCTGTTAAAATATCTAACGTTGGATTTGCAATCAAGGAGTCAATCCATTGCTTTTTATTCAGTCAAAGCTAATATAGCATTGTAAGAGCCCAAATGATCCCTTTTCTCTTACTCTCTCCCATCTGTCTCTGTGTTCAGTGAAATCAACTAATGTTCCTTGGGAGTTCCTTGAAAAGACTGTAGGAACAGATTTGATCTCTGGCACTCCTGTTGCCCTTCTGGCCACCTCAGTTTCCTTGTTGAGTGAGTTGAGTTCAGTTTGCATGTTGAGCAGAAAGGAAGAAAATACAAAAGCTGCTGATAATGACAGTGAGCCAACATCTGTCAGGTTGTAGCTCATTCTTGCTCTCTCCCATGCCTAGCCAGAGGGGGAACTCAATGACATTTAACAGGCCCATCCATCATCCTATCTAGTGTTTCTGAAGGGAAGAGAGGCTGCTCCTAGAACTGGTCCAATCTGAGAACAAACACAGACTACTTTTACTTGTTACTGTATTGTCACGGCAAGTGCCTCCTCTCTGCTCTCTCATTCTTCCCTCTGTAATTGGTTGGGGATTGGTCATTTTCTTTGTCTTCTAGAAAGTTCCATGTGAATAGTGGGGTGGAAAGAAGGTGGAATGTTATACATAGACAAGTAAGTCTAACCCTCATGTCTATTTCATGTTTTGCAAACAAACTTAGAGATCTTGTATATTTAGACCATGTTTCAGAATTATGATAAATTAGTAGACAGCTCAATACTGAATTTTCCTCATTATAGGAAAATTCAATTTTCCTATAATGAGGAATTATAGGAAATTTACTTCCAATCCCCATTTTGGAAATTTACTTCCAATCCCCATTTTGGAAGTAAACATGCAGTAAAAATTTCAGAATCAGAATGTTCAGAATGTCAGTGTTGCCTACTTTGAGAATGTACTCAAATCATGTATTAAGTCATTTGAAATTAAACTTTTGGGGGGTGCTACACTTTGCAGTGCTCAGGGCTTACTCCTGGCTCTGTGATGAAGGATCACTCCTCAAAGTGCTCAGGGGATCCTACGGGATTTCAGGCATGGAACCTGGGTCAGCAACATTTAAAGCAAGCACTCTACCTCCTGCACTATCTCTCTGATCCCTAAATAGTGTAATAATTAAAGCAATGTTAAGAAATGAACTAGTTGATTATAAGTAAGAAAAAAACAAAGAGATCAATCAGTTCCAGGAGGCATTTGAAGGACCATGATTTTTAAAAACATACTATAATTTTATGCCATAAACGTAACCCTTCTAAATGATACGATTCTGTAAATTTTGTATATTCAGAGTTGTATATTCAGAGTTGCCTAACTCTTATCACCGCAAATACGAGTATGTTTTTCTTTTATGGGGGGGTGGGTAAGTGTTGGGGCCACACTCAAGTGCTCAAGGCTGTTCCTGACAGTTCTCAGTGAACCATTAGTGCTGTCTAGAATTGAACTAGTGTAAGTGCAAAATCAAGTGCCTTACCCTCCTATATTATCTCTCCATCCCTTTTGCCCAAACACAATTTTTGTATCCCACCTCTCTCAGTCCTCCTTCATCTCTCTCTCTCTCTCTCTCACAACACACACACACACATACACACACTTTTGGGTCACACCCTATGGTTCTCAGGGATTACTTCCATCTCTTTGCCTATGGATCGCTCATGACTAGGCTCAGGGGACCAAATGGGATGCTGGGATAGGACCTAGGTCAACAATGTGCAAGGCATCTACCCAATCAACACCTTACTATCTCTGGCCCCCTTTCCCCATATCTCTTGACAGTCATTCTCTGTTTCTTCCCCTTCAGCCACTAATATTTCTATACCTATGAATTTGTTTAGTCTAGTCCAGATAGTTCAGGTAGCTGGAATTATATGTGGTCTTTGTAGCTTCTTTTACTTTGCATAATATTTTAAAGGTTCATTCATTTTGTAGCATCTGTCAGTATGACATTACTTTATATGGCCAATCTGTAATCCATTGTATGATGAATATTCAAAGAATATTGCATTTTTATGATCTGTTCACTGGGTGATAGACATTTGAATTATTTATCCCTCCTCTTTTATGCTGTTGTAATACTGCTATATATTTGTGTACCCATTTTGTGGAGGCCATATTTTCAGTGTTTAGGGTAACATAGACTGAGGTGCAATTCCTGGGACATATGGCAACTACACTTTAGTTTTTTTTTGCTTTTTGGGTCACACCCGGTGATGCACAAGGGTTACTCCTGGCTCATACACTCAGGAATTACTCCTGGCAGTGCTTGGGAGACCATATGGGATGCTGGGAATCGAACCTACATTGGCTGCATGTAAGGCAAATGCCCTACCTGCTGTACTATCGCTCCAGCCCCCCTACTTTAGCTTTTTGAATACTTTTTGTTTTGTTCTTGGGCACTGCCCAGTGGTGCTTGGGGGGATACTTTTGTAGCAGTGCTTACTTCACATCACTCCTGGGAGTGACAGGGGATCATTCAGTGCAAAGGATTGAACCTGAATGAGACTCAGTCATGTAAAGTAGAGGCCCCTGCTATTTGAACCTTCTCCTCCATTACCTCCATGACTTTAAATACAGCTAACTGCTGGAAAGGAAGCAGTCAAGGTAAGCAAGATTTTGAAATTTGGTTATTTGGGGTAAGGTAAGTATTCCTACATCTAACTTTAATATTGTTTTAATGCAACGTTGTTATTTTGGAACTTAGGGCAACTGTATTTGAGGATTAAATTATGTTGTTTAAATTATGTCTGTGGGAATTGGAGAAATAGTCTGTGGGAGTTCTGAAGGGCTAGAATGCATGTGGGACACCTGTGCAGTCTTTGGCACTGTTTTGTCCTACAATCATGGGGCTGAGAATAGTCCCCAAACATGACTGGGTGTGGCTCCAAAATAAAAACACTGTCATTCTTGTTGTCGTTCTCTTGGGAAATCAAATTTTATCATTCTACTAGGAAACCGAATTTCCTAATAGAATGCTGTGTAATGGTATTAATCCTTTGTATTTCATTGCTTAATATGATAACCTGAAAACAAATGTTAATATATTCCTCACTAGAAAATGGAGTAAAAGAACACATAGGTAATTGTAGGAAATATAGCTTTCTATTTTGAATTATGTCTAAAGTCAGTACTCACAATGAAGTTTATCAGTGTCATAGAGTTTCTGTGTTGACAATGACCAGTTCAGCGACATTGTTCTTGAATGAGTGGCCAAAAACCTAATTAGGCATTTTCAGGATATTGTTGTGGCCAATTTCTTTCCTCTGAATTTGTACAATAATCTCTTTCTGTGTGTGACTTTCCTTTTACCCACAATTCATGATTTTGGGCACATTTTTGTGCCCACAAAATTGCACACAAAATTGCTGTGGAATGTAATTCCTCCGAGCCTGTGTATGCTGGCTGTGATTTTGCATTGCTATCAGTTTTATGATCCTGGAGTAGACTTTGGTTGTCTTCATGTTTATGTTCTGCAGAACTAACTGTTCTTGCACACTACAGATTCTTTCAAAGTGTTTGTTTATGAGTAAAGAATGAGTAAAATTCGGTACTATACTGATTTTCAAGAAGGAGAGAGGAGGAATTAATTTTGCTACTTTCATAAACATTATGGAAATCTTCCCAAACACATGAAGTTCACTTCTGAATAAAAGCTATGAAGATTTTTCTTTAAGAGGACAAGTAAGTCTTGCTTACAATAGCAATAAACTTGCCCTTTTTTGCTACAAATAATTAGAAATCTTAATTTCAGTTTGTCACAGTAACCCTGTGCATCAATGATGATGTGGTGAAGCCACTGTTGTAAATCATTCAAGCTTGTTCCTGCTTTCCTTGTTTGAACTCCAAGTTGAAGGCATGAGATATTTGGCAGGATGTCGATTGGCATAGATTACTTGGTGGAATCTTTTTGTTGATTCTGATTCAGGTTACTGCTTCTTTCTCCTCACTTAAAATGAGGTTTCTCATATGCTAAGCATTTGAAGAACTGGCTTGGATCTGGATTTGAAAAATCGAATTTCTTACTTCTGGATGATTTTATTACAAGGTTTTCCTTTTGCCATTTCTAATTGTCCGAGGACCTAGCATTGCAGTTCTTCAAGTTATTTCTATCAAAGTACAAATTATTTACTTAATATTAAATAATTAATTAAATCATTAGTGCTAACTAGGGATTGGTAGAATGATGCACATACATGGAATTCTTCCTTTCTCAAGGCTAATGATGTGTTCTACTATCATGATTGGCTTCTGAAAGCATTGACCATTCATTCTATTCTTCCCTCCTAGGGAAGAAATAGAGAAAATGCACTAGGGGTCTAATTCTTTTAGTTTCCTGCTATTACAGTTGTAGCTGCACAGGAGCTAGTTCTGCATTTCTCCTGCAGATAGAGACCCTTGGTGTTCTTTCCGGTTCTTTGGATTTATCAACTTTGCTGGTACCAGAAAGTCTCAATCTGAGAAGTGAGAATTAAGAAATCATTACAAACAAAGCT
Organism: Sorex araneus; assembly: GCF_027595985.1. NCBI lineage: Eukaryota > Metazoa > Chordata > Mammalia > Eulipotyphla > Soricidae > Sorex > Sorex araneus. Next base: position 85,275,704 of record NC_073304.1, on the reverse strand, counting down.
TGTTGAAGAAGGGAGCAGAGTGAACAACCGTGAAAGAACTCCCAGATATCCCCAGATCCAGGGTGTGAGAGCTTGGCTTCAGGCACTGAGCACCAGGCCAGTATTCTGAGTGTCAGGGCTGATGGTTTTATAGGACGTGCCAGCTACCCTTGAGCCTATGTCTGTGTGAGGTCTGTGGTAAGGCAGGGGTGAGAGTTTGTAGGATGGGGTGCAAAGAGCAAAGCCCAAACCTCAGAAAGCAGATTTGGCTCTAGGGAGTTGTCTTAGAGAGACCATTTCATTAAAAAGTAATAAAAGTGCAACATTTGCATTTGAAAAAATATTTTTAAGAGTCTTCAAAGTTGACTTTTAAGTGAAAAACAACTTTTTTTCAATTTATATTGAAAAATAAATAAGTCGTGCAATCTTAATAGTTTGGAGGATTCAGAAACATGGATACAATTTCATCGGGGCTACTAGCTCTACTCTTCATGGAATTCTGCTTGAAAAATAGTGGCAGAGAAAGCCAGATTTTAGGGAGCTTTAACATGTAATAAACTGCTTGAGAAATTGTTCTGGACAAGAGAGTTGAAGAGGTGAATGTGGCCCAGTGCTGCCTGTCAAGTCAGAATGTCTCCTGAGAGCCCCATGTCAGTGCCTTGCTGGGGGTGTAGAAGGGGTAATGGGAAGAGTGCCAGGTGATTGCTTTCCATGCAGTTGCTGCTTTTGCATTTCCTCGACATTATTGATGAGTCTTGGTTGAAGGCTGCTGAACAGAGCCAGCACCCCGACACCTGGCTCAATGTGTCTTTGTGATGGCCTGGGCAAACTCTCCCTCTGCTTTTTCTCCTCTGCAGATGAGGATGTGAGAGGGAGGAAGGCTGGAGCTCTTGAGTCTAGATAAGGAGCAGGTGGTTGCCCCCTTTCCAGAGAAATGTAAGCTTTGATGGCTATCTTCTGGCAGTTCAAAACACTTCCCCAAATGTCCCTTCATTTGGCCAATTTGGGTTGCTTCTGCAGAGTAATGAAACTCCACAAGGTTGTGGCACTGGGAATGTCCCAGAAAATACTTCTCAGGTCACAGAGGTTACCTCCACCCCCGACCCCTGGCCCCATCACTTTTAATACATAAACTGTGTGAAATTCTGCTTTGCTTTGTTGAAGAAATTCACGTGGATGAAGTAGTTAATCGAAGTCTTTAGCGGGGAGGTGGTAAAATCAGTGCTTGAACTCAGGAAGGTTGCTGGCATTCTCGAGGAATAGCCAACAGCGCACCAGTGCACAAGCTTCAGAACAAGCTTCTGCTGTGGTTTGGGGGTTTTAGTTTCATAGGCGCTGACGGTATTAGGAAAGTGTGCCTGGTTGTATGCTGTGCATATTTAACTCAGATTATGCTAGTAATTCAATGTAAAAAAGTCACTTAGAGTGTAAGACTGAGAAGTGTCTTGGTAGAGCATTATGTTGTTGAAGGCTTTTCTTTTCTTACACACTCCACCCTCCCCACCCTACCCCACACCCCAAATGTCAAGGATTTAACCCAGAGCCTCACACAGGCAATGCATGTGCTTTCTCAGTGGGCCACGTTACCCAACCTCCCTCCTTCCATTCTTAACTGAACCGTTAGAACAAACATCACTGGCTTCCCAGCCCCCTTAACCTCCCACTTTCTGCTTCAGGCTTCTCTGCTTGGTGATGACAAAGGATCTTTTTAGGGTTCAAACCTATTCACAGCCTCCCTTTCTCTGTGTATATATGTTCCTGTTTGGCATTCAGAGCCCTTTGAAAAAGTGCACAACTGCCCTTTCAGCCTCATCTAACCCGTAATCCGTATTGTAGTCAGGGAATGCTGTACTGAACCCGACCCGCCCAGCTGCCCTCACATGAATTCCCCAGGGTCTCTGTACCACCCCCTTTTGTCCCCCTTCCCAGCATCTGTTTGCCCAGGGCTCCCGACCTTAAAGCCTGGTCAAGATCCTTCTATAGTTAGTCGTCCCTAATGACTCTAGCAGAAACAGGTTCCTTTCCTATTTTCTTCTTAGTGGTGGTAAAGTATCTACACACAAACGTTATCGTTTTCACCATCTGTCAGTCTTAAGTATAATTGACATATTAAATTGTACAATACGGAGGCGATGGATGTACTCATTCACTGGATGGTGGGAATTCTTTCACAGTATAAACAGTTCAAATCCCCATGATGCCGCTTTAAACAGCTATTGTGGGGTAGTCATAATCCATCATCCAGCTTGGAAACAATTTTGTCTTCCCAAACCCAAACTGTAGCCATAACCCACCAGTCTTCCCTCCTCCTGTGCTCTGGCAATCGCCGTTGGACTTTCTGCCTCTGAATGCTGCTGGTGATGCCATTTTAACTGAAAGCATGGTATTTGTTCTTTGGTGGCCAGTGCATTTTATTTCCTGTAGTTGTGCCCAAGATTTATCAGTGCCCTCGCATATGTCACGTTTTTCTTTGAAGGCTGAGTAATATCCTAGGGGATGTAAATGTTCCATTTTGTGTTTCTTTTTTCTTATTATTCAGTGGATACTTTGGTTGTTCCTGCCTTTTGACTATTGTGAATAATGCTGCTATTGAGTATATAAATATCTATTGGAGCCCTTGCTTCCGGTTCTTTTGAGAATATACTCAGATGTGGAGTTGTGAGGTCACATGGCAGTTTTCCAAGGAACTGCTGCTTCTACAGAGGCTGTACTAATTTATATTCACATTAGTGGCACTCAAGCCTTCTTATTTCTTCATATTCTCACCAACCTCTTTTACTTTACACATTTGTTTTTGTAATAAAAACGATAGCCTTCCTAATCACGTGAAATATCTCGTTGTGGTTTTGATTTGCATTTCCTTAGTGACTGGTGACATTTAACATCTTATTTTCTATTTGTGCTTCTTCTTCAGAGAACTGTCTACTCAAGTCCTTTGCCCAATTTTTTTCTTTTTGGGTCACACCCGGCAATACTCAGGGGTTACTCCTGGCTCTGCACTCAGGAATTAGTCCTGGCAGTGCTCAGGGGACCATATGGGATGCTGGGAATCGAACCCGGGTCGGCCACATGCAAGGCAAACGCCCTACCCGCTGTGCTATCGCTCCAGTCCCTCCTTTGCCCATTTTTAAGTGGAATGTTTTGTTGTTGTCTCCTGTGTTTTTAAGCACTTACTGTTTGTCTTGTAACACTTTCCATAGTCTGGCTCACATTGGTATTATTTGTCTGTGTCTCTGTCTCACTTCCAGTTTGAATAAGCCCCCCAAATAAAGTCATAGCATTTATCTGTTCTCCTTGTAACCAAGTACAGGTATTTTTCCGTAGAAAACCGTAAATAAAAAATTTTCAACTAGATAGTAGAAGGTGGCATAAATATTAATTGAGCAAATACAAATGCCAGGTGTAGTCAAACTCCTCTGGCAAGTGGGGTGCCTGGCCAGGGTAGTTGATGGATGGTCCTGGGGAGCACTCGTTCAGAGAGTGTGGTTGGAAGTGCTTCTCCATGAGATATTGTGCCCATTCAAACAGTGCTCATATGCAGGAAGTAGATTGGGGCTAATGTTTCTTTAGTCTCCTCTCTGACTCCTTTCTGATAGCACTTCCCTTGAGACTTCCTTTTTTGGGGCTAACTAATTTGGGCCATTAGCTGGAGAGTTTAGATGTTACTTTGGGATGCTGGTGGGAGTAATCGTATAGATATGAACCCCTTTTCACCTTCTCCCCCTTCAGAAACTTCGGTTTTTGAGATCCCATGGGTAGTCTAGCATTGTTCTAAATGTCTCATAGCAACTCAGCTTGTGAAAAGAGACAGGGTTTTGTTGTTGCTTTTTAAACTTTGTTTGGGGGTCACACCCCATGCTGCTCAGGGCTTACTCCTGGCACTGTGTTCAGGGATCACTCTTGGGAGGTTCTGGGAACCATATAGGGTGGCAGGGACTGAACTCTGGTCAGCCACGTGCAAGGCAAGAGCCTTACCCTCTGTCCTATCCCTGACTTCTCAAAGTGTCAGTTTTAGCAAGTCATTATTAAGTAACTGTTCAGGTGTGCCAACCCACAACTCTGTAACCTCATTGCTGTGATGGCTAATACATGTGTTTTCTAGATTGAATTGTGATGTGTCCTCTGACCTTTTGGAAAAGGGTTGTGAGTGAGCCACTATGTCCTATTTTCCCAAAGTCGGTCTCTCTGCTTTAATGAATTACACTCCTGAAGTTTTAGTTGAGAACTTACATAACTCATGCTCTTGAAATAACCTTGAGCTTCTACTTATTTTCATGGCAACTACTTTGATAGGCATTAAACAAGTGCTCTCAAAGACTATCAAATTCCTTCACTTGAATCAAATACAGTTGCATTATTCTCAAATAACATTATTCTCAAACATCTTTGCTGCAAAATTGCTGAGTTTGAACTAAATCATCTGTAAAAAGAAAAAATCCTCCCTTCCCTACTTTTCCCCTTTTCCGCCAATTTTTGGCCACAACCAGGGTCCTGCACGATTGGTTGTGAAGCCCTGAAGATCATACCAGGCTCATAGACGGCAGTGCTTCTGTCATTGCATTACTGGACTTGTAAGATTGTGGGGGAGATCAGACTCCTCCTGATCCTCAGGACTGCAAGACAGCTGCTTTAACACTGAACACTCCCTGTACCCCTAGATTAATTTTTTTAATGTTAGGAGTAGCATGAACACATTTGTATCATTTAAAATTTATCTGATTAATTTTTAGTGACCTACTTGGATTGTATATTTTTCTAATGCTTGAGTACTCGTTAATAATATTAAATTCATTTTTGTAGTATATTCTATATTTGTCTTTGAAGGAATGTTTAGGAACTAAGAAGAACATATGCTTGTACATTTGGGGAGTTTGGAATCAGTTTCCTATAGATAGATGATCTGTGACAAATGATAAGTTTTGGGCCCATTGTACAGTCATTTCTAGCATGTTTTATTCTTTCATGTCACCTCTATGTGGGCCATCTACTTCACGAATCATGAAATCACGAAATCCCGTTAATCGTCGATTTCTCGAGCAGGCTCAGTAACCTCTCCATTCGTCCTATCCCTGAGATTTTAGAAGCCTCTCTCCACTCGCACTCGGCCTTTCCAATGATGTCGCATTGGAGACTCTTTCAGGGTCAGGGGAATGAGATCCAGCTTGTTACTGGTTTTAGCATATGAATACATTATGGGAAGCTTTCGAGGAGGCTGTCCCATGTGGGCAGGAAACTCTCCCAGAGGGAGAAGTAGGTTATAAGATATCAAGCGGCCTCAAAGCGGCTGCATGCTTCTGGGAGCTTGCTTTTAAGTCTCTGGATGTTGGCCCTTGATGGGATTACACACACCTGGGTTCCTCTGCCGGTATCTTCATGTGTGAGGCTTGTCCGAATGTGTGGAGAGGGGCCTTGAGCATGGCTGTGGCTAGGTTCCAGTTGTCTTTGGCCGCCGGGAGCTCTGCTTGGGGCGGGGAGAGAAGCTGGAGCCTACCCCCCGCCAAAGTGCCCTGGGGAAAGACAGCCAGGCGTGCATGTCACCTCTATGTGGGCCATCTATTTAGACATTTAATTTTATTTGATTAATTAGAAAAAATTATTGTATCATTCTGCGAGATTCTACCAGTTCAGAATTTTGCACGGCAGAGCAAAATTCGATATGCACATTTGATATGCCAAAAACAGTAACAATAATGGGCCTCATTACCCTTACCTGAACGCAACAGGGACAAATGGAGACATTATTGGTGCCTGCTTGAGCAAATCAATGAACAATGGGATGACAGTGATACAGTGATACAGTGATTGTATCATAGTTTAAGTACATGCTTACTGTGGTGTTAATGTTTCTAGTATTAATGTATAAAGTTTCTATGCCCACCATCATCAATGTTTCCGTGATCCATCATCACTGTCCCTAATTCACCCCTGGTCCAATCTTCATCTCCTTTCTCCCATCGCCCCCTCCTTTTGTGCCCCACCAACACACACACACACACACACACACACACACACCTATTAATGTTTTGTAATTCAAGGTCAATGTTTTGTCATTGTTCCATACTGTTTTTTTTTCCTTTGCTTTTTATTTTGGGGCTACCAAAATAACACCCAGCAATGCTTAGGGATTACTCAGGGCTGTGTTCTTAGGGATCACTCCTGGCAGAGCTCAGGGAACCATACAGGGTGCCAGGGATCAAGCCCAAGTTGGCTGCATGTAAGGCAAGTGCCCTATGCATTGTAATATCTCTCGAGCCTCTGTTTTTTCATTTTACCTCTCTCAGTTTCATGGGTAACAGATAATTTAGTGTTTATTCTCATTCTGGCATTTCACTTAACCTGATGCCCTCCAGTTTCATTTACTTTGCAATGAACTGCATGATTTCATCTATTCTTATAGGTGCATAGTATTTTGCTTGGTTTTTATATAGTATCCATAATTTCTTTATTCATTTACCTGATGCTGGACATTTGGGTTGTTGTGAATTATAATAAACATAGATGTGCATATGACCCAGTCATTCCACCTCTTGGAATCTACCCCCAATACAAAAATATTAATTTGAAAATATATGTGCTTATCTGTGTCCATAGTTATATATTTTAAATAGTTTAATTTTAAACAGAATGATAGGAGAAGATAAATGTATTGAATGGGAAGACAAATTTAATTTTAAGATAAATATTAATATTTTCCACTTTTTCACGTGTTGAAGATTTTTGTTTATTTGTACACATATATCCTAAAACATTTGAAAATGCCAAAGAACTGAAAATATAGGAATGAGACCATAGGTATTTGTTATACATATATATTGCTTATTATACCCATATTACTGAGAGGTTACTGGTGCCTGCTCGAGCAAATCGATGAGCAACGGGATGACAGTGGCAGTGACAGTGCCTCTTGTGGCAGGTTCCCCCAGGAAATCCATACACACATATACATATATATATATATATACATATATACATACACACATATATAATATATGTGGCCTCGCAGGGCACAGAGCAGACAAAGAAGAGCAGAGGGGATCTCTATGGATATACAAATATTAGTCATCCCAAATGTGTTCTGTCCTTTTTTTCTCACTCCCTTGTATCACAGAATGCCAGCACATATTAGGGCTCTAAAGAAGGGATACCTCAGTGGAGATGTCTGGTCAATTAATGTCTGATGAACATTATTAATGTATTAGCATAATGCGTATTATTTATATGAATAAAATATTGTTCATAACAGTAGAATCCATAATAGTGGTTCTGGATGCTACTTCTCCAGAAATTCTGAGCAGCCCAGATAAAATGTAACACAGAATCTTAGTTGTTTATAAACTTTTTTCCTCCAGGAGAAATATCAGGGTTGCCCTTAAATGCAGCTCAAGCCCTGCTTGCCTTCTAATTTCCTGATTTCACCTGGGAGGTTCTTCATCAGGATATATGCCTGAGATTTTCCAAAATGGAGTCCCTTCAGTGTGTGAGACCTGGACTAGGTTCTGGAGACACCAAGACAAAGAAGGCACACTTTCTTCTTTTTTTTTTTTTTTTTTTTTTTTTTTTATTTTATTTTTTATTTTTTTTTATTTTATTTTTTTTTTTTATTGAAAAATGCATTTTATTTATGGACTTTGCTGATTGTTTATTTATTTTTTTTTTTTTAATTTTAAATTTATTTATTTTTAATTAGAGAATCACCGTGAGGGTACAGTTACAGATTTATACACTTTTGTGCTTATACTTCCCTCATACAAAGTTTGGGAACCCATCCCTTCACCAGTGCCCATTCTCCACCACCTGTAAACCCAGTGTCCCTCCCACCCTCCCCAATCCCATCTCCCCCCCACCCCACCCTGCCACTGTGGCAAGGCATTCCCTTCTGTTTTCTCTCTCTAATTAGCTGTTGTGGTTTGCAATAAAGGTGTTGAGTGGCCGCTGTGCTCAGTCTCTAGCCCTCATTCAGCCCGCAACTCCCTTCCCCCACATGGCCTTCGACTACAATGTAGTTGGTGATCGATTCTCTGTGTTGACCTTTCCCCGGAACGTGAGGGCAGCCTCGAAGCCATGGAGTCAACCTCCTGGTACTTATTTCTACAGTTCTTGGGTGTTAGTCTCCCACTCTGTTATTCTAAATACCATAGATGAGTGCAATCTTTCTATGTCTGTCTCTCTCTTTCTGACTCATTTCACTCAGCATGAAACTTTTCATGCCCATCCACTTAACTACAAAATTCTTGACCTCCTTTTTTCTAACAGCTGCATAGTATTCCATTGTATAGATGTACCAAAGTTTCCTCAACCAGTCATCCGTTCTGGGGCATTCGGGTTTTTTCCAGATTCTGGCTATTGTAAACAGTGCTGCGATGAACATACATGTGCAGATGTTGTTTCGATTGTACTTTTTTGCCTCTCTGGGATATATTCCCAGCAGTGGTATTGCTGGGTCAAATGGGAATTCAATATCTAATTTTTTGAGAGTCGTCCAAATTGTTTTCCAGAAGGGCTGAACCAGTCGGCATTCCCACCAGCAGTGAAGAAGGGTCCCTTTCTCCCCACATCCTCTCCAACAGCGGTTGCTTTTGTTCTTTTGGATGTGTGCTAGTCTCTGTGGTGTGAGGTGGTATCTCAAAGTTGTTTTGATCTGCATCTCTCTGATGATTAGTGATGCAGAGCACTTTTTCATGTGCCTTTTGGCCATTCGTATTTCTTCCTTGGTAAAGTTTCTGTTCATTTCTTCGCCCCATTTTTTGATGGGGTTGGATGTTTTCTTCTTGTAGAGTTCAACCAGTGCTTTATATACCATTGATATCAACCCCTTATCTGATGGGAATTGTGTAAATATCCTTTCCCATTCTGTGGATAGTCTTTGTATTCTGGTCACTGTATCTCTTGCGGTGCAGAAGCTTTTTAGTTTAATGTAGTCCCATTTGTTGATCTCTGTTTTTACTAGATTGCTTAGTTCCGTGTCACCTTTGAAGATACCTTTATCTTCAATATCGTGGAGGGTTTCGCCAACCTTGTCTTCAATGTACCTTATGGTTTGTGGTCTAATGTTGAGGTCTTTAATCCATTTTGATCTGACTTTTGTGCATGGTGTCAGGTCAAGGTCTAAACCCATTTTTTTGCATGTGGTTGTCCAGTTGTGCCAGCACCATTTGTTAAAGAGGCTTTCCTTGCTCCACTTCACATCTCTTGCTCCCTTATCAAAGATTAGATGGTCATACATTTGGGGTTGTGTGTAGGGATATTCCACCCTGTTCCATTGGTCTACGGCTCTGCCTTTGTTCCAGTACCATGCTGTTTTAATTGTTACTGCTTTGTAGTAAAGTTTGAGGTTGGGGATGGTGATGCCTCCCATCATCTTTTTCCCAAGAATTGTTTTAGCTATCCTTGGACGTTTGTTATTCCATATGAATTTTAGGATTGCTTGATCCATTTCTTTGAAGAATGTCATGGGTATATTTATAGGGATCGCATTGAATCTGTATAACGCTTTAGGGAGTATTGCCATTTTGACAGCATTGATTCTCCCTATCCACGAGCAGGGTATATGTTTCCATTTCCTCATGTCCTCTTTAATTTCATGGAGTAGCGTTATGTAGTTTTCTTTGTAGAGGTCTTTTACTTCCTTGGTTAAGCTGATTCCGAGGTACCTGATTTTCTGGGGCACGATTGTGAATGGGATTGCTTTTTTCATGTCCCTTTCCTCTGCCTCATTGTTTGCATATATGAAGGCCATGGATTTTTGGGTATTGATTTTGTAGCCTGCAACTTTACTGTATAAGTCTATTGTTTCTAAGAGTTTCTTAGTAGAGGTTTTAGGCTTCTCTAGATATAGTATCATGTCGTCTGCAAATAGTGAGAGTTTGATTTCTTCCCTTCCTATCTGGATGCCCTTAATCTCTTTTTCTTGTCTAATAGCTATCGCAAGTACTTCCAGTACTATATTGAAGAGGAGTGGTGAGAGTGGGCATCCTTGTCTTGTGCCCGATCTCAGAGGAAAGGCCCTTAGTTTTTCCCCGTTGAGGATAATGCTTGCCGTAGGCTTGTGATAGATGGCTTCGACTATCTTGAGGAAAGTTCCTCCAAACCCCATTTTGGCGAGGGTTTTCATCATGAAAGGATGTTGGATCTTGTCAAATGCTTTCTCTGCATCTATTGATATGATCATATGGTTTTTATCTTTACTTTTGTTGATATGCTGGATTATGTTGATTGATTTCCGAATGTTAAACCATCCTTGCATCCCTGGGATGAATCCCACTTGGTCGTGATGTATGATCTTTTTGATGAGTTGTTGGATCCTATTTGCTAGTATTTTGTTGAGGATCTTCGCATCGGTGTTCATCAGGGAAATTGGTCTGTAATTTTCTTTCTTAGTGGTGTCTTTGTTTGCTTTTGGTATTAGGGAGATATGTGCTTCATAGAAACTGTTTGGGAGAGTTCCTGTTTTTTCAATTTCCTGGAAAAGTTTGAGGAAAACAGGCAATAGGTCTTCTTTAAATGTTTGGAAGAATTCGCCAGGGCACACTTTCTTCTTAAAAGAGTTTAAAGTTTGACATTGGTACCAGGCCTTCCAAATCAGCATGCTGTAAATTGTTATAGACAGGAAGGCTTCATAAAGAAGGTTAATCTTGAAATGTGGATAGATATAGGCCCACCACAGAGATACTGCAAAGTTCAGCTTCAGCATGTATCATAAAAATGTAGGTCTCACAAACTTTTTTTCGTTTGCCTGTGCACATAAAAGTTATGTTTATACTATGCTGTGGTCTGTTAAGTGTGCAGTAGCATTTTGTTTAAAACCACACACAGAACTTTATTACTTTATTAATTATTTATTTCTTATTACTTTATACTTTATTTTAATACTTTATTTATTTATTTATTTATTTAAATACTTTATACTTTGGGCTGGAGCGATAGCACAGTGGTAGGGCGTTCGCCTTTCACACGGCCAACCCGTGTTCGACAACTCTGCCCCTCTCGGAGAGCCCGGCAAGCTACCGAGAGTATCTAGCCCGCACGGCAGAGCCTGCCAAGCTACCTGTGACGTATTGGATATGCCAAAAACAGTAACAATAAGTCTCACAATGAGAGACGTTAGTGGTGCCCGCTCGAACAAATCGATGAGCAACGGGATGACAGTGACAGTGAATACTTTATACTTTAATACTTGATTGCTAAGAAATACTAATCATGATCTGAGTCCTGAGTGAGTTTATTTTTTTTTGCTGTTTGAGAATCTTGATTTGATGGTGGTAGTGACTGCCGAAGGTGGGGGTGGCTGAGGATATTTTAGGAAATTACATTTCACTGAGATTCCTCTTATCAATTGACCTTTCTTTCCTGAAAAATTTCTTTGTGGCATGTAAATGCTGTTAATTATCATTTTACCAAAAATGACACTTCCTTCAAGCTGGAGTAAGTTCTCTCAAACATTGCCCCTTCTTTTTACAATTAAAAAAATTTACTCAGAGAACCATGATTTACAAAGTTATTGCCACTTGAGTTTTATGCATAAGATATTTCAACATAAATCTCATCAGTGTCAACTTCCCTCCCTCAGTGTTCCTTCCCCCATGCTCCCTCCTGCCCACACTCCACTCCCACCTGCCTCTTTGACAGGCATATGTCAAAGTATTATGGTTGTAGTTTAAACATTATGTTTTCAGTATCATTGAGTCTGTGCTTTGATATAATATAGTTGTACTGTTCTCTCTCATCACCAATTTAACAGAAATATCTGACCCCTCTCCACCCATTACTTCCCTTCCTCTTCTTCCCTCCCCCTACCTTTTTGATTTATTTCCTTCTCTGTTTTTTTTCTCTCTTTATTTGGGGGCCAAAACTAACCTATGTATTTCCCTCTTTGAATCGACTGTTGGACTAGAGCTGTTACAGACTGGATTCCACGGGACATCAGAAGACCTCGTGGCTGCCCTCCAACTAGATGGTCAGATTTCTTTGTCAAATCTCTGAATGAATGATTTGAGGCTCTTTCTGTTCCTGGAGCGAGCAGGTATCATTGGGCTACACTAGCTCTCGACAGGGACAAATGGAGATCTTACTGGTGCCCACTCGAGCAAATCGAAGATCAACGGGACTACAAGTGATACAAGTGATTTTCCTCTTTAATACATTACATTCCTCATCCAGTTATTCTGTATCCCACAGATAAGTGAGATGACCCTGTTTTTGTCTTTTTCTTCTGGCTTGCTTAACTCTATATGATATCTCCGAGTTCCAACCAGGTTACAGAAAATTGCATGATGTCATTGTTCCTTGCAGATGCATAATGCTCTATTGTGTATATATAACACATTTCATAATTCATTCATCTGTTGTTGGATACCAAGTTAATTCCATATCTTAGGTACTGTACTCAGTGCTGCAATGAATACTGGTCATGTGCATTTAAATGAGTGTTCTTCTGTCCTGGGGATAGATGCTCAACACTGGAATTGCTGACTCCAATGGCAGCTGAATTCTTGTGTTGGGATTCGAAGTGGCAGTTCAGCAGGGTTGGTTGTCCTTGACCATGTGAAGGTAGCTCTGGGAATTGAGCTTCAGGCCTTATGCCTGCCAGGCAGGTGTTTCACTACTAACCTATACTTCCAGGCCTTATAGATGGCTTCTTTCCTTCACCCTCAGGAACCAATCTCTGCTAGCTTTGAACTGTTCTTCTGCGTCTTCTTCATAGGGGTGCAGTCAAGGTTTTGCCTGACAGGAATACTATGGTTAGATTGATACTTTGTGCAGAACACTCAAGCCCTTTCAATATCAGCAGTGCAGTGGTTTGCTTTCTTGTTACTTGGGTATTCACTGGAATAGCATGTTTAAGAAGTCTTCCTTTGCACTTCAAATCATTTGTTGAGCTGTATGGCATCAGAGACCCAACTATTAGCCAATCTCAGCATTTGACATGCCTTCCTGACTAAGCTGAATAGTATTTTATCTTTTGATTTAAAGTGAGAGTTGGGTAACCCTTCCTTTCATTTGAACACTTCAAAGGCTAATATAAGGTTATTAGTTGACCCAATTTTATTATTGTTGTATCTCAGGAAATAAGGTGGCCTGAAGAGAAGGAGAAAGATGTAAGGCTGGTCCATTGGTAGAATAGTCAGAACATAATAGTTTATGAATTAAGTTTGCTATCTTATGTAGGCACTATTCATGGCAATCCCGAACAGTTGTAGAAGTCGCATTAAAGATCATTGACCACTTCATAGGCGATCATGGGAAGGGGGCAGTACCGGCTTGCCCTCGGCCCAGATAAGATCCAGAGATGCTGCTCACGAAACAGACCCTCTGCTCCTAGAGAGAGAACAAAAGGGAATACCCTGCCATAGTGGCAGTGTGGGGTGGGGGGAGACGGGACTGGGGAGGGTGGGAGGGATGCTGGGTTTACTGGTGGTGGAGAATGGGCACTGGTGAAGGGATGGGTTCTCGAACTTTGTATGGGGGAAACATGAGCACAAAAATGTATAGATCTGTAACTGTACCCTCACGGTGATTCGCTAATTAAAAATAAAAAAAAAGGAAAACAGAAAACCCCCCAAAAAACAGAGCCTCTGCTCCTAAAGACTATGATCTAAGAGGTCTTCTAACCCATTTTGGCACCCAGAGAGGCTTCTTACAGAAATGCATCTAGACTGTGAACTGAACTGAAACATCAGAAATCCCAAACTGCGCGGCCACTGTTGGGGCTGTGCGAGCTCATAGAATCTTCATTCTCAGCAATGAAAAGAAATTATTAAATGATGCCTTTTCAGCAGGCCTGATTGTTGGGGGAAAATTACAAACAATAATAATGAGTTCTCTATTGAAATATTGAATGTATTCAAAGTATAGAGAATAAAATGAAGATCATTAGCTACTTAAGTGGGGGCTGGGTGGGGGGTATATTGGGGTTCTTGGTTGTGGAACATGTGCACTGGTGAAGGGATGGGGTTTCAATTATTATATGATTGAGACTTATGCCTGAAAGCTTTGTATTTTTTTTTCACGGTGATTCAATATAATAAAATAAATTTTTTTAAAAAAAGATCATTGACCACAGATTGCTATCATAGATTAAAAAATACTGAAAAAGGTTTAAGGATTGCCAGAATGACCAAACTATGACACAGAGATACAAAGTGAGCACTTGCTGCTGGGAAAGTGGTGCAAGACCAAATTGTTCGAAAGGCAAGGTTGTTCTAGACCATCAGTTCATAAGAAATGCCATATCTATATAGCCTAAAAACATGGAGTGAAATTAGATGAGGTACTGTGCACTCTAAGTGAGCAATCATCACAGCAACACTCAGAGGCTGGACATGAGCTGATATGCCTCAAGACTGTATTGGACAGCTTCAGACCTATGTCTTCGCCAGGTCAATCAAGGCATGCGCAAGTCATGTTTCTAGCATGACTTTCTTATTTGGAAGGACGCTAGTAGCAGAGGGACACGAGAAACAGAACCCCACATTCTCCTCCCTTTTATACCAGCTAGTATATTTCGACATTTGTAGGAATTACAGCAGTATCTGCAGTGTTGCAGCCTTCTAGATTGACTATAGAAAATGGAGTGATGGTTTAGCTTTCTATTGGCTGGGAATGGTGCCATCAGAGGTCTCTTTGTGTGAGCCATTGTCTGTTCCTAGGTCTGCCCATGTTGAATAGCAAGAGCAAACAATTAATATCTATACTCACACTGCCTCTGAAGATATTAAAGTTGATTTTCAATACACTGATTTTTGAACTTAGATATTACCTGTTTAATGGCAAATCCTAGTACAGTTGTCAAAATTTATTGGGGGAAAATGGTTGCTCTCTGTGATCATGTTTTGGGATCAGTGAAATGTACAGAGCTACTTGTGGTTTTGGGTCTAATCTTTTAAAAATCCATAGTTTATCACGGTGCCTTCATTTCTAAGCAACACTGCATCCTGAGCTCCTAGCCATCATTCTCTGCACCACCTGGCCAAGCATTGCCAGGAGTAGCCCCCGAGCACCAATGAGGAGGAGTGCTTTTAAGCAGCTCCCCGCCACCCCCCCCCCCCACCAAACACCAATGTACAAGATATAGTCTAACCTTCTTCTAGATTGGTACCTCCTTTTCTAGTGGATTGTTTGAGTAAAGTGGATGGCATTTTTCTAATTTGGCTCTGAAACTATCAACAACCAATATTTTAAATGACAAGGATACTGAAACTTGAGTGTTCAAGAAACTTATTCAAAGTTTCACAGTTTTTGAAGTTTGGAGCCAGGATTCCCTGAACCCACACAGCATTGAGCTCTGTAGAAGGTATTCAGTAAATGTTTGTTAAATGAATAAATGAATGAATGGATTGTCAGTCTTGTTGGAATGTCCAATCCACAGAAGAATTTATTGGGTGACTGCAGCTGAACAGAAGACTTATATTTTCAGGTATGTTTTTCTGAACAAGTTTCTAGGATGTAAATGCCCTTTAATAATAGGTCCCTAGTTCAATATATTTGAGCCTGAAAAGCAGCTACGTGCTGGGAGGGTGAGGGCTGGTGTATATTCACAGACACCCTTAAATAAAGATTCCCTATATGTTTAAATTTCTTTTCCAGAGGAAAAAGTTGTCTTAGAGTTGGAGATATGTCTTAACTCTTTTTATTAGGAGTTGTATATGTGTGTGTGGGGGTGCTTTCACATAGTGCTCAGGTGGCCCAGGCACTGTTTCCAGGGATTCTTGGCTGACCTGGCCAGCTGTTCAGTGAGAGTCCCGAGGCGGCAGGGCTGCTCTACTCCTGGAATAGGACTAGGAGCAGGCAAGTGCCTTAACCCAGCCACTGTCTCTCCAGCCTTAGCTTTTCTTCTTTTTTTCTTTTTCTTTTTGTGTCACACCCAGCTGTGCTCAGAGGTTATTCCTGGCTCTTCACTCAGGAATTACTCCTGGCAGTGCTTGGGGAACCATATGGGATGCTGGTGATTGAACTCCGGTTGGCCACGTGCAAGGAAAACGCCCTACCCGCTGTGCTATTGTTCCGGCCCCAAAGCCTCAGCTCTTCTAAGCAAATTCTCTCTCACATTGTTCATAAGGAGGAAATAGGTAATGGGAAGATGTTAGGCTGAGGAGCATGGATGAAGGAAGATTTCCTTGGGATTTTTGTGTTTATATCTTTTATAATCTCCCATGCTCTTTGGTGGAAGAGACTAATGGAATGTTCAGAATGTCATTTTATTTTATTTTATTATTAAATATTTTTTTTTTATTAGTGAATCACCTTGAGGTACAGACTTACAAACTTTCGTGCTTATGTTTCAGTCATACAATGGTCGAGTACCCATCCCTCCACCAGTGCCCATTTTCAACCACCAATGGTCCCAGCATCCCTCCCACCCCCCCATTTCCCCCTCACCCCGCCTCTGTGGCAGGGCATTCCCTTTTTCTCTCTCCTTTTGGATGTTGTGGTTTGCAGTAGAGGTATTAAGTGGCCATCATGTTTGGTCTATAGTCTACTTTCAGCCCGTATGTATCTCCCATCCCCAATAGGCCCTCCTAGCACCCTTTACTTGGTGGTCCTTTCTCTATCTGAGTTGCCTTTTTCCCCAGCATGCAAGGCCTGCTTCTAAACTGTGGAGTAATCCTCCTGGTACTTATCTCTACTGTTCTTGGGTGTTAGTCTCCCATTTTGTTATTTTATATCAGAATGTCATTTTAAAGAGTGACACACGATTAGTAACATTTTGATATTTTTCACTTATTATTGGAGAAACCTGAATTTTGTCAGCTAGTTTTTCTTTTTTCCTCTTCCCCAGAATGTGACTGGCTTTGTGATTCACCTCTAGGTCTTTGGGTAGACAGCCTCCCTCTAAAGGAGAGGAATGTGCATGGTCTGGACAGGCCGGCCTTTCCCCTTGCCATTCATCATGTGCCATGAAATTGTATTCCTTGGTTAGCCCATTAGCCAGGAGACCCATGGGTCACAGGTCCCATGACTGATGTGGGGTCCTTCTGAATAAGCTCTGAGAGGCTTGCTCTCTTGCCTTCTCTTTTAAAACTTTTTAAAAAATACAATTTTTTTTCACTTAGTTTTAAAATTAAAAAAATTCTCATCTTGGGGCTGGAGTGATAGCACAGCGGGTAGGGCCTTTGCCTTGCACGCGGCCGACCCGGGTTTGATTCCCAGCATCCCATTTGGTACCCCAGCACCGCTAGGGGCAATTCTTGAGTGCAGAGCCAGGAGTACCTCTGTGCAATGCCGGGTGTCACCCAAAAACAAAACAAAACAAAACAAAAATTCTCATCTTCCTTTCCTCTTGGTCACTGAAGTGACTGCAGTCATTAGGGGTCGAACTCAGGCCTGCTGAGGGACCCGCAAGGGTCTCCCACTAGCTTGCCTGTTGACAGTGTGCACAGGCTGTATTTGCTCTGGGTCGGGGGCGGGGTGACTGGAGTGCTCACATGTGGGCTCACCAAAGGCCAGACTTGCTGGCTGAGGCATTCTCTCTTCTATTTCTGCTGTTGCTGTTGAGGTGCTCATCAGGGACTGTGCTTTTGGGAATGCTTCTACCCGCCTATCCATGATGGTGCTGGGAATTGTTTGCTGTGCCAGGGAGCACAAACAGCAGAGCTATCAGGCTCAAATGGAATCCTCAGGGATTTGAACTTGTGACCATATGCCTCCAACACAGGCTCTTTAAGCTCCTGGGCTATTCTGACTCTTTTAAAACTTCTTACAGACCTGTCAATAATCTAAGTGGGCAGACTGGATTGGGTTTATTATATATAAAAACTGTAGCATGTTTTTTATAAAGATTGAATCACTATGATAAATATGTGTATATATATACAGTTACAAAGTTGTTCATGATTGAGTTTCAGTTGTGCAATGTCCCAACACCTGTTCCTTCACCAGTGTTCATTTCCCACCACCAATGTCCCCAGTTTCCCTTCCGCCCACACCACAGTCCCTTCCATGTCTCTGAAGCCTGCCTCAATGGCAGACACTTTTCTTCTCTCTTTACCCCCCTATCTTCTCTCTCTCTCTTTCTCTCTCTCTCTCTCTTTCTCTCTCATATTTTCTTTTTGGTACTCTGGTTTGCAATACTATTACTGAAAGGGTATTGTGCATATCCCTTTACATCCTTTCAGCACTCAGTTTTTGTCCAGAGTGATCATTTCTGATATCATTATTATAGTGGCCCCTTCTCTGTCCTAACTGCACTCTCCCTTCTCTTTGTGGCAATCTTCCTACCATGGACCAGCCCTTGATTCTATGTATGTGGGCATTTTTCACATACTATGCTGCTGTTGTTGTTGTTGTTCTATATCCTACAAATGAGTGCAATCATGCTGTGTCTGTCCCTCTGCCTCTGACTGATTCCGCTCAGCATGAAACTCTCTATGTCCACCCATGTATAAGCAAATTTATTTCATGACTTTATTTGTCCTAGCAGCTCTAGCAGGGTTTTTTTTCCTTGTAGCTCTTTGTAAAGTTTCTTTTCAATTGTATTTTAGACATTTAGTATTCTTATTCTCATTTAGTGTTCTTTTCATGGTGTGTGTGCGTGTGCGTGTGCATGTGTGTAAGTGTGTGTGCGTGTGCATGTGCATGTGTGTGTGTGTGTGTGTGTGTGTGTGTGTGTGTGTGTAAGTGGAGTCTCAGCATGATCTGTTCATCCAGAAGCCATTTCCTACACTACTCTGCTGTGCAGGCCTGATGGTTTAGTTACTTGAGCCCTTTTGCCATGATGAAGTGCTGTTTGTGTTTGGGGTCCCCAGGCCTGCCTCCAGTGAAGCTGGGAATGTTTCCTTTCTTATAGGTAGCAAATCTAAGAGTAACTTCATCCTTATTTAATCTCATGAGATTAGCCAATCCTATAATTTTTTAAATAAGAAATATTTTATTGAATCACCGTGAAAAAAATTACAAAGCTTTCAGGTTTAAGTCACAGTCAAATATTGATTAAACCCCCATCCCTTCACCAGTGCACATGTTCCACCACCAAGAACCCCAATACACCCCCCTCCCACTTACCCCCACCTAAGTAGCTAATGATATTCCCTTTATTCTCTATATACTTTGAGTACATTCCATATTTCCATACAGAACTCACTATTATTGTTTGGAAATTTTCCCCAACAATCAGGCCTGCTGAATAGGCATCATCTAATAATTTCTCTTCATTGCTGAGAGTGAAGACTCTGAATCCGCGTGGCCGCAGGGGTTTCTAATATTTTAGCTCAGTTCACAGTCAAAATTCATGGCTGCAAGAATCCGCTCTGGTGCCAAAATGGGTTAGGAGACCTCAGGATCACAGTCTTTAGGCGTGGAGGGTCTGCTTCTTGTGCCGCGGCTCCGGATCATCTCTGGGCGGAGGGCGTGCCAATAACGACCCCCCTCCCAGGACCACCTACAGGCTACATCACTAAAGAAAGTCCTACCTCCAGGTTGAGGGGTTCTTAGAGGGTGGCTCTCACCACGTGGATGCTGCCGCTGCCGCCATTTTCGCTCAGAAAAACGGGGCGGAGAGGGAAAATCCCTCCCCGGGCTGCACGAGGTTGTAGCTCGGTTCATAGTCAAAATGCATGGCTGCAAGAAGCCGCTCTGGTGCCAAAATGGGTCCAATCCTATAATTTAACCTAAGATATTTGTCTGTAATGTAGTATAGGTGATTTGGAGAAAACGTCCTAGATGCATGGCCATAGGAGACAGGCAGAGTCTGCTTTACTCTTAAATTTTTTTTTATTAGTCACTATGAAATGACAAAGTTATTCATGATTGGGTTTCAGGCTTACATTGTTTCAGCACCAGGCCACCAGTGCCCACTTCCTTCCACTAACATCTTATTTCCCACCGAATCTCCCACCCACCAGTCTGCCTCTGTGAGGGGCACTTCTTAAGAATATGTTTTCGTGAGATGAGATCCGGAGCAGCCATGCATGACACGGCCCCTCTGCTCCTTAAAGACTATGATCCGCGAGGGCTACTAACCCATTTTGGCACCCAGAGACTCATAGAAATGCATCTAGACTGTGAGCTGAGCTACGACCCCATGCCGCCCGGGGACAGGGAAGGATTTTCTCTCCCAACGCTTTCTTTCTATGGGGAAGATGGCAGCGGCAGCAGCACCAGTGCCCACGTGGCATCCGCCATTTTTTAGGACTCACAACCCAGAGGTACTAACTTGTTGTGACGTGGCGAGCAAGAGATCATGGAATGGGGGGTGTTACCGGCATGCCCTTGGCCCAGATGAGATCCCGAGCAGCTGCGCACGACACGGCCCCTCTGCTCCTTAAAAACTATGATCTGGGAGGGCTACTAAACCATTTTGGCACCCAGAGAACCTATAGAAATGCATCTAGACTATAAACTGAGCTAAAACAACAGAAATCCAATCCCTATAATCTTCATTCTCAGCAATGGAAAACAAACTATCAGATGATGCCTTTTCTTTATTGGTTTTATTGTTGGGGTAAAATTCCAAATAATAATAGTCAGTTCTCTGTTGAAATATTGAATGTATCCAAAATATAGAGAGAATAAAGTGAAGATCATTGGCCACTCAGGTGCAGGGTGTGGGTGGGAGGGGGGTATATTGGGGTTCTTAGTCGGGGAACAGGGGCACTGGTGAAGGGATGGGGGTTTGATCATTATATGACTGAGACTTAAACCTTAAAGCTTTGTAACTTTTGTCATGGTGATTCAATAAAATATTTTTTTTAAATATGTTTTTGCATTGTGGTTTGCTGTACTGTTGCCAGTAGGCTTTTGTACATGACACTTTACCCCCTTTCTTCTGCTTTACTCCCGTCAACCTTGGCACTTTGGTATCTATAGCCAAAGTTGAGCCCATGGCAGTGACTGAGTGATCTAGATGATCTTATGTCTAGTGGTTAAAAACCTTTAAATTAAGAAGATCTAACCATTGCAAGCCATAATGCCCATAAGTAGAAAGAGAGAGAGAGTAAGAGGGTAATTGTCTACCATAGGGGAGGGGGGCACGGGTTGGCCGAGGGTCTGGGGAGGGATACTGGGGACATTGGTGGTGGAAAATATGCATTGGTAGAGGGACTGGTGTTTGATCATTGTATGACTGGAACTCAAACAAGAAAGTTTTGTGACTATAACTCACCGTGATTCAATTAAAAAAATAAGAAAAAAACAAAGGAAAAATATCTAACCACTCAAGGATGTAAATGAGAGGAAGACAACAAAAAGGAAGTGTATTAAATTATTTACTGATCATTAGGCACATTTATTCTTGACATTCTCAAGTATCCATTTGGACTTCTAAAATGTCTTTCAAAAAGTTTGCAGTATTTTACACATGATCTGACCATTTAAATTCAGTTTGGACTGAGAGTAAGAAAATGGAGAAAATGGAAATTTTTATATAGTATCACTTGTAGTATCACTTGTAGTCCTGTTGATCTTTGATTTGCTCGAGCGGGCGCCAGTAATATCTCCATTTGTCCCTGTCTCGAGCTAGTGTAGCCCAGTGATACATGCTCGCTCCAGGAACAGAAAGAGCCTCAAATAGTTCATTCAGAGATTTGACGAAGAAATCTGACCATCTAGTTGGAGGGCGGCCACGAGGTCTTCTGACGTCCCGTGGAATCCAGTCTGTAACAGCTCTAGTCCAACTGTCATCTCTGAATCGCATTACATGACCGGCCCATCTGATTTTTGATGCCTTGGCAAACGAGACAGCATCCCTGATTTTTGACCGTCGATGGAGGTCAGAACTCCGGATTCCTTCTCTCACTTGAGTGAGACATGATATTCCCAGCATAGCTCTTTCGATATGTAGTATACAGAGTCAAAAAATATAATACAGACAAAATGCAATTCCTTATATTTAGAATCTGAAATTTGTCATCTCTGCTAGGTGAGCATCAGGAGGTGAGAAAGTGTACTTTCATTTCTGAGATATTCTTCAGAACCTCTGAGATGTTCCTTTCACCTTGAGCTAAAGAGAATGGAACATTCTGATCTCCATTGTGTTTCTCATTTACATTATCAGGTTATTCAAGTGACTGTAAATCATTGAAAGTAGAGACACTGAGCCTTTACACAAGTAGTGGCTAATTCTGATCATCTATCCACATCTAATCTCCTTGTGGACAATTATGATCAGCTAACTACTATTTTGAATTACCTGGTACCTGATTAAGTAAAATATTACTATTAATCAAAGCTCATCAAAACTTTTAAAGCTATTAATGGTTACAAGCAAGTGAAATATCTAATTCCGGAAGTAAATGGCTAATGAATTTTTCCCTTTATTAGCATATAGCCACCATATACATGTGTTACTATCAATGTATAAATAGGATTAATATGCTTGCATTTTTCCTAAGAGCTGGAATACAGGATATATATTATATATACCTGAAACATCATCACATACTGCCATTGTGACACAGCCCTATATATGGATATTAAAATTTTAGTGGCTGACTCCATGTTTCTGAAGTGAATTGGACATTTTCCAGAGGCTGACATGGTAACATATTTATTATGTTGACAAGGTGCACCACAATCTTCTTCCTTTATAAAGTTCACAGGCCTTTCCTGTTGCCTTTTCCTGAATGACCCTGAAGGTCCACATGTTCTTTCAGGAGGGAGTTGGTCATACTCCTTTGAAAGTCCATCTGATTGCACCTTCATTGTTATCACATCAGTTTGAGCCTTAGAAAGGGCATCTGATGTCTTCTTTAGTTCCATTTGCAGTCTTTCCTGGTCTTCTAAGAGTTTTCTGTTTTCTTATTCCAAATATATGATTTATATTATTAATGCCTTTTGACAGTAGGTTGAAAGAAAATATGAAAATTTAAGTTGCTTATTATTTTACTTTGAACACTCTGAAAAAACCCATCTTAATGTTCCAAATCATTAAACTAGATTATTTCAGCAGTCATTTTTTTCTGGAATCTTGGATTTATGGTTTATGGTTTTTGGGATATGCTAGCAATGCTCAGGGGTTACTCCTGGCTCTGTGCTCAGAATTACTCTTGGCAGGGATTAGGGAACCATATGGGATGCTGGGTATTGAACTTGACTCGGCTGCTTATAAGGCAAATGTCCTACCTGATATACTGTCTCTCCAGCCCTATGGTAAGATTTTTTTCCATTTGAGAAAATGGACTCTTGAAATTCAAGAAATTTGGTATTTTTTTAACCTTAGAAATTCTTGAAATTCTGAAATTCTGAAATGAACTGTTTGATTTGTTGTTAAACCACTTGACGGTTCTAATGGTTGCTAGACAGGGAATAGTTTTTTTTTTTTTAACAAGTTCATGCCCACCCTCCTCAAAGGAGCTTCTTTCTCTGGAACTAGTGCCTCTGTGAATCCATCTGATCAAACCTAAGGAGCGGGTGTATATTTGCAAGATGAAGAACATTTGGGAAGAGTGGTGTCGCCACTCTTGTAGTTGAGAGGCTTTTCTCTTTCTCTTTCCCCAGTAAAATTTTTGTGTCCTCAAGTCCAAGACAAAATGCCTAACAGGAATTGTTTTTACTCTGAAGAGGCAAATAATAATAAAAAAAGCTATTATTAGAAATGATGTTTTAAAACGCATCGTACAAAGGCTTCAGAATGTTCTGGGGATGATGAACAAAACAATCTACTGATTGTTTTGCTCCATTTGTACTCACTTTGCAGTCTTGTTTGTACCTTTATTTAGTACAGTGAATACTTATCGAAGGACTCATGCCACTGAGATCTGGAAGATAGGTCATTAGAACTGGGAGATTTTCGTCATTATTGGATGAAACCACTGTGGTCCAGGGAGGTGGTCTGCATGAGGTCAGATTTTAAAGTGGTGCCTTTGTCTTCTTATTATTTCACCCTGCCTTAGTCAGCCAAGATTCATTCATTTGTACAGTTCACATAGAAAAGTTATAAGGGTTGGGACAGTGTTCTCTGGGTTTTAACCTCTGGAATTTAGTTATAAAGAAAGAAGGAATTAATATATATTTTTTATATTTGGAGGTCAGGGAGAACTTAATGGTCAAGGACATACATACTTTGTGTGAACAAGGACTGAATTCCATCCTTAGTACCAGATGGACCCATGAACACAGCTGGGTGTAGCTCTGGTGGCCATGGAGCACCACAAGGATGGCCAGGGGTAGGGGGGTCCCCAACACTACTGACCTAAGAAGAAGAGCATGGTCGGGCCCAAGTATCAAGCCATCAGGCCTGGCTGACTGAATATTACTAGGAAGGGTCCTGGAATGTTGGTTCCCTGAATGTTGCTTGGTAGGCCAAGATTTGAAAAGTAGTATAGTATGTAGAAAGTATCCCTATAAAAGTATTATAATATGTAGAAGACAGAGGAATCATAGGTAACATCCTAGAGCCTGCAGGCAATCATCTGGAAAACCATATGGTATAAATTTGAACTGACAGTGAGTGGCATTTTTCTGAACAAGTCTTCCTTGGTATATTGGAAGTCAGAGTTACAAATATATGCTCCATGTCTGAGCATGCTTGTGAAAAATTGAGCATTGTATATGCCTCTTAGAAATTCTCACGTGATATTAGTTTTTTTTAAAGATTCTGAGAATTCCCATAGTAGAGGAACATATTGAACTCTAGCAGGAATTTACAAATTTTTTGAGCAATAGAATCTCTAGAAGTTTTCTAGACTGGTGCTATATGAATCCAAATTGAGAAATATGGATTTGGGAACTCTGAGGGTGGTGAATGGGGTGAGAGGTCAGCATAGCTAAGGAGAACATTTCAGAATGAGAAGGTGTATTTACACAGAGAAGAACAGGGATAAGAAGCAGGCCTGGCACTCTGTAAATCAGAAGGTTTGATTCCACTGTCAGTCAAGGGCCAACCCAACAAGACACATGGTGGAGGGTCAAGAGAAAGAGCTTTGTTGGCAACATCTCTGAAGATTGGTAGATAGTGGACTCATATCCTCAGAGCAACCTTTTGCCTGCATGATCACAACAAGCAGTTTACATAGAGAAAGAAAACAGGGAATTACATTTTTCAGTCTGGTGGGCTATAGGCTGGTCGGTGCCAGGCTAACACTTACATTCCCTCAGGGTCTGGTCCCTGAGGGATACTTCAATGTGACAGTCTGTAAGGATTTCTGATTAAGGTTTCCATCCTTTTCTGATTAAGGTTTCTATTCTAATCGTTGGAAAAGATTAGGGGAATATTATCAACATTTTCAACTCTCCATGAAAGAACACATTTTCTGGAAACTAATACTGAATTCATCTTTTATTTTTTTGGTCTGGTTTCAAGTTGGTGCCCAATAAATGTCTACTGAATGGATGTGTGTGTGTGAGTGAAAACATGGTTTCACTGGCTTGATTGGGATGAGAAGCCTAGGAGAGGTAGAAGCAAAAGTTGAAGAGATTGGAATCGTTAGATTATAGAGGAACAAGCTGAGTTGACTCAACAGGGAGCTCTTGTTGGTTCTGGACATGCAAAGATAACAGGTAATTCAATATTTGGGAAGAGTAATTTAAAAATGGGGTGGACTAGGTAGAGTCCAAAAATTCAGCAAAGAGCACTGTAGCACTGTCGTCCCATTGTTCATTGATTTGCTTGAGTGGGCACCAGTAACATCTACATTGTGAGACTTGTTATTGTTTTTGGCATATGGAATACACCACAGGTAGCTTGCCAGGCTCTGCCATGTGGGTGGGATACTCTCGTTTGTTTGCCAGGCTCTTTGAGAGTGACGGATGAATCAAACCTGGGTCAGTCATGTACAAGGTAAACTCCCTACCTGCTCTGTTATCATTCCAGTCCAGGAAAGAGCAAGGAGTCTTTAAAAGGACCACTAAACTCAGTGATTGAAGGAAGGTCCCATGCAAGTATTTATATGCCTCAAAGTAAAAGTATAAAGAAGAGCTCTATTTATTTATTTATTTATTTATTTAATTATTTTTTTGAGGGTACAGTTACAGATTTATACATTTTTGTGCTCATGTTTCCCTCATATGAAGTTCGAGAACCCATCCCTTCACCAAGTGCCCATTCTCCACTACAAATAAACCCAGCATCCCTCCCACCCTCCCCAATTCCCTCTCCCCCCACCCCACCCCACCACTGTGGCAGGGTATTCCCTTTTGTTCTCTCTCTCTAATTAGGTGTTGTGGTTTGCAATAAAGATGTTGAGTGGCCATCCTGTTCAGTCTCTAGTCTACATTCAGCATGCATCACCCTTCCCATGCATGACCTCCAACCACATTTTACTTGGTGTTCCCTTCTCTATCTGAGTTGCCCTCTCTCTCCCCAGAATGTGATGCCAGCTTCCAAGCTATGGAGTCAACCTCCTGGTACTTATTTCTACTATTCTTGGGTGTTAGTCTCCTACTCTGTTATTCTATATTCCACAGATGAGTGCAATCTTTCTATGTCTGTTTCTCTCTTTCTGACTCATTTTACTTAGCATGATACTTTCCATGCTGATCCACTTATATGCAAAGTTCATGACCTCATTTTTTCTAACAGCTGCATAGTATTCCATTGTATAGATGTACCAAAGTTTCTTCAACCAGTCATCTGTTCTAGGGCACTCGGGTTTTTTCCAGATTCTGGCTATTGTGAACAGTAAGAAGAGCTCTATTTAAATATGAGAAAAAGCTAGACTTTTCCTTCACCACAAAACTTGATATCTCAAAGAACAAAGACAAAATGAAATAAAACCATAATGGGGAAAAAAAACAACTGGAGTCAGGGGACCAAGGTATAGTTTACTAAGAAACCTATAATGTCTTTCTTTGTCCTTTATTATCTAGCAGGGTGTGAAATTGAGCATAAATTTCTCTTTCAGCAAACATCACTAGTTAGAGTTCCTAGAGCAGTTTTAACACTGAGTTTCCAATTGTTTTTGGTGTCATATCACAAATTTTTTTCTGTGAATAAATAGTTGATTTTTCTTGATGTAGCTGAGGAGAATTACTAGGATTCTTCAACACAATTTCCTTAAAGGAGACTAAAATAGTGTTCAACCAAATGTTTATGCGCTTGCTTTTTTCTTTGCAGAGGAATTACTAATAATTTTCTCTCCGCTCTAGTTCTCTATCACTCACTCTTTTTTTTTCATTTTTTTATAATTTATTTATTTTTAATTAGAGAATCACCGTGAGGGTACAGTTACAGATTTATACACTTTTGTGCTTATAATTCCCTCATACAAAGTTCGGGAACCCATCCCTTCACCAGTGCCCATTCTCCACCACCCGTAAACCCGGCGTCCCTCCCACCCTCCCCAATCCCATCTCCCCCCCACCCCACCCTGCCACTGTGGCAGGGCATTCCCTTCTGTTCTCTCTCTCTAATTAGCTGTTGTGGTTTGCAATAAAGGTGTTGAGTGGCCGCTGTGCTCAGTCTCTAGCCCTCATTCAGCCCGCAACTCCCTTCCCCCACATGGCCTTCAACTACAATGAAGTTGGTGATCGCTTCTCTGAGTTGCCCTTTCCCCGGAACGTGAGGCCAGCCGCGAAGCCATGGGGTCAACCTCCTGGTACTTATTTCTACAGTTCTTGGGTATTAGTCTCCCACTCTGATATTCTATATACCATAGATGAGTGCAGTCTTTCTATGTCTGTCTCTCTCTTTCTGACTCATTTCACTCAGCATGAAACTTTTCATGCCCATCCACTTAACTACAAAATTCTTGACCTCCTTTTTTCTAACAGCTGCATAGTATTCCATTGTATAGATGTACCAAAGTTTCCTCAACCAGTCATCCGTTTTGGGGCATTCGGGTTTTTTCCAGATTCTGGCTATTGTAAACAGTGCTGCGATGAACATACATGTGCAGATGTTGTTTCGATTGTACTTTTTTGCCTCTCTGGGATATATTCCCAGCAGTGGTATTGCTGGGTCAAATGGGAGCTCAACCTCTAGTTTTCTGAGAATCGTCCATACTGTTTTCCAAAAGGGCTGAACTAGCTGGCATTCCCACCAGCAGTGTAGAAGGGTCCCTTTCTCCCCACATCCTCTCCAACAGCGGTTGCTTTTGTTCTTTTGGATGTGTGCCAGTCTCTGTGGTGTGAGGTGGTATCTCATGGTTGTTTTGATCTGCATCTCTCTGATGATTAGTGATGCAGAGCACTTTTTCATGTGCCTTTTGGCCATTCGTATTTCTTCCTTGGTAAAGTTTCTGTTCATTTCTTCGCCCCATTTTTTGATGGGGTTGGATGTTTTCTTTTTGTAGAGTTCAACCAGTGCTTTATATACCATTGATATCAACCCCTTATCTGATGGGTATTGTGTAAATATCCTTTCCCATTCTGTGGATAGTCTTTGTATTCTGGTCACTGTATATCTTGCGGTGCAGAAGCTTTTTAGTTTAATGTAGTCCCATTTGTTGATCTCTGTTTTTACTAGATTGCTTAGTTCCGTGTCACGTTTGAAGATACCTTTATCTTCAATATCGTGGAGGGTTTTGCCGACCTTGTCTTCAATGTACCTTATGGTTTGTGGTCTAATGTTGAGGTCTAGAGAAGCCTAAAACCTCTACTAAGAAACTCTTAGAAACAATAGACTTATACAGTAAAGTTGCAGGCTACAAAATCAATACCCAAAAATCCATGGCCTTCATATATGCAAACAATGAGGCAGAGGAAAGGGACATGAAAAAAGCAATCCCATTCACAATTGTGCCCCAGAAAATCAAGTACCTCGGAATCAGCTTAACCAAGGAAGTAAAAGACCTTTACAAAGAAAACTACAAAACGCTACTCCATGAAATCAAAGAGGACATGAGGAAATGGAAACATATACCCTGCTCGTGGATAGGGAGAATCAATGTTGTCAAAATGGCAATACTCCCTAAAGCATTATACAGATTCAATGCGATCCCAATATGTATACCCATGACATTCTTCAAAGAAATGGATCAAGCAATCCTAAAATTCATATGGAATATCAAACGTCCAAGGATAGCTAAAACAATTCTTGGGAAAAAGATGATGGGAGGCATCACCCTCCCCAGCCTCAATCTTTACTACAAAGCAGTAACAATTAAAACAGCATGGTACTGGAACAAAGGCAGAGCCGTAGACCAATGGAACAGGGTGGAATATCCCTACACACAACCCCAAATGTCTGATCATCTAATCTTTGATAAGGGAGCAAGAGATGTGAAGTGGAGCAAGGAAAGCCTCTTTAACAAATGGTGCTGGCAAAACTGGACAACCACATGCAAAAAAATGGGTTTAGACCTTGACCTGACACCATGCACAAAAGTCAGATCAAAATGGATTAAAGACCTCAACATATCACTCACTCTTATGTGAGACAAAGATTTGAATTCTCTCAGGGATGAAATATGTTCTATAAAATAAATATAAATCATCCTGAATAAAAAAGTCAGTACACAGAATTCCTATCTTACACAGCATTCCCTTTTAAGGATATTAAGATGTAACACGTTATAATCACATAAATTACAATTATATTTAGAACATCAAAATTTTAACCATTATTGCTTATTGGCTAATGTTCAGATGATTTTAAAGGGCCATTGTGAAATATTTGCCCCTTAAATCTGTGACTCAGTGACTCTCTTGACTTCTATGATTAGGTATATACCGCATCTTTTGTAGGAAAGATTTTAGGACCTCCTATATCAGTATGAGTTGCCCTTTTTAAACCCACATACTGGCTCCTTTCTTGCATGCTGGTCCACAGACAGACACTTATTACCAAGGCAGTAGACATACCAGTGGTTTTCACCTTTTCTACTCCTGGATCAGGCACTAGTAGGTGGGAGGTGGTTGAAGATGCTGTAATGCATCCTGTATTCCATACTTTCTGATCTACTTTCACTTCTGTGCACAGAGAGTAATAAGTAGCCTTTTAATTTTCTTTAGTAGTATTTTCTGCTGGGTTCTTGATCATCACATATATTTTTTCTTAAAAATGTCAGTTCTCAGAGAGCAGTGTTCTGGATCAGTGTTTCTTAACTACTAAAAATGAAAATCACCTGGGAGAGCTTTTTAAAAAATTGGATGCAGGGGCTGGAGAGATAGCACAGCGGGTAGGGCGTTTGCCTTGCACGCGGCCGACCCGGGTTCAAATCCCAGCATCCCATATGGTCCCCTGAGCATGGCCAGGGGTAATTCCTGAGTGCAAGGCCAGGAGTAACCCCTGTGCATCGCCAGGTGTGACCCAAAAAGCAAAAAAAAAAAATTGGATGCAGGCAGAGAGAGGGCTTAAGGGCCTGAGTGAATGCTTTGCATTGAAAACTCAGGTTTGATTCCTGCTATTGCATAGTCCCCCAAACACCAGGAGGAGTGACTCTGAGCACTGAGCTGGGAGTAATCCCCCAGCACCACTCGGTGTGACCCAAAAGCATACACGCAAATAAACAAATTGGATGCATAGGTCTTACCCACCCGGTTGTGATTTAATTTATAGAACTGCCAAACTGTATTAAGCCCAAATTATGAAAACACTGTTTTGGTGAGTTATACAAAACCAGGACTCCTGGAAACATTTGGCAAATGTTTTCCATTAAAGTGATGAAAATTATCTAGGAAATTTCAAGCTGCCAGTACAATGCCCAGTTTCTTTCTTTGCTTGTTTTATTTTTGGAAAAAATCAGTACAGATATTTGTATGCACCTTAGACTAGTGACTAATTTCTCACATCTAATTAACTCCAGGGTCAATTATAGTGATAAACATCCAGAGTTACATGCACTGGTGCAGTCATGGGGTGGTGTGGAAGGAGTCGGGACAGAAAGAAAGGTTGAGGGTGGACAGCTGAGGCCCACCTACTCAGGGTTAGTCACCTGTTCAATGTGGACTAAACCGCAGAGGATGCTTCTGGAAGGCTTTTGTGTTCGTGCTTCTTAGCAGCAGCTTTGCTCTGAAAAACTGCCTAGTGTTTATTCAACTCATAGATGTCTGCATGAGAAATGAAATTAGGTAGCCTTTCACACGGGCAATTTGAAAACTTGAGTAAAATGATTTCAATTTTCCAACTTCTGACAGCAATAGCCCTTGGAAAGGGGTTTCCTGAGCAAACCCACATAAACCATTAAAACGGTTTTAGCATTAGTTACACATTCCATTTACACTCTGCTGCATCCAGGTTCCCGCACCGTCCCGTTGTCTCTCCGAGGGGTTTTAGTTGCAGTCCTCCTCTGCCCCAGTGGAAATCCTTCTCAGCTTCTGAATTTGAAACTGCTTTTCCAGAATTCCCTCAGATTCTCGAGGCCAGACAGCAAGTCAGGGTAATGAAAATCGAAGTTTCTCTCATGGTTTGCATCTCAGTTGCACACCTGAAGGAAATAAGTTTGGAAGGTTTGACTGATAAATAGGCTTTGCTTTGAAAGAGGAGACCTAGGGAAGCCCTGCAGCAGAAAATAACAGGTGGCAGTCACAGAGGGTCTGGGGGGCCTGTCCCCAGGGAGAAACAAAAGATTGTCTATTTCCAGCCATTCATCACCCCAGGAGCAGCTGTTTTTAAACCTTCATGCCTGAAGGACAGGGTCAGGGGCTGGAGGCTCCTGCCCCAGAAAGAGAGGACATGTTTGGGATGCTCACACACCTTCACTTGGGATGAGCAGATTCCCAGGAGGAAGAGAAGCATTTGGTAAGGTCAGGGGTAGTGGGGCCATTTAAAAAAACTGAGTTTTTAAAAATACTCAATGCTGATGAGACCTCCAGAGATTTCTTACAGATGATGGTAGCCAAGAGACAGTTTCAACTGAGGAAAATGGCTGTCACCAAGGTTTGTCGTTTATACACTTCACATTGGCTTCTTTGTAGGCTTATAAGCCATATTCTGCCCCACATGGACTTAGTATTTATTTACGGTTGGCACATTCTCTTAACTTTGCAGAATATTTTCCGATCTTTCCAAAGCAAAACTGGAAGGTTGAAAATGGCTGAGTTCCAATTTAAATAACTTGCTCATGAAAGAATATTTATGTTTATTATAAAGCTATAGTACTCAAAACAGCATGGTAATTAATTAAGGACAGACTCTCCAATCAGTGGGTTAGAATGAAATACCTAATGACCTATCCCAAGATCTATGGCCAACTAAATTTTGACAGAGGAGTTTGGTATGTGAAATGGAATAAAGATAGCCTCTTCAGCAATGGCATTGGGAAAACTGAATAACCAATGTTCAAATACGAAGCTGGATCCATATCTTAGATCTTGTCACAAAAGTCAAAATAGGTCAAAAACCTTGAGATTAGAGCAAAATCCATATACTCTATTGTATACAATATATTATAGAGTGCTCCAAGATTTGGACCTCAAGGGTTTTCAATGATATTTCTATTTGTAAAGGCAAGAGTAACAAAAATAAATGAAACTGCGTAAAATAAAAAGTCTCTTCATGGCAAAACAAACATGGGCTAAAACTAAAAGACGCCCAAATATTTGCACTTAACAATCAGGTAAAGGGTTAATATCTAAGACAAATAAAACACTCACAAAGATCAACAACAAAAATATCCAAAAATTCTATCAAAAAATAGGGAGAGGAAATAAAAAGACACTTTTTTGCTTTTTGGGTCACATCTGGCAATGCACAGGGTTACTCCTGACTCTTCACTCTGGAATTACTCCTGGTGGTGCTCAGGGGACCATATGGGATGCTGGGATTCGAACCCGGGTTGGCCGTGTGCAAGGCAAACACCCTACCCACTGTACTATAGCTCCAGCTCCAAAAAGACACTTTTTTGAAGAACCAGATGACTGAGAAGCATATGAAAATGTGCTTGTCATCACTTACTATCAAATCCAAATCAAAATGACAGTATGATATTTCACACCAGTGATAATGGATTTTTTTTTTCTTCTTTGCCCCCAAACCCAGAAACAGTCTGTGTAGGCAGCAATGTGCTAATAAAGAAGTCTCATCCATTGCTGGTGGAAAGTTGTCTGGTTCAAAGAGCATGGCGATTTCTCAGAAAAAGTAAGACTAGAGTTGCCGTATGACTCAGCAGTTCTACTTCTTGGTATCTACCTTCCAGGATACAAAAGCATCTTTCAATGGACATATGCCCATCATTATCCATTGCAGTACTTAGCACATAGAGACATAATCCAGAGGTTAAGCTATTGGCCTTGCATGCAGCCCCTAAAGTCTTCCTCAAGACAAACAAAAAACCCCAAGCACTCAGTTTTAATTTTATCTAACAACTTTAGTTTTGATGTCCATGGAAAGAAACACTTTATGGGATTTATTATTTTGTTATCTTCTCATTTTTAACATTTTTCTCTTAGGAAGTCCAGTTTAGGAGACCCCCTCATGTCCAAGGGAAGCTTCCTGCCCCTTCCTGCCTCTTTCCATTTCTTTCTAGTCTTTTAAATATCTTATGAAATTGGGAAAAAATTCTCTTATGCATTCAATCATTGTTATGATAAAATAGCAGTCACTTTGTATATTGGATCTCTTTCCCCCCCTCTTTTTCTTTCCTATTTTATAACTCCACTTAGTTCTGCTCAGAGTGCCTGAAGTAATGACTTTATTTTGCTGCTTTTATTTATGTTTAACCTCAGGAGCACAGGATTAATTATAGTGCCACAAGTCCAAAGGCAATGTCTGACTACAAATTTATTGATTCAATATTATAACTGCCACTTACAAATGAACTACTTCAAGGACTAAGCCATTGTGTAAAGAAATGTGGTATTAGCAGAATTTTATTTTTTCCCCAAATTTCATTTTCACTCCCAGGCAAAAATTATCCCACTGAGTTATTTTTAGATATATACTTTATGAAGGTTAACAAACACAATGACAACTACTGGTCAGTATAAGCAGTTAACCACAGGAATGAATTTAGATGTTATTGTTCATTTTCAACACACAATGAGATGCATTTTGCAACTCTTACCACTACTTACCCAAATCTAAATCATTTTGGAAGTTTGTCTTATCTCTCCTTTTAGAAAAAAGGTTTTGAAGTTTCCCTTGCTTTTCATACTTTATGAAGCTGCTTACCCCCGCCCCCGCCCCAAATGAAAAATGACTCTATCACTTTAAATTTGCAAGCTGAGTCACAGCAGGCCTTAATATAAAATAGCTGAAAACATGTGTGCATTCCTACTCTAAGCTGCATTCTTTATTTCAAAGATCACTGTCACTAAAGAATTCAGTTAAATACAAAAACCCTCAGGTAGAAAAGTGGGCTGTTGGCTATGCTAGTCTGGGAGTGAGTTGGAGAAAGCACTGGGAAGTGCGGGTCCTGTTGGAAAGATCTTTAGTAAATGCTCATCACCTCCCACTAGGCAGTGGTTAGCTGGGCCACAGCATGTTAAAATAAAACTTAAAATGAGGTGGAAGAAGGGGACTTATATTAAGACACTTTCATCTTATTAAAACGAGCAGAAATACTCAATGCTTTATTTGTTCCAGTGATTTTTTTCTGATCAGCAGTTATTTTGTCCTGTGGCATTCTGCTTCTGTACCAGGAATACTTGCGGTATTATATAATGAATGATGATCTTATAATTGTGACTCACAGATAGTACCTATGACTCATTTCATTTTCACTGACTCTGATAAGTACTGCATTAAAATTGGAGGCTTCGTGGCAAAATGTCAAATATGAGGTTAAAAAAAAGTTCATTTTACAAGTCCCAACCTACATCCCATTATTGTGACTACAATTTCCATTTTTATAGATCCCTATAGGTAAGGACTGCTCAATAATTTCATGAATATTATTAAGACTTAAAAACTGTTAGACATTGTGGTAGTGGCTTGTATTCTTTAGAGTTCAGGAATTCCCCCCATTTGTTGATTGCTGAGAAGGGCCGGAGTATGGGTGGTGAGACGTGTGTTAATCCTGTGTAATTTTGCTATCCTATAGAATAAAGAGCGTATTTGGGCATAAAGCATGTCCTTGGTAAAGTGGCAGTTGGAAACTGTGACTCATGGCTCTTCTCTTGTTCCTCTGAAATAACATTCTGTAAGGTAAACCAGGAAAATAACTTACATTGGAAAGTCAAACAGAACACCAAGTTGGTTTCATATCATTTTTATGCATCATATTTTGTGGTTTTAGTTATAGTGCTTATTTGATTTCAAATACCATAAACCCTGTTAATTATAGTCAATAAACAGTTTTGAGGATTTTTTTCCCCCTTGCTGGCTTTTACAACTGGTACAATATACGATGTGATGAGAGGCAAATGACAGGTATCCAGGAAAGTCATGTTTACACACTGGTGCAATTGACAGGCACCAGCCACCCATGTTGATCTAAAATGAAGGCCTGTGCTTTGCTTCTATGCTCTGGTGGTGGGGAATGAACTGATAGCACAGTTTAGGCTGTAGGAGTGTGGACTATGGAGAGAAGCATCTTTTCTCTTTCTGGAGAAACTCAATAACTAACAAATTGCAGGATTTTTTTCCCAGTTTGAATTGGGTATATAATATTTTTATATGTGTACTTCATGTTGTTTTCCTTATTAGTACTCTTCCATGGTTACTTGAGGTATCCTGCAAAGGTTGGCAGGTACCTTTTAGATTTCTCTGTGCAGTAATGCATCATTTCTGTCCATGAGTCTTTTGGATTAAAAACGTGAATAAAATGAGGTTATGGTTTCTTAGCAGTACTCTGATGGAAAATGTCCAAATAGTTCTCTATAATACCAGGCTAGAAGAGGAATTTTGGAGCATAGTTGTATATAGAGCCTCTCATAACTTTATTCTTCTCATATGGCTTTTATTTGTACTGTTAGCAGTGGATACACTTAGCTTTTTTGGTTCTTGTAAACAGCATGTAAAATTAGCACGCCAACCACTATTATTATTCAGTATTATAATTCCTTTATTTAATACCCTTTATACAAACTCATGTAGGTATATCTCTACAGGCTGTAGCAGCCGCAGAAACAATAACCTCCTCTTCCTGAACTGCAACCTCAATCACTTTTTCCCTTCTTGCTGCTTTTTGCAGCTGAGGTGGCTGTACTGCTCTGCTACTCAGGTGTGGCAGCGCTACCTGTACTATCTACATAGGCATTGTCTGTACTGTCATCTTGCCATATGAATCTCTGTTGATCTGATGTCCTATACAATGACCCGAGCTTATTAAATATGCTATTAATCTTCTCCCCCACTTAGCATTTTCTGCTATTTGATTGGTTACATCCTATGCAAAGAAGCATTGCAAAAATGATCAATCAGATTACATGTGTCCTGTATGAACGAAGTTTTTTTTCTTTTTCTTTTTGGGTCACACCCAGCAATGCTCAGGGGTTACTCCTGGCCCTGCACTAGGAATTACTCCTGGCGGTGCCCAGGGGACCATATGGGAATCGAACCCGGGTCACCCTCGTGCAAGGCAAACTCCCTACCCAGTGTACTATCGCTCCAGCCCTGAATGAGGTGTTTTTTTTTTTTTTAAACAGCCAATTGAAGACCTTTATTATCTGGCCCTCCTTATTTCCTCTGTAAGAGTACCACTTTTTAAGACTCTCCTGAACATTCACTGTGGAACTCTAGCACCCATTCTTCTAAGCATTTGGTTTTAGTTGGGGAAAACCAAATTTCCATTTGGATTTAGTTGGGCATTTAGGCAGCTTAATAAATAGGCCTATTATATATCTCACCTAACTGTAGAATAAAATATATGAGAGGGATTGGAGGAGAGAACGCATAACTTATGAGTGGGAAAAGCTAGACTAGAAATGTAAATATTTGCTCTGGAGTTCTTTCCATCTGTCCTACCATATTCCGATACCACAGTGGAACTCGGTCAGCCCATGAGTTTTGTAGACAATGTTTTGTGGAACATTCCCATTAGAATGGAAACAAAGGCAGTTCAGACCAAGAAATGTCTTGGAGAATCTTGAGTGAATGGTTGAGGCCATGGTCAGTGTAAGCAAACCACAACCTTGACCGTAGAAGACCTCAGGATTCTGCAGAACAGAGGTGCAAGGTTTTACGCTGGTGCCAGGTATTCCAAGATGCTGGACAATTCTTATTTTATTGTTGTTTACTTCATTTGTACAAAACAGTTCTTACTGAGATATTGTAGTTGAAAGTAATATTGAGATCACTGTTTTAGAACTGCAGTGATCCTACACCAATGCCCCCCCCCCCCCCGCCCAGGGTTCCAAGTTCCCTTCTCTCTCTCCTGTATGAATGAGAGGGTCGAATCACGTGGCTCATATATTTACTTTTACTTTAAGATTTACTGATTCTGTGGTATCATCACAGGTCACCCAAGTAATTGAACAGCCAAAGGAGACATTGTTTAGTGTTACTAGCATAATGGGGAGGGAGCTATTAATCTTACCCAGAAAAATATCTATAGACTAGCCTATAGCTAGTCTCTTTAGGAAAGTCCCCTATTAGTTTAAGGATTGCAGAAGCTCCCAAACTTATTTGGCCCGTTGCTCCCTTTTCAGACACTTGTATTACTTGTCATCCCGTTAATCTTTGATTTGCTGGAGTGGGCGCCAGTAACGTCTCCATTCATCCTTGTTGTGTGCTGGTGTAGCCCAGTGGTATCTGTCTACTCCAGGAACAGGAAGAGCCTCAAACCATTTGTTCAGGGTTTTGACGAAGAAGTCTGACCATCTCATAGGTGGACGGCTATGCAGTCTTTTGATGTCCCTTGGAATCCAGTCGGTAACAGCTCTAGTCTAGCAGTCATCTCTGGATCGCATTACGTGTCTGGTCCATTTGATTTTTGATGCCTTGGCAAATGAGACAGCATCCCTGATTCTTGACCGTCAACAGAGTTCGGAACTCCGGATTCCTTCTCTCACTTGAGTAAAACATGATACTCCAAGCATAGCTCTTTCTATTCCTCTTTGGGATACCTGAACAGCGTTCTCGTCCTGTTTTCATAGGGCCCAGGTCTCTGAGACGTATGTTAGTGCAGGAAGAATGGTGAAGTTGAAAAGATGTGCCCGGAACCGGAGGTTTTTTGTCCTCTTAATCACTTCTTCGATGCTTTTGAAGGTGTTCTTGTGTACCTGAGTCGAGAACTCAACATGAAGAACAACTTGGCACCAGAACTGTGCAGGAGGAAGAGAGCATCATGGAATGCCTTTTCAGACAAAAAAAAAGGAAAAAAATCTACTCAGTACACCTAACCCTCACTCTCTTTAAGCAAAATAAAAGTGTCCTCAAAGTACCTTGGAGGTCACTACTGTCCCTAGAATTGTCCCAGTGTCCCCCTTTTTCCCCTCCCACTCTGGGACAGTATTGTCCACTTTGGAACACTGGATTAGCATTTTCTGGGTTGCCAAGAGCAATGGGTCAACTGTCAATAGAATTTTTCAAAGAAAAGTGGTGATTTTTTTTCTCATCTTTTCATTTCATCATATCTTTTGTTTTCTCACTTCTGCTGATTTTTCAATTATTTGGGGTGGCCTAAGTGTGCCTTTCATACACTATATATGTATATATGTATATATATGTGTAAGTATACATAACATGAAGTTAGCTCTCAAACATTTGAATTCTTGTTTATATATTGAATATTTAGTCAGTCAACATTTATTTTGGGACACTTTCTCTGTGACAACACCCTATTAGATGCTGGTCCTCGCTCAAACAGTTCTAATGTTCAGTGAGAATAAAATACAACTTATTGCTTTAATGGTGACAATGACCTTTTTTAGCCAAACCCTGCAGTGTTCAGGGCTTGCTTCTGGCTCTGTGCTCAGGAATCACTCCTGGAAAGGCTTGGGGGACCATATGGGGTGCCAAGAGATTGAACTGGGTTGGCTGCATGCAAGTCAAATGCCCTACCAATATAATATCTCTCTGGCCTTGAAATGACTTTTTAAAAACTAGAATAAATTGCCCATTTCTTTTACTTTTTCCCCTTTTTCTTTCTTTTTTTCCTTCATGAGTTAGTGAGAATTTACACGAAAAATTGTCACCATAAGACACTCTTGGGAAGAGTGTGCTCTTGAATGTTCAACGCTTTGTACTGTGTTCTCATTTACATTTGTGATTTCACACATGAGAGATGCTTTCTGTGTATTGCTACTCACTTTCTGGTAGAGCCAAAGGAATTATTTGAAGGAAAAATAAAACATTTAGCAAATAACAGGACTCAGGAGAAACCCTACTACATTCACCTGTGTTGCAAAGTTCTGATAGAAGACAAAGTTCATCAAGTTCCTAGCCACAACTTTTCCACAAGCAGTGGAAATTGTAATTGTAATTGTAAGATTTTGTATACCAACTTCTAATTTATTTTTCTTCTGTTACTGCCCTTAAGGGAAATTATTTAATTACAGACCATGCTTGTGGTTCCTATGCTTTCTTTTCTCTTCCTGGCCAGGACTTTGTAAGGCAAACCTCAAAGAATTATGCTAAAAACATTTTAACAATTGTTGTCAGAGGAATAAGGGAAAATACTTTCTTTGCTTCCTCTCACCTCCAGTGCTCTGCAGTAATTCCTATGAAATTCCTCTAGACCCCCCACAGGTCTTCCTGCTTTGGCAGTGAGCCCTGTAGCTTCAGCTTCAGATAAAAGGAAGGTAATGAACTTTGGAATTTGGTGTTGTTGGGAACTAAGGGAAATTCCTAAATTTTCAATTTAATAGTTTGGAGCCATTTGCTCCTTTTCCTTACTTTTTTTTAAATCCAGTGCACTTGTGATTGATTTTACATATCTCTCTGATTTCAGAGACTTCATTTAAAATTGATATGTCCTTCTCAACAGGTAGCATTGGGTATTATCTTACTATGTACTTTTTGGTCAAGTTTTGTCAAGATAGAATTGACCTGTAACATTGTATAAGATGTACAATGAGATTACACTTAGTACTCCATCACTTTGTGCAATAGCCGTGGTGTGTATGTGTGTGTGTGTGTGTGTGTGTGTATGTGTGTGTGTTTGTGCGCGTGCACTTGCGAATGTGTGCACGTGCGCGAAGAAGACCATTTAAGGTCTTCTGCCCATTCCTTCTGAAAGGAATTTTCTAGAATAAGATCCAGTGCTGATTACTATAGTCACCATTAAATTCCTAGAACTGAGTCAGCATATAACCAGAAATATGTACTCTTTGACCAACCTTCGTATCAGTGCACTCACCATTCCCTTCCCAAGCACTTCTTTCCTCCTACCGTCCTTCAGTTGGATTTGCTTCTCCAGTGTTTCTTCCTTAGTTGTACGTTTTGGAGGACTGATTCCTCTGTGGGAATGAATATTAAGCACACTTGAAGTATGGAATTATAGGATTTTTAATCCTTATAAAAAAGGATTAAAAGTTCTTATAAGGATTTTTCTCTTCTTTGATGCTCTTCTTCAACCAGATTGGCAGCAAACGTTCACCTATACATCCTCATGGAAGTTAAGAACAATCTTGAGAAAATATTAACAGAGATATAAGGTAATTTTTTTGGAGCAGGCTGAGGAAGAGCTGAAAAAAGGGTGAGGGGGTATTAATATTATTCCTGGATTTACAAATTTGCATGGCTAATCTGAAAGAAATTTAAACTTAGATTTACTTTTCTTCATTGTTAGAATTTTCTTTCCTACATTCACAAGTAAATACTCACAAGTAAATGAAATTTGGTGGTACATTTTTAAAAAAATTTTATTGAATCACTGTGAGATAGTTACAAGCTTTCATGTTTGGGTTACAATCACAAAATGATCAAACACCCACCCCTCCACCAGTGCCTTTTAACATAGAAAATAATGCAAAAATAATATACCTGTTGGAGATATTTTCTTTAAACAATGTTGCTTAGCATTTCTCTTCCCTTGTTTAAGAAATTATCCATTTTGTAAATTTTAACTTTCCTCTTGATCTTTTGTCTTTCGAACTTTAATCTTGCCTCTCACCATAAGAAGTTACACTCTTTGTGTGTGTGTTTATTTTATTTTTAAAAAATTTATTTATTTTATTGAATCACCATGTGGAAAGTTACAAAGTTTTCAGGCTTATGTCTCAGTTATATAATGCTCAAATACCTGTCCCTTCACCAGTGCCCATATTCCACCACCAAAAATCCCAGTATACCTCTCACCCCCCAGCCCCCCACTCTCGCCTGCGTAGCTGATAAATTTCACTTCATTTTCTCTTTACCTTGATTAAATTCCATATTTCAACACAAAACTCACTATTGTTGTTGGAGTTTCCCCCCCAAAAACAGCCCTGATGACAAAGAAGCATTTGATAATTAGTTTTCCATTGCTGAGAATGAGAGATATGAAGTCTTTCTGTATTTTAGTATTTAGAATTTCTGTATTTTAGTAATTAAGTCCAGGGAGATTTATGTTAGAAATTGCATCATTTCCCTTCCTGGGGCAGCATGGGGCTATGGCTTAGTTCACAGTTTAGAGACATTGCTGCAAGCAATTGCTGGTACCAAAAGTAGTCTAGTTGGCCTCCGGATAGTGGTTGATCAGCAGCAGAGCGGCCGCACAAATATGTGGCCACCCAGGTCGTATTTCGGCGGAGTGTGTGCCAGTATCGCCCCCAGCCCCAGACTGCCCACGAGTCCTGCTGTTTCAAATTCATACCTCTTTTATTTTTTCCTTCCCGTGCCACCAAGTTCGTACCTCCTTAATGGTCCTTCTTTCTTGTTTATTTTTTTTTTTCCATTTTCGGAGAAAAGTGGCGTGACATCTGCCATATTATGAGGACAATTAAGGAGGCATGAACTTGGTAGCTTGGGAAGGAAAAAAAAGAGGTATGAACTTGAAACAGTGGCATGCGTGGACAGTCTGGGGCTGGGGGCGATACCGGCACGCGCTCCGCGGAGATGTGACCTGGGTGGCTACACGTTTGTGCGGCCACTCTGCTGCTGATCGACCATGTTCCAGAGGCCAGCTAGACTACTTTTGGTACCAGCAACTGCTTGCAGCAAAGAAGTTACACTCTTAGATTTTCCAGTGGCATTTACTCAGGAGATATGCTAGACCTATCACTCATATCCACTCAAATTACTGGTGCAGCAGGGAACAGAGGGTTAGGGAGTGGAGAATCTACTCAGTGGCAGCAAAGGAAATGGAAGGTGCTTACTGAGGTAACAATTCCAGCAATGTTACCCTGTGTCTGGCATGATGTTGGTTGGTTAGCTCAGCGACTAGCTGATTGTTTGAGTTGAAGCAGCAGATTTGCGTTCTGTGGCATGATGTTGGCTGTGGTTGGTAGCCTCCTAATGTTCTTGATTGTTTCTCAAAGCACTTCTCTTGTGTACTCAGGGATTCTCTGAGAATATTCACCACTGTTTCCGATAATTTCATGTCTGCTTAAAGCAACCAATCTCAGTTGTTATTTCTATTAAAAGTAACTAAGAACTTAACTCGTTTGAAATTTAGCATCAGGAATGGCTAAGGGAAATAGAGCCACAGACAGTTGGTGGGTAGGATTGGGAGAACTCGGTTGGTTGTCCAGTTTAGTCAGAATTGAAGGTGGTGAAAAATCCAGTTGAACAAGGAATGAGAATGTGGGATACCATAACAGTCATAGGTCAGTTGGCAAATAAATTATCTGTGAACCTCTAGAATAAAATTGTCATGGAAGCTAAGATCTTTGAATTAGTATTAACTTTCATAAATCATGTTAGGGGATGAGGATTTGAAGGATCATGGTGGGTGATGTAGTGATTGGATAGTAGTTGGCAGCTTAAAGGTTTAAAGAAAGAATATGAACTAACATGCCTTAATTCCTCTTACTCCCCAAATATGGATTAAAAACTGTCAACTTTCTATGACTACACTGAAGGAATTTCTTTTGTAATTTGTGGTTAGAAAGGTCAAAAGTCAAATGCAATCTTTCAAATTGCCAAATTTGCTAGTCAGTTGGGCTTACAGCTGGGTTATATTAAAGTCTGAGCACTTAACTTGTTTTTCAATCCATGTTACATTATTTATTACTTTAGAACACAATAATATTCTATCATATGAATATATCATGTTTTGTTTATTTACTTATTAATGGACATTGGGTTGTTTTTTTTTGTTTTATTCCCAATTTAATCATTTCAGTTCAGATTTACTTTTGACAGTGATCTTGAGGATGTGTCATTAAAATCATAACTATTTTATTTTTCTTGGAATTGTACTGTAAAACTATAGTGATTAAAGCAGCATGGTATTGGAATAAAGATAGGCTCTCTGGTCAGTGGGTCAGAATAGAATGTTCCAGGACAAATCCCCATATCTATGGACAATGAATTTTGATAAATGAGCTGAGAGCTTGAAATGGAGTAAAGATAGCCTCTTCAACAAATGGTACTGGGAAAATTAGAAAACCATGATGTAAAGGTAAAGCTGGATCTGTTTCTCACATCTTATATAAAAGTCAATTCAAAGTAGGTGAAACACCTTGGGATCTGACTGGAAACTGTACAGTAAATGAGGAAAATATAGGGAGAATCCTCCAAGATTTGTACCTCAAAGGAGTTTTCAGTGGTAGGACACAACTAGCAAGGCCAACAGAATCAAAAATAACAATTGGAACTACATAAAATTAAATGGTTTCTGCATGACAAATGTGGGCTAAAACTCAAAGACAGAAAACTGAATGGAAACAAATATTCACACTCAACATATCAGATAATGGGCACTTAATTTTATAAATATATTTTGGGCTATATCTAGTGGTTCTCAGAAGCTACTCCAGGGATGTTTGGGAGTCTGTAGAGTGCTGGGAAAGGATGTGGTACCAGAGATTAAAATCATGACTCCTGTTCACTCAACTTGTTGTCCAGCCTAGGCCAAGGCATTTAGAGAGAAAGGGTAGAATTCTGAACATTAGAACAGGGGATCTGATGGGATCTGGTGATCTCTTATTACCCAAATCTCAAGCTACAGAGAGCCACACATACCGTACAATAGCATGTCTCTTAGTTACATGATAGGATAATGTAACTCCTATCATCTGGGGGAGTGGCATTACAAAATTAGTTTTTCTTCTACCCTTTTTCCAGAGCTGTAACTTCAAAATACTGAGAACTAGTAAAACTTTGCTAATGTATATTGAAAAATTTGGGGGACCATATATGAAAATGAATGTTAAAGGCTTTTAGTCAGTAGAAGAGAAAATGACAATTTTAGATGGATTGAATTTGTTGCTATGGGGTAACCTTAGCAAAATTTCTGGATTTAGTTTGACTAGATAGTACTGGTGATTCCCTTGATTGGCTGAGTCCTACTTGAGTTTGAGTGATGAGGGACTGGCTAGCATCTTCTGATTGATTTAGTGCTCTTTCTCTGTAGGCTGTGCTACTGATGAGAGATGCTCAACTTGATAGTCCCCAATGTTACTAAAGATTTCGGAAGTCTGGGATAATAAAGTCTAGGGAGCAGTATCTTACCATCAAATAAAATTTGGAGCAACACAGTAAGAGTAGGGCAGCACTTCAGCACCCCATTCACATCAATCGATAAATCACCCAGACAGAAAGTTGACTTGGAATTAATGGCCTTAAGTGACAGAGGGCTTGGTGTGTAGCATGGCTACTGTAATAGGTTGCAGGATTGATATTTTAGTTGGAATGACCAACAGGGATCACACAAGGTCTCGCTAACTGAAATAGTTGGGGAATTAGCTGTGGTACGTGATTTTTACAACACAAAATCATTCTAAGTCTTCCTGAAAACAGAGGCCTACTTCTACCCATCATAATAGGCAATAATAGCCTTTCACAATTCCAGACAGAGATTACTTCATAAGACTTTAAATGGAAGCATGTTTAAGAACTTGCTAAATAGGGCCCTGTGAGTGTACCAATTAGAGTAAGTGGGGAAAAGAAATACTAAGACCTAACAAAGATTAGTAGACACTTGTTCTGTCCAAGTTACATTCTCTTTATTGGAGCAATTTAACATACACCGTAGTGTTTTTGCAGGCATTTATTTATCTGGTAAATGCAATCTTCCTCCCTGCCCCGCTCCTGCTGACAAATGAATAGTTTAAGCAGTTTGTTTTTAAATGGTAACAATAGCAAAATAACTTGAATCTCTTGCTCAGTATCTTCTTTATATCTTTATATGTGAGATATAATATCTTTATACGTGAGGTATC
The DNA here is from genome assembly GCF_027595985.1 of Sorex araneus. NCBI lineage: Eukaryota > Metazoa > Chordata > Mammalia > Eulipotyphla > Soricidae > Sorex > Sorex araneus. The sequence goes on along the minus strand of NC_073304.1, from coordinate 85,230,788 downwards.
TGAGGTATCTTTATATATTTTGTGTTTGCTTTCTTTTTTTTTCCAGACCCAATTTTTTTTTTAATGAATCACCTTGAGGTACAGTTACAGACTTACAAACGTTCGTGCTTACATTTCAGTCATTCAATGATCGAGTACCCACCCTTCCACCAGTGCCATTCCCCACCACCAATGCTCCCAGTATCCATTCCACCACCCCCACCACCTCACCCTGCCTCTGTGGCAGGCACATTCCCTTTTACACTCTCCTTTTGTGTGTTGTGGTTTGAAATACAGGTATTAAGTGGCCATCATGCTCGGTCTGTAGTCTACTTTCAGCACACATCTCCCTTCCCGAGCTGGCTATCAGACCCAGTTTTAAATATGTTGGAGTAGAATAAGCTATTTTTTTGCAAATATGTTTTTATAGTTATGCTCTTCAGATCTAATTTTTATTGTGACTAGGATTATTTTACATTACTTTTTTAAATGAAGGGGGTTCTGGGCAATCACTCTCTTCTTTCCCATTTGTGTGAACGATGTAGGCTTTGATCTGTACTTCAATTATATTTGAAATATCTTTTGTCAACCTTGTTACACTAGATAAAGAGTTTGAAAAATGACAAGTTTGAATGAGATGTCAGATAACTGGCAATCATGAATTTAAGTTTCCATCCCAGGCAGACTCAACAACATTAATTCATCTCTTAACAGTGTTGAGGAAATGCTCTGCCTTCAAAGCTCTCCAATAGACATGGCCCCAACAAAGACTATCTTAGGTATTTGTTAGGCTCTACTTAGAGTGATAAGAACAGATGTGACAGTATCAACTGTGGAGCAATGCACTGAAGAAAGAATGATGCTGCCTTGGAATATGCAATCCTGGTTCTAGTTCTTTCTCTGTGATCCACGAGCAAGACACTTTTCACTGGGCCACGACGTATTCATTTGGAAAATGAGAGAATTGGGTTCCATTCAAGTTCTCAAGGAGGCTTTGTCTCAGATGTTATACACTCTCCTTTAACCTAAAGTGTCTTTCTGGAGTGCTCTGGTGAAATGAATGCTCTAAATCTGTTTGAGGAGGGGCTGGAGCGATAGCACAGCGGGTAGGGCGTTTGCCTTGCACGCGGCTGACCCGGGTTCAAATCCCAGCATCCCATATGGTCCCCTGAGCACTGCCAGGAGTAATTCCTGAGTGTAGAACCAGGAGTAACCCCTGTGTATCGCCGGGTGTGACCCAAAAAGCAAAAAAATTAAATAAATAAAAATAAAAAAAATGTGTTTAAAAAAATAAAAAATAAATAAAAAAATAAATCTGTTTGAGGAGTATTAGACAATAACCAGAAATTATGGTGACTAAATCAAGATGAATAATTATAAGGGCTAATAATGCCTGTGATACAAATAAATGTCAAAATCCACAGAGTGGGAAGATCAATAAAGATTTAAGGAGTCAAAGAGATTTTATAAAAAAAAACCTCTGGGACTATGTCTTGAAGAAGTTATGATAATAAGTTATGATATGATAATAAGTTATGATAATAATAATAATACAAATACTAAAAATAATGAAATATTTTATTACATAACTCTTTCATATTAACATATCATTTAGGCAATTTCAAAATTTCTAAAAGGATTTCAAACATGCTACATATTTTCAGGATGCTTTTTATAACTTACAGAATTTTGATAATCACTAAAACATATAATCTTCACAATTACCCTAAAGGTAGGGATCATTAACCAAATCTTAGGAAAGATTTGGAAGTTTAACAAGTTTTCAAGAAAAAAATACCTTTTCAAGAAAAAATTACTACAAAGTTCATGGAAGGGAGTAGACCTACACTCAGAGATAGAGGTAAGTGTGACTGTTAGGGGTAAAGTTCTCATGAATGGGGAAAGAGGTTTCTGGAACTGTCTGTCGGGGAGCCACTAGACTCTTTCATAGACTAGAAACTTGCCATTCTCAATACACATCTGCACACGGAGCCTATCTGGGCCGAGTCGTCCTTCTTTTCTTTTTTTGGTGAAATTCTTATTTATTTATTTATTTATTGAATCACCATGTGGAAAGTTACAAAGCTTTCAGCTTAAGTCTCAGTTACACAATGCTCGATATGTTTGCTTTCTTACTGTCACCATTTCAAGGACAAGATTGGTGGGATTTCTTGGTCTGTTTCATTTCCTTTTTTTTTTTTATTTGCTTTTTGGGTCACACCCAGCAATGCACAGGGGTTACTCCTGACTCACGCACTCAGGAATTACTCCTGACGGTGCTCGGGGGACCATATGGGATGCTGGGAATCGAACCCGGGTTGGCCGCGTGCAAGGCAAACACCCTATCCGCTGTGCTATTGCTCCAGCCCTGGTCTGTTTCATGCTTTTTTTGCTACACCTGGCAATGCTCAAGGGTTTATCCTGGTTCTGCATTCAGGAATCACTCCTGCTGGTTCTCAGTGCACTAGTGGTTTTGCTGGGGGTTGAACCCAAAGAACTCTACTTCCTGTATTATCTCTACAACACTTAACTACAACATTCTTGACCAACACAGACACCGTGGTTGTCCAATATATTGTGACATGCTAATAGTACCGTGCAAGTTGGATATGGCAAGTGTCAACATTGTTTTTGTATCAGATACATATGTACAAATAGGAAGGAGACAATCTAGAGTGAAAAGTAATGCTTACCATGTTACAGATCCGTGGTTTGCAGCCTCGGGTCTGGTTGGTGCCAGTCCACAGGTTTCCACAGACATTGAAAATCACTGTTAGCGAGTCTTAACTTTTTGGTGAGAAATAATCCAGGAATAGTCATTATATGCTAGTCTTATGATGAAAATTATATGCAAGCTTACATGCAAGCCTCCTTACATGAAAGATAACCTGAATATTAACATTAAAGTCTTCTTGTGTTTAAGTATAAGTGTCTGACTGAGCTTAAGTGTGTGCTCTGGTAATAAAAGAAGCTAATGTGACCCTGAAGCCCAGGTCCTACTTTGTGGTGACAGTGTTGGCTTTGAGAGAAGTTAGTGTCCTTTGTGTATTTTGGTGATAAGGGATTGTGCCAGAATGGCTGCTAATTACCTGCTTTGTTTCATATGGAAAGTAGTGAAAGTAGGCACCCTACCAGGAGACCCATTCTACTAAAACGTATAGTGAGCTCCTGAAATGCCCTTTGTCTCATTGAGGGAAGACATGAGATAAAGAAATTTTCCTGGACTTTCGTTTTCAGAAGTTTCTTAGCAACTTTCTTTTTGGTCAGTTTTCTGAGACTAGAAAATGCCTCACAAATTGTACCCTTTATGCATTATAGATTTTAACATTTTATTTCATGCCACCTATAAAAAAGCTATTAACTTCAGTAAGATATTAGTTTATATCCTCCATCCCTCTCGGAGAGCCTGGCAAGCTACCTGTGGCGAATTCGATATGCCAAAAACAGTAACAACAAGTCTCACAATGGAGACGTTACTGGTGCCCACTCAAGCAAATTGATGAACAATGGGACAACAGTGCTACAGTGCTATATGAAACAATGCTGGCGTTGATGTGAGAAAAATGTTTATCCACTGCTGGTGGGAATGTCTGCTAATTTATCCTCTTTTGGAAACAGTATCCCACTTCTCAAAAATACAAAAATTTAGTTACCAGATTATGCAGCAATTCCACTTATTAAACTTTTAACTTCAGTGCCCCAAAATGCTTTTTCAAAAAGGTGTTTGTGACTCTATATTCTTTGCAGCACTGTTGACAATAGCCAAGGTCTAAAAACAACCCAGTGTCCACAAACAGATGACTAGATAAATTGTGATATGTATAAACATCCAGAGACTATAAAACAACGCTCCCGGAAGCGCGTGGCCATTTATAGCCTAGTTCTCCCTCTCAGAGAACCTGGCAAGGTACCAAGAGCATCCTGCCCACACAGCAGAGCCTGGCAAGTTCGATATGCCAAATGCAGTAACAATGATGTGTCTCATTTCCCTGACCCTGAAAGAGCCTCTAATGCAGCACTGCTGGGAAGAACAAGTAAAAAGAGGCTGCTAAAATCTCAAGACTAAGACAAATGGAGACGTTCCTGGCGCCCGCTCAAGCAAATCAATGATCTACAGGATTACAGTGATACAGTGATGATACAAGTTAAAGGAAAAGTGGTTTAAGAAAATTATGGTTCTTACCCTCCACCCAGATGAGATCCGGAGCAGCCGCTCATGACACGGCCCCTCTGCTCCTTAAAGACTATGATTCGGGAGGTCTACTAACCCATTTTGGCACCCAGAGACTTATAGAAATGCATCTAGACTGTAAACTGAGCTAAAAAAAACAGAAATCCAGCTCCTATAGTCTTCATTCTCAGCAATGGAAAACAAACTATCAAATGATTCCTTTTCAGCAGGTTTGATTGTTGGGGGAAAATTCCAAATAATAATAGTCAGCTCTCTGTTGAAATATTGAATGTATTCAAAGTATAGAGAGAATAAAGTGAAGATCATTGGCCACTCAGGTGTGGGGGGTGGGGTGAGGGGGTAGGATGGGGGATATTGGGGTTCTTGGTGGGGGAACAGGTGCACTGGTGAAGGGATGGGGGCTTGATCATTATATGACTGAGACTTAAACCTGAAAGCTTTGTAAGTTTTGTCACGGTGATTCAATAAAATAAAATAAAATAAAATAAAAAAGAAAATTATGGTTCTCAGTCCAAGTATAATTATTGGATAAATTAGAGTGTTGCATTTAGAAATGTGGCTGATTTATGCAAGCTATAATACATTCTATGCAAGTGTCACTACGTGAAATTCCTTCAGGGACCGAAGGATACATGAAGGTGTTAAATGGATGAGGATAAGACAGCAGAATGCTTGCTCTGACTGATTAGGGTTCACATATTTTTCTTGACTACATTTACATTTAAAACATAAATACCGAACTGTACAAAATAAGCATACTGCTTAGTGATGCTACTATGACACAGAAGAAAGAAAAAGTGGTTCATGGAATTCTTTCAGCAAGAATTCCAAATATCAGTGTAAATATGACTTCTTAAACAAGAGGCAAACTATTACTAAATAACCATTAAAAAGGATGTTTTAATCATGGTGTGAACATATATATGTATATATACATATATATGTACAGACATACCTTGTCAAGAAAAAGTATTCAGTAACCAAATATTTGTTCAATTTCTACTATATTAGAATATTTTTCTAGGTTCTGGGGGATAGAATAATGAAAAGATAAGACAAAAATCTCTACTCTCATGGGACTTGCATTCTAGTGGGAGGAGACAGGTAGTGAACAAAGAAATTTATTTATGTATTTATTTTTAAATTTTATTGATTCACCGTAAGATAGTTACAAGATTTCATATCTGAGTTACAATCACACAATGATCAGACACCCATCCCTCCACCAGTGCACATTCTCCACCACCAATATCCCCAGTATGTCCCCGCCTTTCCCACCCTCTCACTGCCTCCATGGGAGACAATATTCCCCATACTCTCTCTCTACTTTTGGGCATTATGGCTTGCAACACAGACACTGAGAAGTCATCATGTTTGTTCCATTATCTACTTTCTGCATGCATCTCCCATCCCGGCCGATTCCTTCAGCCATCATTTTCTTAGTGATCCCTTCTCTATTCCAGCTGTCCTCTCCCTGCCCACTCATGAGGCAGGTTTCCCATTATGGAGCAATCTTCCTGACCCTTCCATCTACTGTCCTTGGGTGTCAGTTATTTTATACTCCACAAATGACTGCAGTCCTTCTATATCTGTCCCTTTGTGAACAAAGAAATTTAAAGGGGCAAGTGCTGTCTGTGAAGGGAAATAAAGAAGGGCTGGACGTAGAAAGCGACAGATGTTATACACTGCTACATAGAGTGATCAAGGGAGAACTTGGTGAGATGATAGCATTTGAGCAAGTGCGTGGAGTATCGGAAGGAGCCTTTAATACAGATGTCTGGGGGAAAAGCATTTCGGGAAGATGGACAGCAAGAGTAAAGGCCATAGACCACGAGAATGCCTTACATGTTCATGGAGTGTAGCTGGAATGATTGAATGAGTAAGGGAAGAGGAGGATATATGGAATGAAAGGTGCTGGAAGCCAAATTCTTATGGGGGCTTGGGTCTATTGAAGGATTCTAAGCAGAAAGATGCCTAGTTATTTAAGTCGACATATATGTATGTGTATATATGTATCACTGTATCACTGTCATCACTGCCATCTGTTCATTGATTTGCTCGAGCAGGTGCTAGGGTATATATGTACCTATATGAAAACTAAAGGGCCTTCTCAGCACTCTGATACTGTAGGGGACAATCTGGTGACACCAAGTACTATAGGCCTGATGGTTTTGGTGCTTTGGCCTGGCAGTGTGAGGAGCACCACGACCATACCCTATGGTGCCAGTGGTTTAGCCTGAAGCCTTGTGTATATCAGGTATATGTTCCAGCTTTTTGAGTCAACTCTCTTGTTTTTAACTTACTTTTTTTTTAAGTTTCTTTTTGAGCCAAATCTGGCAGTGCTCAGGGCTTACTTATAGCTCTGTGCCCAGGCGTCACCCCTGGCATGTGTTGTTTAGGGTGCTGGGGATTAAAACCAGGTAGGCCACATGTAAGGCGAGCACCCTGCCTGCTGTGCTTTCCTTTCAGTCCCCCTAACTTAACACTTTTAGTAGAATATTTATAGGCTTAGAACATAGTTAGGTGCAAAGGAAACCAGAAAAAAAATTGTGTTTTTTTTTCTTCCCATTTTTCCTTTCCAGAGGAAGAATGGAACCAGGGACATCTCATTTCTTACCCAGCACTTGGAAACCTGGACTTGATGTTAAGTGACATTAAGTGAAACAAAGACTACGGGAGGAACCAGGGTTAAGGGTGTGTTGGGGAATTTGGTTTTGATCATGAGAAGTTTGGGGTCTGTATTATATATATATATATATATATATATATATATATATATAAGAGGAGATAGATGTTTATAGGCAATGGGACTGAAGGTTTTAGAGGAGAGGTCTAAATAAGAGAGAGAGGAATTGGATCACCAAAGTGGTGAGAAGAAGCAGAAGAAAGAAGCGATTCCAGGATTGAGCCTGGTAGCAGCCCCTCAGATGACGAAGTAAGGAAAAACTTGCCAAAGAACTAAGAGCAGTGGCCAGAAAAGCTAGTGGAGAAGCAGGAGGAGAGAAGCAGTCTGGAACAGCCTGTGTTACACTGACTGATAGGTCTGGGAGAATGGGGACAGAGAGTGAACTGCTGCTTGAAGTACTAAATGGTGCCACATACAGGAGCTGTATTAGCAGGGGATGGACCCCTGCATGGAGCAAATTTAAGGGGCAATATCAGGAAAGGAGACTTGTGAGGGTAAAACAACCTTTAATGCAGTTTACTAGGAAGAAAATGAGAGAAATGCAGTGTCAGGTGGAGAGAATGGGGTTTAATAGAAGGCATGTTTTTGGAGATGGGAGACCAAATTTTTTTTGGTATGTTCAAGAGAATAACTAGTAAAGAGGTATCAATAGAAAAATTCAGAAGAGTCTGTATGATGTGGGGTTGAGGGTCAATGTGGGGGGAGATTTGCTAAGGCAATGGCCTAGAATAGGGACATGGGGGTTGTTTTTAGGGTAGAAGTGGAGGGGTTGGCCAGAAAGAGGATCCTCAGTAGTTCATCTGGTAACATGAGTGATGGCAGGGCACAATGGACAGATACCGTGGGGTGGGAGGAGGAGCTGGGGCAGAACTGAGGGGAAAGTCAGTGGCCCATGGCTGTCTCTGTTTTTACAAATCTGGGGATCATGAGAGTCTCAGGTTATATCTCATGGGAATACCCATGGTTGCTCTGCTGATTAAACTTTTTCCCTCTTGTGTAGTATATGTGGCATATAACTCCAGTCAGCCTGTGGGAAGATATTTCAGCCAGCATTTCGATGTCTTTAACTGAAATAAGAAAGTACAACAGAAAGAAATTAGAATGATAATGTGCAGTTTTCATTTTGAAGCAGAAAAGTAAAATTCCTAATAAACTTTCAACTTCACATACTTTGGAAAGTAATTAAGTACATCTCCACTGGCTTCATAGCTAGATACTAGTTTTGGCAGGATCAGTTAGTTGTAACAGCAATTGTACTAGGAATTAATAGACTCAGGAGGATAATTTGTAAATGTACAACTAATTTTAACAAGTTGGCTATAAAAAAGTCAACTATTCTTATTAGCAAGTGACTTCAAAAGAATTTATTAAATTAAAAAAGAATTGATTGATTAGGTCAATCATGGCACTTTATTTATTTATTTATTTATTTTTGCTTTTTGGGTCACACCCAGTGATGCACAGGGGTTACTCCTGGCTCTGAACTCAGGAATTACCTCTGGTGGTGCTCAGGGGACCATATAGGATGCTGGGAATCGAACCCAGGTCAGCCGCGTGCAAGGCAAATGCCCTAACTGCTGTGTTATTGCTCCAGCCCCAACCATGGCACTTTAAAAGGAGGGTAGGGAAATTTTGTACCTTAAAAATGTGACCGGGGAGATGGCTCAATGGGCTGAGCATATGCTTTGCATGCAGGAAACAACAGTTGCAGGGACCATATGGTTCCCTTATCACCACAGGAATGACTCCCAGGAACAGAACTGGAAGTAGTAGTAAGGCGATTTATATTTGGTGAATGGAAGCACACATCTGCACCAACTCTGTTTCTATCTTTTTTTTTTCTTTTTGGGTCACACCTGGCAATGCACAGGGCTTACTCCTGGCTCTGCACTCAGAAATTACTCCTGGTGGTGCTCAGGGGACCGTATGGGATGCTGGGAATCGAATCCGGGTCGGCTGCATACAAGGCAAATGCCCTACCAGCTGTGCTATCGATCTAGCCCTTTGTTTCCATCTTTGTGCGTGTACTCTCTCTGTCTATACTCAAATTAATTATTACTCACTGATTTAGGGCAATTTTTCTCTCACTTTGCATATATGAAGTTGAAATGTTGAAATTAGATTTAAAGGAAATAAATGGTGTTCCTTACTTTGCAAGCTTCCAGAGACTATTTCTCTGTAATATAAAATCAGAAGATACAAAGACTTTTACTGCTTTCTTTCTATTTCTTCAACTAAGTTGTTTATGCATAGTTAGCAAGGTAACGTGTCTGACTGCCGCCGCCATGACTATGGATTGTACGGGTCAGTCTTGGTTCCATCCATCTTCCATTCTAAAGAGACAAGCTGGCGTCTTGTCTGCTGCAGCCAAAGTGCTTGTCCTTGTCCATCGCTGTAAGTCGGGGCCAGGATGCTAATGGGACTTGATCAAAAAACATTCCCATGGAGGGCGGAAGCCCTGTTTTGGTTTGTTCCCTTGACGTATTGATTGACTAATAAAGACCCTTTTGAGAAGGTCGTTTCCCTATAAATACTTCTGAAAGGAGATGGGTTTTCTGCCATGCTTGAGAGGCTTCTTATTTCAGAGCAGGGGTAGATTTCCATAATTAAGCCTAACCACAGTCAAAGGCTGATTATTCGTCAGTTCTATTTTCATAGCAGACCAAATTAGGCTTCAGTGTCAGACGTGTGGCGACTATCAGAGGGCGGCCCAGAAGGGAGGCTTTTTCCTTGCACTTTGGGATTTTTGTGAATTTGGAGCATTTTTCCCTTGGTGGGTGGGTGTGGAGTTGGAAGGGCAGGGGGGCAACTCCTTGTAAGCATCATTTTTGCCACAGACAGAGTGAATGGGTTCCTGTAAAGGGCAAGAAGGGAAGAATCGGACATGTCCCTTCTTCAGCCATTTTGCTGGCATCTGGAATGTTAAGGAATCTCCAAGCGCTGAAGTGGTGCATGTTCTCCCAAGTCATAAGAGAATGATCAAGGACAGACCAAACCCTTACTTTCCCAAGCCATGTGGGGACAGCAAGGTGCAGAAAGGACCAGGGGAAAGAACAGGGGCTGGGAGACAGAGAGATAATACAGGAGGCTGATCTGGGTTCCATCCCCAGCACCCTATATGGTCTCCTGAGCACCACCAGGAGTGACTCCTGAGCATAGAACCAGGAGTAAAGCCTGAGCACTGTTGGGTGTGGCCACCCTTCCCCCACCAAAAACAGGGGGGCAGGATTTAGATGGATCCCTATTCTGGGGGTAGAATAAATCTTTGAGGTTGGTTTAGAGGTGTGTGCGCTGCCACAAAGGTGGAGGATCATGCAGAGGCGCTGTCCAGCCCCCACCCACTGACCTTGATGGGGCCTAACTGTGTGACCTGATTTTGGTGTGCTAAGCATGGCATCTCCCCAATACTGTCCTACTACCCAGCTCTGGAACCCGCACTCCCCTTAGAATCACATCTTTGGATGATGTCATTCTGATGGGAAAAGTCTTCTTTTTTAAAAAAAATTTTTAATTCAATTTAATTATTTTTATTTTTTGTTAGTGAATCACCGTGGGGTACTGTTACATACTTACAAACTGTCGTGTTTGCATTTCACTGATCGGGTACCCATCCCTCCCCCAGTGTCTATTCTCCACCACTAAAGATCCCAGTATCTCTCCCACTCACCCCCACCGCAGCCCTCCCCACCCTGCCTCTGTGGCTGGGCATTCCCTTTTTGTTCTCTCTCTCCTTTTGGGTGTTGTGGTTTGCAATAGAGGTACTGAGTGGCCATCGTGTTTGGTCTATAGTCTATTTTCGGCAGCTCCCAACCCGAGTGGGTCCTCCCAGGCCTGTTTACTTGGTGTTCCCTTCTCTGTTTGAGCTGCCTGGAAAAATCTTCTTTTAAAACAGCAACCTTTTCTTTGAGAGGCTTCCACACTGACAAAGGCTGCTTAATCTTAGGGAGAAGAGTCACGTCTCAGCATCAGGAAGTTTTGTTGTTCTGTTTGGGGACCAGACCTGACTCTGCTGAGTCCTCCTACCAGCAGGGTGCTTGGAGGGTCGGTCCTGGTAATGCTCAGAGGACCCTGGGGCATGCAGTGCCCCGGTCTTCTGCAGGCAGAGCTTGGACTCAGCCTATAGAGACATCTCTCAGGCCCTGGGACATTTTTATTTTGTTTGGGGGCCCCAGTTAGCGTTTACTCTTAGTGAAGCTTGAGGGATCATTTGCTCATACATAGATCATTTGTACATGGTCTATGTATACCAGGGTAAGACAAGAACCTGAACCTCTGTACTATCTCTTTGTCCCCTTAAGGACATTTTAAAAGTATGAAGTTGAGCCTGCATTTTGAGGAGGGTGCTCAGGCAGAGGCTCAGGAGGAACCTGAGTCTTTGGATGTCTTAGGGAGGGGAGCCAAACAAAGAGAGGGGGTCTGGAGTGATAGCACAGTGGGTAGGGCATTTGCCTTGCACACGACCGACCGGGATTCGATTCCCAGCATCCCATATGTCCCCTGAGCACTGCCAGGGGTAATTCCTGAGTGCAGAGCCAGGAGTAACCCCTGAGTGCAGAGCCAGGTGTGACCCCCCCTCCAAAAAGAAAGAAAAAAGAGAGGGGTCTAGTTAAATGAAAAAGTATCATGTGTCCATGTACAAAAGTCAGATCAAAACAGATTAAAGACCTCATCATCAGACCTCATCATCAGGTACCAACAGTACCATCATCATAAGGTACATTGAAGACAAGGTCGGCAAAATCCTCTACGACATTGAAGCTAAAGGTATCTTCAAAGATGACTCGCCACTGACCTGGCAAGTGGAAATAGAGATAAACAAATGGGACTATTTTAAAATAAGAAGCTTCTGTACCTCTAAAGAAACAGTGACCAGGGGGTTGGAGTGATAGCACAGTAGGTAGGGCATTTGCCTTGCACGTGGCCGACCTGGGTTCGATTCCCAGCATCCCATATGGTCCCCTGAGCACTGCCAGGGGTAATTCCCGAGTGCAGAGCCAGGAATAACCCCTGTGCATCGCTGGATGTGACCCAAAAAAGCAAAAAAAAAAAAAAAGAAAGAAAGAAACAATAACCAGAATACAGACAATTTACAGAATGGGAAAGGATATTCACCCAATACCCTTCTCATAAAGAGTTGATATCAAGGATATACAAGGCACTGATTGATCTCCACAAGAAAACATCTAACCACATCAGAAAATGGGGCGAAGAAATGAACAGAAACTTTCTCAAAGAAGAAATCCAAATGGCTAAAAGGCACATGAGAAAATGCTCTACATCACTAATAATCAGGGAGAGATGCAGATCAAAATGACAATGAGATATCTCACACCACATTGACTGGTCCACATCCAAAAGAACAAAAGCAATCGGTGTTGGTGTGGATGTGGGGAGAAAGGGACTCTTTTTCACTGCGGTGGGAATGCCAATTGATTCAGCCCTTTTGGAAAACAGTACAGAAGTTTCTCAAAAAATTAGAAATTGAGCTCCCATTTGACCCAGCAATACTACTTCTGGAAATATATTCTGGAGAGGCAAAAAAGCATAGTAAAAAAGTGACATCTTCACTTGTATCTTCATTGCTGCACTGTTTACAATAGCCAAAATCTGGAAAAACATGAGTGCCCAATAACAGATGACTGGTTAAAGAAACTTTGGTACATCTACACAATGGAATGCTATGCAGCTGTTCAAAAAGATGAAGTCATGAAATTTGCATATAAGTGGATCAACATGGAGAGTATCATGTTAAATGAAATGAGGCAGAAAGAGAAGGACAAGCATAGAAAGATTGCACTCATCTGTGGAATATGAAGTAACAGAATAGAAGACTAATACCCAAGAATGGTAGAGATAAGGTCCAGGAGGCTTGCCCCATGTTTTGGAAGCTGGCCTTACATGCTGGGGGAAAACGCAGCTCAGATGGAGAAGGGAACACCAAGTAAAAGGCATTAGGAGGACCCACTCTGGTTGGGTGACACAAGCCAAAAGTAGACTATAGACCAAACATGATGGTCACTCAACACCTCTATCACAAACCACAACATACAAAAAGAAGGACTGTCCTGCCACAAAGGTGGGGTGGGGTGGGAGGGGATGTGGTAGGGGTGGTGGGAGGGTTCCTAGGATCATTGGTGGTGGAGAATGGGCACCGGTGGAGGGATGGGTACTCGATCATTGTATGACTGAAACGCAAACACGAAAATTTATAAGTATGTAAAAAAAAGAAAGAAAAAAATGTATTGTGTGTATATGTGTGCTCACATGCATGAATGCATGTGCACACACATGCCTACGTGCACTAAGCATATGATGGACCTGTTTTACTTACATCCCTTGTTTATCAAACTCATCCGGAGCACTGACATTGCTTATTTTTGGCATAGATAAAGCATCCCGAAAGCAGCCCCTTTCTGGGGTCAAGTTGCCATGTGATTCTCCAGTGTTGTTGACTACCGAAGCTGTAATAACATGCCCACCGGGGGACAGAACTCCCTTGTCCACCTTTTCGTCTACCGTCTCTCAACTCTTCCCCACACTCACCCATTCTGTGCACACTTGACCTTACGTTCATTGCAAATGTGAGTGGTCAAATGATCTGCTCAGCTCTGTTCCTGCTGTCCTGGGATGACCCTCAGGGGTAGGGGCCACTTGAACTTGGGGTTTGCATCCTTGAGTCTGTAACTTCCTGGTGGGTCTTCTAGCCACTGCTTAGAAGAAAAACCATTGCTGCCTGCAGAGGTTCTGGCACTGATTGAGCCCCCACTTCCCCGTCCCCCGCCCCTCCCCCCCAGCAGGCCTGGTTCTAGCTGATTTACCACGATAGGCACATTGCAAATCTTTCCCTTGTTAGCATTCCGCGAGATGAGATCTTGGGCGTCTTGTTAGTGTTTCCATTTTATGGGTTCAACATTTGAGGCTTTGAGAGTTCAAGTGGTTTGCCTGGGGAGAGTGCTCTGAATGGAACTCAGAAACCTCAGCCGTTGCTCCTCTTCTCCTCTATGCTGTTGTTAAGGGTGTTCCCGCTCTCTGGGGGGCGGGGAATTTCTGTTTTTGTTTTCATAAAGATAGCCTGTGAGCATAGGAACTCTTAACTTGGGGGAATTTACCAAGTGGAATATAAAGGGTTGTGGAAAAACCACATGGAGAAAGGGTGCAGGAGAGACACATCTGCGACGTGGAGGAATGTCACGTGTTCGCGTGGCTCCCTGGCCCCTCATTTTGATTCCTCAATGGCTGCTGACGTGTGGGATTTGTGCTGTTTAACTACCCTTTCAACCCAGCCTGTTTGGTATCTGCCTCCTAGAGTGAAGGCAGCCTCCCCCGAGCACCCCTGTCCCCTAGAGGTGTGGGGACGCTCCTGATACTGAACTCTGTGCTGGGACCTCCGAGTCAAGGAGCCGTGCCTTTGACATGCTCCAGTTCACGTTCTCTCCCCCTCCCCACCAGCCCCCCCATCATGCTACCTCCAGATGCCCTGAGAAAAATATCCTTCCAGACATCCAAAGATTTTGCCCTTTGGCTCTGTCCTTAGGCAGCACCCTGGCTCCCACAGCCATGCCAGTCGGAACCAGCTGTTAAGCCAGGACTCCCCAGGAGCCCCTGCACACAGCCAACACCACCTCTCACACACTCTGGCCAGTTTGCAGAGTTTGAGGAGCGGCCCCTGGCTCTGTGCTCAGCCCAGCCTGAGTGACTTTGGTTGCCACTTTGGAGCCCAGCCAGGACTTGGAAGCCACCGCTAAGAGCGAATGACTGAATCTCGAACAGGAGAGCTGAGAGCAAAAGTTTCTGTGCTGCCCTGTAATTGGTGACTACAACACCAGAGAAGGTGGAGATGGGGGAGAGAGGGAGTGAGGCAGAGGGGTCGGGAGAAGGCATGTGCAGACTGAGTTATGCATCAGGCCACTGCTCGCCAGAAGGTAGAGCTGATGGCTTGGCCTTGCAGGGTCACTGTGGAGTCCTTACGGGTGACTCTAGAGTGGCTTTTTGGCCGAGGCCAGCAGGGAGGGGACAGGCTTTTCTTCCCTGGCTCCTCTCTACTTGCTCAGAGGACATCCTAGCACTTCTGGTTTGCACAAACCTAGATAGGGTGACCTGATCCCTTTCCCTTCATTCGTCGCTCTCACCCCAGCAGCAGTAGAAGAGTCCTGGAGGTGAGGGGAAGGAAGGGCATGAGGTGCCTGTGGGTGACATCAGCCTTCAGGCTGTGGCAGCAGCACTGACAGCAGGCCTGCAGTTGTGGCAGTCGGATGAGCCATGTTAGATCTGTTCAACCTGGCTGCAGGAATATGTGCCGATCTGAGGGATGGGCTGATGGTACCCAGTCATGCTGGAGCATGTTATTTATTTATTTATTTATTTATTTATTTATTTATTTATTTATATTTGTTTATTCATCTTGGTTTTGGGGGCCACACTTCAGGATGCTCAGTGGCTATTTCTGGCTTTGTGCTCAGGGCATCATGACCCTTTGTGGTTTTCAGGATACAATATACAGTGCCAGAGATCTAACACTGGTCAACTGTATGCAGGGCTTAATTCTGGCACTCTCTCTTCAGCCCCTCATATTGGAATATTTTAATAGCAGTGAGGCTTGGCTCAAGTAGCAGATATGAAATTCAAGGTAATGCTAGTTTCTCTACCCAGTTCCTAGGATGGAGAGAGATGCTAATGGGTTTCTCTCGCACATAGGTGGGTGCATTTTGGAGAAGTGGGTACTATCCAGATAATGCTGTCATAGCGAGATATTTCTCACAACAAGAGATGAAAGAGCTGTCATTAGAGCAAATGATGGATACGGCATGAATCCCATGAGGACTATGTCTCTTGAAAGTATGCATGAGTGGAAATATGCATGCTAAGAGCTTACCTAGTCCACTGACAGGCAGTCTATACTACTAGTTTGGGCTCTGCCATGTCTCCATCACATTTAAGCACCATAGGATGGTCTCCTCTATGTCCTCCTGGACTGTGTGTGTGGTGATGATTTGTCTTCCTTAATACCTCCTCCTGACCTGGTCTTAAATGAGTCCTATCTGGGGTCTGTAGTGATGGTAGCAACATTACCTCTGGGGTCAGCTCTGACCCTGCGTGTTGAAGATGCTGGACACAAGAGCCTAGAGGGCTCCTTTCTTGACTCAGAAAGCTGAAATTCCATCAAAAGAAGCACTGATGGCCCTAGAAAGGCAGCCCTGGTGGTATACAGAGGCTCTTTTGGTTTTAATGATACAAAAAGCATTCAACTTGACTCTTCTGCCAAGCTTACCTCCTACCACCAAGGTGGCTAGAGCTGGACTTCAGTGCAAGGTTAGTGCTTTCCATAGTTAATGACCTTCTCGACAGCTGTGCTATTATGGTCTTTCTTCACCCAACTTATCTTTACGTAATAAACAAGCAGACTGTTAAGAGTAAGAGTAGGAAGGAGCATGCAAAGGATGTCCATAAATAACTGCTACTTTCTGGCAAACCAGTGTTTTAGCACAACAGCGGAGTTGGTTGCTCTGAAAGTGACATACTGGGTATGTGTCCATCACGTTCATCTCACCTGCAAGCTTTGTTTTGTTGAGTAAAAAGTGTTTCTGAGACAAGTTTCTATTCTCTAGGATGCCCTCCAATAAGCTAAATATTTTCACTAGAAGAAACTGCTCCTTACTTAGATTCTGCCAGTAGGTGCCAGTGAGGTGGCTGCAGCTATGAGTTGCAAACTTGTGTATCGGTAATTAAGCAAAGACCAGAGCATTTTATAGGTGCTTACTATTATTATTTTGATTTTTGAGGTCACCGCTACTGGAGTTGAGGGCTGCTCCCACTCTGTGCTTAGGATCACTCTTGGCAGTGTATGTGGGGGTGGGGTGGGAAGGGGGCGCAGGGTGTGAAACCGTGCAGTATTAGGACTAAATCTGGCCTCCTGCATGCAATGTCTACATCAGTCTGTTAAGTTTTCTTTCTAGCCCTTACTGCTGTACTGCTTATCTTGAAGTAGAACTCGCTGGCATTGAAAACCTTTTATATCTGTACTTAGGTTGTTAATCTCCCTTTCTAGTCACATGTCTCACTTTTGATAAACCTTAAAGGGTGGGCCTGTAAAACTGAGCATTTGATGGAGTTGGGAAGAGGGAAACCCAACATGCGACATACACTAACATCTAAGGACAGGATTACCTCTGCTAGTTTATAAAGGTGGACTCTCTGATTATCTGCCCCAGGGGTATAATCTTTATTGCTTTGGCAACAAACCCAGTGTCCAAATAACTGGAGACTTTTATGACTGGGGAAACTCCAGAGATATTGCACAGGAGGAGAGGCAGGATGAGGGTGAGGTAATTCATAGTCTGTGTTCCATCTCCTGCAATTAGAAGTTGCACTTCTCATCAGATTTAGCTCCTTCGCCAAACTGGCACTTATCTGGGTGGAGAAGTGTAAACAGTGGTCATCCTGGGAATGGAGTCAGCTGTGGGGTGGGGTGGGGGTGGGTGTCGGGGTTGTCTTATTATGTTTTAGAAATGAGCTGAAGGAGAGAACACTGTGAGTGCTTAAGACCCTAAGCTAGTCTGGGTAATAAAATCTAAAATTACACGAAGTCCAGTGCAGGAAATGTTTTTATTATTGGGTGCAACGAACAACAAATGAATGTCAGTTGGGTAAAGGGTCCTGGGACAATGGTGGCAGGAAATTCATTTATATAATGAATTGTGCCTTAGGCATCAAGTCTAAGAGTTCACATTCTATGGCCAAACTACCTGGGTTCAAATGATAGGGTTATCACTTAGTATACTAGGTTCCCCAGCCCCAGCAGCTGACCTCCACTACCCAACTGCCGCCATGCTCCAGGCTGCTTTCCGGGCCATTATAAGACACTTCCTACCCATATTCTATAATTACCATACCATATTTGATGGAGTTCAGACAGTAGGCAACCATAGAGAGTAATATATATATGTATGTGTGTATATATATATATATATATATATATATATATATATATGGGTAAGGCATTTGCCTTGCACATGGCTGACGTGGGTTCGATTCCTCCACCCCTCTCAGAGAGCCTGGCAAGCTACCGAGAGCATCTCGCTGCACTAGTATCTTGCCCACATGGCAGAGCCTGGCAAGGTACCTGTGGCATATTTGATATGCCAAAACCAGTAACAAGTCTCACAATGGAGTTGTTACTGGTTCCTGCTCGAGCAAATTGATGAGCAACGGGATGGTAGTGATACAGTGATAGTGATACCTCTCAGAGAGCCTGGCAAGCTACCGAGAGTATCCTGCCTACACGGGCAGAGCCTGGCAAGCTACCCGTGACGTATTCAATATGCCAAAAACAGTAACAATAGGTCTCATTCCCCTCAGCCTGAAAGAGCCTCCAATCCTTGGGAAAGACGAGTAAGAAGAGGCTGCTAAAATCTCAGGGCTGGGAGGAATAGAGATATTACTTGTGCCTGCGTGAGTAAATCAATGAACAGTGGGATGACAGTGACAGTGATACGAGGTTACTTAATTTCTCCATGTTTTGGTTTTTCATCTATAAGAAGGGAATGACAATAGTACCTACTGGATCAGTTTGTTGTGAAAAATCAAAGAATAGATATATCTAATGCATTGAGCAGTATCTGGCCCAGAGTAGATGCTTAATAAACACTAGTTATTTTATCCATTCTATAAGATATCACTTAGTAGGTCAAGGAAGTCAGTGAGATGTGGGAGAACCAGAACTCACTTACACTATATTCTTTTCCTGATGAGAAAATTCAGTACATTTACTCTTTGACTATAGAATGTATGCACTTTTGCTTGACCAAGAAAGACGAACCCTAAAAGGGCTATTGAGATGAAGATGGGATGAGAGGGGCTTTCATATAAGGAGAGAAAATAGATTGGGCTCTGGTCTGGAAAAATGAAGACTGAGATGCACTATGAAGAATTTTATGAAGGGACGGGAATAGCATGAATAATAACTTGTTTATGAAATACTGGAAAATTAGAACTGGCATGAAGGATGAATACTTTGAGGTGAGTACTTGAACAGATGGTTACTTGACTATGCTTGCACAGTGAACCCTTCAGTTATGGAGCTCATTAGCTCAGGAGTTTCAGGACAATCTGGATAAAGGGGAAGGGTTACTGTCCCTTAAACATCAAGGGTCCTTAGGGATTCTTGTGATAGATTTCCAAGTTCAGTCCAATTTAGCATATGTAACTAACTCACCCTAATGTAGATATTTGCAAAACTTTGCCCAGATGAACTCATTTGATTCTCACACCAGCTTATGCTGCCGGCAAGGCTCTGCAAGGAGTCGTGGAGAAGAAAGATGGTTCAGATGGAAGTTTCTGCTCTGCATTGCTGTGCAGAAATGCTGAAAAGTAATTTAGCTTGAAGGTCTAGTAAATTTGATGTGTTTTTACTTATATTTTGGACTCAGAGAGTTTTTAACTATTTCATGAGAATTGATACTTTAAGAAGCAACAGTGAAGAAAGTTTGTGTGTCACTTTGCTTTTATGAATTCTTCCCAGGCCACATTTTGATGTTGAGAGAGTGATTTGTTTTTATATTTATTTCTGCTTTCGGTGAATTTGAAGATAATTTTGGAGTCACCTTCTTCAATTCCTCATGTCATAGATAAAGGGAAAAGGGAGTCCTGTTAGGTGACTAGCTTGTGTGTGGACCACAGGGAAGTTTTGTTGGTGAGCATGTCTGGGGGCCAGCAGTTGAAAAGCCGTATCGTAGTTACATGCTGAAGAGGAGCAAAGCTGGAGCCAAAGTCTGGTTTCTAGTCCTCTGTGTTTTCTTTCCCACAAGGCTACTTCCCCTAGAAGTTCCGAGTGAGTGGAGTTCAGCTTGTTTCTGTGCATACACTGCTTTACCTTGGCTTGCCTTTAGAAGCAGAGCTGCTAGGAAGCCAGTGGGAGGAGCTCTCACTTGTGTGGGGTCTTGAGGAGTGGAAGGACATAGGTTGTAATGAGGAAGCATTTCTTTAGTAGTCATTCTGGTAAGTGCCCAACAGACTGTAACGACATTGACTTACCTCTCAAGGCACCAGTAATTTATTATGATCTTTTCACATTTTCAAAAAAGGACTCATGGACCCTGGGGATGTGGCTCAGTAGTAGAGCACTTGCTTGCAAGTGTAAAGGCCCTGGGGTCACTCTCCACACTGGAAGAAGCAAAAGCAGAAGGAAACCCATTTTTGTAGTAATTGTAAAATTTTATATTCTTTTAACTTAAAAAAGTACCCTTGAACTGCCCCAAGATTATATTACTTTGGGACTCCATGAAACTTGGATCTGTCTCTGATGTCCAAACATAATTAGGAAAGAGTTAGGAATCATTAAAAATTAGAAATGAGATTAGGAATTAGAATTAATCTAATTAGGAATTAGATAAATTAGGAATCCCATTTAATACTTCAAATTTAATTTTAAAATTAATATTTAAAAATATGAGTACAGGTCTGGGGATGTAGTCTAATAGGAGGATACATGCTGGACCCTGGGTTCAACTCCTATAATTTTGTTTTTTATACTTTATATTAATTTTTAGCAACCAAAATATGAAAGAAAAAGTTGCGTTAAGTAAAAATCTGAATGCACTTTCCTTGAGATTTGAAACTTAGAGAAATATGTTCACACTCCTTATTACTTTTCAGCATAGGCCTAACTGGATAATTAATCAAGAAATAGATAGGCATCCAAAATGGAAAAGAGAAAAAACTATTGATGTTTGTGTATGATTATAAAACCTTACAGAGTCCTGAAAAAAAAACCTTACAGAGTCCTCAAAAGATAAAAATAATGAGTTCAGTAAGGTAGCAGGATACAAAGTCAATACAATTTGTCTGTTGCATTACTATACGCAAATAGTGAGTTGGAGGAAATGGCAATTAAGGAAACAGTCCCAGTTAGAGTTGCCTCAAAAAAAAAAGATAAAATAAATACCTGAGAGTAAAACTAATAATAAAGGGGGTGAAAGACTTATTCACTGAGAAGTATAAGACTTTGTTATAAAAAATAGAAGTCATAAAGCAATGGAAAGACACACAGGCTCATGGATTATCAGAATAAACATCACTGGCTGGAGGGATAATACAATTAGGAGGTTGCTGGCCTTGTGCTTGGCTGAAGCAGGTTTGGTCATAGCTCTTTATATGATTCCCCTAAGCTTCACCAGGAGTGATTCCTGACTGTTTTTTTTTGTTCCTCCAATGAAAAATAAACATTGCTGAATTGACCATCTGATCTTGTACAACCTACAAATGAACACAGTCCTTCTCAAAATTCCAATGGCAATTTTGAAGGAAATAGAATAAAACAAGTATAGAATTTGGAACTACAAAAGACACAGAAAAGCAAAAGAAGTTCTGAGATCAAAGAAGAAAACATAGATGCCATGCTCCATCATGATTTATGCTATACTTTGAAACAGTTATCGTCATAATCATAATAATAATCCAAACAAAAATAATAATAAACCTAGACCTATTGAAAACTATGGTAGTTACCATTACAAATTTTTGAAAGTATGTCTCTATTCAATTTATTGTTTTTCTCAATGACACCATGGCGCTTGCTACTATAAAATTAATTTTTAACATGGTAATTTAAATGTTTATAAAAGGATATATTTTTAAAGCATGCAAAATATTTTACATACTATTCTTATTAGCCACATTAGAAGCATTTTACAATAATTCAAATAATAGCTGCTTTTAAACAGTGTCTTTTATATGCCGAACACTTGACTAATTCTTACTGTGTGTTTTCAAAGTAGGTCAATACCACTGTTTTTACTTTCCCAAAGTAGAAATGAAAGTCATTGCAATTCATGATTGGCATTTCCTACAAGGATTCCTCATTGTTAGATAATTCATTCCCTTGTTAAGGAAGATTAGTGTTTCCTAGAATTTCCTTTAGAAATCTTTGTTCTTGACTCTAATTTAGCGTGTGCGTGTCAGTGGAGAATTAACATCCTTATAGTTGGTTGGACACCTACCAAATAACCTCTCCCAGTGTTTCACTAGCTAGAATTGTTGTCCAGTGACAGATGCAAGAGAAACAATGTAAATCCATTAGTTCTGTAAAGGAAATTAAGACTTCTTTAAATGTGTTCATTCCTAGGCCCCAGCTTATCTAGAAACAAACAAACAGTATGATTCTGTGAAAAGAATTGGATCTATGAATTTACTGGGACTATGAGACAGACTCTAATATTATTAAGACCCTAGTAAAGTAGTTTAGTAAAGCCCCCGATGACCCAGTAGGCACTGACCTCTACTATACCCCCATTCTCAAGTGGGATCAGACTGAAATGCTTAAGTTTTGACCAGCCAGATGACGTTAAGGTAGCAGGGAAGCAGGAAGTGGGTCTTCACATTCTCGTTTCACCTTTGGGTAGGGCATTTGCCTTGTATGCGGCCAACCCGGGTTTGATTCCTCTCAGAGAGCCCAGCAAGCTACCAAGAGTATCTCGCCCGCACGGCCAGAGCCTGGCAAGGTACCCGTGGCATATTCGGTATACCAAAGACAGTTACAAGGTTCAAAATGGAGATGTTGTTGGTGCCCGCTCAAGCAAATTGATGAGCAACTGGATGACAGTGATACAGTGACAGATAATCCATTATATCAATCATGAAAGGTACTGATTCTTTAGAGGACGAGAATTTTTAAGAAGCATGTTTCAACATATTTTAATCCCATTCCTTTCTGAGATTGTTGCAACTCAAAAGTGACATGTTATTCAACTGAAATTTTATGGGTCATATTTTAATGCTGTCATTGGATTAATTATATTTCCTGAGAGCATTACTGAAACAATAGTGTTTTTTTAAAAAAGTATATATACATTTTAATCCCCAAGATCTTGATTGACACACCCAACCCCTATAATTCTATGAGCAAAGATTAAATGTGTCTGATAAAATCCCCTTCCTCAAATGCTATGCTTTTGGAACGCCCCTGCAACTTTGAAACAGCTACACATCTCAGCCTGGGTCAACCCTTCACCTTCCTTTTCTTTCTTCAGCAGTATTGTTCGCTGAAACTTGTGGATAGATATAGGAACAGTGAATTACCCAGGGGCAGGTAGAGTTCGCCTGAGATATTTTTCCCTAGTTCAGTAATTGGGTGATGATTCTGTTTCCATTAGGGATTATGGGAACAGAGAAACACCTATTTGAGATCATAACAGGATCCCTGACTATTCATCCATAAAGTGATTGCTTATTTTCTGCTTGGTATCATAAAGCATGAACTATAGGGTTTTGTTGTTTTGATTTTAAAAAAGTTTCTCCATTTCAGCTGAAGATACTTTCATGTGTGGTGAAGAGTTAGTGGCTTATTTGGTGCAGCAATTAATTTCTTTCAGAATTATAGGACTTTTCCATGATTAATGTATGATTAATATTAAATTTTATGTTCTGTTGGAATGCTATATATTTCCCCTGCAACTTTGGATACTTTAAAATGAAGAACGTTTTTTTTTTTTTTTTTTTTTTTTTGCTTTTTGGGTCACGCCCAGCGATGCTCAGAGGTTACTCCTGGCTTTGCACTCAGGAATTACTCCTGGCGGTGCTTGGGGGACCATATGGGATGCCGGGGATCGAACCCAGGTCGGCCGCGTGCAAGGCAAACGCCCTACCCGCTGTGCTGTCGCTCCGGCCCCAAAAATGAAGAACCTTGAGGCCAGAGAGAGAGTTCAAAGGGCTGACTGCATGTGTTGCCTGCAGGAAGCTCATGTTCAGTTACATGACACTGTGTGGCCCCTAAGCAGTACCAGAGGTGACACCCTCTTCCCCCAAACACAGAGTCAGGAATTGCCCCTGAGCTCTGCCAGATGTGGTCCCTAAATCAACATAAAATAAAACAAGTAAATGTGTTTCAGAGATGTCTTATGTGAGCACTGAACCTTGCATTTATATTGTGTTACTGAAAGCTTGCCAGAAATAAGTGTGGTTATGCAATCAGTTGATTCTGAAAACTTCTGGTTTGTTTTATCAGCTAAATTCAACGTCACTTCTCTCTGAGGAACAGTTAAGGTGTCTTTTGGAGGAATGCACAGTCAAAGGAAAATCCACAGTCCCGTTTTCTTCAGAAAGAGAAAAGGAAGCCATTGAGGATGGAGTACCCAAGCTACCCTTGCTGTCAAGATCTGCCCTCTCCGAGCTGCTAAATGGGTCAGAAGTCCGGGGCAGAAACACTGAGGTAGAGGACGCAGACAAGAGCACAGAAGAAGCCTCTGTAGGCTACTATCTCACCAAAGCCTTGACTGGGTGTTCCATGTCACCAGCTCTAGCCATCGAAGCCAAGAACATGGAATGCCTCCAGTTTTCCCAGGACGAAGTTACTGACGACACAGCTGACTATTTTATGTTGAAGACTCTTGGCATTGGGAGACTGAAGAGGCCCTCTTTCTTGGATGATCCACTGTATGGCATCAACACGAGCCTTTCATCTGAAGACCAACATCTGAATCTCAGCTCTCCCGACACAGCCAAACCAGGTGAGAGTGGGCGTTTTAGTGAGTCATTTTCTTAGTATGTATCTTCATATGAAGGTCACATTTAAGAAGAAGAGGCTAAGGAGGTTGTTTTGTTAGTTATGGATATGTCAAATAGAAGCCTATTAACAGGAAAACTTTGCTTATCAATGTTTGTTTAAAACAATCATATTTAATGTTTTTAATTGGTTAAACAGATTTGTCTAACATATGTTTAAAATAATCATATTTTTTGGTGGTTATCCAGAAAACAATTTGGATCTCTGAGGAAAAGAGAAATTGGTTTCAATGGAGACAAGTGGTTTGAACAGATTTTCTTAGTATTTCAATTTCAAGATTGAAAACAGTGATAAAATTTATTCTGGGTGGGCATGCATTGCATACTAAAGACCCCAAGTTTGATCCCAGCACTATATCACCCTCTATGTAGTGTCGCTGGTGGCCCTGGTGGCTCCCAGTATCACTGGGCCAGGCACTGAATCACCCACCCCACATAGGTGAGCCAGGTATCCCTGGAAGGTGCCCAAACCCTCGCTCCCTCAAGGCTTGTTTTAAGAAATGAATTTTTCAGATGCCACAGATTATTGTGGTTCTCTTAGTTTCTGTATGCAACTTTCCAGCTTTCAGATTCTCAGCCATTTTTCATGATCAACCCATGTTTAAACTCTAAGGAGAGCAGCTAGCATTAACAAATATCCAGTTGTTTATCTGTTAGAAGTTCAAGGCAGATAGCCAATGGCCTTCTTAATGCTGTGACCCCCGAATGAACTTAAGCACCCAGTCACTGGTAGAGGTGGGGACCTGTTAATGTAGAATTAATTTTATGGAGGAGCTAAGAAGCTACTTTGGAGGAGTAGAAGGAGGAAGACAGGGGCACTGACTTATTCTGGGGAAAGATCTGAGTGAGCATAAAATTCCATTTGGCCCCACATGCACCGAAGGGGTGACTGCTTCTTCTGCTCACAGGGAGAGTGGAGGAGGGCGGGGGGAGGAATGGAATGTGTCCTCAATCTAAATTTCTCCATGTAGAAGTTTAAAGAGCACGGTGGCCAGTGACCTTTGGTACTACTGAAACTTGGAGACGGCTGAGGACACTGACACACGAGCCAACAAGAGTCTCGTCTACTTTCCAGTCCCATTACCTTAGGCTGGATTATTTCCTCGAGAAAAGGAGAAACATCTCTGCATGGAAAATTTCTTCTTTTCTTCACCACATACTTGAGCTAGCTGTTGATATGAATTCATGTCATACACAACGCAATATGAATGACAATAAAAAATAGTAGAATAGGACCCCAAAAGGACATAAGAGTCAGTTGCCAAAATTTAGACAGGGGATGGACCTGACCTAATTGTTGAAGGAGAACAAAATAGGCTTTCCCACAGGACCTAGTTAGTAGTGACGTGTTTCAAGACTTTTCTGCAATTAATGCACCCATGAGTCAGAGAAGTTTGTTTTTAAAAAGAATACCCCGAGATGAAAATGAGGGTGGCCTCTGCCCTGGTGTGCTGGGGCGTGTCGTGCTTTCACCGCTGAGCGTCCTGCACCCTGGGAAGCCCTGGGGCCTTGGCAAGCAGGGATGGTTGGTCACTCTAAATTGAAAAGGAAAACAGAAGACCAAAGAGCAGTTACTTACTCAGAGGCCTAAAGCAAACAAACGAAAATCCAGGAAAACTGTAGGACCTTGAAGAGCAGAGGGTGTGGGCCTTAACACCCCCTCTCCCAACCCCTAGCCCCCAACTCCCACTCTTACCCTCAGTAATCAGGCCGGGCTCCTCCACGTTTCGCTCTGTTGCTCGCAAGTGATCTCAGCCAAGTGCTTAATTGTTCTCCTCTGCACTTACAGGCAAGGAAATTCCTCTCAGTTTCCTTGCCTATAAGATGACATTAGAACTTTAGGTTCAAATGAGAAAACCCGCACAAAATGGGTAGACCAGAGGCTGGACTTGGTTGGCTTAACCTGTCATTTAACATTTAATCGGAGATTTTCCTCTTAGAAAATGCATTTCTGGCACTGCCAATGGAGCTGAGTAACAGATAAGCCCATCGGAAGGGGCATGTACTCTGCTCAGGACGTGTTCCCTTACCTGGTCCTCTGTTTCCTGTGCTTAGCCCTTTGCAGTCATGTGACTATCATCTGACATTATGGGCTCTTGCTGCTTGGAGTGTGGTTTGAGGGGGGTGCTTATTAAACTTGCCTGAAAGCCCTGCTCCAAATCTCCACATTCGGAATTTGCATCTTAATAAGATCCCGGTGGTAACGGGTCAAAATGGTCAAGTTTGGAAAGCTCCATGGATTGCAACCACATTATTGCAATCAAGGTGAGCACTGGGTTCATGGGCGGGGGTGGGGGGGTGGAAGATGTGCTTTTGTTGTTCTGTTGGTTGTATAGAGTCTATGTCCACTCAAAGTTAGCCAGAGTTTCAAGTTGGAATGTTCATACTGGCATTAATGTAAGCTCTAAGGTTTCGCTAGAGGAACACAGGTTTCAGTTGTAAGAACACTAGTTATGTTATTTGTTGAGGTTCTCAGAACAAGTCCTGCTAACAATGACAACTATATGTTAGAACATGAGTCAAGGTTCTGCCCATCCAAAGGTCTATTTGGTTGTAACTTTCTACAGAAAGCCTGATTGTAGGTAAATTTACTTTTGGAAATGCTATTACAGTGATTTGATGGGTGTGTTTGTTGGTATATGCCTTTAGTCATACCATCTGAAGGGTTTCAAAGGCATTAGATTGTTTTGAAAAACTTTTCTTTGTTGTAAATAATCTTATGGGTTGGAAGTAGAGCAGTGAGAATCTAAAAATAGTAACACTATTTGTTATTTTTTTCTCATTAAAATAATTTGGTTTGCTAATAAGGAAATATGTAACTTATCTTTGCCTTGACTGGACTTTTCTTAGTTCCTCCAGGTCTTCTGGTTATTATATGTTAAATTACTTTACCAAGGTTATTCATTACTTCTCAGGTGCTCTGAGTGACCTAAACAACCCTCCTCTTTCTTGGCTCAAAATCTAGAGCTGCCATATCAGAAATTTCTAGTGTGCATTCCCCTTTTACATAAGACAAATGTAGGGGCACTTTCTATTTAAAGAATTTACCTCTTTGTTACTCTCAATGAATTTTCTTTAAATGAATTCTTGCAATAGACGTCTCATGTAAACATTTGCCATTATTTTCTCTGTCTACTTAGTGACATTACCTGGGAACTTGTAAAAAATGCAGAACCCCAGACCCTTCGTCAGACCTGCTCTGTCAGAGTCTGTTTTAGCAAGCTACCCCGTGTAAGGTAAAGCATGCATCTGCCACGTGGGCAATTTCTGAAGTGGATGGTTTATTTGTCACTGGACTTTAGGATATTATTATTTTTGCTTTTGGTATGGAGACCCTACTGGCCAGAGCTCAGGGCTTACTCCTGGAAGGATTTGAGGGACCATGTGGGGTGCTAGGAATTGAACCCAAGTCAGCTGTGTGCAGGGCATATGCCCTACCTTCCGTACTATTACTTTCACTCCCTGGACTTTAGGACTTTAAACCACCATCACCACCACCATCTAGAGACTATGGAATGGTAAAAATCATATCCAGACCATGTTCTCTTTCCCATCTGCTCAGTCCCTGCTTTTACTCCTCACATTTTATTTATTTTCCTTTGGAGGCCACCCCTGGCTGTGCTTAGGAATCACTCCTGGCAGTGTTTGGGAGAACATATATAGTACTAGGGATTGAATCGAGGTTGGTAGCAAGGCAGTTGCCTTGCCCTTAAAAATTTATTTTAAGAAAGAACCAATCTCTCTAACGATTCTTGTTGTTCTTCCTTGAGGTAACCTTCCCTCTAGCCTTTGAGACCATGCATGTCCTAGCTGGGAGTTCTCACCTCTTTCATTTTAATACTTCATTTGAAACATACGGTCAATAGGGGCACATCTGCGCTTTGTATAATGCGTATACAATCTGTATAATTGACAGATCTTTCTTGTCAACCTCCTTAAATCCACCAGGCCCTTTGAACTTTTCTGTATCCTTCCACTAGACATTTCTTTACAAACTTTAGCTACACATTAGATTCACCTGGTGAGATATAAAACAAATTAATGCCTTGGCTCCTTTTCAGATGAACTAAATCAGTTTCTAAGGGTCATCCCTAGGCACTATTTTTTTTTTTTGAAAATAGAAGGCACTCTTTATTGCTAGCGCAAGCTAGGGCCCAAGTCTCATCCAATG
This sequence comes from Sorex araneus, assembly GCF_027595985.1. Classification (NCBI taxonomy): domain Eukaryota; kingdom Metazoa; phylum Chordata; class Mammalia; order Eulipotyphla; family Soricidae; genus Sorex; species Sorex araneus. The sequence goes on along the minus strand of NC_073304.1, from coordinate 85,202,207 downwards.
CAGTGGAATCTTTACCAAAGACCCTGATCCAAGTAGCAGGGAACATTATATGGCATATTGTTACATAAGCAATGTTGGCAGTTTTCCCAAGAATTGCGGCAAAGCAGTCACAAGTCTGTGAGCTAATTGTTCATGCCACCTGCGGTGCCCAGAGATATCCTACTTATCATAGAACTATCAAGAGGCGTCTAGGGGATTTCCAGCTTTGGCCAAGGACAGTCCCAGGTAATTCTTTTTTTTTTAATTTATTTTAAAATTTAACTTATCACCATGTGGAAAGTTACAAAGTTCTCAGGCTTATGTCTCAGTTATACAATTCTCAAACACCCGTTCTTTCACCAGTGCCCATATTCCACCACCAAAAAAAAAAACACCCAGTATTCCTCCCACCTCCCCACCCCACAACCCCCCACCCCCACCTGCATAACTGATAAATTTCACTTCATTTTCTCTTTACCTTGATTACATTCCATATTTCAACACAAAACTTACTATTGTTGTTGGAGTTTCAGCACAGAACTCACTATTCTTGTTGGAGTTTATCCCCTAAAAATACAGCCCTATTGACAAGGAAACATTTGATAATTAGTTTTCCACTGATGAGAATGAAGAGATATAAAGTCACGCGGCCGAGGTAGGTTTAGGATTTCTGTATTTTAGTACTTAAGTCCAGGGAGAATTAAGTTGGAAATTGCATCATTTCCCTTCATGGGGCAGCATGGAGCAAAAGCTTAGTTCACAGTCTGGAGACATGGCTGCAAGCACTTGCTGGGACCCGAAGTAATATAGCTGGCTCTGGATCCTGGTCGTTCAGCAGCAAAGTGGCTGTGCAAAGGCATGGCCACCCAGGTTGAATCTCAGCGGAGCTCGAGCCGGTACCGGCCCCGGCCCGAGACTGCCCAAGCGTTCCGTTGTTTCAAGTTCAAAACACATTTTTTTTTCCTCGCCACCAAGTTCATACCTGTTTAAAAGTTCCATAATATGGCGGATGCCACTCCGCTTCCTCCCAGAGGGAGGAAAAACCAAGGAAGAAGAATATTTCCACCCTGAGCCGGCGTGGGCACTATTTTTAAGCTTATATTGGAGGATGGGGATCTGTGTGGATCTGTTCTGTGGCCATACTTTAAAACCATGGCCCAAATGCTTCCTCGCATTTATTTCTCATTCCTGTACCACCCATCTATGCCACACACATTTCATGAATTTCTCTTCTGTTAGATGTTTTTCAAGTTTCAGGATAGGATTTCTCAACCTTGGAGCAATGGACATTTGGGGACTAGTTATTTCTTGGTTGTGAGGGCCTGTCATGCACATTTAGAACGTTTAATAGCATTCCTGGACCCCTACTCATTCTGTAATAGTAGTTTTCCCCAGTTTGTGACAATCAAAACTGTCCTCAGACATTGTCAAAATTGTCTGCGTCATATTTTCCTGAAAGGAAGTTGTTCTAGTATAGAAAGTGAGTAGAACAGAATTGCTGTTCTGAGTTTTTTATAGTTCTTTGGATGAAGGCAGGCACTTAACCACATAATCCCAGCAGGGCAGGACAAGAGTATTAGGACTGACTCCATGGCAGTGGTACAGAGGGAATTATGGACAGTGGGAGATGAGGCATTGGCAAAGTGGGCCTCCCAAGATAAGCACGCATAAGTTGGGTGGACAAGGAGAACATTACAGGGAGAAGGAAGGGCCCAGAGGTGTGGCGTCACAGCCAGTATATACATTTCATCCTTGGGATATGTAGTCTTCTCCCCATCCATTCTACCTTGCTTCACCTCCTGCTATAGTAGCTCCTTTCATTACGTGTTGATATTATGACATTTCTCATGCATATCTCTGAAATGCCAAATCAGTTCTCCTTAATTCATGGTTGATTTTTTAAAAACGGCTTTGTTGAGACATATTTTATATACCTGCAATAATTTCCAGTGTTTGGCACCACTAGTTATCACCATAAAAATCTGTTCACAATTTTCTAGACTTGAAGTCTGGAACCATGTGCCAGTGAGGCCCACGCTCTGTCTGGAGGCTCTCGGGGAGAATGCTTCCTGGATGCCTCGAGTTTTCCAGGCTGTTGATGTTCAGTCCTTGGCTTCCTTGCCTTGTGGCCACATCACTCCAACTCCTCTCTCTTGCCCTCCTACTTCCTCTCCTCCCCCTGCCCCTTCTCATCTGCCTTTCTTATCTGCCTTTGCTTTTCTTCGTAAGGTCATTTGTTTTTTGAAGATAGTGCCCACCCAGATAATTCAGGATGATCTCTTCAGTTAAATATCCTCCTCTTAATTACTGTTGTAAAGCTCTTTTCCAAAATAAGGTAGCTTTTACAGCTTTTGACAATTAGAATGCAGACACAACTATGTCGGGGTAAGGGTTTAATACTATAAAAATCAGTGGGTTTTGGTATATTAAAAGAATTGTGCCTCCATTAAAGTTCTTTTACCATATTTGCCTCACTCCTCAAAGAAAAACTTACCCATTATCAGTTACTTCCCATTTTTTTTCTACAGTCCCCTCACCCTAGAAAATCACTATTCTGCTTCCTTCCTTTGTGAATTTACCTAGCCTGAAATTTTTATAATAATGGAATCAAGGATCTTATGACTTCTTGTGGCTGACTTTTTACCACTGGTAAAATGGTTTCAAGGTTCACCATGTGTGAACATGTATCTATTTATATTGTTGAGAAATATTCCATTGCATAGATATACCATAATATTTTTGTTCATCATTGATGGATGTTTGGATTGTTTCTACTTTTTCTGCTACTACATAAAATGCTGTGAAAAATATTCACATACAGATTTTAGTATGGCTGTATGTTCTCATTTTCCATGGGCATATGCCTGGAAGTAAAATTACAAGGTCATCTAATAAACTTTCAGGAACTCCCAGTCTTTTCAGCAACAGTTGCACTATTTTACAATCTCATCAGCAGTGTACAGAGTTATAGTATGTTCTGATTATCTTACATTACATTCATTTCTGTTACATTTTTAAATGAACTTTTCATTTTAGTTAGAAGAAAATGTCCACTTTATTTATTAGTGTCCCATTCTTTTGTTCTTACATAGTTCTAAGCTGCTTTAAAAAGGAACATTTGTTTTGATTTTACTTTACTTCCCCACAAGTTAGGCATCAAAACTACTATTATTTTTCTTTGCACTATCTTCAGATTCAGAGCTGGAAAGATAGTTCAGTGGGTAGGGTGCTTGTCTTGCCTCTCCTGTGATCCCTGAGCCTGCCAGGAGTGATCACTCAGCACAGAGCCAGGACTAAGCCCTGAGCACCACCAGGTGAGAACTCTCTTCTGGAAAAAAAAAACCCCAAACAAATAAAATTGATGATGATTTTAGTTCTCAAAACCCCAAAAGTTCTACTTTAGCTGTAGTCTCAATCAACACAGGGCAGACTCCTTATCTTTCTCACTATTGTAAATGTAACATGCAGTTTGGTAACTTTCCAAAAATGTCAAATGAGAATGTGATCATTGTCTAATGTGTGAAGTATTTAGTGTTTTATATGCGGAATAGTTTTTCTCTTAATTATTCACACATTTCTGATTGCTTAAAATTTTGGTCATTGTTTTTAATGTGCAGATGAACAGGGGACTGAAGATGTCATAAAAGAACGTCAAGAATCTGAAACGAAAACTTGCTGGGTGTGATTCTGAGAAAGTTGGTAGCAAGTAAAACTCCATTTCTCTCCAAATCTTTGACTTCACTGAATGCATAGTAGAAGACTGTTCTTAAATAATGATTTAAAATTTTGGGGGTTACATTTTTTCTTTTTTTCTCTTTTCTGACTTGTAATTGTTCACTAGTTTTTCTTCATTAAGACTCTTGGGAATATTACTATTATTATTATTTTAAATTTAAGCCTTACAACATCAGGAACACAGTAAAAAAACTAACAATTTGTGTCTGTTTATGAATTAAATATAGTCGAAGTGCTGTGATTGTTTCATGTTTGATTTTATATGTTTTACACAGATTTCATCAATGGCTGTTTCTCTTCTGACTCTGTTTCTTCCCTTTCTGTCTAATACCTTAAGTACAAGTTGCCATAGAATGAAATTAATTTCTTCAACAAAACAGAAATTAGGATGTTAGTTTATATTATCTTAGTAGCAGTGACACTTTCTTGGTTTATTTGGGTGGCTGAGTTGGGGAGTCCTGGGGGGGCATACCTAGTTGTGCTCAGAGACTATTCATAGCTCCGTGCTCATGAGTGGTCCCTGGTGGTCTTTATAGGACCATATGTGGTACAGGTGATTCAAAGGAGGTCGGCCTTGCATACCAAGAGCAGAGGGGGAGGCTAATTTCCAATAATGTCCCTCTCACCCAATAACACTCTTCTTAAGAAGGACTTTGAATTATTTAATATATTATTTTCAGCCATTATTTTTTTAGAATTTGCTCTTTTGAGTATTCATTGAAGATTGGTCATTTAAAATCTGTGGTACAAAAGAACACAAGCAACCGCTGTTGGAGAGGATGCAGGGAGAAAGGGATTCTCCTTCACTGCGGTGGCAATGCCAATTGATTCAGCCCTTTTGGAAAACAGTACAGATGTTTCTCAAAAAAATTAGAAATTGAGCTCTCATTTGACCCAGCAATACCACTGCTGGAAATATATCCTGGAGAAGCAAAAAAGTATAGTTGAAATGACATCTGCACTTTTATATTCATCGCAGCACCGTTTACAATAGCCAGAATCTGGAAAAATCCTGAGTGCCTAGAACAGATGACTGGTTAAAGAAACTTTGGTACATCTATACAATGGAATACTATCAGCTGTTAGAAAAAATGAAATCATGAACTTTGCATATAAGTGGATCAACATGGAAAGTATCATGCTAAGTGAAATGAGTCAGAAAGAGAGAGATAGACATAGAAATATTGTACTCATCTGTGGAATACAAAATAACAGAATAGGAGACTAGCACCCAAGAATAGTAGAAATAAGTACCAGGAGGTTGACTCCATGGCTTCAAAGCTGGCCTCACATTCTGGGGAAAAGGCAGCTTACATAGAGAAGGGAACACCAAGTAAAATGTGGTTGGAGACCATGGGCGGGAAGGGTGATGCGTGCTGAAAGTAGACTAGAGACTGAACACAATAGCCGCTCAACACCCATATTGCAAACCACAACCCAATTGGAGAGAGAGAACAAAAGGGAATATCCTGTCACAGAGGCAGAGTGGGGTGGGGGGAGATGGGATTGGGGGGTGGGAGGGATACTGGGTTTATTGGTGGTGGAGAATGGGCACTGGTGAAGGGATGGGTTCTTGAACATTGTATGAAGGAAACAGGAACATGAGAATGTTCTGTAACTGTACCCTCACGGTGATTCACTGATAAAAAAATAAATTAATTAAAAAAATAAAAATAAAATCCGTAGTACTTAGAGGATTTGTCTACTTGCAAGTCAGTAACCTGGATGCAAGTCAAAATTTTCTGTCGATAGGCCATACAATGAATTGGCATCAGAACTAGAAATCTACTTTATTTCTAATTCAATAAATAAACTGATTATTATACTGTCTCCAGCGAACTTTGGAGTAATATATATGTAGCATGATTTTTTCCCCAGTACAGTTTTATGTCCCTCTGCTTCTGGTATTAGTTAATGTTAATGATTGTGCTATGTCAAAGTCCCTTAACTTTTAAAATATAGAATTCTTCAGCTATTATTTTCAGAAAATTCAATAGGTAATTATTTTTTCCAGGCTCCTATTTTGGTTTTTATTAAAATAGTGGTGACTTGGGACTAGAATGGTAGTTTGGCAGATAGGAGGTTGCCTTGCATGCTGCCAATCCTGAAATCCCAAATGGTCCCCTAAGCTCTGACAGTAGTGATCCTGAGCACTGAGCCAGAAGTAAGCCCTGAGCACTGCCATGTGTGGCCACAAAAATATATATAAAATAGCAATGGTTTATGCTGAATTCAATGTACTACAATGCACTTTATCTTAATACCAAGAATTTTGCTGTAGTGTCAGAAGTTAAAAATCATGATTTTGTGCTTTGATAGGGATGATATATTACTTGTGCATGTTGCAGGGTTTGGGCTGGAACAATCAGGGAAGAGGTGATATGTGTGGAAATTTGAGTGGTAATAAAGTGGATCCATATTTCACCTCAGCCTGGAGGGTGTCAGAGAGGGAAGGAAGAGGAAGGGAGAGGTAGAGGAAGTGAAAAAAGAGGGAGAGAGAGAAAGAGAAACAGGAGAGAGAGACAGAGAGAGAACAGCCCCCCTCAAAACTCCCCACCCAACTTTTAATTTTGGAGGTGGGTGTGAGGAGATAGCTGATTTTATATTATAGGAATTCATGTGAAGGGAAAGAAAACAGTGATCATAAGGAATGAATTTGACCATAAAAGGAAGTATACTTTGTTTTTTTTTTTATGTAAAGACCTCTTTAATAAAACACCATTCCATAACACATAACATGTCATCTGAAGGTGCTTCTTACAGAACTGCTAAGATGATTTAAAATGCAATTCCACACAAAGGCTCTAGATTCAAAACCAAACCAAATCAAAACAACTGACATAAACTGTCACCCTGAAAGGGAAAAATGGATTTGTATTAAAATTAGGGTTTTACTTAGTCTTTTTTGGTGGGAGGCAGAGTTTGGTCCATACAGCTGTGCTTAGGGCTTATTACTGGATCTAGGCTCTAAAATTTAATCCTCTTCATGCTCAAGGGACTCAGGGAATACTGGGGATCGAACCTGGGTTGACCATTTGCAAGGCAAGAGCCCTACTGTCTGTACTACTGCCCCGGCCACAGGACTTTTGTTTTAAGATCGTGTCTAGGCCCAAAATGTGTACTCCTGAACAAGATAGAGAAGACAATGAATGCAGATGGAAGTAAGAAAGTAATTTGAAACTCACTTTAGAAATGGATTTAGGAGTTTCTAAATTTTGAGTTTTTTTCTTCTCCTGACTTCTGGGGAAAACTGCTAGCACAATTTTATTACAAATTTCCAAGGAACATAAAGTTGATTGACCTTCAATCTAACTCTGAAACTCATGACAATAAAATCCTGTAGGAGAAAAATACTGTTAAATTGATAGCATAATTTTAATTTTTGACCAGATTTTTATTTTCATACAACCTGCTGATTTGAAGGTCAGTCTCCGTAAACTGGAACTAAGCTGGAACAAGCTCCTGTTCTCCTGTAGTAGCACATCTTTTCCATCTCTTCTTGCTGCTTTTAGTTTGTTTTGGTTTAGTAGATTCAAATTTTCTTCTAACACATCACATATTTGGCTTCTCTGAGGATGAATGGTGACTCATAATTAAAAGAATTCTTCTCTTTCTCAGGCCTACTGGCACTCAGGGGCTACTTTTGGTTCTGTGTTCAGGGGTCACTCCTAGAGGTGCTTGGGGGAACTGAACATGGGTACAGGGATTGAGGCTGGGTTGGTCCCATGCAAGGCACAGATAACCCCTTGTGCTATTTGTCAGGTCCCAGAACTTATTTCTTCAAGTCAGTTTTCCCAACTCTCTAACCATTACCAACAGCTTCCAGTTTTTGATATTTCACCTGGGACCCATAAAACAATTTCTACCTGCCAATGATTCTGTTCACTCAGATAAGTCTTAGTCAAATGAGAGAAAATTTAACAAGTGAGGAGGGTTTTGTCTTCTACAACTGGTCCTTTCTCATCTCAAAGCCTGACCTTTAGCCTATTCATAACACTTTTTACTCTCTGTTCCTACTGAAAATAGAAATTTACTCGTCAATATTAGATATTTATGGAAAGACTGCCTTAATCCCAAGGCCAGCTTATTGTCACGGAAAAATTCGGTAATTTTTATGGATATGAATTTCAAGGATTCTTTCCTCATTCTACCTTTGTTGATGTCATTTGCTTTTGACAAAGTATATCTACTTTCCAAAAGTTGATACCTAAGTGCTTCAAAGACAGTTCCTCCTTTGTTAACATTTACTTCCAAGACTTCTGTGTACCGTGTAATGGTGTAGCCCACCAGTGCCCGAATTCGAGGGCTCAGAAAGCTCTGCGTGTGCTTCATGCCTATTTTCCCCTTTGTTGTCACTGTTCCTTTTAGAAATAGAACTGGACTTTGGAAAGGATTCAGTAAATGATATTAGTCAAATATGAAACTGCAACCTTGTTGAGGCCCACATTCTTAGAGATCCTTTCATGGCCATGTGTTTTTAATATGGAAGGCTCATTTGTTGTTTTGCTTTTTTTCCCACCAAGCAGCAAATGCATATTTGAGGCCTGAGCAATTCAGTCTCCCCAAATGGTATAGGAACTGTGGCTCTCACTCTTTTATACTGTCATTTCTTTTCCTTTTTTTGGTGAATGCTTTATTGGCCTAAGAATGGAATTTTGAGGGCCTGAGAGATAGTACAGGGGGTAAAGTGCTGCTTTGTGACCCAACCCGGTTTGATTCCTGGCACCACGTATGTTCCCCTGAACACAGAGCCAGGAATAAGCCCTGAGTATTGCTGGGTGCAACCCAATCCTCCCCCCTTCAAAATAGAATTTCCCTCTACCTCATCGTGTATGGCCAGTAGGAAACAAATAACATAGAAACAGTAAGTATAAATATAAATTTCCATATGATTTATTATTGTTCCTTATGTAAGAAACAGTAATATACAACTTATTACACTGTTTTAAGAATGTAAAATGGATAAAAATGTGTACAAAAAAGCACATTCCTAGAAAAAAGATATTGGCAAATAGTAAAAACTGGGAGGGGATTACAAGCAAAAAACAAATTTAAAAAAGAGAAAAACCAACAATTCTTCAATTCAGTGTGCAAATATTTTATAAAAATAGAAATACTAACTCTACAGGCAGTATTTCCCGATAAATTATTTAAATAGCATATCTACACATTCTGAGATAACTATTCCAATGGCAATGAGAAAATAATTTATAAAAATAAAGCAATGGTATAAAAGATAGAAAAAACATAACTTTCAGAAATTGTATTTAACATTTCAATGCTATTTCCTTATTGGGAATACTTTTCTGCAAAGAATTTTTATACTATGTACAACATTGACGTTTTTAGGTACTACAGTAGCTTTAAGTTTGTTAGACACTTAAACTCTTTCTGCTTGATCCCAAAATTCTTTACTCAGTCACACAACAAATGAGGTAATATTTGTATATAAGTTTCACCTTTGTCATTTTTTTTTCTTTTGGAAAATGAAAAAAAAAGTGTAGATGTTTTTCTTCTCCCTGGATGTAGGCACAAGGAATGGGGTCAAACAGTATTAAGGGCCTGATCAGTTCTTTGCAACCTAAAAGCATTTGCAAATGGACAACCAACTAATTCCACCTGGAAAGACAAAAGAGAAAAGAATTCCAGCTCATTCATTCAAAGCACAAACGGGAAAACAGCTCCTCTCTGCTGCTTCTCCTTGTGCCTGTTCTTAGTAGAGACTGTGAATCAATCCCCACTCTCTCCTCTCAAAGCATTTTCCATCTGAAACCTAGATTTCAGGTAGAACAGAGTTAATAAATAAATCTGTATTTACAATCTTACAGTCATAAGCAGACTCCTAACAAAGGCGATTTGGAAAGTTCTTATGTTTCTTTCTCCCTGTTCCCTGGAGAGTCCTTCAGATAGATCTTCCAAAATGAGTGAAAAATAAATATTTTACATGGTAAAGCATTTGTAAAAGACACCACAAAACTGCAGTCTGAAAGAAGAGAACTGGAAAGCCCCATGGTTTGGGACAAAGGAGAGAGAGAAAGATCAGGAATGTTTGCGTTAGTAATATTGTGCCTTTCTAACCATAAAAATCCAAGCATGGCTGCCTCTCCTCGGGGAGGCAGTGTGGTGCTCACTGAGATGGTGGGTTTTCTTATTTTTCCTGCTACATCTCTAATAAGACCAAGTTTCCAACAGTTTCAATGTAACCAGGCAATGGCAACCTCTACCCTGTTCACTACAGGTAATATGTAAGGGGCGGGAGCAGGGGAGAAGTCCAGAAGTCTGTCTGCTCCTCCCCCCAACCCCCCTGCTTCTCCTTAGGAGCCTCTTTATGCGGGTTAATCAGCTAACGCCAGTCAGCGTCATGAAATCCAGCAATAGTCCTCCCCTGAAAATGATTTAGTACCAAACATGTAACAGTTCCTCCATAGTTTTCTTCATACAATTGTCTCTTGGGTATGCACCCTTTCCCCTTAGGGCTTTGATTTCTGTTCCCCCTTTTCTGGAGGGAGTCAGACAAGGGGTGGTTTCGTTGGCTAAATCTGTCGAGTCCTCCCTTTTCTTAAGTGCCTGAAAAACGCTCTTGAGTCCACTGTCAGAGATGGCCTCGCTACAGCACCCTGTTCCATGACAGAAGCTGAGTGGAGAAGGGCCCCTTGCCGCTGAAATAAGCAGATGCTTTTGCAGAAGCACACCGAAGTAATTGTTTATATTATTTGAAGATTCTTTCCTGGTTCAGAGGTTGACTGCTGAGTCTGTTTCGGAAAATTGCATTTTCTCGACGCAAGTCACATGATCTAGGAGTCCACACTGATTCAAGCAGAGAAAAACAAGGCAGGCAGGGAGGTGATCCTGGGGTTTTTCACAAGCCCATGGTTCCAGAAGGTACCATACCAGTATTAAGGTCTAGTCTTTTGGCCAACAGTTTGATGATTAGGAATCTGTTACAAGAACAAATGAAGACATGTATGAACAAAAACAAATTCATAGTATAGCCTTACTATTAGTTAATAAAGTAATCATCTAGGGATAGCTCTAATTTCATGATGATGGAAGTATGATTTAAGATTGTTCAAACACACCAAGCTTTAATTTGATAAGCTGAGAAATACAAATATCTGGGTAAAATTAAGCTCTAAAAATTTTTTTTTTTAAAAAAACTCTGGTTGTGTTTGCATCAGCATCATTCCATTAAGCATTTGCGGAACACTTATTTTTGCAGTAGACTTGAGGCTAGAATCAGTGAGAACTTCACCAATGAGTGAAACAGAATAGAGAAAAGAGCCCAGGTAAATAGTGAAAATTAAATTAGCATGCCAACAAAAAGGCAATGCCATTTCTCCTACCCATATATAGGGAGAGGTTATTAAAGACAATGTGTTGCATGAAAAAAATCATTTGTCACGTGTAAGCTGTACAAACAATGAAAACTTGCAATTATTACATGGGCTTAACTCTACAAGAGCTTGTCTGCTTAGGCAAACTAATGTGGTACATAAGGATCCAGGATTTTCTAAGTCACAATTCATGGGAATTTTTTTTTTATTATTGTGTGTTCAAAGATAAGATATTAATAACCCTTCTCTAGAAATCATTCTCTAGAAATGATAAAAATCTAAAAATTTTTTATCATTGTGTGTTCAAAGGTAAGACATTAATAATCCTCTTCCAATCATTCTTCCATAATTGGCCTTCTTGGCATTAGTCTGATTCAGAGTTGTCAGCCATGCATTCACTGAGAAGGTGCACCTACCTCTGCATTCGTATTTCAGGTCAGAGAAGAAGACCATTTCTTGAGAGAAGACAAACAACCCGAGCCTACCACCAGCATAGGTTTTGTCATAGATGGGTCCTGAGTCAGCCATGATTTTCTTCCCCTCATACATGACCACTCTGTAGGGTTACAAAAGAAAACTCATTAGCGACACCCCTATTTTCTCTTCTCTTCCTCATTGCCCTTTAGTGAGGCTGTGGGTCAGAGCTAACCAGCACAATCGTACCTGATGAAACCTGTCTTTGGCCTGTGGCTCAGACGCCATCGGTAGGCAGTGAAATCCTTCCAGCCAATGTTACGGGGGTCGTGCCACAGGGTGCGCACCTGAAGGAAAAGCAGAGAGAGGCTTGAGACACTGCTCCATCATGAGACTTATGTTTTGTTCCAGTAGCCATAGAGTTTACTAGACACAAGGTGGACCTAAAGCGGAGGATTGTAGGATTTTCTCCAATGCCTCTTTATTTGTTGTGTGCCCTCAAACATACAGAGGAAGCAGAGAGAAGGGAAGGGAGCAGGCCAAAAGTGCCTCTGGATTTGAAGGGCAATTTGATAATGACAGGCATACTTTGAGACACTGCTATGTTTTCATAAAGGAGAGCCTGAAGCTGCAACAATGGCGTGGGATATCTGAGATCCCCTCTGTGAGTCCTGGGCAAAGCCTGACATTCCATGTGCTCTCCCTTCTGTGGGGCGCAGTGCTTACCTGGCCGGGGGTATTGCCCGTGTGCCACAGGGCATTCCGCAGGTGCTCGCCAGGCCCAGTGGTGGAGTTCACAACTTTCACAGAAAGACCCGAGTAGCCCTGAGCCTTTGTGGGGTGGGTGTCCCAATAGGTCTGTGTGATTTGCTTCCACATCACAACATAGAAGCGGCTGCTGGACTGGTACCCGAACACAAATCCGGCATAGTCATCATCCCGCTCGGTGTTGATGAAGAAAGTGCCACTGAAGTCCACGGCATTGAACTCATCATAGCCTGGAAGAGGAAGGCAAACCCAGGTTAAGCCCTTCACCCTTCAGAAGGTTCTAGGTACTAGTATTCCCCGTCGTCCTGTGATGCACAGGGACACCTACAACTGCCACATTTTATAGTTGCTTCCCTTTTGCTCTCACTATTTGAGGATTGACCCTCTGTCCTCAGAATTCAGTGCTCACCTACAGCAAGTCCAGGATCACAGTTGACAGTCTGGACGAGCTCTTTACCCTGATGACGTACAACCCAGTTAGGGTCATTTTGGGATGTCCCTTTGGGATCTAGAGGAATCATCTGGAATCGGCGGAAATCAGTCTCACTGATATCAACATTTTCAGGACAGATGTCATCAATGTCTGGCACACTGTCATGGTCAAAGTCATCTTTGCAAGCATCCCCTCGACCATCACCTGAGGGCAAAAAGGCAAGAGTTCAGTGACATTCTGAACACTTACTGGCATCAGAGATACAAGGTCTTGCCAAAATTGGCAAGCAGTCACTTCATCCTCTCAAAAACACGCCACTCTCTTTCTTTGGTCCTGACAGCCATGGTTTTAGTCACACTCTTAAAATGTGGCTGGACTGACTCACCGTCAGAGTCTTTCTGGTCGGGATTGGGCACCAGTCTACAGTTGTCCTTGTCATCAGGAATGCCATCATTGTCGTCATCGTGATCACAGGCATCTCCCTTGCCATCTTTGTCATGGTCGGCCTGGTTGGCATTGGGCACATAGGGGCAGTTATCCAGGTTGTTCTGGTGGCCATCTTCGTCGATGTCCTGATTGTTGTCACAGGTGTCACCGATGAGGTCTGAATCAGAGTCCAGCTGAAGGAAAAAAGACAAAGGGTCCGCATAAGTACAATTCAGTGACGTTCTAAACAACTTACGGAGAACCTTCCCTGTTCGAAGTGACAGAGGGGTTTATGTGGGGACCTCAAAAGCACACACACACAAAGAGGGTGAGGCTGAATTTCTCATTTAAGTTTATGGAAATATTTCCATTAAAGAAAAGCTGGATGCTAAGCTTGCAGAACAATGCTGACAGGGCGGGGCGGGGGGGGGGAGCTTAACTTTTCCCCCAGTCAATGACAGGCGGTTCCACAAAGAAGAACTGGCTTGGCAACTCTAGATTTGATATATTCCCTCACATCCCTGTAGATGACTTGTTTATCATTTCCTATTTTTGTGGAGAATGACAAAGAGATGGATTTCTCCAGTATGGGAAAGTAATTTTAGTTTGGTGATTTTTCTTATAGCCGAGATTGATGGTTTTCCAGGAAAATTAATTTTAATTTTGCTTAAGGAGATTAGGCCTCCCACCTCCATCTTTTCTATATGGTTAGTCTGAAATTTCCCTTCGATATACTTTTTTTCCTAACAGAGCACACTGGGCAAGTCATATGGACCTGGTATAGGACGACTGAGTTCTAAGATCATCATGTGAATGCTCTATGAGTCTTTGCACTTCAGGCAAGCTGACTCCATGGAAATCTTGCCATTAGCTATGAGGTCCTGAGAACCAAGACAGGGAAAGTGTCCGAGTTCATCAATCTCATTTTCTAGACACCCAGAGAGAGTTGTTCCAGCACCATACTGGAAGATTCTGAAAGGAGTCCACCTACCTGATCTGGGTTGTGTTCCAGGGGACAGTTGTCACACTGATCTCCAACACCGTCCATGTCTGTGTCCCTCTGGTCCACATTGTAGACATACCGGCAGTTGTCACGCTCGTTGAGGATACCTGCAGAGAATGGGAAAAATAAGAGCTGGAATCTCCAGTCTTGGATGGGTCACACTAACTCCACCCCAACAGCCAGAGAAATAGAAGGTTGAGCACATTTGTGAGGGGTCTGGGGAGAACTTACCGTCCCCGTCAATATCCACGGCACAAGCATCTCCTTCCCCGTTCTTGTCTGTGTCTGCCTGGTCTGGATTGTGGTTGTAGGGGCAGTTGTCACAGCGGTCTCCCACATCATCTCTGTCGTAGTCATACTGGGCGGGGTTGTAATGGAACGGACAATTGTCCTGCAAAGAGAAGAAACAGCCTTTCATGACCCTGCCTATGAGCCCAGCTCAAGCCTCATTCCACATACAACAAACTACATATCTGCAATGAGGATATTCTACTGAATGGTTGTACGAATTGTTTGGATTTTTTGTTTGCTTTGGTCCACACCTGGCCATGGTCAGGGATCATTCCCAGCTCAGGGGACCATATACGGTACTGGGGATGGAACCTGGGTTGGCTGCGTGCAAGGCAAACACCCATTCTACCCCCTGTACTTTCACTCTGACCCCAGAGGATGTACTAATTGGATGTGGACATACTTAGTACAGAGTGATTACTGCAGGAGTTAAAAACCAGAACATAATGGCAAAAAAGGATTCCTGCTGGTTACACATTAGTGAGGTGTTAATATACTCTCACCCTCTCCTGTCCCAATATCTGTGAAGTAAATTTTACCACAGGGGACATGAGAAATGAGTCTGAGGGGCAAAAGTGGAATTTATTTGTACATTACTTATTTCTCAAGTGGAATTGGACAGGATAAAAAAGAAAACCTTCATTTAAAAACTCTCTTGGCTACACACACACACACACACACACACACACACACACACATATATACATTTATATATATATATATACACCACCAGATGACTAAAGAATAGTTTGCAGTCCTTAAACACTAATGAGGAATTTGTAATTATTCTGTGCATTCGTTTGCTCTTCCTCTAATTTCACAGGACTTTTTAAAAAGTACTCAGGCTGCTGCTGAACAGAAATGACAAAGAAGAAGAAGAGTTTGTCCATACCCGGTCATCTGGAACCCTGTCATTGTCATCATCGTCATCACAGGCATCGCCGATTCCATCTTTGTCATAGTCCTCCTGTCCTGAGTTGGGAAGGTTGGGGCAGTTATCCTAGGAGAGAGCAGATGCACGTCATTGTTGCCATCTGTATTCGAGCATGTGTGAGGGCATGCAACCCTTCTGCAGAGAAAAAGAACTAAGTGCTGCTCCATTAAACATTTTCTTTGGAACTTTATATATAGATAAAATTTTGTCAATGCTTTAGACTTTCTGGGAATATAAGTCACATACTCCTGGTGTTTGGTAGTGTAGGGAACTTGTTTTTGGACAAAAGAGCCATAGCCCGAAGACCTCCCTGGTCTCCAATCGCCCCCCCCCACCCTTGCCCCCACCCCCGTGGTGTCAGATTCAATATCCAAACTTTAAGTATCGACAGCTTCCTTCAACTATTCTTCTGACGAGGCAAGGTGCCTTCCTCCAGGGGATGTGCTTGAGGGGAGCCAGGCCTACCTTTTTGCAGTGGTAGGTGGCGTTGGCCACGCACACCAGGTCCTCGTTGGGCCAGCCATCCAGGTCTGTGTCCTCTCCGCAGATGATGCCGTTGCCCGCGTAGCCAGGCTTGCACTCGCAGCGGAACATAGGGTCACTGTAGTGGCCCAAGTAGTTGCACTTGGCATTCTTGTTGCAGTCATGGGTGCCGTCTGTGCAGGGGTTGCGAGGCTTGCACACCTGGAGGCATAACATCTCAATGTTAGCATAAGACCTGGGTGGGTGCCCAGATAGAGTAGCCATGGAAAACCCAGCTCCCACCTAGCTAAGTGGACAGAATGTGAGTCACCTCTGCCACTTCTCTTCCCCAGAGTGATCCAGGATATATCTAAGCTAGCAGGGCTGTCTGTGAGTCTTCCTTGAAACGACTCAGCACCCAGGCTTTTTCAAGTCCTTTGGCTCACAACTTACTCCAGAGCATCACTTTCAAATGTGATCTGCTCAGGGCTTACTCCTGGCTTGGTGCTCATGACTCACATCTGGCAGTGCTTGGGAGACAGTATGTGGTACCAGGGATTAAACTCAGGTTAGCTGCATGCAAAGTATACACCTTCCCACTGTAGTATCTCTCTGGTCCCAAAGGTGGGACCTCTTGTTCCCTGCAGGACTTACAAGGGATCTTCTGCCTAGGTTTCTAAAGCCAATCTTTTCCCCGCTCTGCTGACTATGCCGAGTATAAAATGACAGTTCTCACTTTCCCAGCTGTTTTGGTCCCTTGCTCTGGTGTGCGAGTCAAGTCTGTTCTACCTGTTTGTTAGCAGTGGCATGTTCCACACCGCGGCCGAAGGGCTGGGGCCCAGAGAAGCGTGGCGGGCAGGGCAGGCAGTTGTAGCCGGGGTCTGTGTTCTCACACCTGTGCTCTCCGTTGTGGTTGAAGCAGGCATCTGGCACTTCTTTGCACTAGAGGAGAAACAACCATTGACTTAATATTTAGAAACCGCAGCCAGAAGGCAGTGATGGGCACAAGCTCTGCTCCTTCTGATCCAGTTCCTCACCTCATCCACGTCTCTGCACTGGATTCCATTCCCACTGTAACCTGCGGGGCACGCACCGCATTTCCAGCTGCCATCAGGGTAGCTGGTACACTTGGTGCCGGCAAAGCAGGGGTTGGACAGACACCCATCTGCAACACGAGACAGGAAATGGTGTGAGCTGCTGCTCTGCTGTGTCGGTTAGGCTGCATATAGTATTGTGTAAGGTCCCCGGAAACCTCCTGAGATGATGGTGTCTGTGTCCATCTTTGGTTGGGGAGTCACAATTCACTTACTCTAGGTTCTATACCTATGGAGCTCTCCCGGTGGTGCTTGGGGCACTTTAGGGGAAACTGGATGGACAGCATACAAGGCAAGCACCCTACCCACTGTACTATCGCTCTGACGCCCTATGTGCTCATCTACTTTAGAGTAAACTAACCACTGGGTACATTATTTAGTATCAGAATCCCATGGGACGCTGATTGGGACATTCATTTTGGAGTTTTACCTTCTGAAGGTGGGTTTGTCCTGAGCAGTGTGACTCACCGATTGGACAGTCTTGCTTGTTGCAGATCTGGTTCTCTGTCACATCCCCAATGCAGTCCTTGCCTCCAAACTGGGGTGGGGGGTTGTTGCAGAGCCTGCTACGTTTCTGCACTCCTCCTCCACAGGTGACAGAACAGATGTCCCATGGGGACCAGGGACCCCAGCCTCCATTTACTGTAAGAAAATGAATCAAGTGCATTGAGTCGAAGTCAGTTTACAGACACCCGACTTGTCACAAACTTCTTACACCTGTGCTCCTTAGGACAACTTCGGCTAAGTTTCTTCAAGGGACTTCCATTCCCCAGAGGAAGGTGTTGGGAAGAGGGCTTGGACAGGATTTCTCGGGTTTGTTTTTGATGTAAAGAAGATGCAAAAACAAGTTTGCTTCTATTTGTTTCTCCCCTCCACCACCCCTGGAGCTGAGTTGCAGGTGACAGGCAGGTGACCGAGCTCACACTTACTGGGGCAGGCATCTTTCTTGCAGGCTTTGGTCTCCCGAGCTTCGCCTTCACATGGTTTGCCGTTCATCTGGGGACTGGGAGAGTTGCAGAGCCGGATCCTGGTGATCACCCCATCACCACAGGTCACAGAGCATGAGGACCAGGGGGACCAGTGGCTCCAGCCACCATCCTGTTTAACTACAGTAAAGAGCTGATGGTTATCGGGTGCTTACCATGAGCCATGCTACGTGCTGTTTTAAATGCATTAAAAAAAACTCCACAGAAACCCTATCAAGAGCTGTTAGTACTCTGGATTTGGGGATGGGGAAAGCGCTGCAGGAGGGTAAGCTGTGCTTCAGGGAGCTCAGGCAAGCTAGGGATTTGAATCCAGAGCAGGGTAGGGATTTGAACCCAGAGCCTAGAACTCGGGCTCCCAATCTCTCCACAGCAGAACTGCTTTTGGTGCTCAAAGGACAGGCTAGTCCACACATCCCTAGGTGGCCAAGGTACTTACATCTCTTATCACACTCCTGAAGGTGGCAGGTCCGAGTCTGGACAGAGGAGCCCTCGCATCGGTTGTTGAGGCTGTCGCAGGAGCGGCCACGCTGCTGGATTCCATTGCCACATGTCACCGAGCAGGAGGTCCACTCAGACCATGGGGACCAGCCATCATCTGCTGAGTCACTGGCTGCAGGGGAAATGGGTCCATTTAGTGCATGATTGTTAGGGCAAGCTGTTCTTTACACAGGTCTGGTCATGACTTCCTACCCTTGACAGAGTGAAAAGTGACATGTCCCTTGGGTCAGCAGCTAAGGGTTTACCATAGTGGGTCCTTCTGGGGAGAGAATTGGGCATCTGAGTGCTGTGCTCAGCCTGCAGCCACCTGCTCTCTCCTCCCCCCCACACCTTCGCCCCTTGATATTCCATGTGGGGTTCCCTTTTCTGATGTAAGCTGTCTGGGTGGGCATTTCCAGTGTTGCTTAGGCGACTTGATTTCACGCAGCTTCTGGAAGTCATGGCCAGGGCAGCCACAGGCTGTGTTGGACAGATGAGCCTGAGGCAGTGCTGCCATGGGCTACGGCTCCAAATAGGTCATGGGGCCAATCCTTGCACTGTTCCTCTCCCTCTAGTATTTGGGGCCTGTTCTGCACATATTTTATTTTCACAGGGGGAGAATATGTTTGTTTACCCTCTTGCCCTGGAACCATGACTACAATCACATCTAGCTGTATCAGACAGAAGACGGAGAACTTGTTTTCTCCTGCCATCCCTTGGCAATTTTCCGAGCAATCCCTGACTCAAGTTCAGAACTCTCTTGTTTCCAGCTAGCTTGGTTCCCTTTAACCCACATTCAAAAAGAAGAACAAATGAAAGTGAACATAGGTGATTATTATATTGCCCACATCACTCACACAATCCCTGAATGGGCTGGTTATTCTGACCTGTGGCTAGTGAGTTCGGGGTGTGTGTGTGTGTGTGTGTGTGTGTGTGTGTGTGTGTGTGTGTGTGTGTGTGTGTGTGTAGTGCCACTTTCCTATTTTCTTATCTTGGTTGTGATGAATCATTTTTATGACTTGTACCTACTACACTCATTAATGCAAAATGACTAATCAGGCAACACAAAACACGGTTAGAGTACTATGGGACAATATAGTACTCTTTCTTTCCTTTTTTTTTTTTTTTTTAGTGTCCTGAAATTCAAACTGCAGTTAACCTCTTAGTCTTCCTCTTTCTGCAGATAAAATGAGCTGAACTTTTCAGGTTCATTCAAATCCAGTGCTCAAACCAGAGTTCCTTAAATTCCCCAGCGGGGAGGTTATTTCTTAACTCTGGGTCACTCAGGTTTAATTCTTGAGGTATTAGAAGTATTGTTAGAGCCATTGTGACTCTAATTCACCTCTTCTTTCTCCAAAGGATAAAATCAGAATTAATAAGCTTGATTAAACTCATTGCCTGTACCACAATCCTGAGAGGTAATTGAGCCAGCATGGTTTTGGCTCTGACTAGCCACTGGTTCCCCAGCTGCCACAGCGTGAAAATGAATGAGAGCAGCTGATGGAGATGAAGGTGGGGCTCCAGTGTGCCCCAGTTCATGGTGAACTGACGGAGCCTCTGGGGAATGGTTTATGTATGCAGCTTTAGGAACTTACGCCAACACCGTGGGCAGCATTCTCCATCAGGAACAGTGGCATTGGAGCAGGGCATAATGGGGCAGGAGACCTTTTTGCAGATAGTAACTGAGTCCTGCAGGGCAAGAGTTGAGAAGAAACAAGTTACTAAGTATAGTTTATTTACTGGAATATTTCAGTTGCAAACTGCAGTATGGTCAGAGTGACAGATACTCCTGTGGAATGATACTCAGAGAAGAGCTATCCTATTTGTAGCTGCCAGGACTGCAGAGAATACATTACTGCTTGTCCACTTGTCATTCTTTCTTAAAGGTTAACTACTTAGTCAATGGTGGAGATTTCTGTAGAGCAAATTTATCCACAAAAGTATCATAGATCAGATCTATGAATGTATGTCTGAAACTGAATTACAAAACTCAGACAGTACTAAATTTTATATTTTTTTAAAGTTTATCACTGTAGGAAAAAGATTTAAAAGAGTAATTAGCCTCCCAAGCCCACCCCATAGCCATAGATCTGATTTTCCTATTATTTTGAAAAATTGGAAATTTTAACAAAGTTGGCCCAGATCTTGCCATTTGTGAATTGTATTCAAGCTTGACTCTGCTCAATGAGCCAGGTTTAGTCTCCAAACTCTCCTTTCACTGACGCTCTCCTCACACTCACACACACACACACACACACACACACACTGTAGGCTGTGCCATCTGGGCTAAGGAGAGAGTCACATCCCAACAATCCAGGCTAAGTGATCCGAACCACAGTCAATGCTGGGCTCAAAGAATCTCTGTCACTGCTGAATAGAGAATAGCACTGGAGGTGGGGTGGGGGGAGAAGAGTTCCAGCCAGGTTTTATTTAACCTGACATTCAATACTTTGACTTTGAACTAAAGCAGGTCAATTAATTATTCAGTCTTAGAAGATTGTTTTTTTTCCCCCCCAGACAGTTAGCCTGGGGTATAATTAAGACTTTGAAAAACTTTCTGAGAGTTTAAAGAAAAATTTATAGATGTCATAATTGCATCTGAAGAAAAACACATGCACACGTGCACACTCTCCTTGGTATCAGGCCATGGAACATAAAAAACTGGCGTTGCCACCTGGACACTTCCCCAAATTGTGACTTCAAGTACACCCCTTGTTCAGTCTGGAAAGGCCCTTACCTGACAGTGACACTCTGTGCAGCTGTCAACTGTCCACTCCTCGTGGTTCTTGTACTGGACTCCGTTGTGGTAGCAGTGCGGGGACCTCCTCAGCTGCTTGTTCTCTTCAGACTGGAAAGAGAAAGGTCATTAGTGTTCAGCTTACGCGTGTGGGACCATCCATGAGAGTCCTATGCTGAGGGACTCATGCTGATGGTGGGGCGGGGGGTAGCAGAGGTCACTGACCACTTTGCGGATGCTGTCCTGAAGTGTGTTGACAATAGTGCGTAGGCCCCGGAGCTCCAGGACCATGCTAGACAGCTCGTCACAAGAGATGCCACAGATGGCCTGCAGATCCTTGGTCTTATGGCCAATGTAGTCGGTGCGGATGGCAGGACTGGACCCATTCACCACATTATTGTCGAGGGTAAGGACAGGACTGGTAGCTGCCAAGAAATCAAGAGCAAATACAATGAGAAAAGCAAAGGGAAACCCCCAAACTGATGTTGCCTGTCAAAGTAGACATTTCCTTTGGGGGAGTGGGTGCCAGGGAAGGGGATATGGATGCCGTCTATGGGGTAGCCTTTGGGGTCCCTTTGGCCCAACTGCTTACTGCTGTTACCCAGGGTGACTCATGCCTATCTCTCATTGCTTATGTTTCTCAGACCATCTGGGGTGTTGCCCCCCCCACCCCCTGCCATGCCCATAGGCCTTAAAAATAGAAAGGTACTCACAGCTGGAACAGCCTTTGTTCCTGAGGATATCTTCTGGCGTGGTTCCAAAGACAAACCGAACATTCTGCAGCACTCCCTGTGGGCAGAAGACACACTTTACTTGTGGAGTTGGGGAAGGAGGACATGGCTAAGTGAGAGTGTTGATGTTAGGGAAGAAGCTCAGTTGGAAGGAGCTCCCTTTTAAGATCCCCATGCTGAGGCTGACATGACAGCATAGCGGGTAGGGCGTTTGCCTTGCACGTGGTCGACCCGGATTCGATTCCCAGCACCTATGGTCCCCTGAGCACCGCCAGGAGTGATTCCTGAGTGCAAAGCCAGGAGTAACCCCTGGCTTTGCCGGGCATCGCCGGGTGTGACCCAAAAAGCAAAAAAAAAAAAAAAAACCCAAAAAAAACCCTACCACACAACCTCAAAAATCGTAATTGTGCCTGTTGCCAAGTCTACAGTATTTTTATAAAGAATCCAGTTATCGGTCTACCGGGGCATACAGGAAATGGAATCTGATACGAAGTCTGGAGGATATAATAACACTCCACAGTGTCACAGACTTGCATGTGGGAGTTTCAAGGCCACAGTTGAAAGGATGAGGAAGCTCAGGGCAGCAAGAAGCTGCTATAGCAGAGCCACTCACTTAACCTTTCACTTGAGACCAGCTACACTGAAATCCAAACAGCAAAGCGGAATTTATTCTGCCCACACGAGGAAGCCACCTCAAGCAATATGGGTGGACTGCATCTGAAATAAGTTATTGGCTGGAGAAGAGCATTCGTAATATGTAAGGCTTGAGCGGGCTGCTACAGGGAAATCATTGGCTTCCTTGAGTGGTGTTCAAAGCGCTGGTCCCCAGGACAACAGCTTTTAAGAAACATTTAACAAATGCACAGACTCAAGCCTCATCTCTGACCCACTGGAGTAGAAACTGTTGTTGGGGTACAGAGGCCAGCATTCTTAAGGTTCTCCAGGTGACTCAGTGCTGCCTAATGCTTGAGAACCCCTGCAGGCAGAATTTTCTATATGGGATACCCCCCTCAACACCCCCCCCCCCCCCCCCGCACTTTCCAGCCCTTCATCTCCAACCTTCCTGACAGGCTAGCAGTAGAACCCCCGGGGCCTCACCTGGAAGTTGTCATTGACATCTCCCTTTGCAATGCGCAGCCTGGCGATGCTGGCCAGGTCCCTGGTGAAGATCCTCTGGATGGGAACATCAAGCTCCGCACTCTCCATCTTCTCGCAGTCGATGTAGAGCTGGGCCCTGTCCTCCTGAACGAACAGGGTGATACTCTTCCACTGGCCCGTGGCCAGGAGAGCTTCCTCCACGGACACCACACGCTGCTTGCCCTGCACGTTCAGGCTGAGGTCCAGGGTGCCCGCCTTGCCGTTGGAGACCACGCTGAAGAGTTGGCCCGCCCCGTCTTTGCGCTCCAGGGCCAGCAGCGTCCCGCGGGTCTTCTTCATCTGCCGCAGGGAGGCCAGGAGGAGGAAGCCCTTCTCCGCCCGCACAGCGTCTACCAGGTCTTGGAACTTGTCGTCAGGTACGGGGGGGATCAGGTTGGCATTTTCGATGCGGAAAGCCGGGCTGGAAGGATCGGGGCCCTTCACCAGCCGGCGCCCAGAAGCCTTGCGGGCAGCCCCAGTGAGTTCAAAGATGTCAAACACGCTGTTGTCTGCGCCGGACTCTGTAGAGGGGAGCAGAACACCCGTGAGGTTTCCAGACGGGTTAAGGTGGGAGGCCCCGCGTCCAGGGCTGGGTTCCAAGGGACAGGGTGGAAACTGGCAAGCACCACCGAGGGTGACTGCAACAGCCACCTGCATCCAGGTGTGCAGGCAGAGCTGGGGGGTTGGGGTGGGGTTGGGGGAGCCACAGCTGTTTGAGGTGCACCTGGAATCAACAGCGCCTCTGTCTCCGCCACTGCCTCTCGCACCCCTCCCTCCCCCGCAACCCCTCAAGGTATTCCACGGACTCACCTGGAATGTGGTTGGAGCCACACACGTGCCACAGGAATAGGACACCAAGTGCCCAGGTCAGCCCCATGGTGGAGCTGTGGGTGCCCTGCAGTGAACCTGCAAGAAGCACAGAGTCCAGGGTCAGAGGCGGCCAGGAAGTGAGGGTGGGCGAGAACGGGGTGGGGGTGGTGGTGGCTGGGGTTGGCCGGAGGACTTTTTACCCCCTGGGGCCCCACATTTGCTAGAACGAAGGACAAAGTATTGAGCACACACTCTGGAGAGGTCACGGAGAAGAAAGTGAGAGCGAAGTGGAGGAGCCAGTGCTTCGAAAGAGAAGCGAGGGCGACTCAGGAAGGTGCTTTCCCAAAGCGGGGGAACGGCCGGAGCGGGAGCGGGAGGAGATGTAGTTTGGGGGCACACGAGGGCACGGGGGAAAGCGGAGTTCCTTGTCTAGAGGATTGAGGGAAGTCTTGGAGAATAGATGGAAATAGTGGGGTATCCCCAAAGCTCCGGAAGAATGGAGCCCCTCCACGAGAGGAGGGTAACCCCAGCGCAGCCAGGGCGAAAAGCAAAAGATCCCGGGGGCTCGGGAGTCCGCGGCAGCGACCGCCTGGGGACCCCCTTACCTGTGCTTGGACGTTGGGTGCAGAGGCCGGGCGCGGCGCCGTCGAAGCCGAGTCCGGAGCGGAGCGGGGTGGCGGGCGGGAGATGCCCGGGGGTCGCAGGCTGAGCCGGGAGAGCTGGCAGGAGCGGGGCTGGCCCGCCGGGTCGGGTGCAGTTGCTGGCGAGGCGCAGGAGCAGCGCGCTTTTAAAGGGGCGCTCGCATTCCTGGGGATTGCTCGGACCAATGGGAGGCGGCCGGGCAGGAAGCGAAAGGGGGGCCAGTCTGGGTTCCTCTCTCCGCCCCCCGCCGCCCCGCGCGCAACTTCGCAGCGTAGACAGTGAAGGGGGCGGGGGTGGCCGGGCTCCTGCCGGGGAGCCCTGGAATGTCTCAGAGCTGTAGGTGCCGCCCCCGCAGCCGGGGCGCTCCCGGGCTCCGCACCCGCCGCTTGCGTCACGAGGACCCGTTGCGTGGCGCGGAGCATCCCCGGCAGTGACGCGGCTTGGACTGGCCAAGATCCTTATGGGGGCGGCCGTGTGGGGGTGGGAGGGAGCGAGGGGGGGTCGGGGGTGACCTAGGATGCCTGCGTATGGCGGGGGAGGCGGGAGCTGGGGTCGAGGGGTCTGGACAGTTGGAGTCCGCCGACGCCGTCTGTAGGAACAGCGAGTATCCCCCTCCCCACCACCACCCTGTGGTCACTGGTACCCAGGAGGGCCCATCGTTATAGAAGCAACCCCTGTGGTAGTTGCTGAGCCTGTGGGGCCGGCTTCACGCCGCGCTCCTGCCCTCGCCCCGAATCCCCCAGCCTGCTCCTCCAAGAGTGTCGCAGCGCGAGGGTCTGGGCCCGCGTTGCCCACGCGGCCCGCTCCGGGCGCATTGCACTTGGCAACAGGTCCTCTTAAGTCCCACCGTGTTCGCCAGTGGCCGACGCGCTCCCACAGCCTGCCGCTTGGGGGCGCTAGGCGTATTCGGATCAAGGGGCTCAGCAAGGCCCTGTTGCCTTTCCGATTCGGGAATAAAGTTTAAGGGGACGTTGTTCTCTTACCCAGTTCCGTCCAGCCCAGATGGAAATTATGTCTTGAAAAACAGTTTTGGTGCCCACTCGTGCTTCTTAACGTGACTCCTGGTTGGGGGATTTGCGGAGCAATCTGCCTGCGGGTCTTTCAACTATTTACGGAATGGCCCAATAGTTATAAATCACCTCCTGCCTATCATTTTATTTCCTTTTTTTTTTTTGTGCCTCCTTCAACGTTCTTTTCATTTTTCGACGCCCAGTACCAAGGTGTGGGTTACATTTCTGCGGGCGCATTTAGGGCCATGAGCGCTTCTGCTCAATGCTTCTGGCATTGGACATCTAGTCTCAAAGCGCTGTTCCAAGCCAGCATGACTCCTGCTGCCTGGAATTCCATTCATCTCTCAGGGCTAGAGCGTCAGCGGTAGCACTTTCAGGCTGTGATCTTGCACTATCAGTCCCCTGGCAGGTAGAGCCTCACCAAATAAGGATCTCAGCCACATGTGTGTGTGGGGCGAAAACCTGGGATTCACCTCCTTTCTTGCCCTCACACCTGGCAGGACTCAGCACTGCTGAAAACACCCACGAGTTTACATTGGTCCAAAAGCGACTTCACTTTTCCTGTGTGGGAGCGCCCTGTGACAGACAAGGTGCTCCTTTCACTGGCTTGCAAAGGGACCGGGTGTTTTCTAGCAACTTCAAGCGCTTTTTAGAAGAGGGCAAGCACTTGTCTCAGATACATGTGTGTTGGTCGCTGAAGCAATAACTCGACCTGACAGTCAAGATGGATTTCAGATGTGAAGAGACAGAAATAAAAGCCTCTTTTGGAAGATTAGTCAAATCAGATTCCTGATATGAAAGTCATCAGTTAGTGATTCATGCAAACAGAGCTAAAGGTTCACGAGTGAGCAGCTGGACTTGTCCTTCCCCTTCCTCCTTCTTTCCCTGAATTTTCCTGTTTGCCTCTAGAAAAGTGATTTCCCAACCCTCACTCCTTTCACATGCTACTGTGTCTTCCTCTACAGATGTGTTGGAGCAGGTTTTAGAGGACTGGCCACCTGATGACCCTTTGAGCCTTTGACTTGCTTATGGATTGTATACAATCAGGTGAGAGTTTGAGGATTCCAAGAGACCTACAAAGCAGAAACACAGGAGATAGCCCTGCAGTTAAAACCTGTGAACAGATACTCCCCAACTTTCCCCTTGAGGTGAGCCCTTTCTGGGCCACTGGGCCTCCCAACTCCTTAGACCTTGGCCTCCGATCAGAGTGAAGAATTTTCACCTTCTCTATATTTTGCAAATAGGAAGATGACCTAGATGTTGGCAGGAGCCTTCTGCTCAGAGGCATTGGAGATATTTCTCTCAAATCTCAAGCCCTCTGCGGGTCCTGGGACCCCAGATTTTATGCAAAGGGAAAGAAAGTGAGCAGACTTAGGAAGTCCTAAGTCTAACAGTGAGCTGAAGAGATCCCCCAGAAAATAAAACCCAATGGGCTAGGGAGGGGAAAAGGAGAAAGAAACCAAATACCTGCTTTGAAATTGAAAGAGAATGTTGATGAGCATTGTTTGGCAGCTGATTTAGCCAAACTGAGCAGATCTGTACTGGAGAAAGGATGAACAGAGACCTTCCTATCCAGAAACCTGGTCCTTATGTCCAGGACGGTTCAAGAGCTAAAAAAGGTACAGACAAGTTGATTTTCAAAAGGCATACATTTTACAGTGCTGTTAATTGGTTGTGCGGATTTATCATTAATCTGGTACATTGATAGTTAAAAAAATTAAGTTGCCGTCTTGTTTGAATTTGGGACTAAATTGATAACTGTGTGGGATAATTTTGTTTTATATTTTTAAGTGTGAAGGGATTTTTATTATGTGTAAACACATAGTGATTATTTAGTCAATACATTTGTATGAAGTCATCTTGCTGCGGTTCCTTCACTCTGCGTATGCTACACTCTACTGCATCTCCAGTCTTATCTTCACTTCAAGATGGCCCTGGAGTGAGCCAGCACCAGTCAGGATTTCCCCACAGCAGCCTCCCCATAGGCAGGTTGTGGGCCCTGGAGGAATAAATAGCACTATTGCCTGAGTGGCTACTTGGACCCTGGGGTGGGGGAGCTTCTTATCTTTTATGTTTAAATTAGGTACTTTAAACATGTCATGGAAAACTTACAGTGAGAGGAGAGAAACCATGAATAATTTTAGTGGCATCCTGCTTGAAAGTGAAGAGTGATACAGAAGTCTTAGATTCCTGAGTGCAATTCTGTGAACTCTGTCAAAAGGTTCCATAAGTGAAGAGAATGCTTAGCACTGTAGCTCTGTTGTCCCGTTGTTCATTGATTTGCTCGAGCGGGCACCAATAACATCTCCATTGTGAGACTTATTGTTACTGATTTTGGCATATCACATATGCCACGGGGAGCTTGCCAGGCTCTGCCATGCGGGAGGCATACTCTCAGTACCTTGCTGGGCACTCCTAGAGGGACAGAGGAACCCAGGTCAGCCACGTGCAAGGCAAATGCCCTATCTGCTGTGCTATCACTCCAGATCCATCATACCGAATCATTTAAAGATTGTGAATGTCAAGAACAGACAAAAAGAACCACCACTGAAATTCACCTGGTCTGTGGTGTGGGAAAGAACCTGGTGTGTGTGGTCCTCACAGCAAACGAAAAGGGAAGAGTTAACACTTGGGCTTTCTCACCAGCTCTTTGAGGCATGCAGTTTCATTCCATGCTTTTCTACTTATGTCTGTTTTTGTTTGGGGGCCACATTAGGTGCTACTCAGGGCTTACTCCTGGCTCTGCACTCAGGAATCACTCCTGGAGGGCTTGAGGAACCATTGGGGTGCTGGGGATCAAACCATTGTTGGGTTTGTGTAAGACAAGAGCCCTACCTGGTGTACTATCTTTCTGTCCTCAAAATTCAAAAAAATTTTTTTTTGTTTAATTTTTTTTTGGGGGGGGATGGGATACCTGATGGTATTCAGGGTCTGTACCCAGCTCTGTGCTATGGGATCAGAGAAGAAGAATTGCTTTGCTCCTGACAGTGCTGGAAGGAGCATGTGGTGCCCAGCGATGGAACTTGGGTCTCAGGCATACAAAGCTAATAATAAAAATTTGATGCTGTCTCCTTGTCCTGATCTCATTTTTCATCCCTCATCCCTCACAAAGCCTGTGGAGCAATAGTGGTATCTTTGGAAAGAACAAAAGTTTTCCTAAAAGTGAGTACAAGTGAATGTCATGACACATTGGATTATTTGTTTCCGAGATGATAGGTTGTGAAATGTTTCTTGGGGGCTTGCACCAATACTTTTGATTATATAGTTAATCTGGAATGCTTAATCTGGAATGTCCCCCAGAGTTCCCTGTCACTCACAAAGTCTGAGTCGGAAAGACAGACAGCAGAATTCCCAGGACTTCCTATGCCAGCAAAACATGTTCTTCCTCAAAAAGCTTTCCAGACATTCTACATGGCACTCCATATCACCCATGGGAAAAGTACAAATTTTCACATCTTCTGGTTGTGAAGTTTTCATGCAGCACTGTTCAGATTAAGAGCTATTTAAAGTTTTCATTTAAATTGCTTTTTCTTGGAAGAAAATGACAAGTGCCAATTAAAAGATGAAGACAATCAAACATAAAGAAAATGTCAAAAATGGGTGAAGAAATTCAGCAGTTGAATCTGATGTGGAGGTTGGCATCCAGTTCAAGACTGCATGAGACTCACAGGCCAGAGAAGTGTAGGCAACAACCAGCAGTAGGGTGACCAGACATTGTTTGAAGTGATACGAATCTTTTGGTAAGTGGTTTTCCCCTTTCTCCTTTTTGAATAGTGAGATCATGACAACTTGCATTTTGCAAAGCTGAGCCAAAAGAATTGTCACTCTTTCTGACTTAAGAGGGTGAGTGTATAGTTTGATTAAAAAAAAAAGCTTTAAATTTTATTATGACACTGAAGTTAAGCTTTGCTGCTCCCCAGGGCAGAAATGTCCTCAGGAAACCCCCACCCCCTCTCTCTGTCTCTGTCTTTCTGTCTCTCTGTCTCTCTCTCCCTCCCTCCCTTCCTTCCATACCATACAAAAATGGTATGATTTTCAATACCATTATAGATGTAGGAGGGATACTGGGAATATTGGTGGTGGAAAATGTGTACTGATGAATGGATGGATGTTTGATCATGGTATGATTGAATCTCAATCATGAAAGCTATGTAACTGTATCTCACCGTGATTCAATAAAAAAGTTAAAAATATATAATCCAATATAAATATAAAAACTAGAAGGATGCTTTCTTATGCACATATTTCCACACCAAACCCATTGCTTATGCACCCACTTCTTTCCCCCAGTCTTTTTTGTTTTCTCCCTCCCCTTTCTTCTTTGTTTTTCCTTTCATATTTCATTTGTTTTGCTTCTTTGTAGTGCTGGAGAATGAGCCCAGGACCTCATATAGGCAAATCAAATGTTCTACTGCTGTGTGAATTCCTGTCTTCTCCTCTTTGTTTTTATATCCTCCACTTCCTTGACTTCTCTTTGTCCTCCTCCATCCCTTCTTCTTTCATGTTCTTCTACCTCTCTCCTTTATTTCTTCTTGCTTCCTTCTTTTTGTTCTCCCTTAGGACTGTGGCCACGATGAAGTGCCATAGCACAGGTAAAGTGGTTAGCTAATGATTATCCAATGACCTGGTGTTGACTTGCCTCAGTTCAGAGTCCCAGTTTGGTCTACAGCTGTATCCCCTTGAACGGGCCCCATCTTGTCTGATCTCAGAAGCTAAGTAGGGTCAGGCCTGGTTAGTACTTGGATGAGAGAGCCCCAGTTTCCTCTGCACTCTATATACTCATACCATCCTATTTGAAGGCAAGGGTACAAGTAGGACTCTTTAGGCTTCTGTCAACATTCAGTCTGTGTCTAAGGTATGGTGCTTGGAGCTTTGAATCTCGTGTCCTTGTGGCACCTGATGGACTCAGGGGTGTATATCATGGGAGAAGGGCAGAGGTGGGCTTTCCAACATGTCACTGAAGCGTAGTCCAAACCTCATGCGTCTGGACTCCTTCCAAGGCCATAGGGGAGCCGGTGTTGCATTGCAGTGGTCACATTTGGTAACATTTACAGAAGTAATAAGGAATTTTAATGATGTTGGTTAAGTCTGATGACCTCTCCATTCTAATTTGCCTCTCTCTTCCCATGTTGGAGATTTAGAGTGATTACAGGCATAATTTGGATCTGACTGATGGAATGTAGTGGAGAGATATATAGTTCCCACAGTCATGTCTATCACGAATCACGAATCATGAAATCCCGTTAATCACCGATTTCTCGGGCGGGCTCAGTAACATCTCATTTTGTCCTTTCCCGGACAAAATGAAGTCCATCTCGACTCGGCCCTCCTAATGAGGTTGCACTGGGGGCTCTTCAGGGTAAGGGGAATGAGATCCAGCTTGTTACTGGATTCTGCGTATGAATACACCATGGGAAGCTTGCAAGGCTGTCCCATGTGGGCAGGAAACTCTCAGAAGATTGCCAGTTTCTCCCAGAGGGAGAAGAAGGCTAAAGATATCTAAGCTTCTGAGAGCTTGCTTTTAAGTCTCTCTCTGGATGTTGGCTGTTGATGGGATTACACACATCTGGGTTCCTCTGCCGGCACCTTCATGCATGAGGCCTGTCCGAACGTGTGGAGAGGGGCCTCCAGCATGGCTGTAGCTACGTTCTGGTGGTCTTCGGCTGCCGGGAGCTCTGCTCAGGGTGGGGAGGGAAGCTGGAGCCCATCCCCTCCAAGGGGCCCCGGGGAAGACAGCCAGGAGTGCAGGCAAGAGACTCTCTGCCAGTCATGTCTATATCTAGTGAAATAGAAGCCACCTATCCTTGCATTGGGATGGCTTCTAGGATTGTTCCTATCGCTTATCTGGTGTTCTAATATGAAAGTATAAGGTTGGTGATTATATCAGGGTATTCCTGTGCTAGCTGTACGTTCCAACAATGGATGAACCTGTGTAGGGAAGGAGAACTCATGTTTGAAATATATGGATCCAGACAAGAATCTGTGGGCAAGAATTACAGAATGTAGAATACAATTTCTTATTTTCTTCTGGGTTTTGTAGTGCTTGTGGTTGCTTTTCTTTGACTGAGGCATTTTTTTATTGTGATTTTTTTTTCATTTTAAATAAACGCTCAATTCAGTGTCTGGGGGTATGCCTAGGGAGGTAAAACACATGCCTGGCCAATGTGAATTCCTAGATTTGGTCCTTGGTGCTGCATACTCCCCATTTGAGCATTTTAAGCCCCAACACCACTGGGAATGGAGCTCAATCAGGAAAACTTTCTTTTCAATCTAATTTTCAGTGCATATTATTCATTTAATTAATTGGGTTTATTTTCGTTGACAACAGCCCTTCCTGCCCTACTAGATGAAAGTAGGCAGCTAACTTGGGGTCTACCAAGCTCAGCTTCTCTTTGGGGTGGGCATGAGAGGGAGGTTGAGAAGAAGAGCATGGGGGCATTATCCAGTTATCTGGGAGAACAGAGACAGGTGTGAGGAATTGGAGAGGGCAGGGGGCAGGCTTCTGCTTCCTGGTGCGCAGGACGTGGATATGTGAGTTCTCAGGACCTCTGTGGACATTTTTACTGACATAAGGGAATTAAGCTGAGGGAGGGAAAGGGAAGTGTAATTTAGTTGTGCTAATTATCATGATAATCGACGTAAGTTGCTTCGAACTGATACCTAATTACTATATAACAGAATAACAATTGCATATGCCAATTAAGGTTTCAGATAAACTTGTCTATGTTTTATTTGATGGTAACCTCACGCATTCTCTATGTGCAATCATCTTGCAAAGTTTGAAGAGTGAGCTCCAATCCCTACAATTTTCACTGGTCCAAGATTTTAGTAACTCAGATTGAGGATGCCTTCAGTGTAGATGGGTTTCAACATCCTGTTCTGAAATGCTCCCCACTATTAAAAATAAGTGGACCGCACACCTTCATCAGTTAGAGGTGAGAATTACCTTTAGGCTAATTACCTTCTAGCAATTTGGAAGATGTGATGGGTTACATACACCCTGATGGATAGGTCATTGTTTATCTTATAGTCTATGATAGAGTGTTTTTGGTTGTAAACCCTTATGTGATTTTTATTATTTAAATAGCCAAAGGAGTTTTTTCCCTGTATTTCAGTTGAATGCATGCTCTGAAATTTTCATAGCTGATGTCTTATGTATTGTTTCCTTTGAGAGGAGGTTTGTGCTACATCCAGTGATGCTCAGGGCCTCTGTTCCTGGCTCTGTGTTCAGAAATGTCCCAGGGTCCATCCCAACTTTCATGCTGCAGCTGCATGAAAGGCAAGTGCCTTAACCTTAACCCCTGCACCATTGTCTGATCCTCCATTATTTCTCAAGTACCTAATAGGTGCCAATAGATACTGACTTTAGGCCTATTAGGGAGAGAGACGGACACCACATACAATGCTGATGAGAGATGAATTGAAATGACCAGGAAGAGCAGTGGAAATGCTGATAAGGAGCCCCAGCCAGATGTACCAGGTTGCAAATATGGAGATCACAGAAGCCTTTTCTTGAAGAGGAGGTTCTGAGCTTGGTCTTGAAAGACTCCTCTCTGAAAGAGTCAGATACTTGGATGTGGAATATATATGAGTGGATATGTCATCATCATCCCCTGCCACCATGTCTTACTTCTAGTAAGTTTTTTTTTTTTTAGGATGTGATCAAGAAGATCTGTTCAGTCATAAAGGCCCCAGAGAGAAACATCTCTGGATTTGGCTTCCCTAAGCTCATTTTGATAGGATTGTTCTTTCAACTCTTTCTTGCCCTCTCTTGCCTTCTATGTTCAGAAAGCACTGCAGAGCCAGGAAAGCAATTAGCCAAAGACAGTAATTAACTTTCTCCTTGCATGGGCATAATGAATTGGCTGATGGAATTTATTGCGGATTATTCTGTCTAATATCTTCTTGTTGGCTCTTTTGCCAGAAACATGAATGCTTCTTTTCCTGGACTTTAATTCAAAATCTCATAAGTTTAAATCATGGTCCCTTTAGTTTGTTTGTATTTTAGACCCTTCTCTGAAATAGTCCAGGCTCCCACCTGTGTATTTCTCCTAGCAAAATGCCTTAAATGTAATAGGCACACTGTCAACTTTGGCAAATGAAAGAGTGGAAGAATAAATGAAAATGAACAAACACATGTTATGGATAGGCTTTCTTATCAATATAAGTTCCAAAGCATGAGAACTAATTATATCCAATTCCTTAGTTTTGTTCTTTTAACTGTGCCAGACTCCCTCCTTTCCCCAGTTTCCCCCACCCTGGGGGGGGCGGGAAACCCAACCAATACCCACTCACAAAAACACTTTAAATTCCAAAGGGAGGGGCTAGGAAATAGTTGGTCATCTATTTTTAAGCTACAGAGGTTTTAAGACTAATTCTCTGTGAAAATACATCTAATTCAGAAAACATGCTTTATTGAAGTTCAAGAACAATATGTATTTTCTTGGAACAGTTTAGGTTAAAAACACACAAAATTCAAAGCTAAAAAACCCTCCAACCACAGTTATGACTGAAAGGAAAACACAGAAGGGTAAATCACCCCAGATGACAACCATGAAAAATAGTAGAGCTTCTCTTTGCTTGCAGGGCCTGGCTAGGGAAGACATGTGGCCAAGGATGTGGTCTCGTGGTCGCCTGAATAAGGCAGCTTCTACTACTGCTTGAAAGGAGCTGATCCAAAAGCTACCTAAGTTGTCCTCTCAACAGAGAGGGAAGAGAACAAACAGATGGTCTGTAGTGGATATAGTGAATGAAAATGTAGTGAGTCATGGCTTGATACTGGGGGCTCTTTGCCAAGGTGAAAGGGGCACAGGTAGCGTCCCCAACTCTGGTATGTCTCCAGCTGCATTTCCTTTCTTGGTTACTTTTTCCAATACTTTGGATCTAAACAGAAAATCATCCTTCCCACGTGATCATCTGCTGTATTAATCTTTGAGACCAACAGGGATAGGGTTAGAGATAAACATAGGTCAAAAAGTCCTTGGGATGGGGCTGGAGCCATAGCACAGTGGGTAGGGCGTCTGCCTTGCACACGGCTGACCTGGGTTCGGTTCCCAGCATCCCATATGGTCCCCTGAGCACTGACAGGGGGAATTCCTGAGTACAGAGCCAGGAGTGACCCCTGTGCATCGCTGGGTATGACCCCCCCAAAAAAGCAAAAGAAAAATCCTTGGGCTGAGAACTATAGAATAAGTTACAAGGGTTACTTAAAAATATCCTTTAGGTAATAGGGATGGAAACTGGTATGACTTCAGGAAAGGTTTTTTTTTTTCTTTTCTTTTGTGGTAGGGGTGTGGGGGGGTGGGATTCTCTGGTACTCTATTTCTTCCTCTGCATTCAATGATTAGTACTGTCCCTCCTGTTTCTGGCATGATCACTGTCACTGTATCACTGTCACCCCGTTGCTCATTGATTTGCTTGAGCGGGCACCAAAAATGTCTCCATTGTGACACTTATTGTTACTGTTTTTGGCATATCGAATACAACACGGTAGCTTGCAAGGCTCTTCTGTGTGGGTGAGATACTCTCGGTAGCTTGCCAGGCTCTCGGAGAGGGGCGGAGGAATCGAACCCGAGTTGACCACGTGCAAGGCGAACATCCTGCCCACTGCACTATCGCTCCAGCCCTCTGGCATGATAAGATTTTTTTTTAACTTTCTCCCTTTCCCTGATTTAGGTCTAATGTATTTAAATACAGACTGGTCAACAAATCAATCTGTGATTTACATGTTAAGTGATAGAGAAGACCACTATACACGCCTTCTAAAAATACTGGATGCTATATACACACTAGGTGCCACATGCTTTCTGAACATTCAGTTATTGCAAATTTTATCAGTCAGATGACTTGACTGCAGAGAGATGAATTCTGGCTAGTTTCAGCAGAAAAGAGATTTATTACAGGAATTATCCATGAGGTAAGTCACAGAATCTCTGGGAGGCAGAGAACCACTTGAAATCATGAAATATAGCCAAGCCCCACCCAAGATTGCTTCAAGAAAGACTCTGTTCTGTTTGTGCATAACTGGGACATTTGTTGTAGCCTCCTGAATGTTATTGCATAGTTAATTCTCCAGTATAGATTCTCTTTGGAGGTCATTGCTTTTTGTGTAAAAGCTGGCAGGCACCACGTACCACACTGTGCCTGCATATGGAATATGGAAAGGAACACAGACGCTGTAAGAGAGAGACTGATTATATGAAACCTAGAGAAGAGCCAGAAACTGATTTCATGGGCCTCCCCTGCTACTAGACTCTGTCAAATGGAGATTCTTATACTGGACCAATTGTGAAGCTGGAGATATCAAAAAAGAGGTGAGACTATTTATTAGTAAAGTACAAATCATCAGAAATGCAGTTTCACTGTGAACAATAGAACTCTATTAAATGAAGGGAACGGGGGAAAATCTGATGACAGGCATAGTTGTCCTTATAGAACCATACTTTTTATATTCATATGTATATGTTCCATGGAACAAGAAATAACAGTTCCCTGGGATATTAATAGGAATTCTCAGAGGGACAAAGTACTGTGATCATGTGGGTAATGCTACATAAATTTAAACATGCTTCTTTTGAAGTTATTATTATTATTATTATTATTATTTTGGGTTCACACTCAGTGCTAGGTAGGCTACCCCCAGATTGTTTCTCAGGGTTCACTCCTGATGATGCTCAGGGAACCACAGTGCCAGGGACCAGAGCTGGGTCTTGTGCATGCAAAACATGAGCCACTGAAGTATCTCTCCAGCCCTAAACCAGTTTACTATAGAACTCTATATCTTCAATATGAATTTTCACTTAGACTCTCCATGGTAATCTGAATATTTGCCATATTTATTTAATCACAGAACCTGAAGTTTTATGGCACATATTTTGGGAATTTATACTCTGAAGGAAAGAAAATCATAGCCATGTGCTTAATTGAAAAGACAAAGCCTTAAAATCAGTGGGCACAGGGCGGCCACCATCTGAACCACAGGAAACTCAGAGTCTTACACCTCTTATATAGCCTGCTTCCTCATTTTATCACTAAAATAACAATTGTCATTAAGAGGGATCCTCAGAACTGGTGAACCCTGACAGTAAATGGGTTTTCAGCCAATGTGATCAGGTATAAGGTGCAGGAAGCTTAGCTGCTTCCTCATCATCAATCATCATGGAATCAAGATTTGCACCAAATTCTGTTCCATGCACAGTTGTTATAAGGCAAGTATTAGCAGCTCATATTTTGGTAAACCCATCGAAGCTGTAGTTTTCTTCTTTTAGATACTCTCATCACCACCACCTTGAATGAAGTACTCCTCAAGGCAGATCTGAAAACTCTTCAGAGATGGGAAAGCTTCAGAGTCTGTCAAAAAATGAAAACCATTTTGGCTAAGTAGCAGGCACTGTCCAAAGCAAAGACTGCACCTTCACTAGGTGCTTTGTTGTTGTTTTTTTTGTTGTTGGTTTATTATTTTAGGTTCTGGGGTCATGGCCAAATAATACTAGTATTGGTTTTCTAGGAATGCTGTGAAAACTAGCAGAGGAAATAAAATAGCTGGCAGTGTCTATGTCTATTTAACTTTATTTAGAGAGTTGCTTAAGTTATCCCTTTAACATTTGTCCTTGCTTATGTGTCTATAGGAAGCACTGTGCAAGATGCTGCTAGCTCAGGCACAGGATACTAAACTGATTTTGTGAAGGGGAAAAAAGGGGCCTGAATAACAGATAATGATTTTCTCTCAGTTTCAGAGGTGAATTACTTAAGACCAAGCTGCTGACAGTTTTGGTTTCTCCCCATGTCACTACCCTACTCACTCATCTTTCCTCTGGGACACACATCTCTGCCGACTCCTTGGACATCCATGTCCACATCTCCTCCTCTTCCAAGGTCTCCAATCTTATTGCACTCAGACTCTCTGACGGCCTCATGCTAACTTAATCATCTCTCCCAAGGCCCTGTCTCTAAATATAGACAGCTCTGTGGTTCTGGAGGCTAGAGTGTCAACATCTACATTTGAGCGGAACACATATCAGCCCATAATATCCAAAATGTTGATTTGATTAAGAGAGTATCTCATATCCCATATCCATCTTGTTTGAATTTAAATACTTGCTCTTCCAAATCTCCTACTTTTTTCCTAAATTTGAAAAGAACTAAAGGAAAATGTGTGGAATTAAAACTGGTGCTGGGCAGGAGAACTAGCACAGGGGTTAATGTCTTTGCCTTGCACATAGTCAATCTGGATTCAATCCCCAGCACTGCACAATGTCCCCTGAGCACTGTTAGAAGTGCTCCCTGTATGCAGAGCTGGGAGTAAGCCCTGGGTACTTCTGGGTGTGATCCAAAAGCAAAATAAAAATAATTAAATTAAAATGGTGCAAACCAGAAATTTATGGGGGTCAGTCCCACTGACCACAGCAATAAAGGCAGTGCTGACTTCATCATTGTACTCCAGGATAGACACGTGTTCCACATCACTTAAATTCTGGGCTGGAAAAGAGTGATGGGGGTAGAAGCGAGGAATGTATTCTGAGGGAGAACAGTCCAAGAAGAGCCATTCTC
Organism: Sorex araneus; assembly: GCF_027595985.1. Classification (NCBI taxonomy): domain Eukaryota; kingdom Metazoa; phylum Chordata; class Mammalia; order Eulipotyphla; family Soricidae; genus Sorex; species Sorex araneus. The sequence continues at coordinate 85,164,255 of NC_073304.1, read as the reverse complement.
AGTGGAGACTGAGGCTAAGGTTGGTGTAAACCACAGTGGAGGGTAGGGGAGCAAGTCAGGGGGGTTGGTGGTAGACTTTTCCTTTGTTGCATGAGCCTTAGGCCAGAAACATGAACAACAGGTAACTTTTAAATCCTGATTGAGAGTCTCCTATGATAGGAAGTGTGAAAAAATAGCAGGTTAAGGAGCAGTTCTCTCACAATTGTGTTTAAAAATTCACATATTGGGGACTGGAAAGCTAGTACTGAGATAGAGTTGACCTAGGTTCTCTCCCTCGGTAGCACATGGTCCCCCAAAGGCAAACCTGAAAGCCCATGAGCACTGCCATTGAGCACTTCTGAGGTGATTTTGGTAATCTGGTAATTGTTGGCATTGCAAGGTTCAAATGGCATCATATCCTCTGGCCTTTGCATTCACCCAGTGACTGAGAATTGCCAGAGGCACCTCTCCCTAACCTGAGTACCATTTGGGAATCTCCTGAATTCCTCTCCATAAAGAATATAAATGCACAGACAGTGACAGTGACTTATGTGTGTGTAATATATATATATATATATGTATACATATTATGTAGAATGTAGATAAATAGCAAGGCTACAAAGTGTTTTCCTTGTGAACACTTGTCAACTATTTCTCTCTCAATTTTTCCCTATAAAATGCCATTATCCCAATTACTCAAGTCAGAATCCCAGGAATTGCTTTTGTTTGCTGTGGCTTCTACACTTGACTTATTAGAAACTGTTGCTAACAAGTAACAATTACTCTTTCTAGAGTCCTTTAGTTTACTAGAGAAATATTGCTCTTTCTGGTTTATTCCTCATGAAATAAAGGTAGAAGTTTTTACGTCATAGGACAGATGTCAGGTTTAAATGAGGAACTTAGCTCTACAACTTAGCAGAAAACCTGAGCCTTGGTAGACTCTTAACAAATGTTACTATGACTTCAACTACTTTTTTTGAAAAAAATTATTAAATCACTGTGAGATAGTTATAAGCTTTCATGTTTGGGTTACAACCACACAATGATCAAACACCTATTCCTCCACCAGTGCACATTCTCCACCACCAATATCCCCGGTATACCCCCCTTTCCCACCCTCCCCCTGCCTCCATGGCAGACAGTATTCCCCATACTCTCTCTCTACTTTTGGGCTTATGACTTGCAATGCATACACTGAGAGATCATCATGTTTGGTCCATTATCTACTTTCGACACACATGTCCCATTCTGACTGATTCCTCCAGCCATCATTTTCTTAGTAATCCCTTCTCTATTCCATCTACCTTCTCCCCTACGCTCATGAAGCAAGTGTCCAGCTGTGGGGAAATCCTCCTGCCCCTTGTTTCTACTGTCTTTGGGTATCAGCCTCATGTAATGTTATTCTATACTCCACAAATGAGTGCAGTTCTTCTATGTATGTGGTCTAATACTAGTATGGCTACCCCAGCTTTTTTTTATGGGAGTTGTTTGCCTGTAGGGTTGTTTTCCAGCCTTTGACTTTGAGCCTGTGTTTGCTCTGACTGTTGAGATGTGTTTCTTGCAAGCAGCAGAATGTTGGGTTCAATTTTCTAATCCATCCTACCATTCTCTGTCTTTTAATTGGTGCGTTTAGCCCATTGATGTTGAGAGAGATTATTGTTATGAGGTTTTGTCCCATTTTTATCCTGAAATTTGGTGTATTTAAGGGGCCTGTCTTGTCTTAAAGTAGCCCATTCAGTTGTTCTTGTAACCATTGTTTTGAATCTATGAAGTTCCTGAGCTGTTGTTTATCTATGAAACTGCATGTTGTTCCTTCTGTTAAGAATGAGAGTCTACGTGGGTAAAGTATTTTTGGTGAGGCATTTATTTAATTGAGTTTTTCCACTATATCCCACCATTATTTTCAGGCCGTGAGGGTTTCATTAGACAAGTCGGCTGTGAATCTTAAGGATGCTCCTTTATAGGAAATTTCTTTCTTTGATCTTGCTGCTTTCAGGATTTTGTCTCTGTCTAAGGTTTTGGTCATTTTGATCAGGATATGTCTTGGGGTATTTTTATTTGAATTACTTCTAGCTGGTATCCTTCGGGCCCTGAATATGGTCACATGTTTTCTTCAGCTCTGGGAACATTGTAACAGTGATTTCTTTGACAGTTTCTTCTTCATCAGAGTTTTCTTCCTGTCCCGCTGGGACTCCAGAAATTCTTATGTGATTCCTCTTGACTTCATCACGATCTTCTCTTGCATGTGTTCCTGGATTGTCAGTCTCTTTTCCATTTTCCGCTCTTTTCTAGAGTCTCTGGACTTCATCTTCGAGCTCACTGATTCTGTCTTCAGCAGCTGTTACTCTGCTGCTGAGGCCTTCCACTGAGTTTTTTAATTCGCCTACCAGGTTTTTCAGGTCTGATATTTCCCTTTGTAATTTTGTTTGCATTTTCTGCATTTCTACCTTCAAATCCTCTTGTATTTTATTGGCATTGTTTTCCATTGTTTCTTTTAGCTCCCTAAGCATCCTCAGTAGGTCCCTTCTAAATTCCCTGTCAGAGAGGTTGTCTAGCACTTCATTGCTGTTGGGGGTCTTCTGGGTGAGCCTCTTCAATAAGTAAGGTTGGTGGGGTTCTGCATTATTTTACCATTGTGACCTATGTAGTTTAGCCCTTCACGCTCCCTGTTACTATTCTGCTTATGATGCAGTATTAATTGAGGTGGGCTTAATGAGTTATTGGCCACTGTGTTTCTGTGGTGAAGATAACCTAGTGAAAGTTCCAACTAAGAGGGTAACTTATGGTTCTTATGGGATATGGAGTGGGGAGAATAACTCGTGGCTGCATTAGTGGCTGCGGCCTTGGGAAGGATCCCTGACAGGGGCCGGGTACCTGTATGGGATCGACTTCAACTACTTTAACAACAGAGCAAAAACATTTCCTCCTCCTCCTCCTCCTCCTCCTCCTTCTCCTTCTCCCCTTCCTCCTCTTCCTCCTCCTCCCCCTCCTCCTCTCCCTCCTCCTACCTCTTCCTCCACCACCTCCTCCCCTCCCAGTATAAAGAATATTTTTCAGGGACTTATAAAATTGTGGGGCACTTCCAAGCAATGCTCAGCAGACCACATGATTCTTGGCCAATCAGATGCGATTCTGTGTTGCAACCTGAGGATGCTGTTCTGTTCAGGCCCTGCAGGGCTAGGGACCACGTGGGCCACCAAGGTCATATACAGCAGTGTTTGGAGGCTTCTAGGGCTGCACACAATGATAATGGTGTGGGGTTCATGGTGCTAGATATGGTACCAGGGTTGGATACATCTCTGTGCCCTTGTAGTATCAGCGGGTGGAGAGATAGTAAAGCAGCTAGGACCATTATTTTGCACATGGCCAAATGGGGTCAATACTCAACACTCTGAGCCCAGCAAGAGTGATTGCTGAGTGCAGAGCCAGGAGTAAGTTCTGATTAGAGTCACATATGGCCCCCAAATCCATCCATCCATCCATCCATCCATCCATCCATCCATCCATCCATCCATCCATCCATCAATCTTGTTCTATCTCCCTGATTGTCTATTGGGGATTTTCATGTTAACTTTCAAATAAATCTCTGAAGTAAACATAAAATACACCTCACTTTTCTTGTTGCTAATCAGTGGTTAAATGTTGAAATTGTGCATTTATATTCTTAGTTCATGGATATGCTGTGGGGAGTGCATAAGAGAATTTCTATGTGATTTTCTGTCTCAGGCATGCCAACAATAAGGGGCCCGATGGAGGCCATGAAAGTGGAAGGTCCTGTTCTATTTGAGATTATAGTGATTGGTTCACTCTGTTTCCTTCATGGAAAACAGTTGGCTTAACTAATACTTACCATAAATAAGGAAAGATAGAACCTCAGCTTTGAGTTGGTACACAACTGAGAATAATTTACTAGGATGAATTATTTGCTAATTACTTGGTATTTGTTGAATGTGTGGTCATCTCTTTATTAATTGGTGTCACACGGCAATGAATATCTTTCCAAAGGCATAGATTACACAATTTTCCTGAAATTAGTAATATTTTAAGTGAATGATTGTTTCTGAAGGATTATTTGTATTCATAATTAAATTGCTAACTCTGCCGTACATGATTATGAATCAAAATTGGAACTAAACCACTAGTAAATCATAGTAAATTTAAATGAATTTAGTCTTCATAACGAAAAGAGAAATAAGTAAAAGCTTATAAAGCTTATAAAGTTTTAAAACATCCAATCTTGGGACCAAGGAGATGTCGCAAAGGGCTGGAGCACATGGAGTGCATGGGTTAGATATACAGCATCATATGAACCCCTTAAATAACACAGGAAGCAAGTTCTAAGTCCTGACTTAAGAATAACACTAGAACCATAGGATGTGGCTAAAAACAATTTCCAATATTGGTGCCAAAGAGTTAGTTCAGGGCTGTGGCACATGCTTTGCATGTATAATACCTTTAGTTTAAATCCTGATAACACATACTTACCCAACAGTGTTGAAGGGTAAAGCTCCTGAGAGACCTCTTGGCCCCAACACTGCTGGCTGGCTCTGGTGGTCCTCAGTACCACTGGGCCCAGAAAGTACAGCACTGGTGACCTGATCACTCTACCATTTGGGCTAATTGGTCAAGTTGGTCTGGGAGTAGGAGTGAGAGTCAACCTTGTCTCTGAACATTGATTAGAAACTGACTTTTAAGTTAACTCTAATATCATGGGGAGGGGAACATAATAGGATTAGAGAGTTTAAAAATCAACTAATTATACAATTCACTTGTATCACTCATCATCCCATTGATCTTCAATATGCTTGAGTGGGCGCCAGTAACGTCTCCATTTGTCCCTGTTGCGTGCTAGTGTAGCCCAATGATATCTGCTCGCTCCAGGAACAGGAAGAGCCTCAAACCATTCATTCAGGGTTTTGACGAAGAAATCTAACTATCTTGTTGGTGGGCGGCCACATGGTCTTTTGATGTCCCGTGGGATCCAGTCTATAGTAGCTCTAGAACAGCGGTCATCTCTGAATCACATTACATGTCCGGCCCATCTGATTTTTGACGCCTTGGCAAATGAGACAGCGTTCCTGACTCTTGACCGTTGACAGAGGTCGGAACTCCAGGTTCCTTCTCTCACTTGTGTGGAACATGATACTCCTAGCATGGCTCTTTTGATTCCTCTTTGGGATGCCTGAATAGCGTTCTCATCCTGTTCTTGTAGGCCCCAGTTCTCTGAGGCATATGTTAGTGCAGGAAGAACGGTGGAGTCAAAAAGATGTGCCCAGAGCCGGAGGCTCTTTGTCCTCTTAACCACTTCTTTGACGCTCTTGAAGGTGGTCTATGCTGCTCTCTTCCTCCTGTGCAGTTCTGGTGCCAAATCTTTCCTCATGCTGAGTTCTCGACCCAGGTACACATAGCTGCTGCATTCGGAGATGTCCGTTACATTGAGAGCAAATGGAATGTCAGGGACTAGTTTGTTTTTCATAAACATTGTTTTGCTGAGATTCAGCTGCAGTCCGACATTTCCACACTCGTGGTCAAAGTCGGCCAGCATTTGTGCCGCTTGGCTAATGTTTGGCGTTATGAGAATGATGTCATCAGCAAAGCGGAGGTGGTGTAGGTGCTGACCGTCGATCTTCACTCTCATTCCTTCCCATTCCAGTGGTCGCATGATGTTCTCGAGGGTGGCACTGAAGAGTTTTGGTGAAATGGTGTTGCCCTGCTGAACCCCTCTCTTTACATCAATGATCACTTCCTTGTAGAATGGCGAAATCCTGGTGGTGAATCCATAATAGAGCTCCAGAGGATCTTGATGTACTGAATTTGAATGCCCTGTTTGGCTAGGGCTTAGATGACCGCTTCAGTCTCAACAGAATCGAAGGCCTTCTTTAAATTGATGAAGATTAGACAGAGTGGCATCTTGAACTCTCGTGAAACTTCAATGAGCTTGGTCACTGTGTGAATATGGTCAATCGTGCTGAATCCTTTTTGGAACCTGGCTTGCTCACATGGTTTTCCTTTGTCTAGTGTTTTGCCTATTCTATTCAGGATGACTTGAGTGAACAACAGGCAGATTGGGCCATGTTGTGGATGTCTCCCTTCTTGTACAACAGAACAGTCTTGCTGGTTTTCCATTGGGATGGAACCTTGCATTCGGACAGATATCCAGGTATCGTGTGAAGTGTCAAGCCAGTGTATTGATGAGTAATGGCGGTAGATTCTTCAGGTGTTTGAGTCTGACCTTGTCTGGACTGGGTGCTGTATGCTTCTTTACTGATGAAATGGCCTGTCGGATTTCTCTGGGAGAACTCTGGGAATGACATATCCATCCTGTGGAATTTGGTATGTGGGCAGGTGGACGTGGCTGTAGAAGAGATCCGAGTAGAAGTCATGAATAATCCTCTCCATTGCCCTTCTGGAAGATGTGATAGATCCATCAGGATGTCGGAGGGCAGTCATCTTGGTCTTGTAGTTGGCGAAGGATAGGCGAGTGTTGCAAATACTTTTCCTGGCTTCTACTCCATTGGCCAACACTGCTGCTCTTCTCTCTTTGAGGTCTTCCTTTATCGCTTCTCTGCACAGCTTTGCGAGCTCGGATGTTAGCTTGTGGTTGCCTGAGGCTTGTGCCAAACCACGTTGGTGAATGAGCTCGAGAGTTTCCGAAGGCAGGTGTCTGTTTGTGGCTTTCTCACTCTCGGCGTTTTTCGTGCAATCATGGAGGTGCTGAACCAGTCGATCACATTCCTCATCGATTTTTGTCAACGACAGCATCTTCCCACGTTGCCGCAATAGTGCCAAAGAGCGCCCACTTCGTGGTCATTCTGGGAGTTCTCTTCTTTTTTTTTTCTTTTTGCTTTTTGGGTCACATCTGGCGATGCACAGGGGTTATTCCTAGCTCTGCACTCAGGAATTACTCCTGGCGGTGCTCAGGGGACCATATGGGATGCTGGGAATCGAACCCGGGTTGACCGCACGCAAGGCAAACACTGTGCTATTGCTCCAGCCCTCTTCTTAAACTTTTCAGTCCTTTCTCTCCACTCTGTGAAGTAGAATTTTGCACGAAGGAGACGGTAGTCTGATCCTGTTTGGAATTTTGGGACAACAGCGACATCAGTCAGGCAATACCTTTGATTGAATATGATGTGGTCAATTTTATTGTGGAACTGTCCATTGGGAGACTCCCAGGTCCAACGTTTATATTTGGCCTTCTGGAACTGTGAGTTACCATGGATAGTCTTGGTTGACATGATGAACTCAGACAGTCTCTTATCCTTTTTGTTCCATTCTAGGCCATGGGACCCAATGTGGAGTTCTTCGGGCGACCTTCTTGGTCCTATCTTGGCATTAAAATTACCAACAATGATCTTGTAGAAGTTGTGGTCTTCTTTATAGAATTTCTTCAGCTCCATGTAGAACTTCTCAATTTCTTCTTCATCGTAGTTGGATGTTGGTGCGTAAATGACAAATATAGAAACTGCTAGCAGTGAGCCACATCTATTCAAGCATAATCATCCGATTCAGGTTGTTAGGCATTTAAATGAATCAATGTTAATGGCTAAGTTCATGTTGACAAGGACACCGACCCCACCAACACCTCTTTTTTCGCATGTTCTGAGGAACAGTTCTTCTCTAGTGTTGAAAATGGCGTGATGTGATTGATACTTTCTTGTTTCGGTCAGACCAATGATGTTGTACTTGATCTTCTGCGCTTACACCATCAGGTCCTCCATGGATTCTTCTGTTGCCAACGTACATGCATTGGCATACATGCATTGGAAAGTACAGACAGTCATTTTAGTCGTTCTTTGTTTTTGCAGTTTAGTTTATCCCTGAGATTTTATCAGCCTTTCCTTGCTCATTCTTCTTAATGCTGCCGTATTGGGGGCTCTTTTGGTGTCAGGCAAATGAGGCCCATTGTTGCTACTGTTTGTCAAGTGGGGCTAGGAGTAGGAGTGAGAGTTGACCTTGGCTCTTAACATTGGTTGGAAACTAATCTTTAAGTTAACTCTAATATCATTGGAAGGGAAACATAATGGGATTAGAGAGTTTAAAAATCAACTAATTATACAATTTAATTTTTAAAATTGAATTATGCTTATACTTACTAGTATACTTACTTCTGTGGTTTTGATGTACAGAGTACACCTTCACCCCACCAAAGTGCCCAAGACCCTCTATCACTGTCCTTATGTTATTTCTAATTCCCTAATACTTACTCCTACTGCTTGGTAATATCAGTTCTGCAATCAAAGGTCAGGGTTTGTATCATTCAATACCATCAAGTTTCTTGGTTTGTTTCTGTATATCCTGCAGATGAATGAGATCATTCAGTATTTTTCTCCTCCCTCTGAATAATTTTACTTAACATGACACCTTCTAGTTCCATCCAAATTATAACAAATTGAAATATTTTATATTTTATAATAGTTGCATAGTATTCCTTTGTGTATATATATACTATAACTTTTTTTTGCCCAATCATCTATTGTGGGACATTTGGGTCATTTTTATATCCTAGCTATTATACTTTGTGATGCAATGAACATAGGTGTGAATATACTTCTTTAATAAATATTTTTACATACATTTATATAACTCTATTCCCTAAAAAAATAAGATACATTAGAAAGCTATCATCTAGAATAAGGATCTACCCTTTTTTTCCTTTTTGGGTCACCCCCAGTGATGCACAGGGATTACTCCTGGCTCTTCACTCAGGAATTACTCCTGGCAGTGCTCAGGGGACCATATGGGATGCTGGGAATCGAACCCGGGTAGGCCACGTGCAAGGCAAACGCCCTATCCGCTGTGCTATCACTCCAGCCCCCAAAGATCTACTCTTGTATAGTGTGTATATACATGCATGTCCTTTATATAATATTTTTAAGTTGTTCTTGGGCAAATGGTAGGCTGGCATTTCTGTATCTTTTCAAAGGCAAGTGTAATTATTTGACTTGACTTTTCCAATAAAATGTGATTGGAATATGTGTCAGTTCCAGACTGAAGGATGCGAGGATCAGTGTGTAAATCTTCTCTTACTGTGGGAGTCCCGTCCTGTCCAGCAGGGAGGACCCTTTGTGGGGCTAAGGAGGGGATGCAGCTGAATGAACAGACGCAGAGCTAGAAGGAGGAGAGAGAGAGAGAGTTTATTCTACTGCAGTTACAATACTTATACCTCTCTGCTGGGAGGAGGTGGTATTGTATGCGTGCTTGGATCCCCATATGAACAGTAGTAAAATGCAGATCAGGCATGGGCGATGGTGAAATGGCGAAATGATAAGATTAGCAGTGGCGTCTTTGTTACAGGAATCCCAAGCAGTCTCCGCTTGACTAGAAGATAAGAGCCAAGCTCTGTAAAATGGCTCCCTACATCTTACCTTCATATAACCTGAATAACAGTAAGAGACAACATTTCATTATATAGCCTCTTGAGAGACGTGTCCTTAAGTCTAGATGATAGAAAACCAGACCTCTCATGACCTGTGTTGAACAGAGGGGAAACTGAAAAAGAAAACGGATTAATGGACTAATAAATCAAAGATTCTGTGTGTCAGATGAACACCATAAACCAAATCAATATTGAACAATAATTGGTGCCAGTATTTGTTATATGTACATGTATATGATCAAGCATATACTAAAATATATTTATTATCTTTCAACTCAAAAGTAAACTAGGAACATTCTAGCAGAAAAGAAACTAAAAAGCCTCAAAGAGAGCTATAAATAAAAAGTTAAATAGAAAGAAATCAAAAGATAATCTCATTAGTGATCAAAATAAATAAAAATTAACATCAGACACATTTTGGTTTGTTAATTTGGCAAGGATGAAGAAAGTTAACATATGATATTATGATCAAATTGACAGAGCAAAAAATGTGAAAAAGAAGCTTACAAAAATGTTTATACTATTAATTAAAGATACATGTACATGCATTTAGAATTTAAAAAAACCTGGATAAAAATACTCTAGATTGCTAATAGCTTCTCTGTCCCACTCAGAGAGTCTGGCAAGCTACTGAGAGTATCTTGTCTGCATGTCAGAGCCTGGCAAGCTACCTGTGGCATATTCGATATGCCAAAAACAGTAACAACAAGTCTCAGAATGGAGATGCTACTGGTGCCCACTTGAGCAAATCTATGAACAACTGGATGACAGTGCTACAGTGCTACTAATAGCTACATCTTGTTGGTTATACATAATTTATACTTTTTAACTTTTAATTTTCAGCATCACTAAAATCAATTTGTCTCCAAATATTTGCAACAGATGTATACTTTAAAAAATGAATTACTCTCTACAAAATTCAGATCAGATCAGATCCTTTAAAATCAAATTCCACCTAGGCATTATTTTCTCTTGCTTATTGTCATAAACATAAGGGTATGACAGCTTGTCATCATTATAGAGAATTTTGAAATATTTTTGCTTCAATTATTCAGTTTACTATAACATGAAACAAATGTTTTCCTCATTTTTATGGCACACATGTGAATTTAGCTGCATTATAAATTCTTTAATACATACCTTCTGACCATTTATAGCCCCACACCTTTGGGCAAATGTGTTTCTTCTCGAAACAGAACTTTATTTTTTAAATTTAATTAATTAATTAATTAATTAATTAATTTTATTGAATCACCATGTGGAAAGTTACAAAGTTTTCAGGCTTAAGTCTGAGTTACACAATGCTCAAACACCCATCCCTTCACCAGTGCACATATTCCACCACCAAGAACCACAGTAAACCTCCCCCCACCCCCCCAGCCCTCCACCCCGCCTGTGTAGCTGATAAATTTCACTTTACTTTCTCTTTACTTTGATTTTTGATTACATTCAATATTTCAACAAAAAAACTCACTATTATTGTTTGGAGATTCCCCCCCCAAATGTACTAAACAGAACTTTTTTTTTTTAAATTTTTTATTGAGTTACCATGTGGAAAGTTACAAAGTTTTCAGGCTTAAGTCTGAGTTACACAATGCTCAAACACCCATCCCTTCACCAGTGCTCATATTCCACCACCAAGAATCCCAGTATAGCTCCACCCCGCCCCCCCACACCCCTAACCCCCCACGCCCCTAGCCCCCCCACCCTTAGCCCCCCCCCGCCTGTGTAACTAATAAATTTCACTTTACTTTCACTTTGATTGCATACAATATTTCAACAAAACTCACTATTATTGTTTGGAGAGTCTCTCCCCTAAAGTCAGACCTGCTGAAAAGGAAGCATTAGATAATTTGTTTTCCATTGCTGAGGATGAAGAGGTATGAGGTCGAGTGACCACACTTAGCGGCCTCTCAGTTTTGGGTTTCTGTAATTTAGTATTTTAGTAACTAAGTCCAGAGAGATATCTGCCAGAAGTTGCATCGTTGCCAACTTGTACTTCTCAGTTACATTATATTCCACATATGAGTGCAATCTTTCTATGTCTGTCTCTTTCTTTCTGACTCATTTCACCCAACATGATACTTTCCATGTTGATCCATTTCAAATTTCATGACTTCATGTTTTCTGACAGCTACATAGTATTCCATTGTGTAGATGTACCAGAGTTTCTTTAACCAGTCATCTGTTTTGGGGCACTCTGGTTTTTTCCAGATTCTGGCTATTGTAAACAGTGCTGCAATGAACATAGAAATACATATGCCATCTCTACTATACCGTTTTGCCTCTCCGGGATATATTCCCAGGAGTGGTATTGCTGGGTCAAATGGAAGCTCAATTTCTAATTTTTTGAGAATCGTCCATATTGTTTTCCAAAAGGGCTGAACCAGTCGGCATTCCCACCAGCAGTGAAGAAGAGTCCCTTTCTCCCCACATCCACGCCAACACCGATTGCTTTTGTTTTTTGGGATGTGGGCCAGTCTCTGTGGTGTGAGATGATATCTCATGGTTGTTTTGATCTGCATCTCCCTGATGATTAGTGATGTGGAACATTTTCTCATGTGCCTCTGAGCCATTCGGATTTCTTCTTTAGGAAAGCTTCTGTTCATTTCATCACCCCATTTTTTGATCGGGTTGGCAGTTTTCTTCTTGTGGAGTTCAACCAGTGCATTGTATATCCTTGTTATCAACCCTTTATCGGATGGGTACTACATAAATATCCTTTCCCATTCTGTAGATTGTCTTTGTACTTTGGTCACTGTTTCTCTTGAGGTGCAGAAGCTTCTTAGTTTGAGATAGTCCCATTTATTTATCTTTGTTTTCACTTGCTTGGCCAGTGGCATGTCAGCTTTGAAGATACCTTTGGCTTCAATGTCGTGGAGAGTTTTGCCGACCTTATCTTCAATGTACCTTAGGGATTCTGGTCTGATGTTGAGGTCTTTAATCCACTTAGAACAGGGACGAGACAGGGGTGCCCACTCTCTCCACTTCTATTCAATATAGTATTGGAAGTTCTTGCAATAGCGATTAGGCCAGAAAAAGATATTAAGGGCATTCAGGTAGGAAAGGAAGAAATCAAGCTCTCACTATTCGCTGATGATATGATATTATACTTAGAAAACCCTAAAACGTCTACCAAGAAACTCCTAGAAACAATAGACTCGTATAGTAAAGTTGCAGGCTATAAAATCAATACCCAAAAGTCCATGGCTTTCTTATATGCAAATAGTGAGAGAGAAGAAAGCGACATGATAAAAGCTATCCCGTTCACAATTGTGCCTCAAAAAATCAAATACCTCGGAATCAGCTTAACTAAGGAGGTAAAGGACTTGTATAATGAAAACTACAAAACGCTACTTCAGGAAATAAAAGAAGACATGAGGAAATGGAAAAATATCCCCTGCTCATGGATTGGAAGAATTAATATTGTCAAAATGGCAATTCTCCCCAAAGCATTGTACAAATTCAATGCAATCCCTATAGGGATACCCTTGTCATTCTTCAAAGAAATGGAGCAAGCGCTCCTGAAATTCATATGGAACAATAAGCCCCCACGAATAGCTAAAGCAATTCTTGGGAAAAAGAAAATGGGAGGAATCAACCTCCCCAACTTCCAACTCTACTACAAAGCGGTAGTCATTAAAACAGCATGGTATTGGAACAAAGGCAGAGCCTCAGACCAATGGAACAGGGTTGAATACTCTAAACAGAACTTTAAAAGATACATTTGGGGTACATTTCTTGTGCCTTGTAAGCTCATGCTTCTGTATCTTGCCTTTCGAATGTTTGATCTTTTATTGCTCCTTAAAATTCCACTGACGATTTCAAGGGTGTGTCTTCTTGTGTCAAGTTTCACACTGGACACTTCCCTTGAATGACAAGCACATACATACCTGGCAAGAGGGCACAATTTCTCTATGCTGCAAGAATGTTCCTTAGACACACAATGAACTCCAGGAGAACAGGGTGGTAGGAAGTCTTCGTTTTGGAGCAGGTTGCTATACAGGGGAGAGCTCCATGTTGATAGACTGCATTCCAGTGTTTTCCAGGGGAGGGCTTTGCATTGTCTTTCAGCCCATTCGCCTGGATACACTGTGCAGATTGCATTTCACTTCATTGGATTAAATTTAGGGACTAAGCTTGCCAGCTCCTCCTTAGTTCTGTATGGTTTCTTTCACTTCGACACACCTGGTGTGATATCAAACTTCTGGTCCAGGGCGGGGCTGTTTCCTAAACGCTGGGTTTTGTGTTGACTTGAGCCTTTAAGAACACCTGCCTCCCATGTTGAATTGACTTCCAACGGCACGTTCCTCGACTCTTGAAGTCCCTTCTTTCATTTTCTGTAAGGATACGCAGAGGAATGCCTCTTGTAACTGAGTTCCTCCTAAAAGCCCACCATTAGAATCAAACCAGTACTAACATTTAATTAAAGTTTTACGATGCTTTGCAGAATACTGAGCTTTCAGTTTATCCTGATTATATAATGGAGAAATTGACCCTGTACTCTTTCTAAAACTCAGTCATAAAAGTGTGTTTTCCAGGAATGTTCTCTCCAAGGGACACATGTTTATATGCAGAAGGATCTTACTTCATCTAACAGGAATTTTAGTGAGACAAGGGCTGTGGTTCACATGTTACTCTCCTTTACTTACCACTTGACCCCACTCGAAACCCCTCGTGTGGTTGCCCTGAGGCTTATTTGCCCCTGAGTGGGTTTACCTTCCGTCTCCTCCAGAACCACTATCTGTTTAATGTTAGGTTTGGAGACTGTGGCATATCTCCTCCCTTCCCTCCACAGTTTTATTTTTTAGTCCATGGCTTGGGAAACTGCCCAGGGACAGAACTCAGTAGGGAAGAACTCAGGCCAAACTGACGACACCTGGGAGGCATCATGTGGACAGCTCAAAGGCAGATTTGGTGCTCCAAAGGCTTCTAATCATGCCTGAGGTTGAATCTTTCAAAGAGATACTCACCCATCTCAGCCTGGTTGTTCCCTCCAGTCAGGGTCAGTTAGGTGGTCCCATCTTCTGAATGAGTTTTACCTCCTCTTTTAGAAAGTGGCTCTTCAGGAAGTCAAGAGATTGTGGGGAACGGGCATGACTGCAGGGGCAAAATCCAGGGCATGAAAATCTCAAAGGGCCTGGCTGAGGTCTTTCTGCAGCTCTAGACCATTTCCCAGTCTCTAAGTTTCATGCCTACTCATCTAGGGAAGGCTTTAGCATGAATGATCAGCTGCGATGCTGGTTTTGCACTGCAAAACCAGGACACACTAGGCACTCACTACTTCCCCACCAGCAATTCGCAGAAGAGGCCATATCCTGCAGAGTCAGTCTGCTGAACTGAAATAGAAGCCCAGAGGCAGGTGTAGGAGGTTCACAAATGCAGGCTCACCAAGTGGTTGACAGTCACCTCCACTTGGTGGAATAATTTTGATGAATCTGGGACATCATCGTTGGTGAGCAACGAGGGTTTAAGCTCAATAAATGAAAAAGATGGTCCCCTGGGAAGAGGACTGATTAGGACAAGGTTGCCACTAGAAAAATTGTTGGAGTGTGGTCAGAGATGGAGGGTAATTCAGAGTATGTTAGGTTGAAACATGATGGAAGCAAGATCCAGGTGTTTGATACTGCAGGGCCTTCATACCCATTCAGTTCTAAACCTTAGGGATTCATCTGGGGTCATTGGTGGCATTCTCTCCTCTCTCAGCAAATATCTTTGAAATTTGAGGAAGACAATCCTGTCAGTTAAATAGAACCAAGAATACTTGTTCTCCCCAAAACATTTGATTTAAATCACCTATTGAGTTACTTAAAAAAAAATAGAAAATTTAACTCCTAAATCCTGCCCCCAAAATCTCAGTTTTTGGCAAGTAGGGCTCTTGAAATTGCTTTTATACCAAGATTGTTGGTAAATTCTTTCACACAGTCAAGAGGCTACAATTCTGGTTCTCTTTACGTCAGGCTGGGTTGTCTCTGCTCATTGCCCTGTTGAGCAAAATGCCTTTCTCTCAAGTGTCTTCAACAAATGGTGCTAGAAAAACTGGTTAGCCACTTGAAAAAGTATAAAATTGGACCCCTATTTCATATCATATACTGTTAATTCCAAGTGGATTAATTACCTCCATATGAGGCCAGAATCTGTAAAATATATTGAGGTAAACACAGACGGAACTCTTCGTAAAATCAACCTAGAGGAATCTTTAATGAGTCAATTCAATTGGCAAAGAAACAAAAGCAGAAATAAACAAATGGGACTATATAAAACTGAAAGAGTTTTGCACTTTGAAAAAAATGAGAATTAAAAATATCTCTACTGAATGGGAGAAAATATTTGCACAGCATTAATCTAATAAAAGGCTTAATTGCACACACACACAGCACTTACAAAACTCAACAACAACAAATCATCCCATCGTAAAAAGTGGGGAAAGGAGATGTATAGATATTTTCCCCCAAGAAGACATATAGGTGGCCAGTATGCATATGACAAGTATGTATCATTACTAATTATCAGGTAAATTAAGATCCAAATGACATTGAGATATTACCCCACTCCAGGGAGAATGGCATATATCAAAAAGACAGGCAACAAACTATGGTGAAAAGAAGACCTAATTGACTAATGGAAATGTTTAGTTCAGTTTCTATACAAAAGAGTATGAAGAATATTCTTAAAAATGGAGAATAAAACTCGCATGTAACCCAGTGATTCCATTCCTTGGCATCTATTCAAAGAATACACAAATATTAGCCTGAAAATATCTATGCATATCTGTGTAAGTTCATTGCAATACTAATTAGACAAGATGTAGAAAAAATTTCTAATTACAGATGAGTAGATAATGAAGTGGTATATCTACTAAATGGAATATTATACATATATAAGGAAAGATGAAATCTTGCTGTTTGCTGCAACTAAAATGGAACTAGAAGGTATCATGTTAAGAAAAATAAGTCAGAGGGAGAAGGACAGATACCAGATGAGCACACTCATATGTGGGATATAAAGAAACATGGAAAGTGTCTAATGATAACAAACCCTCAAACTTTGACCACAACACTGAGGTTACCAAGTGGTGGTGGTGATAGGCACTGAAGAAGGAAGAGGCATAGCAGAAGAGATGTCAGGACAGTGCTAGAAGGTTTGGGGTACTTGCTTTGGTGGTGGTGGTGGAGGTATAATAATTTTATACATAAAACCCACAAATGCTAACAGTTGTAACCATGTTACTTCAATTACAATTTTATTCATTTATTTATTTATTTTTGCTTTTTGGGTCACACCTGGCGATGCACAGGGGTTGCTCCTGGCTCTGCACTCAGGAATCACTCCTAGCGGTGCTCAGGGGACCATATGGGATGCTGGGAATCGAACCCGGGTCGGCCGAGTGCAAGGCAAATGCCCTACCCTCTGTGCTGTTGCTCCAGCCCCGTTCAACTACAATTTTAAAAAGAGCTTTTTCCCCTCTTTTCCTGGAGTGGGTTACAATTACACACTCACTCCTTGGTTTATGTTCTTCCATTCTTTATATTTGCAGTTGTACTTTGAGAACAGACCACATTCTAGATATTTGAAAATATCTACAATTTCAATTTCAATCTTTGTAGAGATATCATCCTTGATAGTACAGTAGTACTGCATACTATTGTATATAGTAGTATATATAGATATAGTATAACAGTCTGCATTCTTGGTTCAGGGTCCTTACCTTTTCTACTCCTCTTGTGGGAATGAGCAGGACCCTCATTCTGTCCTCTCTCCTTTGCAGCAGAAGCAGCATTGGGTGGATCCCAAGGCTTTGTTTTGCAGTGGCTGCAGCATTAGTGACAGCTACCACAGCAGGAGGTGTTCTATGGGCAGGCAGACTTGGTGAGAAGGGGGGGGCCTGAAGCCTTATTTGGACTTGTTTCTCTGCTTTTCACTTCGTTTAAGGCACACTGTGTTCAGATTCAATTTTTCAACTTCTCAACAGTGTCTCAGTTTGCACAGGAGGTCCAGTTTTATTGAATGCCAGTAAGAAGCATCTGTTGTTGCTGGAAGTGCTCAGGTTCAACTTTTGGAATCCAACTTCATAATCATTTCTCCTTCAGTTCCACCCATTTCCTTTTTTTGTTGGCCAAGAAGAGCCCATGGCTTACAGCAGTCCAACTTCTGTGCACACTTGCTTTATTTGTTTGTCACCTCCTTCTTCTGACCATCATAAGTACATATAGCATGACAGCTGTACTTAGCATGCAGCAGCATACTGATGTACATAAGACAGAAAAGATAAAAAACTGTGCATAGAAGTGTATGTGAGAAACTCTTCTCTAAGGATGTTGAGAGTACATTTTGGAGGCTTCTGGAATCTTTGCTCCACTTTTGTTTTTCTAGCATTTACTGGACATGAGGCTGCAGCTATAGCACAGCGGGTAGGGTGTTTGCCTTGCACACGGCTGACCCAGGTTTGATTCCTTCATCTCTCTTGGAGAGCCCGGCAAGCTACCGAAAGTATTCCGCCCGCATGACAGAGCCTGGTAAGCTACCCATGGCGTATTGGATATGCCAAAAACAGTAACAACAAGTTTCACAACGGAGACTTAACTGGTGCCCGCTTGAACAAATCAGTGAGCAATGGGATGACAGTGATGACAGTGATACAATTACATTGGACATGACTCAAAGCTTCACACCATATGCTTTTTACATCCCATTTTTTGTGATGAGAGACTGGAAACAGAGATAGTGGCATGCAGTCACACAGAAAGTGTGAGAACCAGAATTAATGTCTAGACACTCTGACTCCAGCGTTTGTACCATTAATAGCTCTGCTATCATCACCTCAAAGGATGCTGCCTTTCCCTCTAGATCCTCCGAAATACCTGATTATCATTTTCTCAGTAACTTTTGGCTAATTCTTAATCCAGTGGGCCAGAAGTTGACTCAACTGAAAGTAGAAAGCATAGATTTCTGTGTCAAGCAATTTCCAAGGCAGGGAGTCACTCTAGGAAGAAGGAGATTTTTGCCCTTTACTACTCAGTAGGGAGGCAGAGTGGCCCTGGGATGAGTGGAAATAACCGATCTGTATAGAGACTTGATTATAGGTTGCTCTGCAGTGAAAATTCTGCATGCTGGCACAGTTCAATGACCCCTTACAGGCTCTAGAGACAGAAGCGAGGCAAGGAAGAAAACAGTAGGAGCACTTGGGGAGAACAGAAGATGGTGCAGCAGAGGGAAAAAATATTGAATGTGGGGTTCAGGGACACCAGTATAGTCTTGCACTCACTAGTTGTGTATTCTCACTAGTTGTGTGTTCTCATAACAGTTCGTTACCCTCTCCGGTTTCTAAGTCACAATTGCCTGAAGACATTGTTACTGAAGTTAAATGGAGCAGTGTGCACTTAGTGTCAAACAAAGAGCGAGACCCACAGCAGGTACTCAGAACGTGATGGCCATTGAGGATTTCTTTCCTCCCCTTGACCCGCTAACCCAAATTCTCCATATTGCCTCTTAGATCAAGGCTTCTCTCGAAGCAGCATGCTTCTTTAGGTGCTGGCTATTTTCACATGCTAAATTATGGTAGTGGTTGGGGAAAAGGTCTCAGCATGAATGTTTGGGCTGACAGACATTGCTGTAACATTTTCTTTTACCAGACCCATCCACAGCTGTTAATGAATCTATAGAGCAGATGCCACTCTTCCTTTGTCTGTACTTCAGGCTGGGTGGGATCGGTTTGCTAGCTCCTTATCTTCCCAGGATGCTGTCCACAAGTACTCCTTTAACTTCAGACATTTTATGGTCTGAAGCCTTTTTGTTTGCACATGTAATTAATGTCCAATCACTGTCCCTTCAATGAACTAGTTTGTCTTTTTATAGTCTCAGCATTATACTGTTTCTATCCATAGTTTAAGTCAGCAGGTTCTTCCATTTATTTTTTGCCTTCTCTCAGGGTGTACCAGAAACCCCTTTGCAGAAACCTACTGCAGATTTCTTTCAGGTTTTTTTGCTCTTTCTTCCACACTGGTAGTTGGAACCCCCAATTAAATCTAAAGTGAGCCTAGCTTGCGCCATGGCATCTGCCGAGTCCCTCTTCTTGTTGGATTCTTGCCAGAGACTCACCTTCCCTTCAGAATCTTAGGATTCAACCCCCATGACTTGATTCTTCCTGCCAATTTGAACCGTGTGAACAATGAAGATTTTATGAGTTATTGTATGAAATGCTGCAACTCAGGTCCAAAGCTGCAACATCTGCTATATTTCTTTTCTCTTATCATGTGATTACCCTTTCCAAAACAAAAGACAAGATACCATGTTGTTTTGAATTCTTTGTCCTTAAAGTAGGCCTTTTTGCTTGTTGCTTGAGAATTCCACTGTCCTAGACAGACTTGTAAGTGATATTTTTAGCCACAACTACATTTCTTTGTAAATTGCAGAGCTAGTTAATACTGGGACAAATGTCCAGGCATTTTCAGTTCCACTTTCCTCCACCCCTTTGCATGCCATAAATTCTGAGAAATAATGAAAGCTTTCACTGGTTGCTGACCCAGGCCAGTAAGTATCTGAAGCTACTTATTACCTGGTTCCCTTCATTTGTAAATGTTCAAGTTGTCCAATTACTACTTTTTTGTATGTGTTCTTTTCCCATCGATAATATTTGTAGAATTTTTGAAGTAATACCATACTGTTCAATTCCCTTTATACAGAAAAGTCCTGATCTGAAAGCAAGCTTATGGGTTTTTGTTATGTTGTGTTTGGCTTTTGGGTCAAACTCAGTAGTGCTCAGGGCTTACTCCTGGTTCTGTGCTCAGGAACTACTCCTGGCAGACTCAGGAGACCATATGGGGTGCTGGAGATTGAACCTGGATCAGCCACATGGAAAGAAATAACTTTACCCACTGCTCTATTGCCCTGGCCCTGAAGGCAATGGTTTTAATATAGAACTGCATGAAAGAATCCCAGGTGGAATTTTTTATTGATTCATTTTTGGGTTTGGGGGTTACATCTGGCAGTGCTCAGGGAATAATCCCAACTCCTTGCTCAGAAGTGAAACTCAAGGTGTTCAGTGGTGGTGCTGGGGAGTGGGGAAAATTCAAACCAGGGTTGATGCTCAAGTTAGGTGCAAGCCAAGTATCTGACCCTCTCTACTATCTCTGTGACCCTCTTTACTATCTCTCTGGTGCCTGGGTAGAGCCTTTTAAAAATACATTTACCTGGACATGGTGGCTCCCTTTATACTCTGATATAGTAGATTGGGCGTAGGATCTGGGTTTTGTGTACATTTGTATTAAAGAAATAGTGACTGACTTTTGTGACACTATGGTCCAATGTAAATAAAGCCAAGTCCTATCCTTTTGTATTATTTCTAGGACATATTGATGAAAACCCACAGCTTTTTGAAGTGATCAGGAATGCATTTTTGCTTTCCATGCTCCTGTTTTTTAGGGATGGGGGCATTTTAGTACTGCTGGGTTCTTGGCTCCTGTGAAGGGGATACCTAAAATATCTCTGTAATTGACTCCTCACACTTTCCTGCAAAGGCAACTCAAAGAAACAAGCAATAGGTGTCTCTGTTCAGGAGGAGGTTTCTGTGACTATCTGTTTTATTTTTGCTGAGTGTTACAGATTTTCTTCAAGGAAAAGGTGAGACTGGGACATAGAATGAAAAGCTTGTATTCTATCTTTCCAAAACATTTGGGCAACTTGGACAGACGTTATCTTCTACATTCTATATTCAAGTCATAGAGGCTTCTAAAGAGGTTGAGTACTTGTATCCTGTCATCTATAGTAGTCAGTGTTAGAACCAGGTTGAAGAACCAGAACTTCCTGGCTTCCACCTTATACTTTTTTCATCATGCCATTTCTGTCTGTCCCAGTGGAAGATTGGCCAGAGGCTCCTGAGGCATCCCTGGCGAAGTTAAATCTCGTTTGCATTTTGAATCAGACATGAGTCTAAAGGCATGTCTGGGCTTATTAGGTGATTTGGAGCTGACTTAAGGCAGCTTCAGTGCATGTAGTGTCTGGGAGTCTGATAATGAGGCAACAGTTGGTATGGTTGCGAGATCCACTTTGACTGCTTTGCAGATTTGCCCAGGGCTGCAGTACCACAGGGGAGCTGTTGCTCAAGTTGAGATATCAGCACTGCTTTGGAGTTCTAACGTCTACTCTCTCCAGTCTTTCTTCCCTCCCAGGCAGAAGACAGGAAAGCAGGATGTATTTCTTTCGATTTCTCTGAGTTGTTCCAGGTAGCCCTTTTCTTGGGATGTGTTAGCTGTGTTTGCCCTTTCTTGGTGCTCCTGGGAACAACCAAGAGAGGGAGGAGCCCACAGAATTTCTCCGTGTGTTTGGACTGAAGCAATAGTACAGTGGGTAGGACATTTGCCTTTCATGCGCTGACCCAGTTCTATCCCTGGCATCCCATATGGTCCCCTTAGCACCACCAGGAGTAAAACCTTTTCACATTTCCAGGTGTGATTCAAAAAGTAATTAAAAGAAAAATTTCTATGCATGGCATCAGAGTTCTGTCTGACAGCAGAAATATCCTGATCACCTATGAGCTGCTGGAATATTGTTTCCAGGGATGTGAGCGTGAGGTCTGGATACCTTCAGCATCCTGTGGTGTGCTTGTATCGAGTAACTACCCTCAAAATAACTCACCGAACAACTGTAAGTGTTCTGGTTCTACTTGAGCTTCTCTTTAAGCATAGTGGACTCTTTATCCAAGAATTTTCCCAATTCTATAGACAGATTGGAGAATAGCGAATTCCACTTTTAAAAAAATTTTTCAATTTTATTTTCGTAAAGTTGTTCACAATAACTGATTATATTCAATATTACAATGCCAATCCCACCACCATTACAGCTTCCTACCACCATTATTTCTAATTTTCCCACCACCATTCAAGCCTCCCCACAGGCAAATGGTAAATCATTTATTTTGTATTGCTTGTTATGAACAGTATGAGATGTCACATGGCTGCTTTCGTTGCTGTGTACTCCTAAAATTTAAAATAACTAGGGTCTGGAGACATCCCTGCAGCATGCTGCTCTGTTCCTAGATTCATTTGTGAGTCACTGGATCATGGCCATTAATGTGCGTAAGTGGCACTGGAGGCAGTTTGTGGGCATGACGGCCAGGACCCTGGAAGGGTGAGGAGATGGGAAGAGGTGGCCCATTCCTGAGTTCATGTCGCTTGGAGTTTTCAGTCACTGGTCCCGCATACATGGGTTTTTCAGAAGATTCATTCTCATGCATGGGGGGCTCGGGACGAGCCTGTGAATAGTGGTGATGAGCATGGCAGCGATTGGGTTCTGGAGATCTGTGGCCACCAGGATTCATTTGGGGCAGGTGGAGGAAAAATGTCTGCTCCCCTCTGAGGCACCCTGGTGAAATCAACCCAGTGCAGGGTCCAGAGACATCTCTGGAGCATGTTACTCTTTGCCAAAATTCATTTGTGAGTCTCGTGAATTCCATTTTTCTACCTTTATTTTTCATTGTTAGTTGTCTTGTTTTACATGCAATTTTTTAAGGGTACTCTTGTTTCTTTTAGTCCACCAACCAATTCTTAGTGCATTCTGGAATTGTAAGCATATTATAGGGCAAATGAGAGGCTATCAGTACCCTTGGGTGCTTTGTCATTACCCTTGTATGCTTTTTATGTCACTACCCATATCAATGAAAAGGGCCCCATTTCATCAGAGTTGCTCTTGTCCATGGTAGGCTATATCCTTGGTTGCAAAGGACAGAGCAGAGCCTTTGTACCAAAAAATGGACACAAGGTGATTATCAAAGGTAGGGCTCCTCTCTCTTTGGACTGTAAGTGTCATTGCTTTTTTCTACAGCAGAGATTGACCATGTGACAATCATATGTGGGGGATGGAGTATGCTGGCCTTGAAATTCCTTCTGAATCTTCAAATTTTTCCTTCTAGGTTTTGAACTATCTTGGGTTAGGGGTAAGGAACTGGATAAAATGAGAATCTGAAACTATTCAGACCTAAGAAAAATCAAGGGCTCCACAGTGGAGTATCAGATTTCTTGAACTGCTTTGGTATGATTGGGCTCTGCTGAACTTGTAGGGGATTATTTAAATGTAAATCCAAATCCAGCACTACAGTTAGTTGATGTTAATCCACACACTTGATGTTGCAGCTGGGTTGCTTTTTCCTATGGCCTAGAGATCTTCCCTCCCTCCCTCCCTCCCTCCCTCCCTCCCTCCCTCCCTCCCTCCCTCCCTCCCTCCCTCCCTCCCTCCCTCCCTCCCTCCTTTCTTTCTTTCTTTCTTTCTTTCTTTCTTTCTTTCTTTCTTTCTTTCTTTCTTTCTTTCTTTCTTTCTTTCTTTCTTTCTTTCTTTCTTTCTTTCTTTCTTTCTTTCTTTCTTTCTTTCTTTCTTTCTTTCTTTCTTTCTTCTTCTTTCAGATCACACCCAGCAATATTCAGGGCTTACTCCAGACTCTGAACTCAAAAATTACTTCTGGCAGACTTGCGGGACCATATAGGATGCTGGGGATTGAATCCACATCAGCCACATGCAAGACAAGCACTCTACCTGTAATAGTACTATCACTTGGGCTGGAGTCTTAGAGATTGTTGGTGGTATTATATTGAATGAGTTTGTTTTAAACTTGAATTTGTTTTCTCTAGTGGTGTGTGATGAAGGTCTGATGATCAAAGGGTACTGAGGTGGGAATGATCAAGCAAATTACTTCTCACTGAACAAAGGAAAGAGAACTAAATAAATCAGGCATCTTCAAGAGGTAAGTGTTAGCTTAGAAAAACCAACCAAAGCAAAGCAAACCCAAGGAAAGAAAAGGAAGCACATCCAAACCATTCATCTTTAAGACACTTACTGAATGTGGACTGGAACTCCAGAAGGAAAAAAGGGCCTGTAACAATCTAAATGAACTTTGAATTCCACTCTCCATCAAACTCGCCAAGTGGTCACTTGTGCTATTCTTGAACTACCCAGTGCAGGGGAACTTACTCTTTTATTTAAAAGTTGGTCTGGTGGTGAGATGGAATTTTACTCAATTAAACAAAATTTGACATTTTTCTTGGACTTTTCTCATGCATTTACCAGAAGGTCATCTAATTTCTCTTAGACACATTCGTTCTTTAAATAATACATTTATGAGCCATTTATAGTTTTATAGTTTACAAGCTTTTGTTTTAAATTAAAATGTATTGTATGACTTTATTATGTCAAGATGTATTCTTCAGAAGATAAATTTTAAGTTAGGGGGATAGCCCAAGTGGTAAAGCAAGAGTCTGTGATGCCTGAGTAACTGAATTCACTCCCAAGCATAATATGGCTTCCTGAGTATCGCCGGCAAGACCTTTAAAAAATACCCCCCAAATGTTCTTTTTCCAAGGCTTTGTAAAGGATTCTATACCTTTATTTTAGGTATCCTTCTTGGTGGGTCCTACGGTTGGCTCAGGTGAAATGGGGAGGAGAAAGACAGTCACTTTCTCCTGATCTTCCTCTGCCACCCAAGATCCAGGGTACTGGATTCTTGTCTTGCCTCACAGAAAAGAATTTCAGGGGCATACAAGCAGTGAAGTAAAACAGATTTTATTTGAAGGGTTTTTTGAAGGCATGGAGGGGGAGAGAGTAAGAGTGAGAGAGTGAGAGAGAGACAGAGACAGAGAGACAGAGATAGAGACAGAGAGAGTAATATGCTCAAGAGAGAACGTGGGCTTCTCCAAGGGCAGAGAACTCCCCCCCATTTCCCACCCTACACACACATCCCAGCATTAGACATGAAAGCATGAAAGTACACATCTCAAGAGGGTGGATTTGGGCGACACATATGCTCAGGAACCACATGTACTCAGCCACATGGGTGAAGCAGCACATGGGCTCAGGCAACATATGCATGCCCTTCCTTTGTTCACAGTGGCTTTTATAGAGTGTTTTCTTGGGATGTCTTGGTCTGGAATGTTCCGAAGTCTTCTCTGGGTTGAATCACTAAAGTTAATAGGATTAAGGGAGAAGTCCGAGGTTATTTGAGGAATTTCCTTCATGGAGAGGCGTTCAGTCTCCTCAGGGTCCGCTGAGGCGTCCAGTCTCCTCAGGGTCCGCTGCTGGTGCCAGATGAGGGTCTTATCAGACCTTACTTCCTGTTTTCTGCAAGGTTGGCTTTTGCAACTTCAGAGCTATTACTTCCCAGGAAATTTACTGCCTGAGCAGGAGGACTTCCCTATCTGCCTGCCTGCCTACATCATATTTCCTCCTAGAGATTTCACCACCTTAACTCTTTAAGGAGAAAGTGATTGAAATTCCGACTTCTGGAGCTGCTTTATGCTTACAAAGGGGCACTAATCCTGACTGCACAAGGGGTGAAATCTCATGCTACCTTAGTTTTCAATGGGCCCCAGGCAATGAATTGGTTGGGTTCCTTAAGTTATCTGAAAGAAAGATCAGATCAATTAGATTGAAGGATGTCATTTTGAAATGATTAGAGCCTGGGGGTGTAGAGGGCCCTTTCTGACCCAGTCAGGACAGAGTGGTTTGCTTTCATAGAGAACATAAGAATTAAAGCAACAGAAACAACAGAAACCTAATGCCTACCCTTTTCTATCATAAAAATAAAATGCAAAGGAATAACTCCACCCACAGGTTTGGTTGATCGAAAATGACTTCCTGTGTCCAGATTTTTCTAATGGACATAGAAACACCAAGCCACCTCTTTGGCTTTCTCAATACAGATTGGAAAAAGCTTCTGCCCATCCACTGAAGCTATCAATAAGAACCAATAGATATTTATACCTTGAACATTCATGCATTTGATCATTTTCATGGGGTCAAGCTGCCAATCCTCCTCCGGATAAGTTCCTTGATGTGGACAAGGATTAGGAGAGGAAGATTTCCAATAAACCAAGATTTCCACTAGGTTTATTCTATCCTATGGGAGATGGTTTTCACTGGTGTTACTAAAGCATCTCTTCCCATGTGGAAAGCTTCATGCAACCATTTAAACATCAGTTTCCATTTTTGAAAACCTTATTCCAAAGCCTATTGTTCCTCTTCTGCAAAGTATTCTGGCTTAGTAGGAATATTTTCTGGATGGGCTATGAATCCCATGATGGAACAAGAATTAAGAGCTATTAACAATCCTTTTTCTCTCCAAATGGCTATATGTGTTCCTAGAACTAAAATGAACTTAGGATCAGTTTTGATGTTCACTTGGAAGTCCCTTGGCCTTACCTTGGCTCAAGAGCAAGTCCTTTTGCTGACATTCTCCTTGGTAAGCCTCTGGCTTCAACTACCCTGGTCAGACTAGTGACAGCATGTACAACTTTTGACTTTCTTTATAGACTAGGCTGCTTACTTTACAGTCAGTAAAACAAGTTTTATCTTAATTACCCAAAAGGGGTACTTCTTAAACCAAGATTAGAATATATTTATTTAATCACCTCTGTAGAATTAGAATCTGATTCTTATAAAAAGCAAGTTACAGAAACATGGTTTTCTCTCCACCTTCATTTTAAATTAGCCAGATGGCTTAACAAACCTAACTTGTTCTTTTGCGTAAACACAGCAAGATTGGAGAACTCTCCATTTGGGGTATGCTGTTACTTACCGAAAAGTCCTGGGGGTTGGTGAAAGACGGGGGACACACTTATAATGGCCTTTAATATTTTACCTCATGTCAGAGTTACCCAGGCCTAGCCATAAGATGTGAAAATCAGGTCCCACAATGAACTGGAGGTGGCCTCGAGCCTTCAGGTTGAACTGGATGTAGCTTTGGCCCTCATTTTCTGTAGAGGTGTCCTGGCAGAAAGGAGTCCATCCATCCCTTCTACGGGGCTGGGAGAGATCCTGGTTCCCGTTTTTTTCTCGCTGCTGAAAGTAGGGCCCAGGCTGAGTCAGTCATTGCAGCTTTCCAGATTCCTCCCTTTCCATAGCAGAGGTGATTTCCAGTCTTTCCTTTTTTTTTTTTAATTTTTTTAATAATTTATTTATTTTTAATTAGAGAATCACCGTGAGGGTACAGTTGCAGATTTATACACTTTTGTGCTTATACTTCCCTCATACAAAGTTCGGGAACCCATCCCTTCGCCAGTGCCCATTCTCCACCACCCGTAAACCCAGCGTCCCTCCCACCCTCCCCAATCCCATCTCCCCCCCACCCCACCCTGCCACTGTGGCAGGGCATTCCCTTCTGTTCTCTCTCTCTAATTAGCTGTTGTGGTTTGCAATAAAGGTGTTGAGTGGCCGCTGTGCTCAGTCTCTAGCCCTCATTCAGCCCGCAACTCCCTTCCCCCACATGGCCTTCGACTACAATGTAGTTGGTGATCGCTTCTCTGAGTTGCCCTTTCCCCGGAACGTGAGGCCAGCCTCGAAGCCATGGAGTCAACCTCCTGGTACTTATTTCTACAGTTCTTGGGTATTAGTCTCCCACTCTGATATTCTATATACCATAGATGAGTGCAATCTTTCTATGTCTGTCCTGGCCTGCCTCCAGGGTCTCCCTGAGATTTGTAGGGCACTTGAAACAAGTACCTGTTTAATACCTGATCCTGTCATTTAGACCAATCCCTTGACTGTTTCCCTGGAAGATGGCTTTGGGTCCCATAGCTGGTTTTCCTGTCTGGATGAGGGTGAATAATTAGACTTGTTATGCACTAAAACTTCATGCATGAGGCTCGTCCGAACATATGGAGAGGGGCCTTGAGCATATCATGCATGAAGGTACCGGCAGAGGAACCCAGGTGTTTGGGACCCTGGGCTGAGACCTCCAAGCCTCCTGGGATCGGGACTGGGCCTTCTCTGCCCAGATTTCCCATTTCCCAGTAGCAAGGCAGTCACTCCCAGGGACTGCCCCTGGCGCTATGTAATCCCATCCATGGCCAGCATCCAGAGACTTAAAAGCAAGCTCCTGGAAGAGAGTGACGCGGAGAGTCTCTTGCCCACGTGCCTGTCTGTCTTCCCCGGGGCCCCTCGGAGAGGATGGGCTCCAGCTTCCCTCCCTGCCCCGAGCAGAGCTCCTGGCAGCCGAAGACCTCCAGAACCTAGCCACAGCCATGCTCAAGGCCCCTCTCCACACATTTGGATGAGCCTCACGCATGAATGTACTGGCAGAGGAACCCAGGTGTGTGGGACCTGGGGCTGAGACCTCCAAGCCTACTGGGATTGGGACTGGGCCTCCTCCATCCAGATTTCCCATTTCCCAGTAGCAAGGCGGTCACACCAAGGGGCTGCCCCTGGCGCCATGTAATCTCATCCACAGCCAGCATCCAGAGACTTAAAAGCAAGCTCCTGGAAGCACGCAGCCACTTTGCAGCCGCATGATATCTTATAGCCTACTTCTCCCTCCAGAGAACCTGGCAAACTACCGGGAGTTTCCTGCCCACATGGGAGTCTCGATGGGTCCTCATGGTGTATTAATATGCCAAAACCAGTAACAAGCTGGTGCTCATTCCCCTGACCCTGAAAGAGCCTCCAATGCTGCATCATTGGGAAGGATGAATAGAGAGAGGCTTCTAAAATCTCAGGGTAAGGACGAATGGAGACATTACTGAGACCTCTCGAGAAATTTGACGATCAACGGGATGATGCACTAAAAATTTTTAACAGAATGACAATAACTCCCAGATTCTAATTTATTCTGATTTTATTTTGATAAAATTCTGATTTTTGTCTCATTTTCTTAGGTTATCTTAGTAAGGATAGATTAAGACTATTTTAGATTTAAAACTACTGGATCAAAATGTTTCTGAGTGCATGATATATACATATTATGTTTCAAATTATGTTTTAAGGAAACAGATTCCAAAATATAATTTGTGTGTGGAAAATAGATATTCTTCTCTTGTAGTATAATTAAATTCTTTATACATTTTAAAATTTCACGATCATGATAGCAAATTTCAAGTTCTGATTTATCTCTCATTTTCTTAGACTTTTTAGTAAGACTAACTCTTAGATGTGAAAATACTGAGCCAAAGTGTTTTTAACATGAATTTTATTTAGGACTTCTATATGTCATATTTCAAATTGTGTTTCAAGGAAACATACTAAAAAATATAGTTTTGTGTGTGAAAGTTTGCTAGAGATGGCCTCAAACTCCATAAGAGGTGAGGAAAGGGTTTAGCAGAAAAAAACTGAACTATAATATACTGCAACATTATATTGGCTTCAGGAGATCTTAGGGAACCCTGAACTTTTAAAAATATTTTTTAAAAATTTTATTGAATCACTGTGAGATAGTTGCAAGCTTTCATGTTTGGGTTACAATCTCACAATGATCAAACACCCATCCCTCCACCAGTGCACATTTCCCACCACCAGTATCCCGGGTATACCCCCCCTTACTCACCCTACCCCTGCCTCTAAGGCAGACAATATTCCTCATACTCTCTCTCTCCTTTTGGGCATTATAGCTTGCAACACAGACACTGAGAGGTCATCATGTTTGGTCCACTATCTACTTTCAGCATGCATCTCTCATCCCAACTGAGAGAACCCTAAACTTTATAGGTCCCTCTAGAATTTGCCCCAAACTGAGGTAAAACCTTGATGGCATCATTGACTACCCTATCATTGCTAGTTACTTCCACAGAACACCGTGGATTAGAAGGACCCAACTATTAATTTCTAGCTGCAAACAGTCCTGGCAGCTGTTATGGTACTAGATCCTCAGAAATGATGGGGAAAAGGATCTAGTGGTGTATCAGCATCCAGTGAAGCATTACACTACTTTGTTACTTATACTGAAAAAAAGTCATTTTATCTAGTCCAATAGCTGGCTTCCTTGGTGCACTCTGAAAATCTGCTTTAAGGATGTTTCCATAAGAAACACTCTGGGTCAGAGACTTTCAGCAGGGATCTTGGGGGTCAGCTTTCAAGAGCAACATTTTAGAGGCAGTTTGTATTGGTTCATTGGCTCTCCTGGCATTGGGCTAAATGTTCTCTTCTTGGAGACTATATAAGTCATGTTTGAGATTTGAAATAAAACACTCCATTTGAATTCCTGTTTGCCTGCTCAGTCTTTTGAACCTTAGATCTTCTTTTCTTGTCCATTGCCCTGGAATACTTACACATATGGTTTCTCCTCAGCAGTATCTCTAGAAGGAACATCTACAAAAGGAGTCTAAAATCAAATATTTGCGCCCCCCAAAGCAGCCTGCTTTTATCCTTCATTTCTGTGCCAGGTTGCCCCACTCACATGTTCTTGTCTCTGGTTTGGATGCCCTCTACCCTTCCAGTTTTCCTGATGTGCTAGATTCTTTACAGCAGACAGCGACTCTTCCTCCTCTAAAATAAGTGACAATGAGAGCTTTCTCAACCTTTTAACCTTCTTGTTTAGTAGGTTGACTTCCATTTTTCTCCGTGGGTCTCTGTATTTCTTTGTGTCTCTGTCTCTTTCTGTTTCTGTCTCACTCTCTGTCTCTGTCTCTCTGTCTCTGTCTCTGTCTCTCTCTCTCTCTCACACACACACACAGAGTCTTGGGAAAACAAACACAGAGCCTGCCATGTTGCTAGCGCAATTTCTCAACACCACTATCCTTTGCTCAGAGTTGGCCTCTCAAGTGAAATTAGCATAATTTTGGCTCTGATGGAACATAGCTAATTTTCCTACTGGAGTACCAACATACCTTTTAGTTGTGCTGGCCAATCCAACCTAACTTGCTAAGGACATCAATAAATGTCCTTCACTCTGTTTGATCTTGCTCCATTCCTGGTACCTCCAGTCTTTAGGTCATGCCTTGGCTATTTAGAAATTCTTGAAAATTGCTGCCAGTGCTCTAACTCTTCTAGACACCCAATTGGTTTAATGTTTCTTCAGTAAATAGAAAACCTGGGAACATTTTAGAAAATTTCTCACCTTTCGTACCTTCTAATCTGCGTGGCAAAGACAAACTCGGATTCTACTCTAGAAATTGAACGCAGGAAAAAGCTTAGGAACCACCTAGGTCTATTGGTCTTGGGCATTCTGGGCACTGGAAAAAGTTTCCATCTGGTCAAAAATGCTCCACTGGCAGCAGGCCTTTGAGGGCAAAGCAAGGACAGCAGTTAAAGACAGAAGCAAAACTGTACCCTGTGTTCTGAGTCTGCATTAAAATAAAAACAGGAAAAGACCTTAGACCCTGTGTGAATTCTGTACATGGAGATGAAATACTGTAAAGGTCACAGATTCATGAAGGCACTTTCTCTAGGCACTGCCAAATTTACTGTAGTTGCCTTTCTGTGGGAAAAATTAAAGTTCATTCTTTGGGGTGTTTGGGCGGTTGACCATTCAGCTCAACAAGGCAGAGTCTTTGTTTCTTTTGCTTTATGGCCTTATGTGGTCTTTGACCCACCACAAGGTCACTTTCTCTGGTCTCTAAGATGATGTCACACCTGGATTGCCAAAATGATGTTACACCTGTGTTGCTAAAGTGTAAAGTATTTTACTTCTGGAGAAAAGGTGATATTTGATTTCTTTGAATGGTTAATGGGATCCTGAAAGCTAGGGAATTTGAAGACTTGCTTTTCTCTACAACTCATTTTACCCTATTATACCGAAGTAACAAGTTATCCTACTTGGGGAAAGTAGGGAAGAGGGAAATTATCAGAGAATTATTGACTAAGAAAAGCAATAATAATTTAGAGTGAAGATGTTGTTTCTTCACTGATGTGAATTTTTGTTCCCATAAGGCTTACAGTGAAACCTTTGGAATCTGGAATGCAGTGGGATTGGCCCAACCCTGGACAAGCCCTGGTGGAAAATGTCTCCAGGGACTCATCGGTCTCATGTAAAGGAGGCAGAGACAAAGACCTCTGAGCTTATTCCAAAGGAAAGACCATATTTGCTGATATCAAAGAGAAGGGAAACTCCTTTGCTGATTCATTAGGAAAGATGAATTAAATCCTCAGGGACTCCTTATCAACACTTTCTGCAAATCTTTATCAACAAGGGGTTGAAGGAAGTTAAGAATGATTTTTCTACAATTTTATTGAAAGGGCAAAACAGATGACTCTTATCTAGCCTTATTTACTTAATGACCGCTATCCTCACCAACAGAGAGAGGTATAGAGCTTAGCTATAAACTCATTGATATTAATTGGTCTATAAAAGCTCACAGTCATGGAAACTTAGAAAGGTATAGTTGAGGATACCGAGAGCTTAAAACATTTATTTCAGTCTCTTTTCTTGATTAACTTGAGTATGAATTAAAGGGCCAACAATCAGCTGTAACATTGCCTTTTTATGAGATTGACCCTGGATACATTTGTACCTGCTATTTTTAATGGATTCAGTAGTGCTGTTTAATATTTTGAATCCTGTGTAGCACCATTTTTTAAGCCAAATTTGGACAAAACATTCTCTATATATCGTGGAACATACAATGTGTTGAGTATGAAACAATCTTTGCCTATTGGCAGTTGAGAAAGAGAGAGTGAGAGAGAGAGGAGAGAGATTTAGAACTAGAAGAGACAAATTATATAATTGCACAGAGCATCATGTTTGATTTCTACCAGTGATATTACAAAGAGTTGTTTATAAAAATCAGTTCTTGCTTGAGACATTTTTTAGCCCAAATTCTTGTGAAGACTAGACTTTAGAGTTCCCATTAATACCCCAAAGTTTTGTGGTTACAGATGAAGCTTGACTAAGAATAAGAATCCCACATTATGATTCTGGCTTAGATTAGGCCAGGAAATAGAAGTCCTTCTACTAATGGTCAACTTCATTAGATTTTCTTTTACATTCCCAGTTATATTGCAGCTCTCCTTCCCATGTGGTTTCATCAAGCTGTTTTCCCACACAGAAAACTGCTTGGCTAGTGCTTCAGCCAAAGATTGACTTTATTTGACTCCAGAAACAGTCTCTTCCTGTCCAACTGAGCAGTTGAGATTAGGAAATATACTGATTGAACAGAGGACATGATTACTGATCGCAAACTGTGGGCTCTCCTCTCTGCTGATCCTATTCTGCCCCATCTCATTTCTTCCTCATCCCCACCCACTTGCTTTCTCTGTTCAAAAGAAGATGAATTTTCCTCTGTAGCTAGAAAAATCTCATGGAGCTGGTGCCCCCTGAGCCTGTTTAAAGGTAACAAAATGCAGCGATTCAGGGAGCATTTGAATTGGAGTATATTTACCTAATTCAGGGTGGCAAAATCAGAGTGGCTAGATAGATTTGAGAGAGCATTATTTGCTAAGAGTGGGAGGGAGAGTAGCAAAAGTCAAGCTTGGAATGGTCTCTAATGTCAAGTTCTACAGTATGGGACTACTTTCACAGGCAAGATAGATCATTAGAGCTGAGAAGAGTTGGAACAGAGAAAGAAACTGGATGTGGATTTCTAAAGGTACATGTCAGCTGATATTGTGTGATAAATGCTCTGAAAAATGTTTTTATGTAGTACTGACTCTGTAGAACATGGTCAGCTCTTTGGAAAGGAGACCAATCCGAAAGAATGATAACTTTAAGTTGCTTCATATGACTTTACCTATTCAATGGGCCTCTTCTTGGCCTCATTATATTCCCATTGTATTCTAGGTTGTGATAAAATATTTCAAGTCATTTAATATTAGAGCTTACTTAAACAGCTTGTGATAATAGAGTTGTGCCATTCTCTTTAAATTTTCACAGATACATCCATGATCAAACAATGGAAGGGGGAATTGATCAGTGACTCTCTTGTAACACCTGTACTTCACATGAATTTCTATCAAAGGAAAGTAAAATCCCCAAAGTGTCCATATTTCTAAAGAAATGCCCATTAATTATTGATTTGGAGGGCACAGGCAAGCTTGCTCAGGTACCCACCTTGTTTTCTTATCTGATTTGAATTGAGCCTTTTTTAGGGTTTACTGTGCTCTCCTGGGTTTGTTGATCTCAATAATTTTTTTGCATCTTTAGAACTATGTTTCCTTTGGGTCTTCAGAGCAAAACTTGAATCTATGTTTGTTTGCGTTCATTCTGCAAGTCTCTCACCTGAGATTTGTCTTTAGGACTTTGGATAAGAACACAGGCTTTTACACAGATTTCTTTGGGCCATGTCAGTTTGACTAAACTAATTTTTCTTTGGTGTTTCTCAAATGGTAATCCAGGTTCCATCTACATTTGAACCAGTCAAGGAACTGTGAAAATGCAGATTATTCCCTGTGTGGTCCCCATTCCAGGCCTGCTGAATCTCTGAGGTTGAACCAATTTTCACAAACCTCCTGGTGATTTTTTTTTCCTACACACTAAGTGTTTGAATAACCATCAGTTTCTCAACCTTGACACTTTGTCGCTTTAAAAGAAATATTGAGTAATTTTGCTTTAAAACATCACATGCAATTCAGGTGCACAGAGTCTTTGTTTTGGGGCCACACTCAGCTATTCTCAGGGCTCGCTTCTGGCTGTGTGCTCAAGGATTACTCCTGATGGCCTTGGATGACCATATGGGATTCCAGAGATCAAACCCAGGTTAAGCTGTGTGCAAGGCATGTCCCTACTTATACTATCTCTCCAGCCCATTATATATATATATATATATATTTTTAATTTTTTTATTTTTTAATTTTTTAAAAATTTATTTATTTTTAATTAGAGAATCACCGTGAGGGTACAGTTACAGATCTATACACTTTTGTGCTTATACTTCCCTCATACAAAGTTCGGGAACCCATCCCTTCACCAGTGCCCATTCTCCACCACCCGTAAACCCAGCGTCCCTCCCACCCTCCCCAATCCCATCTCCTCCCCACCCCACCCTGCCACTGTGGCAGGGCATTCCCTTCTGTTCTCTCTCTTTAATTAGCTGTTGTGGTTTGCAATAAAGGTGTTGAGTGGCCGCAGTGCTCAGTCTCTAGCCCTCATTCAGCCCGCAACTCCCTTCCCCCACATGGCCTTCGACTACAATGTAGTTGGTGATGGCTTCTCTGAGTTGCCCTTTCCCCGGAACGTGAGGCCAGCCTCGAAGCCATGGAGTCAACCTCCTGGTACTTATTTCTACAGTTCTTGGGTGTTAGTCTCCCACTCTGTTATTCTATATACCATAGATGAGTGCAATCTTTCTATGTCTGTCTCTCTCTTTCTGACTCATTTCACTCAGCATGAAACTTTTCATGCCCATCCACTTAACTACAAAATTCTTGACCTCCTTTTTTCTAACAGCAGCATAGTATTCCATTGTATAGATGTACCAAAGTTTCCTCAACCAGTCATCCGTTCTGGGGCATTCGGGTTTTTTCCAGATTCTGGCTATTGTAAACAGTGCTGCGATGAACATACATGTGCAGATGTTGTTTTGATTGTACTTTTTTGCCTCTCTGGGATATATTCCCAGCAGTGGTATTGCTGGGTCAAATGGGAATTCAATATCTAATTTTTTGAGAATCGTCCAAATTGTTTTCCAGAAGCAGCCCATTATATTTTTAATAACAGATATTATGAAGCATGTGGTGATATCTCTTTGTTGAGGCACACTGCTAGTACTCAGAGATGATGGGCTTTCTTTCTTTCTTTTGCTTCTTGGTCATCTGTTTGACTTCTTTGATGAAGTGTTTTTCTAGGTCCTCTATCATTTTAAAATGGTGTTTTTGTTGATTTGTATAATGTTTTTTAAAAAATGTATTTTGGATATGAACCTTTTGTTAGATGTATGATTTCCAGGTAACTCCTCTGATTCAGTAGGTTGTCTTGTTATTTTGATGGTGGTTCCTCTTGCTGTATAGAAGCTGTTTATTTGAATATCATCCCATTTGTTAATTTTTGCTTTTGTTTCTCTTGTTGGGGTTGAATCTCATAGACTTCGATAAGGCTGTTAATTGTCTGGCCACTGGTATGGCTTAAAGACTGTATGTTGCCTTATCTTTTCTTTAGCTATCCAGCCCATGAACACCCTCACTATGGCACCTCAGGCACCCTGAGCTCACATTTATCATGAATTGAACCCTGTGGGAACCCACTTTGACTTGCTTCCTTGTCTATCTCACACCCTATCTTTTGTCTTACTCTTCTTGCGGACCCACCTCATGCTGGAATGTATGTCAGCTGCTTCCAGGGACTAAGAGTCACACTAGAGTTGGAATGCATTAGCTCTGTTTTCCTTCCAGAAAAAAAGGGATGCAACCATGTGACATACAACAGAGCAATTAAAAACAGGTTGAAGTTTCTTTGGCTTCAGTCACAAGTGGCAAAAAGATCTCTGGCCCCTTCCAAATAGAGGAGAGGGGTGAATTGAATTGTCAGCTATCCAGTTGTTAAAGAGAGGAGCAGATAAACAAAAGAACTTGTGACTTTTTTTCTGCTTGTTTTTGTGAATTTTTTAAAAAGGGACAGGACAATGTTGAGAGTATAGGAAAATGAAGGCATGTTTTTTTTTTTTTCCAGCCTGAGGAGGAAAGGGGTTTTACAACCTTCTATTCTGATGGCATCTGAACATGGAAGCAGCAGGGGCCAGACACCTGGGATTCTCCAGGGACTTTTGCTGAGGTCTGACTCAGCAGTTAGGTCAGAGGTGGCTGGACTCTGGGGTTGCCTTCCTGGAGAAGGGGGAACAAACCCCATTGTTTGTTCCTGTTTATAGGCCTGGCTCAGTCAATGACTAGAGGAACAAGGACCTCACCTTTCCTGGACATGCACTGTGGTGGGCAGGAGGGCATCAGAGGCCCGTTGACTGGAATCCTGGTAGAATTCCAGGTTTGGAAACTCCGTTTATTACGGAAAGAAAGTGGCCCCTTCATCATGCCAGTTTCTCTTTTTCTCTGATCTTGTGAATCCAGGGGTCAGAAACCTCTTCTCGAAAGACCTTTCTGAGAAACAGTTGCCAGGTTGAACTCTTGACTTTATGCTCGCTTGTCTACTTGTTTTTCAAAGGCCACAGATTGAAAGGGGGAAAAAAGCCCCAGACAAGTAGAGACAAAAAGGCCTGAGGTCAGAGGGCTACTGGTAGTGATGGAGCTTGAGGACTTGGCAGGCAGCTAAGGTAGCTCTGGCTTCTCAGAGTGGGGGTCACCTGGCTCCTGGCTCCTGGGACACTGAAGTCCCTCGGCAAGGATACTAGACCCCTGTGATGAGTAGTCTGGGGGATGCATTATTATTCACATTACATTGATACATAGACTGTCATGATTCTTGTATAAGTTGGTGGTAAAATTATTACTGAATCTTTTTAATGAACCCTGGGGTTCATTAACCAGCCTAGAACCATGCCTTCTTTGTTTCATGCATTTACTCATTTGGCAAATATGGAATACTGGTCGGTAGGCACTCTGCTCTTTCCTCTTCAGAATGCTGAGTCAGAGGTTCCCTAGGGACAAGATCTCCTGGCCTTCACCCAAACGGAGGGTTCCCTCAGGTTTCTGGGCATATTCTTTTGTGCATAGAATGAGTAAGTGTGTCGGAGACAATTGCACACCCGTTCTCTGCAGAGTAGTACCTGGTTTTTCATAAGCCCCTGTGGCATTTGAAAGCAGGCTACCTACTTAGTTAGCAGCAAATATTCAATTTCCTTTGCAGAGAAAGCCTGGAAAAAATAACTGGCCTCAAGATGGTTACTGGCCTGATTGTACTAAAAAAACAAACCCTTTCATCTGGAGCACTTCTGACCATTCAGGCTGACTTGGCATCCTGTAGAAGGGAGAGGTCAGGGGCCAGAGACGTAATGTTGGGAATTATTAGTGGTGCTAAAGTCACAAGACCGGTGAGATCACTGGGGGAGTGGATATAGAAAGAAAAGAGAAGAGATGGAAAGCTCAGGGCGGGCACTGTAACAATCAGTGGTTGGGTGGACAGTGAGGGAGATTGAGCAGGAGCAGTCAGAGAAGTGGGAGGAGACCATAACCTGTGTGTGATGGGGTGGGGGATACCCAGAGTCAGAGAAGAAGCCATTCAAGGGTGGGGTAAGGTCAGCTGCAGGGAATGATGCTGAGGGGAGTTAATATATGGAAGATAGGCCATGCCCCAATTCCCAAAACATAATGTTCTTGATGCTCCTGGAAAGGGCATATTTTGGTGGAGGGGTACAGGGAAAAGCTTGGTTGGAATTCGTTCATAATTGCTGCTTCATGAAGTGAAATAACAGAAGACCTTCAAAATCTCTGGGCAGGGCAGGTGTTATTGATGTACCTCATGCTGTTCGTATCTTTCCTCTTATGACATCTCTGGAATATTCTATAGCTTCTCAGCTAAAGGAAATCTGGTCCAACCCTCCAACCACGAGAAATCATGTCTTCACATTTGGGAAGTGCAGTGCTTTGACTTCAGTCTTTTGATATGATATAAAAACACTCAAATAGGAAGTTAGTGTCCAACTGATTTGAGTACTTCTACTTTATGTATGGGGACAGGGCTCAAGTTCAAGAAATGCCTTATTTAAGGTCACACTGACACTTCAGGAATTGCTGTTTTCTTCTACTTCTATACCTTTAGAAGTAGATTAATATTGACTACTTAACAGAGATTTTTGGAATAGATATCTACCTACCATTTTCTTTGAATGTCATTTTTTGGGATTGTAAAATTCTCTTTCTGAAAAAAAAACTACTCAGATTTCGATGTAATCCTGGTTGCCACAGAAAGGATTAAGTTTGCTCAGGAATCTGGGGAGGCCCTCATCATACTGCCCCCTCCTTGAGAAATAGGCTGCCATTCAGAAAATCCTAGACTGGATCTCCTGCCTTCCTCCCTGGACTTTATTTTTGTGATGTAAGCAGAGTCTCTTTGGCCAGTTTCCTCAGGCTCATTCCTCCATAGATGGTGCTGGCTCTTCCTGTCGCCCTGCCAGTGGTTGTTGTCATTCTTGGAAGTGGTCCAGGTTGGACTATACTCATATGATTAGAACTTGCTGGTGTTATGGATGTTCATCCAAAGTGCATCACCTACTGGGCCTGGATCCAAGGAGAGGAAGAGAGCACAGCTCCTCCTGTGAGGAGTGACAGATTCTTAAGCAGGAATAACAGGGAACCTTTTGGGCTGGTCATCTACTTGATTTGTCTTTGAAATTGTTCTCTCCAGACACCACAAGATGAGTCCCTGCTCAGTTCTCTGAGAGAAGCCCAGGCCATGGTTGAAAAGCTAGGGCTGGGCCTTATTAGTTACCCTTTGCCTAGATTTTCTACCTCCATGGAAAGATCTATGCTATAAACTTGGAACTCACTGGGATTGGCAGCATCAAACATGGATGGGAAATCTAATTATAACAGAGGATTAGAAAGAGAGATTATTACTTTGTGCAGTGACAAGATATTGAATGAGTGAATAGGAGATCCAATAGAAAAGAGACTAGAACAGTAGGGGCATGTCAGGGGTTACTCCTGGCTCTGCACACAGGAATCACTCCTTGTAGTGTTCAGAGGACCATATGGGATGCCGGATATCAAATCCAGGTCAATCTCCTGCAAGGCAAGTGCCCTACCTGCTGGCCCTCAGCAGTGGTACTTTAAGTGAATTTTCCCATTACAATTATCTGGGGATTTTTTTTGTTGTTGTTGTTTTAAAGTCAGTGCCTATGTCTTACCCCATACTAAGGAAACCAGAACTTCAGGAAGTGGGGCCCTGGTGTCATTAATTGTTTTTCTGAATTTTAGATAATCCGCTTGTATACAGTTGAATGAGTCTGATAAATCTGTGCTTCTCAATCATAGTTGTATACTGCAATCTCCCTGGGGCCTTGTTGCGCTGTAGAGCTTGATGCAAGAGGTCTGAGGTAGAAGCTGTATTTCTTCTTTCCAAATTTATTTATTTTTATATATTATTTTATTGTTTTGAAAAAAATTGGGGGGCCTCCTTAGAGGGGGTGGGCTTCAGTTTCCCTCCCCATCCCGAGCAGACCTTCCGGGACCAAAGACCTCTGGAGCCTAGCCACAGCCATGCTCAAGGCCCCTCTCCACACATTTGGATGTGCTTCATGCATGAAGGTACCGGCAAAGGAACTCAGGTGTGTGGGACTCGGGGCTGAGACCTCCAAGCCTGCTTGGATTAGAACTGAACCTCTTCCGCCCAGATTCCCCATTTTCCAGTAGCTAGGCAGTCATACCCAGGGACTCCCCCCCCCCCCCCCCCGGCGCTTTGTAATCCCACCAATGGCCAACATACAGAGACTATAAAACCAAGCTCCGGGAAGTGCACGGCATCTTATAGCCTAGTTCTCCCTCTGGGAGAGCCTGGCAAGCTACCGAGAGTTTCTTGCCCACATGGGAGATCCTCGCAAACTCCCCATGGTGTATTCATATGCCAAAACCAGTAACAATGATGAGTCTCATTACCCTGACCTTGAAAGAGCCTCCAATGCGGCACCATTGGAAAGGAAGAGTAAAGAGAGGCTTCTAAAATTTCAGGGTTAGGACGAATGGAGACATTACTGAGACCGCTCAAGAAATTTGACGATCAATGGGATGATGATTATTTTATTTTTAGAAAATTTTATTGAATCACTGTGAGATAGTTACAAACTTTCATGTTTGGGTTACAATTACACAATGATCAAGCACCCAGCCCTCTACCAGTGCACATTCCTTACCACCAATATCCTCGGTATACCCCCCCTTTCCGACCCTCACCCTGCATCATGGCAGACAATATTCCCAATACTATCTCTCTACTTTTGGACATTATGGCTTGCAACACAGACACTGAGAGATCATCATGTTTGGTCCATTATCTACTTTGGGCATGCATCTCCCATCTCAACTGATTTTCCAGCCATCATTTTCTTAGTGATCCCTTCTCTATTCCATCTGCCTTCTCCCCTCCGCTCATGAAGCAGTCTTCCAGCTATGGGGCAATCCTCCTGGCCCTTGTATCTACTGTCCTTGGGTGTCAGAGAAGCTGTATTTCTAATAAACTCCCAGTTTATTGCTAAGGCTTCTGGTTGGGTAATAGACAGATTGAATCGCAGGGCAACAAAGACTCATGAACAATAAGTTGAGGTGCTTACTGCTAAGTAACAAAGGCAGGACAGAGGTAGAAAACTCTATGAGAGGTTCAGGAATGGCAGGCTCTCTGATTGATGCTGAGTGGAAGTTAGAGGCAGCTGCTCAGGTCTTTGCGATACCTGAAACATGACACTATGGCTTACTTGACATAAACCCTAGAGAAATCTGTTTGGTAATGATGGATGTTTTCCTTCAGCATTACAATCATAGGACTTTAGCGTCAGAGTGCCCTGAAATTCTGATCAGGTTCAACCCCTGTCCTTTCACTGCAAATGAGAACAGTGGTCCCAGTCACAGCCCTCCAGTGGAGCTTAGGACTAAAGAGAGTCAAGAGCCCGTGTCTGAGCTATGAGCACACCTGTATACCTAGGTTATGGCATTGTTACTTCATGGATGAAGATCTGTCCACAGAAGAAAGAGATCCTCAACCTTTCTGAAGGCTTCTCTGATAGGGAGTCATGAGTCACATTTCTGCAGGGATCTACTCCCTCCCAACAAGTTTTAAAATTAATGAACCAATTAACTCTATGATTCTAAAGTGGTCTGCCTAATCTTCACATTTCTAGATTCTGACATCCTCCTCCTTCACTAACTGGAGATGCACGATATGGAAGGAGACCCCGCCCTCCAACCTCCAGGAACAATCCCACGTTGAGAATGTTCTAGGGTCATGGCTCAGCTCAGAGAGAGCCCTGTGCACAGACCAGCCTCTGAGAAGACTTACCTCCCATCAAATGCTCTTCTTTCATTTCCAAGCAAGGTAAAGCAAGGCAGGCGGGTGGGGGATGGAACTATGCAGTTGAAACTAGTTAGACCCAACATGTACTCTTGTCCTAAGAAGGGTCAAGTGTTTTGTCACTGCCCAGGGTGGTGATGAATTTGTACTGATGGCACCATACCAGGCCTTCGAGAGCCACAGATGAACAGGTTCTACTCTCGTCTTTGAGTGGCCCTTGGATGTGTGCACATAGCATTCACACCAGAATGTGTACATACAGTGTTCACGCCAGGTTGTTTGCACACAGAATTCACACCAGGATGTATGTAGACAGCATTTACACTAGTACATGTGCACACAACACTCACACCAGGATGTGTGTACATAGCACTTACATTGGGCTGTAGTGTTAGAGCGAGGTTATTCCTGGGCACAGATATGAAACTTGCAGAAGCCATTGGTCCCCTCTCTTTTTAGGTTCCTGTCTCTTACCTTTTGTTACTCTGTCACTTACAATTACTCCCTCTCCCTCTCTTCCTCCTTCCCTACCTTGAAGCCTGATGGAGGGAGTGGTGAGGGGCTTTAGACAGTCTTGCTAAAAGAAAGAGACTCTTGTGAGGGTTGGGGGGTCCCTGTTTCCCAGAGATGCTAGGTGGGCTTTGGCTGGAGCAGAAGATTCTATAGCTTGCCACCAAAGGCCCTGACACCAAGTCTCCAGCCAGAGTCTATTTGGCGGGAGTGAGGAGCAGCGACCGCATAGCATAGGGCTTTCATATCTGAAAATAGGCAAGACCCAGGCATGTGAGCCATTGGCCACCATGGACACACAAAACTGGTCAATGGTTATTTTCAGCACTCAGCATGTGAGAAAAAAGTACCAGGCACAAACAGGTAGAAAGTCAGTGCTAGTAGTGCCCAGGGCCTTGGAGGTGGGCGTCCTTGGGTACTGTGGAGCCTAATGCAGGCACCTGTAGCTGGACCTGCTCTTCTTGCTCCCTGGCCCACTAGGTTCCAAGTGCTTTTCCATAAATGGTGCTTTCTGGTTTGAGGACGCCAGTGCCAGGATGAATACAATCACTTCAGGCCCCAGGCTCTGTGTTGAAATTTGGCATGAGCCCTGCTATCAAAATTTGATGTTATCATGCCCTTCCTCCCCCCACAAAGTTGTTACCAGTTTAAGTCTTGTGCTATCGAAGCTCCCTTCAAAAGCCACGGTAGGAAAAAGGAGTTGTTCAAAGAATGCTTTTCATCTGGAGTTGTTCAGAGTGCGTTTGAACTGCGCTCTTAAGAGAATGGACACACAGTTGATGGTGATGTGTGTGTGTGTGGGGGGGGGGGGTTTAGAATCCAGAAGCCCAGAAGCAGGTTAGGGGGCAGGAGGCATGGAGGAGGAAAATCACAGCGAACTATGTTTCACAAGAGTGTTTGTGAAAGGGATGGGGAGGGGTAGATTGGCTGCCATGTCACCGAGGCATTCCGGAGGGTAGGTCTGAGTAATAGTGACGGTGACTTCGTAAGTACATAAATGGGTCCCTGGGCTTCCTCAGCACCAGCCTCCCTCCTGCAAAGACTCAGCCCACTGGCTCTCTGCTGCGCACTCTGATGTTCCCAGGACCCCAAGGTCCCAGCCCAAGAAGGCTAGAATGCAGGAGAAACTGAAGTCCCTGACCATCTGTGCAGATGTTCTCAGTCCCCAGACATGTGTCCACCAATCTTGGGTGATCATCTCATTCTTGATCTCCTCAGTCTCTCTGTTTAGAGCTGGGGTTGTTTGACTGCTCCTCTAAATGTTCTCTCACCTGTTCTCTGTGATTTCCTCTCCCCTTTCCTTTAGCAGGTGGCGATGATTGTGCTTTATTGTTAATTTGCCATGCAAAGTAAGAGTATCTTTTTTATTTCCTGGGGTTACTCCTGGATCATGCATTTAGGAGTTACTCCTGGCAGTGCTCAGGGGACCATATGGGATGCTGGGAATCAAACCTGGGTCAGTTGCATGCAAGACAAATCCGCTGTACTATTGCTCCAGCCCACATCATAGATCTATCTTTTTTTTTTAAATTTTATTGAATAACTGTGAGAGAGTTACAAGCTTTCATGTTTGGGTTACAATCACACAATGATCAAACACCCATCCCTCCACCAGTGCATATTCCCCACCACCGATATCCTGGGTACACACCCCCCTTTTCCCACTCTCCCCCTGCCTCTATGGCAGACAATATTCCCCATACTCTTTACTTTGGGGCATTATGGCTTGTAACACAGACACTGAGATGTCATCATGTTTGGTCCATTATCTACTTTCGGCATGTATCTCCCATCCCAGTTGGTTCCTCCAGCCATCATTTTCTTAGTGATCTCTTCTCTATTCCATCTGCCTTCTCCCCTCCGCTCATGAAGCGGTCTTCTAGCTATGGGGCAATCCTCCTGGCCCTTGTCTCTACTGTCCTTGGGTGTCAGCCTCATGTTATTTTATACTCCACAAATGAGTGCAGTCCTTCTTTGTCTGTCCTCTCTTTCTGACTCATTTCACTTAGCATGATACTCTGTCATGGATCTATCTTGTTCCAGCACCTTTACCTGGCTTGATAGAAAATATTTCCCTAGTATCTCATCTTGCCAACTAAGCCATCTAAGACTCTTTCCTTTAAAAGTGTCTTTCAGGTACTAGAGAGATAGTACCATGGGGTAAGGTGCTTACTTTGCATGTAGCCAACCAGGGTTCAATCCCCCATAGGCACCCCTGAGCTCTGTTGA
This sequence comes from Sorex araneus, assembly GCF_027595985.1. Classification (NCBI taxonomy): domain Eukaryota; kingdom Metazoa; phylum Chordata; class Mammalia; order Eulipotyphla; family Soricidae; genus Sorex; species Sorex araneus. The sequence goes on along the minus strand of NC_073304.1, from coordinate 85,119,592 downwards.
GTGTGCCTCCCACACCAGAATAAAAAGAAGTGTCTGACCTGAGTCATAGGGGACAAGAAGAGAGGGCTTTCCTTGGCCAGCCCTTACTTAAGGATTTTCTGTAGCAGATTCAGGAGGAGGAAGCTTCATTAGCTTCCACCAAGATGAAGAGGGAAAAGAAGCCTCTTCAGGCTCATTCAGTTTTGTCCATTACCTGCTTCTAACCTATATCTCCCACCATCCCCTGCCAAACCCCAGCCCTGACTTTTATACACAAGGTCCAGGATCTTTGGATCAAGTAGCAGCACCCTCTGACCATGCCTCCTGCCAGTGCTTCTCAGATGTTAGTGTGGGCAAAAATCTGGAGAGCCTCTAAGGTGGAGATACTCTGTACAACGTTCAGCTTTGGACTGGAGCAATAGCACAGTGGGTAGGGTGTTTGCCTTGCAAGTGGCTGACCCAGGTTTGATTCCTCCATCCCTCTCAAAGAGCCTGGCAAGCTACTGAGAGTATCCCGCCTGCACGGAAGAGCCTGGCAAGCAACCCGTGGTGTAATCGCTATGCCAAAAACAGTAAGAACAGGTCTCACAATGGAGACTTACTGGTGCCCGCTCGAGCAAGTCGATAAACAACGGGACAGACAACAGTGCTACAGGGCTATATTCAGCTTTAGACATTCTGTATCAGGAATCTAAAGTTTTAAGAGGATTCCTCTGTGATTTGGATGTGGGGGGAACCAGAAATCAAGTCTTAGGAGTCCTGGCTTCACAGTTTCCCGCTCCTATGTGTGTGATTGATGGCCTTGGAATTCAGTTACCAGCTAATTTGAAATTGGTCAGAAATTCACACCTACCAAGTCTGGAGACCAGTTCCCATGCTTTAAGAAATATTGTGGAGAGTTAAAAAAGAAATGGTTAGAGTCATAAACATGAGTTCTTATTCCCCTGGTAGTCTTAGAAAGAAGGCCTAAACTCTTTTCCCTTGAGGAGGGGATGGTCTGAAATAGTCTGGAGAAAATGGTAAATCTCTCCAAGATTTTCACAACAAAGAACGAAGCAACAGGTGAAATGAAGGAAAGGATTTTGCTCACCATCTTGCCTGGTCTGCAAAGATGGGGGTACTTGAGACCCAAGCCTGATTCCAATGTGTGACAAGTGACGCAGTCTGTCTGAAGTTCAGTTCTGCCTCTGTGAAATGAGGTGACAACAATGGCTCTCTCCATACCTGTCCTGTAAGTATGCAGTGCTGATGAAATAGGGGGCACCCAGGCATTTTGTGAATTATAAATTATATATCTATATATATAGTGACAGGGATGAATGGAGGCGTTATTTGTGCCTGCTTGAGCAAATCGATGAACAACGGGATGACAGTATAAAGTGATAAATTAGCGATAGCACAGCGGTTGGACATTCTCCTTTCGCGTGGCAGACCCGAGTTCGATTCCTCTGCCCCTCTCAGAGGGGCAAGCTACCGGGAGTATCAAGCCTGCGCAACAGAGCCTGGCAAGCTACCCATGCGTATTGGATATGCCAAAAACAGTATCAATAAGTCTCACAGTGAGAGACGTTACTGGTGCCCACTCGAACAAATCCATGAGCAACGGGATGACAGTACAATTTTATAAACATGATTTAATTTATCAATATAATTTAAGGGGAATACAAACAAGCTATTTCACACCCCAAAGGCTGGTGCTTAATCCACTAGCTATTTCTCTCAGGATCTTAATATAGTGACCCATTAAAAACACACAAACTTAAAATAGTACCATAGTTGGATCTGTGATGCATGTGATGTTGGTTGCTATTTCTCTTATTTACCTGGAAGTTATGTGACCTCTTTACCAAGTGATTTACCAAGTGATCCTCTGCTGGGCTATCCTCTTTGGGTGCCTCTTTCTACCTTTAAGGTATTAGATCTTTCTCCAGGAAACCTTTCTAGAGGATCTTGCCTGTACCCCTGTATGGCTCTGGCTCTACCTGGTATGGCTATAAGCTATATATTTGGTCAGTGATCTTGGCAAGGCTCTTAGAACTCTTGTATCTCCATATCCTAAGGACTACCAGGGGAGTCAGTTCTTAAGGTCTATCATATCCTAGGGTCTATCACAAATTCTGCAAATATGAGAACAATATTTATTTCTGTCAATAAAGATTCTGAAATAAAAGCCTTCTTTGACGAGTATAGAAGGCTGGGTACTAACTTTGAAAAGACCTAATGTGTGACAACTATATGTTAGATGGAATGATTATGAGTATGGGTTCTGGAATCAAGCTGCAAGCTCATTTCTTGATTTGAATCCAATGGAAAGATTCATTAAAAACATTAAGAAGGGCCAGGGAACTGGCTCAATGGGATGGGTGTCTGTTTTGCATGCTGGAGGCCTGGCTCTGGTTACTCCTGGCTCTGCACTCAGGAATTACCCCTGGCGGTGCTCAGGGGACCATATGGGATGCCGGAAATCGAAGTCAGGTCGGCCGTGTGCAAGGCAAATGCTCTACCCACTGTACTATTGCTCCAGCCCTCAAAGTAGACAATTCTTGAGTTCACTTGCCAGTTTCAGTTTGCTAATGTTGCCGATATTCCTGGAAGTCATGATCAAGTTCACAGATCAGGCCAAGCCATTATCAACACTGTTGAAGAAGGAGCTACTCATGCAGCAGCATAGAGGTTGCCCTGGTAATACCAAGCTTGGAAGGAGAGCCCCTACATGAACAGAAAAGTTAGCCCAGTGTTCCAAAGTGGGTTATACCACCTCCTGGGCATGCTGGAATGGTCCTGGGAGCGCATAGACTCCTCAGTTACAATTCAGGGCCCTTTCTGTGTGTTCACTTAAATAAGGTAGATTTCTGGGGAGTGGGGTTACACTGAAGGTATTTTCCCTGAACAATGCAAGTGGAGCAGGGAAGTTTGGGCACCTCTGAGTTAGCCTATCTTGGCAGTTTAGAGCCATGAAGTCTTAAGTAGCTGAAGGACTGCTGCCTGAAGAAATGGTTTAGGCAAACACTGGGCTATACTTGAACCTTCCTTTACCCGTTTGTGCACTGAGAGCTTTGGGCTTAGGAGAAATGGACACCTTTAGTAATAGGAAACACCTTCATCTAGACCAGTGCCTGAGTTCTTTGTGATGACTCCTTTCAGAAAGTCCTGTCCTTTCTGAGCCCTTATGCAGGTCTTTGGCAGTTCACAGCCATGACACATCACCCCCTCCCCCACCTCTTTCAGGGAACCACCCCAAGATTGTGCATCCAAGGCTCTGTGAGAAATCTAGCCGGGTCTGCCTCAGGGAGAGACTCTCAAAAACCACACATTTAAGAAAGGAACAATACTGCTCTGTCTCTGTTTTCTCCACCTGGCCGAGACGGGCAAGTGCTTTGCATTTCACTCCATACCCCTTTCAGGCAACTGGAAAAAAGCTGGGGGGAAATATGCAATTACAACTCTGCCAGGAGTCGAGGTGTGGGGGTTGCCTTCGAGCTGTCTACAGCTCTGGTCTGCAGAGCATTTTGAACACCAGTGATACTTGGCAGGAGCTGGCGAGATAAGTGTTGCTAGAAAAATTTGTGTTTTGGTCTTCTTCTCTTTCTTCTTCCCTGAAGGAAAGGAACACCATCGCAGAAAGCAAATTTGTTTATTTTCCTGACATTCCTTCATCTGCTGAGCATTAGCGTCCTGTTGGTTATGGTCCTGGCTTGCTACTGGACCAGAAGGGAGGAAATTGGAGGTATAGGTGGAACGATGACTTAATTTAAAAAGACAACTATGCCACCAATTAAAATCCACAGACCACGTGGGAGGCTTGGTAGCTATTGGATGAGATTTCATAGACAAAAATCCAAACGATTGGCCTCAAAACATTATCTCAACAATGCTGGTGAAGGCACCTGAGGGAGCACTGTAGCACTGTATCACTGTCGTCTCATTAATGTCTTCATTTGAGACTTATTGTTACTGTTTTTGGCATATCGAATACACCACGGGTAGCTTACCAGGCTCTGCCATGCAGGCGGGATACTCTCGGTAGCTTGCCGGGCTCTCCAAGAGGGATGGAGGAATTGAACCCGGGTCGGCCGTGTGCAAGGCAAACAAACGCCCTACCCGCTGTGCTATCGCTCCAGTACGAGGGACAGTGTTGTGTATTGTGTGTCTCTCTTAATTATCATAGCTCTTGAGATTGTGATTAGAAGGACTCAGACAACCTCTCTGCTCCAGTTCTCTCTCTACTGCAACTGAATTTATGGAGATACCCAGTAAGACAGACTCCACGAGCACCTGATATTATGCTCAGGAAAACTCTCCAGTCTCAGTCCAAGCTACTGAGATTTCTATGAAGTGTGTAAAGCAGAATGTGTGAATTTCTCAAGCCAAAATCCATGTCTTCTTATAGAAAGGATATTCATTTAGGACAGGAGCCGTGTCGCCATGACAAATAAATCTCTCTGGGCAGATTCTCTTTCCCCTGCAAGTGTCTGCATCCTAATTGTCCGGGGTAAGCAGTTTCAGATTTTCATCTGTGTCAGATGAGGGCAGTTTCCAGCAGAGTCCCACACTGAACACAGAAGTGGCACTGGTTCCATTTGAATCTGCTCTGAAACTTTGTCAGTGCTACACTCAGTAGTCACCGTAGTCTCTCTTTGCCAACTCTCTCTTTCTCTCTCTCTTCCTTCCTTCCTTCCTTCCTTCCTTCCTTCCTTCCTTCCTTCCTTCCTTCCTTCCTTCCTTCCTTCCTTCCTTCCTTCCTTCCTTCCTTCCTTCCTTCCTTCCTTCCTTCCTTCCTCTTTCTTTCTTTCTTTCTTTCTTTCTTTCTTTCTTTCTTTCTTTCTTTCTTTCTTTCTTTCTTTCTTTCTTTCTTTCTTTCTTTCTTTCTTTCTTTCTTTCTTTCTTTCTTTCTTTTCTCCTTCCTTCCTTCCTTCCTTCCTTCCTTCCTTCCTTCCTTCCTTCCTTCCTTCCTTCCTTCCTTCCTTCCTTCCTTCCTTCCTTTTTTCTTTCTTTCTTTTGCTTTTTGGGTCACACCCTGTGATGTACAGGGGTTACTCCTGGCTCTGCACTCAGAAATTACCCTGGCAGTGCTCAGAGGACCATATGGGATGCTGGGAATTGAAGCCAGGTCGGTCTCATGCAAGGCAAATGCCCTACCCATTGTGCTATTGCCCCAGCCCCTGTTTCTCTCTTTATGTAGTGATGACCCTTGTGTTGTCTAAAGCATGGGGGGAGGGAGAATTTGATTTTTTATTTTTCTAATGAAAATTCTCCCCATGGGTCATTATATCCAAATCTGCACTCTGTTAGGTGATTGTTTCTTCAGTCGAGTGTGGCAAGCTGATGCCATTAGTTTCCATTTAGAAGCTGTGCTGCGTGAAATCATATGCAGCATTTTTGAAACACGAGAATTCCTTTCTCCTTGATGAAATTCTCTTAAAATAAGACACACGTGGGTGACAGCACAGCTATTTCCCCAACTCAGTCTCACTAAGAGGCTGGTGGAAGCCCCTGTGTAAGCATCATTCTCATTCTTGTAAAGACTCAAATTGCTTTTCTCCGTGACTTCATGTCTGTGGTTGAACTCTTGTAAATTAGTGCACGCATCTGACGACACTACCCTAAAGCTTCAGAAAATACCAACAACCAGAGGGAAATACCAATAAAAAGACCAAGCTGTAAGGCAAAGAGCAAGGGGAGGCTGCCTGGGAAGGTGATCCAGAGATGCTAAATCCAGGGAAATAGCAAAAGAAGGTGCTTAGGGTTAAGACTGTTTTGCTCTCTGGTTCCTAAATCCAGAAGCCAGCAAAAAAGGATTGGAAGTAACCAAAGGACCTTGGACACTGAAGTAATTTAAAAGAGTTTGTTAAGGAGGCAGGATCGGGGGCGGGAGACCCTGGCTGTTTGATGGAGGGATGTTGATACTTATAGTGGGTGTGGTATTGCAGTATTAAGTGTCTGAAAATCTATTAGTAGCAGGATTGTAAAGTATGGTGTCTAAGAACAAACAAACAAAATGAAAACAGCGTTGCAGATGTACACCAAATTGCATATTTTTAAGTGTACAGATTGACATAATTTGAAAAATGTATGTAGTCAGAAGACCATCACCATAGCTGAGACAACAAATACTTACATCATTCCCCCAAAGCGCCCTTGCCTCTTAATAATCCTCCCACCCCACACCCTAATCCTTAGACAACCCTGTCATTGCATGTGAGTTAGTATTTTCCAGAATTTAGTATAAGTGGAATCATACTGTATGTATTCTTTTGAAAGGGAAGTTTGTCTTATCTTTCATATCATAATTCATGCAAATTGATATTTATCAACATTTCATTCTTTTTTAAAAAAAATTTCATTGAATAACCATGAGATAGTTACAAGCTTTCATGTTTGGGTTACAATCTCACAATGATCAAACACCCATCCCTCTACCAGTGCACATTCCTCACCACTGATATCCCGGATATATCTCCCCTTTCCCACCCTCCCCCTGCCTCCATGGCAGACAATATTTCCCATACTCTCTCTCTACTTTTGGGCATTATGGCTTGCAACACAGACATTGAGAGGTCATCATGTTTGGTCCATTATCTACTTTCAACTCACATCTCCCATCCTGACTGATTCCTCCAGCCATCATTTTCTTAGTGATCCCTTCTCTATTCCATCTGCCCTCTCCCCTCCGCTCATGAAGCAGTCTTCCAGCTATGGGGCAATCCTCCTGGCCCTTGTATCTACTGTGCTTGGGTGTCAGCCTCATGTGATGGTATTCTATACTCCACAAATGAGTGCAGTCCTTCTATGTCTGTCCTTCTCTTTCTGACTCATTTTACTTAGCATGATACTCTCCATGTCTATCCATTTATAAGCAAATTTCGTGACTTCATCTCTCCTAACAGCTGCATAGTATTCCATTGTGTAGATGTACCAAAGTTTCTTTAACCAGTCATCTGTTTTAGGGCACTCGGGTTGTTTCCAGATTTTGTTTATTGTGAACAGTGCTGCAATGAATATATAGGTATAGATGTCATTTCTACTGTGCCTTTTTGCATCGTCAGGATATATTCCCAGAAGTGGTATTGCAGGATCATATGGAAGCTCAATTTCTAGTTTTTGAAGGACTGTCCATATTGTTTTCCAGAAAGGCTGGACCAGTTGGCATTTCCATCAACAGTGAAAGAGCGTCCCTTTTCCCCCACATCTGCGCCAGCACTGGTTGCTTTTGTTCTCTTGAATGCATGCCAGTCTCTGTGGTATGAGATGATATCTCATTGTTGATTTGTATCTCCCTGGTGACTAGCAATGTGGAGCATTTTGAGGACACTAGAAAATGGAGACACATCTCCTGCTATTGGATTGGGAGAATTAACATTTCATTCCATCTTGTTGTTCATCACTATTTCATTGGGTATCACTATTTCTTTGATTGATTTTCTTACAGATGCCCATTTAGGTTGTTTACCATTTAGATCTGCTACATATAAGCTGCTATGATCATGCACATATGCATCTTTGTAGGGACACTTTTTTGTTTATCATGTGTAAATACTAGGTGTGGAATGATTGGGTCATATGTAGGTTTATGTTTCACCTTTGATGACATGACACTACCAAGCTGCTTTTTAAAAAATGTATTATTTTACACTTTCACCAGTAGTTCATGGGAGTTTCAATTACTCTGCATCCTCGCTGACACCTGGTAGAGTCTTTTAAATTTATTATATTCTAATATGTGTGCAGCAACATTTTATAGTGGCTTTAATTCATAATTCATAATTCCATGATGACCAATGAATAAAACTGAGCATCGGTTTATGTGTTTGGGTCTGAATTATTTTTTCATGTCTGTTTAAATATTTATTGTCCATTCCTCTGCCTCTCTCAGAGAGCTCGGCAAACTACCAAGACTGCCCGCATAGAGCCTGGCAAGCTACCCGTGGCATATTTGATATGCCAAAAACAATAACAACAAGTCTCACAATGGAGACATTACTGGTGCCCACTCGAGCAAATTGATGAGCAACTGGATGACAGTGATACAGTGATACAGTGATTAAAGTAGATAATTTGTGTTCTCTCTCTCTCTCTCTCTCTCTCTCTCTCTCTCTCTTTCTTGGGGCCATTTGGTGCTGGGAATAAAACTGCAGGCTTTAAACACATGCAAGGTATGTATTCTGCAATTATAGTCCCATCCCAGTTCCCATTTGCCTTTTCTTGAGATATAAGAATCTTTTATAGCTTCTGGGTGCAAGTACTTTAGATATTTCCCCCCAACAAATGGCTTTCATGTACATTAATGTCATGCTATTTTTCAAAGAATAGTTTGTTTAAATTGTGATGAAGTGACATTAATACAAGAAACATTTGGGGTGTGGGAATCCCTAGTAAGATTTGGGAATTTGGTAATGAATTTTGGGAAAACACAGTCTGAAAACTGAACCAGACTGAAGGCATAGAGGCCTTTGACACAAAGGACCCACCTTAGGAGCCCTGTCAGCAACTGACATGCAGAATTCTGGAGGTGGGGAGGTCAGTTTGGGACAAGTGTATATAAACTAACTTGGGCAGAGGAAGTTCATGCATGACAACAGCACCCATTCTGCCCACACCCCTGCTACCAAGCATATGTTGCTGGAGTACATGCTTCCCACATCTCTCCTCCTGTCGTACTTTATGGTAGGGATGTCTACAGGCTCTCTCAGCTCTGGAGAAGCCTGTGTTCTATCAGTCACATGCCTTAACTTACTTCTCTTCTACTCTCCCTTTATTTCCCAGTAAACTCAGTATACTTCACTATTCCTCTCCTCCCTAAACTCTTTTCTGTGAGGGAAAGGCAAGAAATCCAAAAGGCCTGGGGAATATTAGGAATGACTTTCCTTTACTGCACAGAGCAATTCTTTGCTCCAGCCTGATTTCATGGCTCCCTGAAAGATCGGGTGGTGGGGATTATCTCCCACACAGGATACAACAAGTGCTCTGAGGCAGAGCTTGATGGCTGTCCACCAGTCTGGCTGGATATGAGTGTCCATGCTATTCTGGGGCTAATAGCTGACTTTCATCAGTTCTAAATCACCCAGGTTCTTCCTTGGGGTGACAGAGGTAGATGGAGAGAAAGTGGTAGATTTCCTTCTTGAAGTTGCCACCTTTTCGCTCCCCACCCAGGGAACTTCCACTGGCAATAAAGTGAAGCTGACTTTGAAGAGGGCCAGCCTATGTTCAGCTATCAGCATCATGACTCAGGCCTAAGGGAAGACCTTTAGTCTCTGGGCAGGGCTGTGGGGCCGGGTGCCAGTGAGCAGGATGTCTATCCAAATTGAACTATGTGGAGTGTTGAGAAAGTAAATGTTTGCCTCCTAAGACCTGGTCTCTTTGTAGAGAGGGCAGAGATATTCATTATTGCTTCAATCAGACATTACTTATATACAATAAAACACTTCATAAGTTAACTAAATGCTTTAATTTTTGGGTTCCTAGATAAGATGCAAATAGGCCGGAATATTAGATGCATGAATGAAGAGTTGAACTTTATAAAAATATTGCCCCAATATGAACCATAAAAGGTATACTTAAGGCTATGTACCAAGGACCTAACATGATGGCTGCTTATTACCTGTATTGCAAACCATAATACCTAAAAGGACAGAGAGAGTAAGAGGGATTACTTTATGATTCATTTTAAAAAAAAAAGATATAGTTTATTCATGCCCCTATTCACCTTCTACTTTTTTTGTGTTTCAAATTCCCTAGAGTGCATGCATCTATTGCTTTCCACATAGAAATTTATACGAGGAAGAGCAGTGCAGGCAGGTTTCAGCTGGACTCAACTCTGACACAGCTGGGGCCCATATGTTCAGACACCCCAGCAGGAAGGAATATAAGGTGAAGCTTGAATCTTTCTTGTTGGGCTCCATTTTATGAGAGGATCTTGTCCTTTGTAGTATAAATCTTCTGAAGAACTGGTGCAGATTAGGAAAGATGGCTATGCACAGAAATCCTTTGGAGACCGCATGGCTCTCCTGTAGGTTCTTCATTTACATCAAGCCCAGCACACCGTATTTCCCACTCTGCCCTGTGGAGGCTGATCTGCAGAGAGCCCTCAGGGTCTGGCAACCCAAAGACAGTGGCAAGAGAGCAGAGGTGGGGACAAAGGAGTGTTGAAGTCCTCATCCTCTCTCTCAGCTCCCACTTTCCCTGAGGTTCCTTGAAGCGGCTTTCTCCTTAGGTCCAAGGAAGAGCCATCTATTTTGTTGTTGTCAGTTCTGAAGCTGGGCTGGAATGATAGCACAGCGTTAGGGCATTCGCCTTTCATGTGGCTGACCCGGGTTCGATTCCTCCGCCCTTCTCAGAGAGCCCGGCAAGCTACCGAGAGTATCGAGCCCGCACGGCAGAACCTGGCAAGTTACCTGTGGCATATTCAGTATGCCAAAAACAGTAACAATAAGTCTCACAATGAGAGACGTTACTGGTGCCCGCTCGAACAAATCAATGAGCAATGGGGTGACAGTGACAGTTCTGAAGCATTTAAACATTTTCCCTACTGGTTCTCATAATCCTGTCCACCCCTATATATGTTTGAAGGTCCCAGAATGGACGCCATGGCCGAAGTCCATGTGAGTAGAGGCATACAACAATGAGGAGGAAGAGAGCATTATCAATCTACTTATTACCACGTGTAGGTACTAACCATACTGCAGAGCACTTAGTGTGTATTCGATAAATATTAGGGTTTACTGTTGGTTGTGACATTATCAGATGGAACAGATTCTGCTCCCACAGACATGTCAAAATTTAATCCTTGTAACAGATATGGTATTATTATCACTGCTGCAGTCTCCAAGAGGTTAAGTTCACCAGCATACAAATAAGAAGCTAGATACTGAACCCTAGTCTTCATTCTCAAAAGTCTCTGCCATGGTTCATTTTTTTTGTCATTGAAAATGATCTCCCAAGTACTTGTGATTTTGATCATGGAGACAGGAATAGCCTCTGAACACACTGGTTTGTGCCACCTCCCCCTCCCCAGGAGACCTAAACAATATCTCTGCCCAGGGCTCTAATCATGGCTGTTCAAGTGGTCAGTCGTCAGCACCTGGATGAATTTCTGGGAATGGGGCTATTCTGTTCTGCTTGGGAATAAGAAAAGTGTAGGGACAAAGTTGAGCTTTCTTGTGAGAAGACCATGGACCATACCTGCTTAGGGGTGATTGCATCTTGTAGAAGCAGGCAGTGTGGTGGGGACAGACAGATGGAAGACAAAACTGGGAATGAACCATTCAGATACTTGGATTCTCCTGGTTCTCTACAAGCCAGCCATTGAGAGCAGGTGGAAAGAACTCTTTAGTTCAAGTCCAGGCATTTTTCTATTGCCCTGGCAGAGGTGTCAGGTGCCAGGAAGCGACTGGGTCCTTCATGTTCTGGAACTTTCATGAAGAAGTACCTTAGCCTGGCAGCTTCCTGATGGACACACTAAGTCCTCAGCAGAAAATTTAGCTTGCTCTCATATTGTGTCTGGAGTCTGTATTTAAACCTTGGCTTCTCCTCTGTCCTTCTGAGGAATTTTCAACAGATTCTGGAGAATGACCTTAAGTGAGCTAACTTCTGAGAAGGACTCTTGACCAACCGCAGGAATGATCTGAACGCCCACAGCACACCCTCCAGGGTCCATTCAGAGCAACCGCACTTGAAGGCAGCACTCGGGCAGCCCCTGACTCACGGGCCATGGGGACTGTAGGCTGTGGCCCAGGTGGCTGCCCAGTTCTCCGCCTGAGGCCAAGCAAGCCAAAGTACAAGTCAGAGGAAGGCAGGGAAGCCTTTCTCATTTTCTTTAGTCTATTCATTTGGAAGAACAAGGTTTCATTATTTTCACAATTTATTTATAAAATCCAGTGAGCGCCTGACTAGTTTATTTTATACCTCTCCTCTTCCTTTAATTCCTGTCAATCCCTCTCACCACTGTTTCTGCTCTTTCTCCCTTTCTACCTTGTCTCCTTTCTTTCCCTGAAAGCTCACCAGTTTCAGGTTAAGTGTTCGTATTCAAAATGTGAAGGGACTTCTTCCTTTTAAGGAGATCTTTCTACAGATCCCCAGTGACAATCTTTGAGATCTCATCTGTCAACAGACCAACTCCCACCTCTTGACATAAAATAGCCTTAATCTTTTGTCACTGTCACTGTCCTCCCATTGTTCATTGATTTGCTTGAGCGGGCACCAATAACTTCTCCATTGTGAGATTTATTGTTACTGTTTTTGGCATATTGAATATACCACAGGGAGCTTTCCAGGCTTTGCCTGTGGGCCGGATACTCTCGGTAGCTTGCCGGGCTCTCTGAGAGGGACAGAGGAATCGAACCCAGGTCGGCTGCATGCAAGGCAAACACCCTATGCCCTGTGCTATCGCTCCAGTGCACCTTAATCCTCTAGAAGAGGAAATTAGTGGTAAGTGGAATTTCAGGTCATTAGTCTAGAACCTTTTCTCTGAGGAGTTCAAAGAAACAAAGCTGATTTTCCTCATGCCCATTTGCTCTCTGCGGTGAAGAAGCAGGGTACAGAAAGACCATCCAAATCAGCAGTTGAACAACAGCCAAAGAGCTCACTTTTCCTGGAAATAAATTATAGGCTGAATTTTAACCATCTTTGCCTCTTGGCTTTGGAAAAAGCTGGGTAGAAGAGCAGAAGAGCCCAGGTTAGGTGTCAGGTTGTTTAATTCACTGTAGAGGATTCTCTCTTGCCCTGTATAGCAATTTTCTCCTTTCAGCAAGTCAATCAATCAGCGTCCTTTTTCCCATCCCCACATACAATCAACAATACAGGATTTTCCATGACCCAAAGAATAACAGCTGATGACAGAAATGAGAAGCCATTGCCAGGAAATTTTATTTGTAGAGAAACCTCTAGAGAAGTTCTTCTCCATCTCCACCCTACTCTAATATCTATCTTATTCCGATTGGCCCCATATCCATACTCTCCCTTCCAAGAAAATGGGTGAGTCTGTCCCCCTAAGGCCCTGCAACTTAATTCAATGGAAGATCTGGAGCAGAGGTTCATATTCTGATCTGCCATCTGGTACCGAATGGGCTGGGTCCCATGAATGAAGCACCTGCAAAGGCGAAGCAGGAGCATCCGGACACTGATCCCGGACAGCCTTGGCGTTTGTGCAGAGCTGGGTTCCCTGGAGCTGTGAGCTCATAGCCCAAAGTGGAAAAATGCCTTTTCCATCTAAAGATGGCTGCTCCAGGCCTGACCTTGGGGAGGCTTCTTGGCTTAGGGAGAGATGAGCTCACTCTGCACTTCCTGCAGCTGCCTCTAGCATAAGGAGTCACCGGCACCCAGAGGCCCCAGAGAGGAGCCCAGTTCAGTGCGTGTGGGTTTCAACCAAATGTTGCTCCGTCTGAAGAGATGGAAGGAAAATGGCATCTAGCATAGCAAATGGTCCGCATTTGTATGGATTGGTGAGAATTTGGTGACCCTGAAGCATTAGCCTTGTCTCCTTCCCAACATTCTTCGGGGGGTGGGGGGCCCACACCAGACCAAATATGAAGACTCTTTTTGTCTAAGTAGTATGTAGAGATGGACTGAATTGCACTCAGAAAAGGTCAAAAACGTATCACTACTGGGTTACTTTTTGTCTTTGTAGTTGGGGTGTGGGGGAGCTGGGCCACACCTAGTACTGCTCAGGAATCACTCTTGTTGGTGCTCAAATGCCTTGCCAGGTTTTGAACCAGTTTTAGCTCTGTGCAACAGAAGTGCCTTATGTCCTATGCTATTTCTCTGGACCTCTTTATAATTTTTTTTTGTAACTGGATACTAGTTAAAGATGTTATAGGACATCTTCATCTATTAAACAATTCATATGCATTAAACAAATAAACCAAAACAGAAACACTCTCTAGTGCATTGAACAAATGCTAAACAAATATGTATTTGTTGAATGTTTAAGAGCATATTGGAAAATTGCAAATTCCCGTTAAAGTTTTTAATCTTGAGTTTGTTAGACAAGCAAGTGACTTTCTAACACATCTGTTTTATCTTATGGAGCAGAGAGCATTTCTTGGGCTGTTATCCAACACATTCTATTCTAGGTGAGATGACAAAGCTACACATGGCTTTCCCTTTTGAAGATCTTTTTCTCATTTCACTTTAATCTGTTATTCATTAAACAGACATTAATTGAATAAATTTACTTATTTACTCATTTAGTCAAGCATTATATTAAAAAATAATAAGTGTGGGATTGGAGAAATATCTCAAAAGACCAAGCACATGAAAAGCATATTTGCTTGTATGAAGCTGGAACTTAATCCTGGTACCACATGGTCCCCCAAACACCTTTGGGAGTGAACCCCTGACCACTACTGGGTATGATACTCAAACAAAAACAACCCACTCTCTACCCTTCTCTCTCTCTCTCTCTCTCTCTCTCTCTCTCTCACACACACACACACACACACACACTCGTGCACGCGCGCTTTATGGTTCCTGTAGTGACAGGCCTCTAGGCCTCTAGAGATACCTGTTGATGAATGAGGCATGGCTGCATGGCTCTCGACTTAGGTGAATAAACCAGAGACAGCCACTAGAGAGCATAGCTGGAGATGGAGAAGATACAGCTCTGGAGAGCAATAAAATTACCTAAGGCCATAAGTCTGCAACATGTAAGAAGGTTGGAAAGGGAAAAAAATGTGCAGAAGCAGAAGAAAATTGGGCCCCAAGTGAAATTTTGGAAACAGATATACTCAAGACTTGATAAAGGTTGAGGAGTCTATGAATGAGATAAACACAGTGGGGAGAATGCTTCCTGAGAATTAGAGCAAGTTTGGTTTCTGGACAACAGGAAGAGATGTTGAGTTGCCTTATGTACCTCTTTTCCTGGTTTGAGGGGCAGGAGAAATGCTCCCCTCAAGGCATGCCAACAAGTCTGTCCAAAATCCCTCACCTCACCTCCAATAACCCTTCATTTGTGCCTGTTTCCAATATGGGTAACGAGTTAATTACCATAGGAATAAAGGGTTGATTAAAGGTTAAGTAACTGGTTTTAGGACTCTCTTGGTCATTTTACGTTATGTTTGAAATGTGCTATCCTTGCTTTATTCAAATTTCTGATTATGACGGTAATTATAAAACCCCAAAGTGACTACTTTTCTTCAGGAATGCTTATCTCTCCCCTCTATTACCTCTGAAATATACTTGTCTAAAATTAAGCCTTACCTAAGTCTAGTGGTAAGGGCATGGCGCTCTTTCAAAATTATCTTTCCCCTATCCTAATTGGAGCCCATTCATCTATCCATTTGATTGAGTCCTTTCCACTGTGTTTCTATGATTCCTTACTATTCAAAATTTGGGGTTATCAATAATATTTTTTTTGAACATTGATCTTTTTGTTATTATATTTGTTTAGTAATTAAAGGTTGCTTGCTCATCATGGTATCACTGTCATGCAGTGGCGTTCAACCTCTATTTGTAGAACAGAAGGTATGGCTTTCTATATCACCCACTAGAAGGTGCCTCTGTTGAAATCCCTTCCCTCACATTACAAAGTTTGTTTTACCATGTATCTATTGTGGAATCATCTGTGTAAATCTTAATCTGCTTTCATTAGTTTTAAATAAGGTAGTTATATTTCTTCTCTGGATTCATTTCAGCATTCATTGAGTGTCTTCTATACCACTGGAAATGTCTCAAGTATGTATGTACATTATTTCATTTGTTCTCAGAATAACCACATAAGATTGGCACTAATTGTTGACTGTACAGGAGAAGAAGAGGTATAAGAAAAACAGGTAATAAATGTGAACCTGAAATTGTTTCCAAATTTATTGTACTTTTATTCACTGTACTGATATTTAGTATCTCTAGTTAGGTGTGAAATGATATGTTCTGGTTAGATTGAAGAGTTATCAAAATGAATAATGAATGAGTGAAGTGTTAGTAATCATAGTACACATACACACAGAGCAGGAAAAATCCAGGAGGGCAATGCTTTTTTGTGTTGGCAGATGCAGGTTACACATCAGTGTCTAAGCAACCAACTCAACAATGAGTCCCATTTTTTTTTACTATGCTAGACCATGAATTTTTATTATTGCAAATCTCTCACAGTTTATATTCTTTTGCATATGTCCATCAGTTTCTCATTCCAAAAAGGAGACCCACGCAAGTGAATTTTGTTTATCATACTTAGAGATAATTTGGTTTTTGAACCTTTTAGTATTTTAGTCTATATACAATACCCCCTTGAGGAAAGAAAAAGAAAATTGTTTGCCTCATCACTAAAAGACATAGATGCATTTTGCATGCTATTTTAGAATCTTAATTCTCTTGATTGAACCTGGGTCAGCACTGTGTAAGGCTCAATGGGCTGAAGCTATAGCACAGCGAGTAGGGCGTTTGCCTTGCCTTGTTCGATTCCTCCATCCCTCTTGGAGAGCCCGGCAAGCTACCGAGAGTATCCTGCCTGGCAAACTACTCGTGGTGTATTCGATATGCCAAAAACAGTAACAACAAGTCTGACAATGGAGACATTACTGGTGCCCACTGAAACAAATTGGTGAATAATGGAAGGACAATGCTACAGTGCTACAATTCTCTTGATCTGCGCTATGAGACTGTTCCCAGTAAGATCACTCTATCATTCTCTACAATCCAGTTTCCCCAATTGTCTACAGTTGTAGCAACAAAGGTTTCTGGCTTCCTTGATAGAATCATTGACTTCCCTTTATAAGATGATAAAACAAGTCTTTATGAACTTGGAGGAATCAAGAAAATTAAGAAATTTCACTGCTTTTACCTCAGAGTAGATATGAATTAGACCTGAGAAATTTGTGGGTCGTACTAACTCTGGTGCATCTCTTGACAAGATGCAGCATCTTGCATGAAACTCATGGGTATTTGAAACACACAGCATAGGCATTTGCCTAAAACAGGGATTTATGCAGGTATAAAAATATACCTTTGTGGTATAAACATAGCCCCTGATTGAGGGTGTGATACCTCAATCCTCACACCCTCACAACAGCCCTGTGTAGATTGCTAATGCTTTTTGACAAAAGAAGACTATGACTTGAGAAATAAATAACTTAGCAAAAAATCATACCAAAAAGACAAAATCAAGACTCAAGTTCAGGCTTTCTGCTCTGAGGGTTCTGCTATAAAGCTACTGGTAAGTTATGCTGCAAGAATCCCTCTCAACCTTTAGTGTGCCATATTCATGGGGAGTTGAGGGAAAACTGGGCTATCAGAGCTTGCCGTTACAGGCTCACTTCAGCTCATGACTCAGTCTTTGAACCAGCTCTGTGGTGTGGGGTATGTTATCTAACATTCTTAACCTGTTTCCTTTATTGTAAAATAAGTCAAATAGGGCTGTGAAGATAGTTCAAAAGCTTGGAGCACATGCATCTTGAGGAGGCCTGAGATATTTTAGTCTAAGGTAGAAGACAGTTCTATCCTTGTAAAGTATTTGGCTCTCTCCTCTAGAGCAAGAATTTTAATGAGAGAAAATCATTAATGCCCAGTCTCATCGCTTTCATTACTCCTTGCCAGTAAGTTATAAAAGCAGCCTGGTGGGTTAGTCTGAGGATTGCACCTATTTTCATCTTGCTCCCAGTGTGAATTTTTCTTGTGGGAGCCTCCTCCCATGACCATTGGGTATCTAGGGACCAATACTAGAAATTCTTGACAACCAAGCTGGTAGTTCAATGTCAGAGCCTGAGGACTTGGTGCTGCTTGAACCCTGGAAGATCTTGGCCATATTTGGGGGTCTCCACACCCAACAATATCCAGGGGACTTTGTGGAGCCAGGGACTGAACCAGGGTTGGTTGCATGCAAGGCATGCACTTTTAAAATTTTTTTATTTAATCACTGTGAGATAGTTTCAAACTTTCATGTTGGGTTACAATCACACAATGATCAAACACCCATCCCTCCACCAGTGCACATTCCCCACCACCAATATCCTAGGTATACCCCCCCCTTTTCCCACCCTCCCCCTGCCTCCATGTCAGACAATATTCCCCATACTCTCTCTCTATTTTTGGGCATTATGGCTTGCAGCACAGACACTGAGAGGTCATCATGTTTGTTCCGTTATTTACTTTCGACACACATCTCCCATCCCGAAAGATTCCTCCAGCCATCATTTTCTTAGTGATCCCTTCTCTATTCCATCTGCCTTCTCCCCTCCGCTCATGAAACAGTCTTCCAGTTATGGGGCAATCCTCCTGGCCCTTGTATCTACTGTCCTTGGGTGTCAGCCTCATGTGATGTTATTCTATACTCTACAAATGAGTGCAGTCCTTCTTTAACCTCTACATAATCTCTCCTCACCACTGAACCCTGTGTAGACTTTTTTTCCCAGTTGGGCTTTGGAATGGTTTTCCATCTCTTCTAATATTTATCAGGTGTCAGTACATAATCCAAAAGATGACTGACTGCACGACATTCTATGCTGATACAACAATGTGACTCATTTTCTCTTTAACAAATGTTGCTTGTGTTTAGCAAGTGCTAACTTGTTTGGCTTTAGAAGGTCCTTGTACTGGATTAAGGCAATCTTTCTTATATTACCTTTTGTGGGTGGTTATTTAGTTTAAGATTACTCTGAGGAAGGAATGGCTTAATTATCTGAATGGATCATTCTGTGTCTCAAGTGGGAATTCCATGACTATAGTTTATCTCGGTAAGAACCATACATCTGTGATAACATGAGCCAGATTCTCTTACTATGTAATTTTATTGGAATTCTTTACAATTCCAGCAGTAACTTAATGCTGAACTTATGTTTCTTTTAAGGGTGAGACTGCACTGTCTACATTTTGAGCTTGTATATTGGCAAGATCAACTCACGTTGGCTGAACAGTATAGGATGAATGCTTGTGGGTGGAGGAAAAACCCCACCCAGATGTGGAAAAACTAGGAATGTCCTTTTAGAATTGGATGGGAGTTTCAAATGACTTTAAATTGATTCCATTTAGGCTGTTTGGGCTGCATTTATTTACAACAAAATTAAGTAATAGTTTGGCACCTGACTTGGGGGATTTATGAACCTATAGTGTAGGTCCACAGACTAAGAAATTTTGATCTTTTCAATACTTTGATGGATAAAGAAACCACAAGGAATTGGCTTGCTCAGGTCACACGGTCAGTGTCAGAGCCAAAATTAGAATCCGAGTCTTGAACTCTTAGGTCCTTTCTTCTCTGAGTTCTGAAAAGTCAGCATTGCTCTCTCAGTGCTAAATGTCACCAACTCCTTTTAAGTCCCCTGGAATTGAGTTTAAATAGGAACCACCGACGTCCTGCATGTTCTGGTTAGGAGCCCTTCCCCTTAGTTCCATTAGGGATTAGGTTCTTTTTGGCTAGAGGAAGCCAAGCCTGTCACGATCCCTCCTTTTTCATTAGTCATCTCCTTGACCTCACTTTCTTTCCCAGGACCCGGGTCCTCAGGGCCATCCACATTGACTTGTGAGAGCAGCTGAGCCCAGATGATTTTAGCGCTGATCATGTGTCTAGGCTGGGTCCAGGCAGAGGCAAAGAGGAATCTGGCTGAAGGAAGAGTGAAGATTTGAACCATGAATTGAAAAGACTGCTTCAGCCTGTGAAAACACACACAAATAGCTCCCAAACACAACAGAGAAGCTACACCCAGGTCAAAGGCTGGGAGCTACAGATGGGAGCCCCACATCTTCCTGCCCCCACCCCAGGTCACGCGTCCCCCGCCCTCCACTGACTGAGAAGCCAGATGGCTTTGCTGCAGATCTTGTTTTTATTTTTTTAAAAAACTCTATCTAGACTAGATCTGAGGCTCTGGCAACTGCTACTGGCATTTTGCAAAAACTAGAGTAAGAAGGCCAGACTCAGTCTTTGGGTAGGATAAGAAATGTCAAACATACAGTGCTCCAATACCCATGCCTCCATCAGTGTACATTTCCCAGCACCAATGTCCCTCGTTTCCCTCCAAACACTCCCCCCATCCTCCACCTCCAGCCATATGGCTTCTATGATCTTCTTCATTTTTCCTCCTCCTCCTCCTCCTCCTCCTCCTCTTCCTCCTCTTCCTCCTCTTCCTCCTCCTCCTCCTCCTCCTCCTCCTCCTTCTTCTTCTTCTTCTTCTTCTTCTTCTTCTTCTTCTTCTTCTTCTTCTTTTCTTCTTCTTCTTCTTCTTCTTCTTCTTCTTCTTCTTCTTCTCGCTTCTTCTTCTTCTTCTTCTTCTTCTTCTTCTTCTTCTTCTTCTTCTTCTTCTTCTTCTTCTTCTTCTTCTTCTTCTTCTTCTTCTTCTCCTTCTCCTTCTCCTTCTCCTTCTCCTTCCCCTTCCCCTTCCCCTCCTCCTCCTTCTCCTTCTCCTTCTCCTTCTCCTTCTCCTTCTCCTTCTCCTTCTCCTTCTCCTTCTCCTTCTCCTTCTCCTTCTCCTTCTCCTCCTTCTCTTTTTCCTTCTTCCTCCTCCTCCTCTTCTTTCTCTTCTTCCTCTTCTCCTTCATTCTCTTCTCCTTCATCCTCTTCTCTTTCATCCTCTTCCTCTCCTCCTTCATCCTCTTCCTCTTCCCTTTCTCCTTCTCCTTCTTTTCTCTTCCTTTTGGGCATTGTGGTTTGCAATACAGATATTGAAAGGTTATCAGGAATATCCCTTTACCTACTTTTAACTCTCAGTTCTTGTCCAACATTATCATTCCCAGATATTATTGCTAATCATGAACAGTTTTGTAAGGGTCTATCTCACAGTGATTCAATTTAAAAAATCTAAAAATTAAAAATAATAATAAAAAGCAATAAAGAAATGTTAAGCATAGTTTCTGAGCCCCCAGCTGCAAAAGGCCCCTTTGCAACCTAGGTTAGAAGAGACACTAGTGATATGATCCTTTTGTGCTCTGACTTCTCATCCCTGATGTGAGTTTTCAGCCATAGAAACAAATGTAGGCAATAGGAATATTGTTTATTTCTTTTTAATTTAAAGAAACACCTCCACCCTACCCCCATGATGATGCTTGGCTGGTCTAGAGTCCCTCCTGGTGATGTGTCGCTTGATCAAGACTGGCCTGGAAATGCTCGGGTCTGGCAGAGCACAACGGCCACACTTGGTGGTGCTCAGGGAACCTTGTAGTGCCACCATTGAACAGAGATCCTAACACAGACAAGACATGATTCTGGGGATGGGTAGAAGGGAGGGAATAAAAGACATGGGTTCTGGCACTTGGATCATCTCCATCTTCCTGACCTAGGGCTTCTTGTTTTCTTCTCTTGTTTCTTTTTTGGGTCACACCCAGCTCTAGTGTTTATTTCCTGCTCTGTGCAAGGATTGTGCCTGGTGAGGATTAGGGGAACATATCGGGTAGTGGGAATCAAACTGGGTCCATGTTATGCAAGGAAAATCCCCTAACCCATGTACTATTTTTTTGTACTAGGTCTTGTTTTCTTAAAGAGGTCATCCCCCTAAAACTTAAAATGAAAAGTTTTAGCATGCAGCGGAACAAGGTTTGATCCCTGGCACCCCATATTCTCCCCTGAACCCCTAGTTCACCAGGAATAGACCCTGAGTGCAGAGTCAGGAGTAAGCCCTGAGCACTATTGGTTGGGTCTAAGGCAATAATAATAATGACGTTTACTTTTTGTCTTGTTTTTAAGAGAAAGCATTTTTTTTTGGTGGGGGGAGTGGGGAGCCACACCTGGTGATGCTCATATTTTACTCCCTGCTTTGTGTTCAGGAATTATTCCTGTCAGTGCTCAGGAGACCACATGGAATGCAGGGGATTGAACCTGGATCAGTCATGTGCAAAGAAAATGCCCTACTCACTGTAATATCTCTCTGGCCCTGAGAAAGCAATTGCATGTATCACTGTTTTTGTTTGTTTTTCTCCTAGAAAGTTTGGCTGCTTGGTTTAGGAGTTTCAAACTTTTTGGTCATAATTTTAATATTTGAATAATGGTGCTGATGAAAAAAGTCTAGTGCTACTTATGCTAGATATTTAATAATAATTATCAAAAGCAAAGAAAATGATCTTATAATCTTTCAGGGATGCACCCAGGGATGCTCAGGGGACCATGTGGTGTTGGACACTGACCTCAGAACAATCACCGCAAACTTTATACTAGCTCCCAGGCCTCCAAATTATTTTTCAGAAGAAAAAGGGTGTAAATAAAATACTGTGGCATTAGTAAATGGATTCAGAATGATTAGAAATGTATCACACCCCACAGCCCTAATGTATTTTCATGTTTTTGATCTCATTTTTTCCCCTAAGAAGACTATGTGTCTTCTTATGAAGAAAGTTCCCTATTATAGGAAGCTCAGGCCATGCTAATGGCCAATGCTGAGAGGACTCAGCTCTCATCACCAATATCATTCGCTCCATTTTTCCCTTTAACATCAGGTTTTCTTCCCCTGCCACAAATACTATGCAGTAAGCTATAAAAACTGGTTCCCTTGGGGCTGGAGTGATAGCACAGCGGGTAGGCATTTGCCTTGCACATGGCCGACCCGGGTTCGATTCCCAGCATCCCATATGGTCCCCTGAGCACTGACAGGAGTAATTCCTGAGTGCAGAATCAGGAGTAACCCTGTGCATCGCCAGGTTTGACCCAAAAAGCAAAAAAAAAAAACAACCCAAAATAAACACTGGTTCCCAAAGGACAGTGACCCGCTGCTACCTCCAGGCCCATGCTTTTGCATTTGTGTTCTCTTATTGAATGGAGGAGCCTCTTCCCCTCTAGGTACATCAGCTGGCCTTGGGACTTACTCTGACCAGTGGAATGGAACGAAAATAATATTCAGAGATCTTCTAAAACCTGTCAACTTGTGTTCAATCTGCTAATTTTGTTCATGCTATTAATATTCAAAGAAAGAGTGGTCCTTTTACAGGATAGGTGAAGATGAAAATTGATATATATTTGGGGAGATTCGTCTAGTCTCCTTATGCTCTCCCTAATGTCAGCTCTAGCTTTTCCCCAGTCCTAGCCCTAACCCAAATCATTACTCTTCTCATGCCCTGTCCTTTGAATTATTCTCTCATAAGTAGTTGAACTCAGAAGAGAAATGCAAAAGAACAAGATTCTCTGGGAATTAATCTCTGTGCAGCACGGGATAGGGAGATAGTCTGGGTCTGAGGTGGGGTAGATGGACTTGCCAGGGACTGTTATCCCTGTTAAAAGGCTATCTTATGTGATTATATAAGTCCAGTACCACACACTGAGCCCTGTGTGGGGGTCTTGTCTGGAAAATGAACTAATTGAATTTGATATGTTCCTATGTAACTCCAAAATATCACGGACCTTTTGAAGACCCAGCCCACTTTGTTCTCAGCCTTATCATTCAAAAAAACTACAGAAAAGCTTAAGGTGGCCTTGCTGTGTTGGCTGACCCCATCTTTACCCCCAACCCAATCTTGGCAACACTTGGAGAAAGGAAAGTGGGTCCCAAGAGGGGAGGGACAGGTTTCAGACAGAATTTTGGGAAGTGTCCTGGAAGCACCTCAAATATTTCAATGGAAAATGGTGGCGGCCCTGGCCAGCCTAGCCTGGAGCTCTGTTCTATACACTAAGCAGAAATGCACTTTTTCGTTCTCTGCCAGCCACACACCAAGAGGAGGCTCCTTGTTCTCTTCCTCAAAGTGAAATTCATGGACCTAAACCCCACTGCTTCATTTCAGAATGTCATCATTTCCCAGTTATTTGGTCCTTGGATTGCTTATCCAATGAAGATGGGTTTTTGTTCCCTCCCTTGTGGCCTCAAGTGGCTTCTCACTCCTGGCTCTCAGAGTCAAGGCTCCCCCCAGGCTTGCCTTTGGCACATGTGGGGAATGGAAATATGAGCCCCTCAGGCCGTTCCCTCCACAATCCCTCTTTCAGTGTTATCCAAGAAACTGCATACTCTGTCACCTCCCTGTAGAAGCTGGGGACAGAGAAGGCCCCTTACAAGCTGGCTGATGCGGAGGCCTCTGGATTCATCTTATTTCAGAAAGGGTGTTTGCAGCTGTGCCAAGATGTTGTCAAATCTAATATGTCTCTCCCACAATTACAAACATGTTCCTTAGTCTGATTCAAATCCCATAGCTGCAAGGTGAGGAAATGTCTTAGTACTTTGTGTCCAGGAACTGCGGTGTGAAGCTGTATTTGTTCTTCTGTTCTCTGATGGACCCTCTGATGGGAAGGTGGGCACCAGGGGGCAGAGTCAATCTTAAGAGATGTTTTCCCCCATCCCCACTGCTTTCTGGGTCACTGCTGAAAAGTGACACTTTGATTCCTCTGCTCTGGGTTTGGAGGAATCTGATCAAAGAACACTTGGAGACTCTAATTGGTGTGAAAGTGCTCCCCATGGGTGTGTGAGCTTGGCAGGGGGAGAACCGCATAAGTCCTGGCACATGGAGCAGAATTTCAGCCTGCCAGGAATTCTTGGTGCCATTTTCCAAATGCTCTGCACCTACCTCCCCAATGAGGAGATGCACCCAATTCCATCAGAGTTGAGGTGGGATACCAGCTGTTGCTCTTGGCACCTGGCCTGTACTCCTGGTTACTCTGGCAATGGCTCTGAGAAATGATAAAAATGACGCTGATGGTGATGATGGTCACTTGATCTCTATGTCAGTCAGTAACTTATCACCATCCAGTTCTAAAGCTGCCCACATGTTGGGATATTGCTTATTTCCAGTTGACCAACCCAAACTCCTCTCCACGCCCCTCCCACCCCCACCAGAGACCTTCCTCCTCGTTCTGATGTGGTGTGTTTGTTTGTGTAGAGCATAGACACCCAGGGACAGAATGTTCCAGTGTATAGGACCCTGACCAGCAACACTTAGGCAGGAACAGAGGCCTTCTTCTTGGGAGTTGCTATCTACTGAGTGTTGAGCCACACTCAGTCACCAATCAGTTCTGGCCAACATCCTCACCAACTCCGATGAACTGGGGTCACCGCTATGCCCTGAGGTCAGAATTCTCAGATTTGAGGAGGTGCTTGCTCCTCCAGAATTGTTCCTTCCTCAGATTCTTTCATTCAGGCTGAAGTCATGGATTAGATTTCTCTTTTAATATTTCACTGTATTACTGTTGTCCCATTGTTCATCATTTTGCTCTAGTGGGTACCAGTAATGTTTCCATTGTGAGACTTGTTAATGAAGTAACATCTTCATTCGCCCATGTTGCATGCTAGAGTAGCCCAATGGTGTCTGCTCACTCCAGGAATACGAAGAGCCTCAAACCATTCATTCAGGGTCTCGACAAAGAAGTCTGACCATCTTGTAGGTGGGCAGCCAGGTATTCTTTTGACGTCCCGTGGAATCCAGTTGGTAACAGCTCTAGTTCAGCAGTTGTCTCCAAATTGCAGTATGTGTCCAGCCCATCTGATTTTCGATGCCCTGGCAAATGAGGCAGCCTCCCTGATTCTTGATCATTGATGGAGGTCAGAACTCCGGGTTCCTTCTCTCACTTGAGTAAGCATGATATTCCAAGCATAGCTCTTTCGATTCTTCTTTGGGAGACCTAAATAGCATTCTTATCCTGTTTTCATAGGGCCCACGTCTCTGACGAGTATGTTAGTGCAGGAAGAATGGTGGAGTTGAAAAGATGTGCCCAGAGCCAGAGGTTCTTTGTCCTCTCAGCAACTTCTTTGATGCTCTTGAAGGCATTCTACGTCACAGTCTTCCTCCTGCATAGCTCAGGTGTCCGGTCATTCGTCATGTTGAATTTTCGACCTAGGTACACAAAACTGCTGCATTTAAAGATGTTCGTTCCATTGAGAGCAAATGGAACATCAGGAACTAGTCAATAACATTGTCTTCATGAGATCCAGCTGCAGTCTGACCTTTCCACACTCATGGTCGAAGTCGGCCAGTATTTGTGTCCCTTGGCTAATGTTTTGTGCTGTTAGAATGATGTCATCAGCGAAGCAGAGGTGGTGTAGTTGCTGACCGTCTGTCTTTGCTTCCATTCCAGTCATCGTATGACGTTCTGGAGGGTGTGAAATTCTACTTCACAGAGTGTGGAGAAAGGGTTGCAAAGTTTAAGAAGAGAACTTCCAGAACGACCACCAACTAGGAGCTCTTTGGCACTATTGCGGCAATATGGGAAGATGTCATTGTTGACAACATCGACGAGGAATATGATTGACTGGTTCAGCACCTCCATAATTGTGCGAGGAACACCAAGAGAGAGAAAATCACAAAAAACGCCTGTCTTCGGAAACTCTTGAGCTCATTTGACAACGTGGTTTGGCATGAGCCTCAGGCAATCACAAGCTAACGTCCGAGCTCGAAAAGCTCTGCAGAAAGCAATAAAGGAAGACCTCAAAGAGAGAAGAGCAGCAGTATTGGCTGATGCAGCAGAAGTGGGGAAAAGTATTCGAAACGTTTGCCTGTCCTTCACCAACTACAAGACCAAGATGACTGCCCTCCGATGTCCTGATGGATCTATCACATCTTCCAGAAGGGCAATGAAAAAAGTTATCCATGACTTCTACTCAGATCTCTTTGATTGACACGTTCACCTGCCCACATATAAAATTCTGCAGTATGGGTATGTCATTCCTAGCATTCTCCTTTCCGAAATCCAACACACCATTTCCTAGGTAAAGAAGCTTACAGTACTCAGTCCAGACAAGGTCAGACCTGAACACCTGAAGAATCTGCCACCAGTATTCGTCAATGCACTGGCTCGGCTCTTCACACACTACCATCTGAATGCACAGGTCCTTCCCAATGGAAAACCAGCAGGACCGTCCTGTTGTACAAGAAGGGAGACATCCATGACATCAGCAACTATTGCCCAATCTGCCTGTTGTCCATCATCTACAAGTTGTTCACTTGAGTCAGCCTGAATAGGATTGGCAAAGGACAACCTAGACAAAGGACAACCATGTGAGCAAGCTGGGTTCCAAAAAGGATCCAGCACAATTGACCATATCCACACGGTGACCAGGTTCATTGAGGTTTTACGAGAGTTCAAGATGCCGCTTTGTCTCACATTCATCGATTTAAAGAAAGCCTTTGATTCTGTTGAGACTGAAGCGGTCATTGAAGCCCTAGCCAAACAGGGTGTTAAAACTCAGTACATCAGGGTCCTCCTGATGTGAGCTGTATTATGGATTCACCACCAGGATCTCACCATTCTATGAGGAAGTGATCATCGACGTAAAAGAGAGGGGTTTGGCTGGGCGATACCATCTCACCGAAACTCTTCAGTGCCACCCTCGAGAATGTCATGCGATGACTGATAGTAAATAATTGCTTATATTAAACATTTTCTGAATAAGCTGCTGCTTATTTTGTCTTTTGATGTCACCCAAGCACTTCAGCTCCTTACTAACCCATCTCATTTAATCCTCACTAGTTTAATAGTATACCTTATGAAGTATTATAATAATTAATTAGTCCTATTTGATACATAAATAAACTTAATAGTCATTCTAAGATCTCACTGCAAGATTCTGACTTCTGAACAAATGACCTGGTTTAATGTAAATTCTTTCCCTAATTTCTTCAGAAAGTCTCCTGAATGCCTGAATCAATGAGTCTCAGTTTTTTTGGTTTATAAAACTGGCATGCTATTTGTCCCCTGCTAACATTACAGTCTTAAAGAAATGGTAAGTAAGAGTTTCAAGTGGAAGAGTTTTTTGAGAGAGGGAAACTGCCTTCTTGAGAGAATATCCCTGTAGTCATGAAAGTGAATGAAAGCATGAAAAAAAATTTTCAGTTGCAATTATCAGGCCTACAAGGCTTATCAAACCTCCTGTGCGTCCCACTCTCCCAGGGATCAAGTCTCCTTATTGTGGTTTCCACTGCACCTCACCCTCATTGACAGGGACTGAAATCCTGTATCTTTCATCTTCTTCTCATCTGACCTTAGTTGAGGTCACAGGAGCTCTGGATTGTTCCTTTCACTGGGTGAGACATCTTTGAATCACATGTACAAGAGTCCTGCCCAATGGGGCTGACCCTGGTCCATGTGAAAATGGGTGTGGTATTTGAGGATACTCTGATGAACCCACTGATGGGGTTCATCACTTTAGGGGAAGACAATTTTCCTGGCACTTGTCTGCAGGAAAATCAGTTCCCCCTTCCCCAAATTTGAAATAACCGTCAAATTTGAAAAGAGCAAAAGATATTGGTTAAATTTGATCATTTGATTAAAAAGCTAGAACCCTACACTCCTACACCCCTACCCCCAGTAGTAGTCTCTTTCAGAAGTAACAACAAGAGGTTTCTTTTTTCCTCCAGGGAGGTTTTTGGAAGCTTAGCATCTATGTTTTTCTGGAGAGGAAGGTGGAGCCTTGAAATATTGCAGGGCTAAGATCATCAAAATACTTTTTACATTGTAATGGGAAATTGGAAAATGTGCTGGTTTGTTTTTTTATTACACTGTGGGGCAGACTTTTCCCTCTCGCTGTGTGGTCTTGGGCATCCAGGCTTTAGGGGGAGAATCCTGTGAGTGCACGGGAGGAAGCTGGGTTGGGATGTGTGTGTTGTGAACTCCATAGCCCAAGATAGATGCTCAGGGGATTGGCATGGAGTAGAAAGAGACCTGGTATGAATCCAGGAGGGTGACATCTTGTTCCTGGATGTCTGCTTCCTCAATTATAACACTTGATGTTAATAGTACCTGTTTTTGAAAATTGTGGATAATTCATGAGAAACCAAATTGCAAAGTGCACAAAGTAAGTGTTCAATCTGTGTAAGTTTCCACAGTGGAAAACTTATTTGTGGGGTCTTTTATTGGTTGAGCTTATATGAAATTTATCTTGAAGTATGGGAGTCTATATAATATTTGTGAAGAATGTAACCCAATTTATTATAGGGATGTTTTCTACAATTATTGAGGTTTAGTTATGTGTCAGATATTAAGTACTATTCATTTATTATCAGGTTGAGTTCTCCCTTTAAGAAATATCTGATTTTGGCTTCATTTTATAGAGTCAAAAAAAGACATGGAGAGAAAATAGATCTTAAGGTCATAACACTGAAATTTTTGCCCATTAATGTCCATCTGCTTTAGTGTTATGCTCCCAATCATGTTGGAAGGCTCATGTTCTCTGGGGCTTGATGGTGTATCTTTGGAGTGAGAAGTTAGAGTTAGTTCAGAAGTGAGATAGTTCTCTTAACAAGGGCTTATATAATTATTTGTAGCTCTTATTAGAACTAGAGCTGAGTAAAGCAATGACCCGAATTGAAACTTATGACTGATAATCTTTATTTTTTTGTGCATTAGGATCCACTGTCACTTGATTTGGTACTTCCACAACAACTTTGCAGAATTTATACTAATTTGTTAATCAATTTCTCAAGGACTGTCCTATAGAATGTTGACATTCATCCATCTTCTTTACCATATTTATTCTGATCTCTTCTTAGTCTTTTTAAAACAGTGTTTCTTTGTATAACATATAACTAAGTAATGCTCAGCAACGTGTGTTAAGGAAGTAGAACCCTCAATACATGTTGACGTAGATATAAATCCATGTATCTACCATGTTACATGGATTTAATTTTACAGACATAAATTGAACATTAACATGATTTATGTGTTTTTGAGATTAATTTCTCTGATCTGTGCAATTAGATCGAAACACACACCAACACAAATAAACACCCACACAAATTTTGGCTTTGTGAGTCAGTCTCTAAAGCCTCCAATTGCTAGACATTCTCTAGTATCTTCCAGAAAGAAAGTTGCTTTTTCCTTTCACTTAAGGAAAGTAATATGTCTTTGATTCCATATCTGTGTAGTTAAAAACTACTGTTGTGTGTGAAAAAAACTCATTAATATTTCAATGGAGAGAATCCCAGTTCATCTAAATCAGTGATACCCAGACCTGCCTGATGATAAGATTTATCTACATATTTGGTCCTGCACATTTTGAGTCTGCGGGGAAAGTATTAGCAATCTTTATGTGACTTTTGGACTGGAGTGATAGCACAGTGGGTAGGGAGTTTGCCTTGCATGTGGCTGACCCGGGTTCTATTCCTCCATCCCTCTCAGAGAGTCCGGCAAGCTACTAAGAGTATCTCGCCTGCATGGTAGAGCCTGGCAAGCTCCTCATAATGTATTCGATATGCCAAAAATAGTAACAACAAGTTTCACAATGGAGATGACAGTGACAGTTACTTCTTTACTATGCATCTTCAGTTAACCCTTCCAACTACATTCAATTAATTTAGTTTTCAGCAACTCTGTAAGCTCTTTTTGTCCAGTTTCTACTCATCTGTGCATCTTTGCGCATTTTCAAAAATAAGAGCCATCCCTAATAGCATTTGGAAACTTGGGGCCACTTTGGTGACACTTAGCCTGGCAGTGAAGATTTGATTCTTAGGCCAGCAATGGTACTCAAGCCTATAGGAGCTTGGCTGACAGCATGTGGTGACAGATGTTGCACATGTTAGGCATGAGTTCTATCACTTATGTAATCTCTTTGATCCCCCTCATGTTCACCATGCTAACCACCATTCCTGCGGGTAGAGATTGTCTCTTTCCAGAGAAGAAATGACCCTTTGGGATGATAACTTTTTTTTTTCTTTTTGGATCACACCAGCAATGCTCAGGAGTTACTCCTGGCTCTACATTCAGGAATTAGTGCTGGCAAAGCTCAGAGGATCATATGGGATGCTGGGACTTGAACACGGGTTGGCTGCATGCAAGACAAATGCCCTATCTGTTGTGATATCGCTCCAGCCTGGGATGATAACTTTTAATTCCACACTCCTCTCCTGCTCAGACTTAGACCCTCAGTAATTCAAGCACCTAACTCCACTAAGACTTTCTCTCTTTTACTTTTAATTTTTTATTAAGGAAATGGGATGTACAAAGTTTTTCACAGGGGAGATTCAAGTATACATTACTCTAACTCCAACCCCACCACCAGTGTGACCTTTCCTCTACTAAAGTCATCCCCAGGTTCCCTGTCACTCATAAGCCTACCTCCTTGGCAGGCGCATTTTTAAATTTGGTTATTATAGTTTTGGTCTGAAGCTTATAGTATTGTGGGCTCTGTGGTTTAGATACTTACCTATACCATACTTCTATGCCACTGATGTGCCCGAGGATCTTGTCCCTTGTCCCTATTAATTCCTATTTGACACTTCTTACTTCCCCTTGATTTATTTCCTTCCCTCTCCTTATCATTTCTATACTCTAGGATTAAGGATAATCCAGACATCCCCCTTTGATAACTTGCATTTCCTGATCCTGTTGTTCTACATATCATAGATTAGAGAGATCAATTGGTATTTCTTCTTCTTTTGACTTATTTTGCTTAATGCAATATCCTCCAATTCCATCCAAGTTGCTGAAAATTGCATGATTTCCTCATTCCTTACAGTTTCATAGTATTCTATGATGTAATTACACTACGTCTTTATTATCACTCATGTCATTGATTCACTTGGGTTGATTCTATGTCCTAGCTATTGTGATAAATGCTGCAATGAATAATGTGTACATATGATATGCACCAACTTGCTTGGCGAGTCAGTTTTCTTACTGACTTCTTAGGGATGTGGAACAACAAGTATGCAAAGCACGAAAGAGGAGCAACTTATAAAAAATATGAGAAAACATTGAATCACATTAAGATTTTGTATACTCAGGATTGCCTTTATCTTTTGGGTGTAAATGTTCCTTCCATTTACATCCTAATGTAACCAAAAATTTTGACCAGAGGTTAGAAACAAACAAGAGTGCAAAGGAGTCCAATCTCCAGGCTGTCACACTTAAAGTTTTTGTTTGTTTGTTTGTTTGTTTGTTTTTGGGTCAGACCTGGCCCTTCTTCAGGCTTACTTCTGGATCTGCACTCAGGGATCACTCCTTATAGACGTAGGGGACCAAGTGGGGGACAGAAGATTGAACCTGGGTCAGCTGCCTTCAAGGGAAGTTCCCTACAGTCTGTACTATTGCTCTTGCCCCTGTCACTCACAGTTTTGACTTTACAGAACTTGGAAACTGAGGTAGAAAGTAGGAGTCAAGACATGTTCTGTCCTTTGGTACTAGGCTTCAGTCTAGCTGAGCAACGCTCCCAGGGAGGAGCAGTGGGGCCTTATTCCTGAATTGCTTTTCTCCTGGACGTGCTCACACATAATAGAGTTGTCATTTGACTCATTTAGGCTAAGTTTAAATCAAAAGAAAAATTCCCTCCTGTCTAGCTTCAGACTTACCCTAGTTCTGGGAAATGTCACAGAGGCAAGGCAATGTTTTTTCTCTAAAAATAGTTGTGTCAGAAACTAAGAGTCATGGCAGAAAGGACGGGAGGGTTTTTTGGCTTTGAAAGTCTACATGATGTCTGGTAGCAAGTTTATTTGGGTCCCAGCTGATAAAAATGCTCTTTAGAGGTAGGAAATAATGACTATATAACCTTATTCACTTCTTAGTAAAACCCTCAGCTTTTTCTTTTTTGCCTGTCCAGTGACTCTGAGCAGGAAAAGCTTGAGAAGGCCAAGCTTAAGGAAGTCAGGTTTTCTTCTAGGTAGGAATGATGGATGTTGAGATCGAGTTTAATTAATTTCTGGGAGGTTGGGTTTAAAATTACATCGATCAATATTTTTGAATGTTTGAACTTATGTGTGTATACACTCATTTTATATATATATGTATATAAATATTTATATTTTTTACTTGGAAATCAATGAAAGGAACAAAGCAAGAGTTCTTCATTCGTGCTGGAATGCCTAAATTAAGGTATTTACATTTAAGAAGGAAAAATTCTAGAGTTAAGAAGGGAGAAATTTTGACATGAATTTGTTTTTGTAAAGCTTCAGGTGTGGGGAGGTGGAGCGATAGTGCAATGAGTAGGCTGTTTGCCTTGCACACAGCTGACCCGGGTTCAATCCCTGGCATCCCATATAGTCCCCTGAGTACTATCAGGAGTAATTCGTAAGAGCAGACCCAGGAGTAACCTCTGAGCATCACCTGTTGTGATCCTCCCATCCCCGCAAAAAAAGCTTCATGGGGAGAGACTATAAAGAAGTTTTATACTTTATTATTTCTTTTATATTATCTATTTTGGGAACTCCACTTACAATTATCATCATCATCATCATCATCATCATCATCATCATCATCATCATCATCATCCCGTTGATTGTAGATTTTCTCGAGCAGCCTCAGTAACGTCTCTATTCATCCTAACCCTGAGATTTTAGAAGCCTCTCTTTACTCGTCCTTCCAATGGTGCCACATTGGAGACTCTTTCAGGGTCAGGGGAATGAGACCCATCATTGTTACTGGTGTTGACATATAAATACGCCACGGGGAGTTTGCCAGACTCTTCCATGTGGGCAGGAAACTCTCAGTAGATTGCCAGGTTCTCTGAAAGGGAGAACTAGGCTATAAGATGTCGCAATTAAATTAAGAAAAATACATTAAATTTATAATTTTAAAAATAGTTAAACATTTTGCTCTTCCTCTTCTTTTTTTTTTCAAAGGGAAAATTTTTTTCCTTTCCTTCAGTTTTTTTTTTAAAAGCTTAAAGTATGAGAAAAGGATCAAAATTTTCTTCAGAAGATTAGGTAATAATAGTAATAGTAGATGTGAGATATGGCAATGCAAGAAATATATCTGTTATGTTTTGTTTGTTACTTAGGTTTTGTTTATTACTTATGCTTGCTTATTTATGTTTTATTTTTTACTGTCTAGTATAATATAAATTCCTGAATAAGTATTTGTGAATACCTGATCACCAATTGTATCAAGTTCTTGGACAATATGAATGTGACTTATGGAAATGGGGACCAATTTGAATAAAAGCTTCAAGATGAACTTACCTGATTAAAGCAGAGGTTTTGCGAGAGGCAGTGAGGGATTAGTTGGAAATAGTCTTGTTATCGCTAGAATAAAATCAGACCATAGAAATTTTTGGAATAATTTATAACATAGACAAAAGTACTATCAAGTTTCAAGAACAGGAAAATAATGATGACTGCTTTGAAATGAATATCTTACAAGGTTATACAAAAAATTAATTGGAATGAGCAGAGACCAGTTAATTGATTTGCAAGTTAATGAGGCATAGAGCTAGAAACGATTAAAACTGAAAAGTCATCCAAAACAAAGCAGACGTTAGGAACTACTGACAGGAGAGGAAAAAAGAGTTAAGGAAGTAGAAAGTCTGGTTTGGGAGACTGAAATAATGAGAGCTAGTTTTAAAAGGAAGGGGTCAATGAAGAAGGGGAGCCAGTTTGGCTGGGTAGGAGGTTTGACAAAGAAAAACTCATGGGTTAGTTAATACTTGAAGATGGACATCCATCTCATGATGGATTATCACATTCTGAAAGAGGCAAAAAGTTAGTCTGTAATTAATGTGTGCAAGAAGTGTTTGCAGACAGAATTGTTTAACACAGAGATATGAGCAAAAAGCAGGGATGCTGGGAGCCAAAATTAGGGCACTGTATGGTCAAGCTAGCTAAAATGTACCTAGTAATCACCTTCAGAATAGGGGACATTTCCAAGCACTCATAAAACTGTTTGTCAATAGTAAGAGTGCTCAACACAATTAAGAACTCTATGAGCACTACAATATGAGTGTTTGACATTTAAAAAAAAACATTGCTTCTGTGTTATATAAATCCATGACAATCCAAGCAAGATACTCACGATGGCAAATATCTGAAGTGCCACTGAGGATGTATTGGAGCAGGGAACATGGTTTTCCTTTTGAAAATTGATGATTCATTTGACCTTCCTTCTCTATATTCCTCCTTTCCTATTATAGAGAGTGAAGGCAGCAAAGTGTAGTCCATCTCTGATTTGTAATGTATTTTGGGTGTAGAAGCACCAGTTAAACACAGTTCTTTTTTGTTCTAAAACATTAACAGACTCAGTAGCAAAGGTAAGCATTTGCAATGTTCTCGGTGTTATATGGGTTCTAGAGAAACCTTGGTTGTAATCCTAGAAATATTAAGTTCTATGAAAGCTAGTGCGGTCCCCATTCTTCAGACTGCATCATTTAATTCAGTCTTCATGGCTGCCTTTGTTTCCTCCTGGAGCTATATTGCTTTGATAAATTGCTTTAAACTTATCGTCTTTAAGAGTGGCTATTCCAAATGAACAGATGTAAAAACAACTCAAGACTCTATAGTATCACAACTTTAATAGACTACAATAATTCCACATTATATTCAAAGTATGCTGATTTTTAGAAACTGTCAGATGGTTCTTAACACTGAAATTTCTGCTAGCACTTGCTACTAATTCCCTGAATGTACTGTCCAGTGGATCTTGGCAATGTCTCTGCTTGCAGAATTCCTAAAGTCCTAAAGACCTGCCAGAATATTTTCTTTGCATTCCCTTCATCCTTCTTCATCACTGACCATTAAGAGGATCCTGTGAGTGTGGGCTTTATACATTAGTCCTCTTGGGTGGATGTGAAATGTAAATGGTGCCTTTCTTTGCAGGTAGGTTGGCAGTCAGAATACTGCTGGCAAAAAGCATGATTTCAGGCTCTTAGCCTAAGGCACAGAAGTCAACTTTGAATAGCTCATTCATTTCGCCTTTGCAGACCAGTGTCTCAATGTTCTATTATATTCAGCACCCAGGAAATTCAGATTTTATTTGGTGCTTCTTGAAGAGGTGTGTGTGTGTGTGTGTGTGTGTGTGTGTGTGTGTGTAAAGTCAAAGTCAAAAAGGTTTTAAATTTTATCTTCAACTTATTTTTTTTTCATACAGAAGGGATTCACAATCCCAAATCCTATGCCTTTCTTGGGTTTGGCATCCCTTCTCAGGGCCAGCTTGTTCTCTTTGTCACTTTCTATTGCTAGGGACATACTGTGGTTTTTTTTCTCCCAAATATGTGATGCTTTCAGCTCAGATTTGGCTGCTGGTTCTTGGATGACTCCAATGTTCAGGGGTTTTATTAAGAGGTATGTTAGGGAGTTGAAAAGGACATGCTTCTTTGGGCCAGGATTATTTTTGGAAATTACATATTTCTTTCTCTTTATTTTTCTCCTTTCTCTCTGGCCAAATAACCATCATTTAGGCCTACACAATTTTACAGTTGTTGATTCCCTAAATTGAAACTTGATTTTATGATATCTAGTACTCCAGGAATCAGATGCATCAGTGCAGCTGTTTTCTTTGAAAATTTTAGTTTGGAGAATAAAATGTGGAGAGGTATCTCAATAAATTGTCACTTACTCATTCAGCACACACATACTAAATATGCACTGCTAGCCAGCCATTAGGGATTAAGAATTAATGCCCTAATCCCACTGGTGCTATAGCATAGCAGAGTCCTTGGGATTTAGCATCAAAAGAACTCGTTTTAGTTTTGGCTCTGCAACCTACTGACATGGGCAAGCTAGCATGAGATGTAATGTATAGGGGCACAGAAGGCTTTGTTAATATGAATTGTTGGGGGAAAGAATAGAATAATTGGGAGTTTTCCAGGTGGATGAGATGACAGAATGGATTTTCAGGTTATATGGATAGTGAGAAGAATATCATAGGTAATGCACATATGAGATGCAATACCTTAAGGGGACAGTGAACTATCTTTGAGGACAAACATCCAGCGTAGGAGTCACAATTGAGGATGTTTTTGGGAAGGCAGGTTGGCAGTGCCTCGTGTAGGTCTCACAGTTTGGGTTTCAATTGACTTCCAGGATTGGTTTCCCAACAACCACAGATTTAAATCAGATAGGTCAAAAGGCCTGATGTGCTTTTAATATGCTTCTGGCTGCTTCACTGAGGAGGGTTTGGGTCCAGAGGGAAGGGAGGAAGACAGAGGACTTTTTCCATTCCTAGAATAGAGATTAGGTATTGTTTTTCATGTCCAGTTCAATCAAGTATTACCCGTATTTCTGTTGCAGGATAGGTCTAATGAGTATGTGAAGATGAGTAGTTGAGAGATGAGTCTTAGAAAGTGACAATTGGCTGGTTGTCTGGTTGTACCAAGGTTACTGAGAGTTCTGGGGGAGTGCACTGGAGAAAGGTTCTGATGTAGATGGGTGCCCGATTTCCATGCCCTGGGGTGAGAACCCAGCCATTTTCCAAAGGGCAGTGTGCTAGCCACTTGAGGCAGTCCCTTGACCCATATAGCACTACAGAGAACTGCTTTTTTTTTTTTCCCTCCCTGAATAAACCTTTGAACCTCTTTGAAGTCAAGAAGACTTTTACTCTGCCACAGTCAGAATGTTAGTCCTTTTGTCATCAGACTCCACAGGGAATTTATCCTTGGCAAAAATCTTAGCTGCGTGCTTGGCTGAAAGACATTGTTGTTACATTTGTAGGATACAGCTTGATGTTCAATTGATCCCGGAGATTAAGATTTGTGATAACCATGATGCCAATTAGAGTTAACTGATAGAGATATAATACTATTCTGTATAAAGCTAAAATAAAGGACCATTGATTCGGCACCATTATATGGTAGTGTGGTAGGAATCTGTTGCAACGTCTTAATTAGATGGGTAAAGGAGGAAAGTAAATATGGTCCCGTACAAAGTTATGTCTTAAATTTTATGTGAATAAAATTCCAAAATTGTGAGAATTCTGTGCCAACTGTCAGGATTTATTCCCCCCATTAAGTTTAAATTGATGTAGTTACTGTAAGAGAAGTATGCATAGAATATAATAGAGGTATAAATGAGGAATTTATTTAAACTTGAGAATGTGGCAGGAGTTAGTGGAGGTTTCATGGAGGAGGTAACATTTGAATTGGATTGAGTAGAAGTATAAGACAATTAAGGGTGGAAGTATATTTCATACATCCTCAATGTCAATCTATACACATTTGTATGTAGGTAGAGGCATAAATCCACTTTTGCACATGAATATTCTGTTATTCAGTACCATTTGTTAGTAATTGTTCATTTTCTATTGAATGCCTTTCCCATTTTGTTGAAAATCAATTGAATATACATGTAATGGTGTAGCAGGCTTTAATTTTATTCTACAGGTTTAAGTGCCTATCCTTATATGGGACTACACTGTTTTGATAAGTGCAACTTTGTTGTTAACTTAGAAAGTATGACCATAAACTACTATTATATTTCAAGATTGTTATAGCTATTCTTGTTCTCTTGAATTTCTACATGAGTTTGAGTCAGTTTATAAATTTCTGTAAAAAATAGGGTTCTAAATTTGGTTCTGATTGTAATAAATTTTCATATTGATCTGGCAAATAGTTCCATAATATTAAATATTATAATCTATAAATATAGTATATTTACATTTAGTATTTTGATCTTATTTGATATTCAGCAATTTTAGTTTTTAGCATATAGATTTTATACTTATATTGTTAAATGTATTCCTAATAATTTTAGCCTTTTCAAAATTAATTATTTTTTTTCAACATGCATCTACTATTTCAAGCGATTCCTCCAACTATCATTTATTTAGTGCTCCTCTCTCCATCCCAGCTACCTTTTCCCCTAGCTAAAATTACTAATGAAAATTTAAATTTATTTTAGCTTTTAATTACTAGTATAAAGAAATATAATTGATTTTTAGTATTTATTTTATATCCAGCAGCCTTGCTGAACTTATTAATTATGATTTTTAAACAAATTTATTGGGATATTTTAGATTCAATTTTATGCTCTTTGAGAACAGGTAGATTTACTTCCTCCTTTTCTAACTAGATGAATTTTACTTAATTTTGTATAATAAACTTGATTAAACCCTGCAGTGCAATGTTGAATAGTTGTGGTGAGAGTACCTTGTCTTGTTCATCATCCTAGGAAATCTACTCAATATTCCTCTCAGTGTTGATTTAGATGCAGCAAATGTCTTCAGTTTTTATGTTTGAGAATGTTTTTATCCCCCCACCTCAAATCTGAATGGCAACCTGTCCTGGTATAGGACTCTAGGTTATAGATTATCTTCATTCACTACATTGAATCTAATGTGTCATTCCCTTCTTGCCTATAGTGTTTCATGAGGGATCTGTTGTGAATTTTATGGTTTCTCTTAAACTTGAGGTTTTGTTCCTTCCTTGCCACTTTAAGTTCTCTCTCCCTCTTTTTTTTCTCCCTCTTTCACTATTTTTATTACAATGTGTCTTGGTGCTGGACTCGAGTGATAGCACAGTGGGTAGGGCATTTGCCTTGCATGAGGCCGACATGAGTTCGATCCCTTCGTCCCTCTCAGAGAGCCCAGCAAGCTACAGAGAGTATCCCACCCGCATGGTAGAGCCTGCCAAGCTATCCGTGGAGTATTCGATATGCCAAAACCAGTTAACAATTCTCACAATGGAGACATTACTGGTGCCCGCTTGAGCAAATTGATGAGCAATGGGATGACAGTGATACAGTGATACAGTGTCTTGGTGCTGTTCTGTTTGGGTTTATTTTGTTTGACACTTGATGGACCTTCAGAATCCTGCACCCCTCCTCAGACTAGGAAAGTTCTTAGCTACTATTTCTTCCACCACCTGTCCTTCATCTTTCTCTTTTCCTTATCTTTTTGTATCACTATGATGCGGAGATTATTCCTCTTGCTATTGTTCACCAAATGTCTTCTATTTTCTTCAATATTTTATATCTCCTTTCTGTCGCCTCTAACTTTGTGATGATATGTTCTATTTTGTCTCCAAACACTGTTTTCAGCTTCCTTAATTATGCTTCTATAACTTGCCACTGTATTCCTTAGCTTCTTCAATTCTAACTGAATGAATTCCTTGATGTTTTGCATCAATTTTTCTCCCAGATGAAGAATTTCTCATCTAATACTTTCTTCATTTTAGTTGTCATTGAGGAAACTGTTGCTCAAACATTATCCTTGGGCAGTGTTGAGTGTTTTGATAAACTTAAAGACTTAACTGGGCTTCTGTTTTCATCTGCCAAAGCCACTTAATTATTTTGTTTACTCATTTTTAAAAATTAATGTTTCATGGGTGCTGGGGGTGACACTTCGAATTCCAGATGGTCTGAGCAGTGGTCCGATAGTGTCCACTATGCTACTACCACTGCCCTGTGAAAAATTTTCTACAGGAAAGGTGGGGGTGGAGGGAGGTTAAAAATTCTACTAGTTTGGAGTCTCATACCATGAGACGGTATGGGTTCACAGCAGAAGATTCATGGGTGTGGGCTGGGTGGGGAAGAATAGATGAACACTGTTATGTTGCTAGTTGGTTTAAAGTGTAGACGTAGTCTGCAGAAATGGTTAATATTGGCATGGAGGTTGCCAGGCCACAGGTGGAATGGAATACACTTTTGCTTCCCAAGAGACTGAGGGTATGAGCTGGAGTTTGTCATCTGAATAATGTAAGTAGAAGACCTGGGGGAATGGGTGTGTCTTTTCTGTGGTTTTTAAGTATCTTTAATTCTTTTTATCTGGGATGATTCCTGATCAGGGCCTGGTCACTCTGTAAGTCCTTCTCATATACGTAGATCACATTTATATAGACATGGTCAATTAAAGTGCACTGGTGTGAATGCCAGAGCACTAGGCCTGTTTGTTGGAGAACATGTTCTGATATCCTTAAACTTTCCTGAGAGTTGGTGGGCTTTAAAGGGACTAGCACTTTTTGGATAATTTTTCCATTTTTAAATAAACTACCTCCACATGATGCTCAATTTCTCTCAAATTTTGAACTTTATCACTTAGTTAACTATCAATAACTGATGAACAAGAACAAGATATGTAAAATTATTACCTGATAGGAATACCATTTGCTTGCTTTTGCAGCACATATACTAAAAAAAATTGGAACGATAGGAATACCTACTTGTGTATTAAAGTTATACCATTTTTTGAGTAGAAAAACATAGATAGCAATATTAATTCTAAACCAAGGGGCCTAGTAATTGTTACAAAAAAGAAAATAAGCTTTATTGAAGTAGATACTATGTAGAATTCAATATGGACTGAGTTAATTAACAGCACCCCTTTCCTTATGAACTTGTGCCTCCAATTTAGGAGACTTATGCAAAAATGTCCATGAAGGAATGAAGGTGGTAAAGCTAAGCATCTATTGATGAAAAAAAGCCAGTCTCCAGATTTGTAGGTAAGAGAACAAGAGGACTCTAGTTTTTTAGGGCATATAAAAGTATGATTATATAGCCTTGGATTTTTATTATCACATGAGTTTCTTTATTAGATAGGGATTCAAATAAAGCAGGTGATAAATCAGTAAAGAAGCAAAATCAAATGACTCAATAGAGCTAATGGTGTGTTTTATTATAATGGTATGGAAGTACTTCCAGTCCTACCAGTTTATTTTTGGCAAATTGATGGAAGTTTAGAGTCTATTTATGGGACTCATTTATTACCCAGGAGGGAAGGATGTTCTTTGCAGTAGGAGCAATGTAAATATCTATGGGTTTAGTGAGTCAGGATTTTTCTGGCTGAAGACTTGTTTTAGAACTGCCTTGAAGGAATATCTGTCCAGACTTGTTAACCCTCATGAGGAAATGCAACTTTGTTGGGTTATTATTACATACCACCCTGTCCATACCACCAGGACATAGGGACAAGAAAATGAGATGTAATGATCATAACTATGTTAGTGATGGTGATTTATGATTAGAAGAATAATAATTTCTTCCATTTGAAAATTTTCTCTGTTGAGAGTTATTTAAGCAAAGCTAAGTTCTAAAACTCAGAGCACTTCAGAGTGAATTTTGCATTCACATCTTTTGACAGTGGCAGCTATTGCTGGCTCCTTTTTTTCACTGTGAACTTTAATCAGATAAATTTTCACACATAATGCTAACAGCTTCCTAAATTTCTGTTCTAGCTTAAGAAAAACTCCTTTGTTTTTCAGTCTGAGTATTTCCTTGACTGTTTTTTGGCAGTAAACACTTTTGTGAAGAAATAGAACCCAGCCAATTCAAGGTCTTGGTACCCCCAGACTGCTCAGATATTAAGGTCCCCAGGCAACACCAGTCTCCTGATAGAAAGAGGAGAGAGACTTCACATAGTTTCAAAGAATTCCTCCTGGTCTTGCTGGAGACATACAAACACTGTGTGTATATATGTTGTTAGGGGTGAAGCGTGCTGAGGCAAGAATGTCAAAGCACAACTATCTCTATGTAGTCTCTTAGGTGGCTTCCCTGCAATACAATGATTAGGATGATTAATGTCATAAAAGTATCAAAAGAACAGAAGACATAAAGATTATTCTTTCTTTTTAATTTTGGAACGTAAGATGGATTACCTGCACTTGGTAAGATGCCTTGATGCAGAAGCACAATGGTTAATGACACTGGTCTTTAGAGAGACATCATTGATTATATAACCAATCTCAGGTAGTTCTTCCATGATAGGGGTTAAAGTGTTCTGTTCTACCTGATGTCATTGTATGGATTGGAGAAGTTCAGTGCTCAAATGATTGTCTACTTAACTCAATTCTTTTAGGCTTCTGTTATTAAGTCGTTTCCTTGGGAGGACTTTCCCTGTCTACTCTGTGTAAATTATTCTCTTTTCCTTTGTCCAACAGCTTCGTAGCACCTTACTATGATTTTTTTATGGTATTTATCATTAGTCAACATGTGAATCTATGAATGCTTTATTTTAAAATTATTTCTTTCTTTTTCACTAGAACATAGTCTTTTTGAGAGCTAGATTTTTTTTTTTGCCGTTTTCTGCCTTATTCCCTGGGAAGAGCTGACACCTAGCAATACTTAATGAACATGTTAAGTAAATAAGTTGGTATATGAGACAAATGCATGTAAAATGCCTTGCATAATGGCTGGCATGTAATGGTTACTTGATGTTTTGTTATTAGT
Organism: Sorex araneus; assembly: GCF_027595985.1. Classification (NCBI taxonomy): domain Eukaryota; kingdom Metazoa; phylum Chordata; class Mammalia; order Eulipotyphla; family Soricidae; genus Sorex; species Sorex araneus. The sequence continues at coordinate 85,077,001 of NC_073304.1, read as the reverse complement.
TTTTGTTATTAAAGTCCTAATGTGTCAATGGACTTTAGGTAAAAGTTAATAACTCTGCCCTGTATATCTATCTTTGACATTCTTGGGTCAGAGAATGTAGCTGAGGCAATTTCTAATGGAAAGAATTCTACCCCTCTTATTACGTCTACATAACCAATTTAACTAGTTTTCCAGGGTAAGAGGCCTGACACCAACTCTATCACTCAACATCCTAGTACTACTACATTGCAAAGCAACCACCTTTAGGGAATAATCTAATAGAGATTGTGTCTCTCTAAGGAAAGGTTTTTCATTTAAAACTTGGCTGGGTCAGACATAATGTGGAGAGTTCAAGACTATTTTTGGATACAGAATTATCCACAGAACTTTATTTGGGCTTTAGGATCCAGCCAATAAGATCTACCCAAAATACCCCAATTCTCTTTACACATGGGAATCATGCAATGCTAACCATTCACAGTGGGATAATAAAAGATTTTTAAATAAAAAAAATATCATTTGGGCGATCATACTTACAGGCCTCAGAAAGCAGAGTCATGAAACAAACATAGTAAAGAATTTAAGAGTTCAGAGTTGGGTCCTGGGTCAATCTTATGTCTTGCAGGAGGTCTGCAAGATACAGTTTGTGGCTACCACACTCCTTGATGTTACACAATGCCATATTATTCCCTAATGCTGATTGCTTTGCAATCACCAGGCTGCTGAGTGATAGAGTTGGTGTCAGTCCTATTACCCTGGAAAACTCTGAATTGGTTACACTGACCTGATAAGAGGGTAGAATTCTATTAGAAATTGCCTCAGCTATATTCTCTGATTGAAGAATGTACCACTCAAAACTTGGTCTGTGTGTGTTTGTCTTCCTAAATCCCCCTAATTCCTTCTTCCTTAAGAAAAACATATTTTATAGGGTTGTTTCTACAAGACTTCTGATAGATCCTCAAATAATCAGAGCTACTACCTGATCTCAGAGATCCATCTTAGTGAAAAGTGCTGAACACTGGTCCCCTCTTTTTTTATCATGATGTTTTCTCTTCAATAGGTCAGTATCTCCTTCTTGGCCTTAGCCTTAGTTGGGGCCACCCAAGTTCATTCTGATGAACTTCTATTAGGGAGAATCTCAAAGAAGAGTAGGGTTTCCCATCAGAAAGCCATTTGAGTTTCCTATGAAAATCTTGTCTTCTCTTTAGCACCTTAAGATCCCTACATTAATGGTTTACTCTGAGGAGAAATTATGAACACGTGTTTCATTATAGCTCAGTTGTACTTCCTAGCTCAGAATGAAAGCAGTTGAAATAACATCTCAGACAAATATTTTCCACAATCTGTAGGGAGTAATCAATGTTTGGAATGGAAGTCTGCTTGGCGACAGGGTGAACATTCCTTTTCTGAAGCATGCATGTGTGCCCAACTTTGTGGTCTCCTACCTTCTCATTATTTCTCAACCACTTGTTAATGTGAATTCTCAGATCCAAGAGGGCCTCCATGTGCAGATATGCTATGGCTGATTTCCATGGTGCGCTTTTTATTTGCCTACAGTTTGGGAAATGATTTAACAAAGCAAGTCAAATAAAAAGCTGAGTCGACTCCCCGGAGCCCTCATCTATGGAGGTGCATTCATGGTCAAATTTGTCTGTGGGAAGACACAGCTGTGAGCAGACAGCCTATGTGCCCTAAAGCGAAGGAGGAGAGCTCTTCCTGTGACCCTTAAAGCACATGCTGAGTGTTGAAGTGTTGGGGGGGGCACACTTTGTTTTTCACTCTTTTAGAGCTTATTGCTCCCACATAAATGACTGTAAATGGAGATGAAGGGATAAGAATTGTGACTAATTTCTCTGGGGAACCTAAAAAACCTCTATTCCTGACCTTGGTGTGTTGCCTCCCACGTCCTCCCACTGTAAGACTCATGGCAGCTTTATGACAAGGTGGGTGTTTGTGATATGGTTCAGGATGGAGACTGACTTTGTCCTCCCTGGTGGTGGTGTTCTTTCCATGACGGGGCTGATGCTCGGCCAGTGGAATCCCAGTGAGCTAAGGGAACAGGCGGTGAGTGTCAGGTTGATTCAGCTGAGGAAGTCATGGCCTGGTGTAGCCTTATAAGGCCGTGTTCCGGTGGAAACGAGACTGTCTCAGCTTGAAAAATCCAAAGCTCTGAACATTCCCAGATGACATCTGTAGTTTTTCCAATACACACTTGGCCTCCTTGGTTCCTTGCCGTGCTTTGATTGTGCAACCACGGCTTGGCACGTTCTTCGTCCTGTGAAATCTGTACATTTTCAGCTCTGACATCTCAAAAATAATCACTGAAACATTTTTATCAGGGCAGTTTATCGTAAAGAAGAACCACACCCATATCAACATTTCTTGTAACCAGTACTAGGAGAGTGATGACTTATGAGGGAGGAAGGTCTAGTGGAAGGGAGACTGGCTTTGGAATTAGATAGAGCCAAGTTTAAATCCTGACTTCCTCGGCTCTAGCTTACTGAAGATCCTTAGGCCTCAGAAGACTCACTGGTGATTTTTTGCCAACTATGGCAGCAGTTCAATGAAAGGACATAAAGATGTGGTGCTGCTCAGGTTTTGCAGTGATGGAAACCTCAAGGTTCACATTCAGTGTTGCTTGAGGGTATCCGGGGCTGTACCATATAGTGCTCAGAGGACCATACAGTGCCAAGAATTACAGCTGAATTGGGCTCATGTGCTATCTAATCACTGTGTGTGTGTTTGAGAGAGTTTTTATGTATGTATATGGGTAGGGATGGGCCCTTTAGTAAAGACAGAGGTACATATAAGCTGATTGTATATACAGAGAATCAGTAAATCACACACAGGCACTCATGTCCACATGTATAACACGGAAATGTGTCCCTGACACATTCTTTCCTTTCAAAACTCTGCTTTTGATAAATAGCTTGTTTCTGAGGCAAACACGTTCAAACCTATGTGTCTGTGAGTTATTCCTCAAGCTGTTCTGCTGTCTGAGAATGTTAGAAAGGAGTTCTGTGCTAATTTCAACAGAGGGGTCCCAGATTGTTTTCCTCTCAGCCATCAACTGGTAACAGGTACATAAAATTAAAAGATGAGCAATTGCTTCTAACTTATGAATATCTAAGCTCTGAAGAGAGGAAATAATCCTAAATCCTAGTTTGAGACATCTGGGAAAGAGAAAATTTTTCATCAACTCTTGGAGTTCTTCCCTATCACTGGAGCACTCATGCATTTCCAAATAGAGTTCATGATAGATATTTTTTGGCACATTGAGAAAAGATATAGAGCTTCTTCCTTTATGAAATCTGTGTGCCAAAGTATTGGCCGCCAGCTTCTTAGTTCATTCAGAGTGCTAGAGCTCATAAAAGGTTTGATGTCTCATATTATGAAGTGGAGCCCCAAGCAATATATCTAAAAAGAACACAACCAGACAACTTCCTGGAGCAAGAGCAAACTTCACCAATTTTACTTGTCATTTTTAAAAAAGATTTGCATGCTGAGTTTTGTTTTCATTATTTAGTGCTTCATTTAATTGATTAACCAACATTATAATTAATGTTAATTAATTACCCCATGTATACCAGCACTTTTGAAATATGGTGCATACAATGACAAATATAACAAAAAAACTGTTATCATTTATGGAGACTCTAGTACATGACATTTTAGTCTACGAAACAAGGTGCAAAGTGCTGAAAGGAAGATATAGGGGGGAACTTAAACCTATAGGATATAGGGGAGGGCACTGCCCATGTATTTATAGGGCAAGAAGTTGAGGCACAAGTCAGGATTTGACATGGATTTAGTGTGGATGGGTCAAGAGTGCAAGGGAAATGTGGGTTTGAGTGAGGCTATAGTGGCAGACTGTGCAGATCATTGGATATTGAAGTCCCCGAAGTCATTGGGGAAAATTGGATTTTTCTTATGAGGCACTGAGGAATCTATGAAGAATTGTTAAGCGTATGCAGAGTATCAGACTTATGTCTAGAAGCTAAGAAGGCACTTGGAATTCACTGCTGAGCGTAAGATATGAGGGTGGCCTCAACTTTGACAGAGGAAATTTTGGCTGAAAAATATCTTGGCAGATAGTATCAATAGGACTTGGTAACTTATTGGATAGACAGAATGAAGATTAAAATCACAGTAAGCAACTAGCTCTCTGGTTAAACCTGAGACAATATACAAAGAGGAAAGGTTTTGGGGAAGTGTTAATTTTATGTTAGAATTTGGAGATCTGGGGCTGGAGCGATAGCACAGCGGGTAGGGCGTTTGCCTTGCATGTGGCCGACCCGGGTTCTAATCCCAGCATCCCATATGGTCCCCTGAGCACCGCCAGGGGTGATTCCTGAGTGAAGAGCCAGGAGTAACCCCTGTGCATCGCCGGGTGTGACCCAAAAACCAAAAAAATAAAATAAAATAGAATTTGGAGATCTGTGAGATTAAGTGGAGATATCGAGCATAGAGTGGCATATTCATATGAAACTGTAGAAATGTCAAGTATAGTAAAACAGATTTGGAATCTATTAAATTTTAAGTCATTTCAACATATAGGTGAAAATTTAAGCAATGAAGTTTAACCCACCAAAAGAGGCATCCCAGAAAGATCTCTGAGAAAGGCCACATATCATAGATGGGCAAGGAAGAGAAATAGTTTGAGGAGGCAAAAAGAAACAATCATAAAATAGGAGAAGAATGTGTAATGGTGTCAAGTGCAGGAGAGTGGAAAAGAGAGGGTTTCAATTAGATAGTGCAAGTACATATAGTGAAAGTTTGACTGAAGGAGGATCAAGTTTCCTGGCAATTAGGATAGAGAAGGAACCAGTATGACAATCATAGAAATGATCACTGGTCAAGAAGAAATGAGTGTTGAAAGTAGATAAAGGGATACACTTGATAACATTTCAACAAATTATAATGCCCGAGAGAGAGAGAGAGGGAGAGAGAGAGAGAGAGAGAGAGAGAGAAAGAGAGAGAGAGGGGGGAGAGGAGAGAGGAGAGAGAGGGAGGAGAGGAGAGAGGAGAGAGAGGGAGGAGAGAGAGGGATAGAGAGAGGGGATGGAGGGGGGACAGATTGCCTGCCATAGAGGCAGGTGGTGGGGCATTGGAGGTGGTGGGAGGGAAACTGTGGACACTGGTGGTGGGAAATGTACACTAGTGAGTGGACAAGTGTTGGAACATTATGTGAACATTATGGAACATTATGTGACCAATCATGAAAAACTTTGTAACTGTGTATCTCACTGTGATTCAATTAAAAATTTTTTTAATTAAAAAGAAATTGAGTTTCCTTTGGGTTTGCAGAGGTGGGGAACTGTTTGTCTTAGAGTAGTAATGTAAGTGGAGAAGTGATGGAGCATGCAGAGTTCAGTGGGCTCATGCATGGGTAAGAGTGGATGAATATATATTGCAGGTGAGATAGGATAGTAGCTATAAGACATCATCGTCATCATCATCATCATCATCATCATCATCATCATTCCTAGCCCTGAGATTGTAGAAGCCTCTCTTTACTCATAGGCTCTTTCAGGGTCAGGGGAATGAGACCAATCATTGTTACTGGTTTTGACATATGAATACACCATGGGGAGTTTGCAAGACTTTCCTATGTGGGCAGGAAACTCTTGGTAGCTTGCCAGGCTCTCCCAGAGGGAGAACTAGGCTATAAGATGTCTTCCAAGAGCTTGGTTTTATAGTATCTGGATTTGGCTGTTGGTGAAATTACACAGCTCTGGGGGCACACCCAGAGGTGTGACCGCCTAACTACTGGAAAATGAGGGATCTGGGTGCAAGAGGTGCCCAGTCTCAATCTAAGCAGGCTTGAAGGTCTCAGCCCTGGGTCCCACACACCTGGGTTCCTCTGCCGGGTCCTTCATTCATTCAAGAGGCTCATCCGAACGTGTGGAGAGGGCCCCTCTCCATCTATAAGACAAATGAGATAAAAATATTTAGAGCACTTTTTCTTCCTATTATTTTTTTAAACTTAGGAGCAATTTGGAAGTATTTAGATGTTGCTGAAGAGTTGTTATGGAGAAGTTGCACTATGAAAGGGGTGACCAACAAAACCCCTTGGCAGGGATGGGGAATCCTTTGCGTTCCACATGGAAGAATTTTAGAAGAGAAGCATCTTCTTCACTGTGATGGAAATGGAGAAGAATAAATGCAATACTTTTATTTTGGGGTTGAAAAACTTTTTTTTCTTCTTCTTTTTTTAATATTTGGGCCACTCGTGGCTGTACTCAGGAATCACTCGTGGTGGGCACAGGGGACCATATGGGATGCTGGGAATTGAACCCAGATTTGCTACATGAAAGACAAATGCCCTATCCTCTCTGCACTGAGTGATAACTCCAGGTGGGCTTGGAGAATCATATGGAATGTCAGGGAATCAAACTTGGGTTGGATGCATGCAAAGTAAGTGCCTATTTGCTGTACTATCTCTCCTGCTCCAAATACAGTTTTCCACAAGAAATAATTCCACCACTTAAAACACATTTTCTTACTTGGTCCTCATTGCTTAAAGAGGTTAATACAAGGACAGAGTAGCTTCTGCACAAGGGATGGAGAAGGCTTAAGTTCTGAGGAGACTTCTTTGTGTCTCAAATGGGTCTTGCCATATTCATGATACATCATTTTTCTCGAGTGGCTTAATCTTGGCTCTATAATTCCTTTATATCCTTCAAGGATCCTTTACTCAAGTGATATAAAAATAAATCTTAGCTTTTTCATAGATAAGAGCATGAGAATTTCTTATCTCTAAAATTTTTATCTTTTGCAAGTCTTCATACATGGAAAGTGAAAAATACATGATGGGTAACTCCTTTCATTGTTTTTACATTCCAGGTTATCTCTCTGGTCACTAAGTTATTTATTTTCACTTGTTTATGATTGATTTGAAATTTTCTTGGTCTTATTCAGAGCCGCATGAGTGTATTTTAGAAGCTATGAGGTCGTTTGACAGCCCTTCTGAGTTGAGCTCTCTAAGAATTGCATTAATCTGTATTTCAAGTTCTCTTTGGGAGGGAGGAAGACATGACAGGTCTTTAGATCCTCTTCAACTCATAATCTTCATATTATTTGGGAGTCCTGGGCTGAATGTGATAAGGGAAGCATTAATTTTGAATATGGTTATCTAGAACCTTCTTCTTAATATAAAGGAGATTGGGATTTTACACAAAAAAGAATTGGCTATCATTTCATGACTTGACTCATAATGCCCTATGAACCATGCCTGGTATCATCTATTCAGAACTAGAATCATTTGGGAAGAAAGCACATAATTAAAACACAGCATTCCAATTAATTAAGCTAGAGCTTTTGCCTGTTAGAGTTTGTAGGTGGCCATTTTACAGTTTTCATAGCAGGAGCTTAGTGCTTGGGGTGCAAGGCAAGATCTGAGCCACAGAGGAACTGTGGGACTGGGCATCTAGTGACAGAAAATTCATAATTTAGGCAAAACAGAACTTGCAACAAGATTGACTTATGCTGAACAGATGAACTATCAAACTTCTCATTTTCCCTCTAGAACATAGCAGAGCTGGAGGGTCTGTGATAGGTTTGTTTTTACCACTAGAAATCAAGTAGTCTAGTGGTGAGGGAAGGAGGTAAATAAATGCTTATATTGTTATAATCAAAGATTTCTTACCCTTTTTTATGTTATGTAGCCTTTTGCAGTTAAAAGAGCCTCAGGAAAATATTTTAAATTTTGTAAATGGGTGCAATTGGAAAGGAGACTGCTTTAAATGAAAAGTAGTTCCTGACATTTAAAAAATATAATCTGATAATAAAGTATTAAGTGACATGATATACTAGAGAATCTTATGACTTTCTTGTTGGGAAAACTGTACTCTGAGACTTTTGAAACAACTGAAATGTGATGTGTGTATTTAAAATGTCTGTCTGAAACTTTTGTACATTCATTGAGGAAAGACTGTAGAGACATTGGGAGAAAACGACTGACAAGCCCGAGTGAGACCTTAGAAGTTAGCTCTGGCTAAAACTCTAACCTTGGACTATCCATCTTTAGAGCTGGGAGAAGAAGTAATCTGTCACTTTAGTTTAGTCTATGCTTTTCTGTTATGGCAGGTTTTTTTTTTTTTTGTCTCTATGGTCTCAGTAGTAAGTAGTTCCCTCTCGTCCCTTTATTTGTTTTTTTATTATTTTTTTTACTGTGCCTTCCTACGTCTGTCCACTTGTTTGTCATTCTCCCATCTGCTCTGAGTCTTCAAAATAGTGCTTACAAATCTCCACCTTTTTATGTTCTTTGTCTTTCAACTTAACTAATATTTTATTTGAAAAAAATGTTTTTGCTCTTCTTGAGGCCATACCCAGCAGCACTTAGGGTTTACTACTGGTTCTGTGCTCAAGGATAACCCCTGGCATAGATCGGGGTGTTGGGGATTGAACATGCTGATTTCAAGGCAAGCATCTTCTTCACTGTACAATCATTTCAAGTCCTTAATAATATTTTATTTTTTTCCCATGGATAGCATTTTATTTTTTTTAATTCTTTTATTGATTCACCATGTGGAAAGTTACAAAGCTTTCAGGTTTAAGTCTCAATTTTACAATGCTCAAACACCCATCCCTTCACCAGTGCACAAATTCCACCACCAAGAATCACGATATACCTCCCCCCTTCCCCCCACTTCCCCAGCCCCCCACCCCGCATGTGTAACTGGTAAATTTCACTTTACTTTCACTTTACTTTGATTACATTCAATATTTCAACAAAAAGATTCACTACTATTGATTTGGAGTTTCTCCCCCCTAAAGTCGACCTGCTGAAAAGAAAGCATTTGGTAATTTGTTTTCCATTGCTGAGAATGAAGAGATATGAGGTCAGGAGGCCGCACTAGCAACAGCATAGTTTTGGATTTCTGTATTTTAGTATTTTAGTAACTAAGTCCAGAGAAATGTCTGCCAGGAATTGCAACATTGTAAGCTTGTACCTCTCAGCTACTTTATATTCCACGTATGAGTGCCATCTTTCTATATCTGTCTCTTTCTTTCTGACTCATTTCACTCAGCATGATACTTTCCATGTTGATCCACTTATATGCAAATTTCATGACTTCATGTTTTCTGACAGCTACATAGTATTCCATTGTGTAAATATACCAGAGTTTCTTTAGCCAATCATCTGTTTTCGGGCACTCTGGTTTTTTCTATATTGTGGCTATTGTAAACAGAGCGGCAATGAACATGGAAATGCAGATGTCATCTCTACTATACCTTTTTGCCTTTCCGGGAAATATTCCCAGGAGTGGTATTGCTGGGTCAAATGGGAGCTCAATTTCTAACTTTTTGAGAATCATCCATATTGTTTTCCAAAAGGGCTGAACGAGTCAGCATTCCCACCAGCAGTGAAGGAGAGTCCCTTTCTCCCCACATCCACGCCAACACCGGTTGCTTTTGTTTTTTGGGATGTGGGCCAGTCTCTGTGGTGTGAGATGATATCTCATTGTTGTTTTGATCTGCATCTCCCTGATGATTAGTGATGTTGAACATTTTCTCATGTGCCTCTCAGCCATTCGGATTTCTTCTTTGGAAAACTTTCTGTTCATTTCATCACCCCATTTTTTGATCGGGTTGGCAGTTTTCTTCTTGTGGAGTTCAACCAGTGCATTGTATATCCTTGTTATCAACCCTTTATCGGATGGGTACTGCATAAATATCCTTTCCCATTCTGTGGATTGTCTTTGTATTTTGGTCACTGTTTCTTTTGAGTTGCAGAAGCTTCTTAGTTTGAGATAGTCCCATTTATTTATCTTTGTTTTCACTTGCTTGGCCAGTGGCGTGTCAGCTTTGAAGATACCTTTGGCTTCAATGTCGTGGAGGGTTTTGCCGACCTTATCTTCAATGTACCTTAGGGATTCTGGTCTGATGTTGAGGTCTTTAATCCACTTAGAACAGGGACGAGACAAGGGTGCCCACTCTCTCCACTTCTGTTCAATATAGTACTGGAAGTTCTTGCAATAGCGATTAGGCCAGAAAAAGATATTAAGGGCATTCAGGTAGGAAAGGAAGAAATCAAGCTCTCACTATTCGCAGATGATATGATACTATACCTAGAGAACCCTAAAACCTCTACCAAGAAAGTCCTAGAAACAATAGACTCATATAGAAAAGTTGCAGGCTATAAAATAAATACCCAAAAGTCCATGGCTTTCCTATATGCAAATAATGAGAGAGAAGAAAGTGACCTGAGAAAAGCTATCCTGTTCACAATTGTGCCTCAAAAAATCAAGTACCTCGGAATCAGCTTAACAAAGGCGGTAAAGGAAGGACTTGTACAATGAAAACTATAAAACACTACTTCAGGAAATAAAAGAGGACACGAGGAAATGGAATGACATCCCCTGCTCATGGATTGGAAGAATTAATATTGTCAAAATGGCAATTCTCCCCAAAGCATTGTACAAATTCAATGCGATCCCTATAGGGATACCCTTGACATTGTTCAAAGAAATGGAGCAAGCGCTCCTGAAATTCATATGGAACAATAAGCCCCCACGAATAGCTAAAGCAATCCTTGGGAAAAAGAAAATGGGAGGAATCAACCTCCCCAACTTCCAACTATACTACAAAGCGGTAGTCATTAAAACAGCATGGTACTGTAACAAAGGCAGAGCCTCAGACCAATGGAACAGGGTTGAATACTCTGACATACACCCCCAAATATATGATTATCTAATCTTTGATAAGGGAGCAAGAAATGTGAAGTGGAGCAAGGAAAGCATGTTTAACAAATTGTGCTTGCAAAACTGGACATCTACATGCAAAAAAATGGGCTTAGACCTCCATCTATCACCATGTACAAAAATCGTCCCTTTATTTTTATATTGTTATTTTATGCCTTTGGGATCACACCCACTGATATTCAGGGTGACTCCTGACTCTGAACTCAGGAATGAGTCCATGAGGCTCAGGAGACCATATGGGATGCTGGGTATCCAACCTGGGCCAGCAAGACAAGCGACCTCTCTGCTGTACTATTGCTCTGGCCCTCGCCCCCTAGATCTCTTTTTCTCAGTTCTATAGGGCAAGAAAAAACAATATATTACATTTTAGAACATCAGTATTTGGGGATATGATTCATGGATGGGCTTCAAAAATAATGATGATGATGATGATGATGATGATTTTGCATACCTTTCACTCTCTGGCAAAACTTTTGTACACTTACCAGAAATCTGACTTTTCAAAAGTTTATTTTTAACCGTCATTTTAGAATTTGTCATCTAGTCCTGAGTCTATGTCGCCTCCAACTAGATTCTGAGTTCACCTAACTTGTTCCTGAAACTGTCTGTCTATGTAATTCTTATTATTGAGTTACTCTTGTATTTTGAGAAATATATGAAAGCCCAGAGAACAGAGTGAATATATATATGTATATATACATATATATGAATATATTTAGGTATATGTTAAGTATAAGGCATAGAGTTAACATGTTAAGTTGTATAAGAATGCATAAAGAAAGATCCTTAACCTCATATGTTGAGAGTTCAAACTAGATATTTTCTGAGTTTCATCACCCTTCATGGGCCCTGTTTCCTTCTGGCTAAGCCCAGACAGAGACTGTTCCTGACCCTGTGAACTACCACGAGCTTGTTAAACTTATGACTTCGATGTGGGTATGAGGAGAGGAGCCCCACCCTTTTCTTAGGCTTATCCTTATATAAACAGTTTTATCTTTGGGTCTGATCTCAGGAGTGGGTTAGGAGAAAGAAAAGAGAGAGAGAGAGTGAGAGAGAGAGAGAGAGAGAGAGAGAGAGAGAGAGAGAGAGAGAGAGAGAGGGAGAGGGAGAGGGAGAGAACAATCTGTCAGTACCAAGGATGAGATGTGGAACAAACATAATTCTCATACATTGCTGATGAAAATTCAAAACAGCGCAGGGACTTTGAAAACAGTTTGGCAGTTTCTTATAAAACTGAAAATGCTGTACGACTATCAATCCCACTCTTAGTTGTTTGCCCAAGAGAAATGAAAACCAGTATGGAAATGTTTATAGAAGCTTTTATTCATAATAAATTGAAAATGTAAGCCATCCAAATGTTTTTCAACTTGTGAATGGATAAACAAACTGAAGTAAATTATTACATTGCTTGGAATGATACCAAGTAATAAAAAAGATCTACTATTAATATACAAAAAATGTTTACATGAATCTCTGCTGTCTTGTGTTAAAAAGACAGACTCAAATAACTATGTGCTATATGATTCCTTTTATGAAACATGTAAAAATTATAGGGACAGAAAATAATTGGTATTTGTCAGGGAATCAGAATGAGAAAAATATTTGACTACAAATGGGCATAGTGATGGAGCTTTTTAGAAGCACAATTTTGTATCCTGATTTTGTGTGTGACTCTGGTCTTTGTCCAAAACCTATAGAGTCTGGAGCCAGAGAGATAGTACAGTAGGTAGGCCATTTGCTTTGCATGCAGCTGACCCTGGATATGATCCCCAGTATCCCATATGGTCCCCATGAGACGGCCAAGAGTAATTCCGAGTGCGGAGCCAGGAATAACCTCTGAGCACTGCTGGATGTGGTGCCCAAACCCAAACCAAACAAACAAATACACAAAATACCTTATAGAGTTCTACACAAAAAAAATCCATTTTGCTACATGTCAATTTAAAAATAAAATTTATTGAAAAAGGAGAAAATAAGAAAAGGCAGAGTAGCTCATGACTGGATTATAACTAATTTCATAACCAAGAAGGGAGCTTGAGGTCACTAGGGGACATTCCACTGGCTACTGCATATTCCATTGGCTTGAGTCAAGTTCTTGGTGTGGACAGGCAGTGGGAAGAACATGGCCATTTTTAAGTTTCGGGAGCCTTCGCTTCGGCTTTGACTCAGGAAGCTAGAAATAGTGCTAGACCTTGAGAAAGGGCAGTTGTGATGAAGTGAATAAATTGTTTCTCTCATGAAGTTAGAAGCAAATACTGTACTTTAACTGATTGGGGAAAATAATACAAATCAGGCCTCATAGTGTTTACCCAAAAGATCTTAAAAGCTGCTCAAAAACTTCTAAAATTTGAACTCTTCTCTAAGTCTATCTTCTTTACAAGCAATTCCATGAATAAAGTCTGCACCCATAAAGTGAAATTAATTCTTTAAAGGCAATTAGGCTTTTATTTGATGTTGTGCATTTACACAAGAACAGATGGAGATGGGCTCTGCTTTTTCTCTTAAATGTCAGGTAGTGAATGGTTCTGTGTGGAGAGCAAAAGCATTAGCCTCGTGCCTGCCTGTGTTATAATAATCTCTGTGAACTTGTGCTACTTTATCTTCTCAAACTCTCCATGTCTTTCTCTGGAACATAAAGCTGTTATGACAATCATAAATGAGTCAGAATTAACTGAGAAATTCTCCCTCGAGTGCGCGCACACACGCGTGTGCACACACACAGACACACAGACACACACACACACACCTGAGAAGTCTCGGAAAGTCAATATGAGAAGCAGGTCAGGGTAAAAATCATTCACAGACTGATAATCTTTTCTAATAGGAAATGGAGATAGTCATAATGATTGTGTTTAGGAAAATGCAATGTCCACCTTAGTATGATAGCAGACTTCTAAGTTTGTAGACAGTTGAATAGTTTCCGGGGCTGCTAGGGGTAGCCCCAGCAGCTCTCCCCCTTGCCGTCAGGTTTGGTGGTCTTGGACTGCTCCCCTCATCCGGGGCAGCCCAGGCCCTGGGGAAGACAAAGAAAGAAAATAGGGCCAAGCTCGTTGAAGACCAGTTGTCATTTATTCCATCCTCCCCAGGCACCTGTTCCAGTCTCACTGAGCTCCCCATTCTAGTCTCACACTGCCCCTCATTCCCTCTCCTCTGTCTCCCACTCATCTCTCCACACTCCATCTCGCTGCCCTGGTCTCTCTCTCCTGTCTCTCCAACTCTCTACACTGGGGTAGACACCACACCCCATCTGGCAGCACAATCAACATATCAAAAGCCCTTCTTCTGCTCAATACCACTTAAGGTGTTTTTCTCCTTTCCTTACTCCACTAACTCAATTAACGTTTTAAATCTACTTCTTAATGTTAGTTATTTTGTATGGACAGAGTAAGAGATACATTGAGCTTGTGGGGTGGCTCTTCTGGGGACATTTCACCACAGACTCAGACTACAGTGCTCAGGCCAGATTAATCATTCCTAAACCTAGCAGGGTCCAAATCTAGTTATTACTTTTTGAGTCATGACAGAATTTGTCCATGACCAAGCTCTTAACTTATAGTTAAGTCTTATGGCACATTGACCAGGCCCATTTCGATGCCAGGGTAGCACATAGATCACAGCTTGCCCTAGGTTCATCCAGTCCCTCGTCGGAACCCTGTTTTGGAGGGGGCTATGAAGTAAGGGCAACAGAGGCTTAGGTTAAGAGGACAGATGTGCGGGGGTAATACTATCTGGAGTCAACTAATTCCCATGTTACAAAAGCATAGCATTAACTGTCTTCTTGTGCCCATACAAAAAGGACATTGCTCTGAATAAACTATGCAAAGGACTTAAGGAGAAGAGGAAAACAATATTTGCAAGTCAGCGGAGCACACAGAAAGAGGTTACAAATAAACACAGAAGAATGGGAGCACTGTCATGGGTATAACCCAACAAACCTAAGCTCCCTACGGCAAGACAGAAAGGACAAACCAATGTTATCCTAGAGACAGGGTCAGTGTAACTATTTTTAGTAAAATGGCTGGTTTGGAATGATTGTCTATGCTATCCTGTCATTCCAGAGGTCTCATACTTGTTCACCTTTGGCTATGATCTAAAGGGATCCCCCCATTTACTCTAGTCTAAATACTAGAATCTGGATACTCATATATTATGTAGAGGTTTGAAAGTCTCTTAGGTGGAAACAGGATTGGGAGGTGGCATGAATTAGTGGGTTATAGTGGAAGAGACAAGGGAAGCAGGGACAAGCAGAGAAGTAAGTGTGCGTTGTAGGTTACAGTGCTTTTAGAACCCTCATCTGGCTATGAGCCCTCTTCTTTGCATTGGGAAAGGTAACAAATAAATTAGAAAAATGATGATCTCTATTCCTTTTATACTGAATTTCTTGGTATAGAGGTACAAGTGATCTTTTACCTGTACTTTTATCTCCATACTTTGCTACTGTGGTTCTGTGTGTTGGGTCTGGATCAGATAAATTATGTAGAGACACTTGGTTACAGAGACCTTAAGAGAACTCAACATATTTAAGATCCACTGAAAACTTATTCCAAGCAGGTCCCTGTTTCAAGCATTTTTATCATTTATGTTTAATCCTCACAATAACTACAGGTATGTGCTTTTGTTTTAGATTTGAAGATACATTTGGTGAAGTATCTTGGTTTAGATTCCACAGTGAGAATTTAATTAGGTTAGCATAGTGGGTAGGGCATTTGCCTTGCATGTGACTGACCAGAGTTTGATTTTTCTGCCCCTCTTGGAGATCCTGGCAAGCTACCTAGAGTATTCTGCCCACACAGCAAAGCCTGCAAGCTACCCGTGACGTATTTGATGTGCCAAAAACAGTAACAACAAGTCTCACAATGGAGATGTTACTGGTGCCCATTCGAGCAAATCGATGAACAACGGGAGGACAGTGCTACAGTGCAGTGCTATTGAGATCTAGAATCCATGCTTTTAATCTCCATTCTATAAATAGATCCTCTTCATCCCATCCATTTTCGAAAGAACTGCTGCAAGAATTAATTCTTAGACAGATGTTCCAGGCTATCATTGAACCCTGTTGGGTTTTGAAATTATTAGGATGTGATTAATTAATAAAGTAATTAATTTTAATTAAGTAAGTAAGTAATTAATGGCTTTGAAGATAGATACCTACAAATTGTCAGTTATTGTGACCCAATACTCTTATCACTGTTACCATGGGCTCCATGCTTTATAGGAAGATGGTGTAACCTTCTTTTCTTATGTGATGTTTGTGTTCTATCTATGATGGTAGCAGGATGAATTGCAATTTAATTAGCTTGTGGTTACATAGACCAGAATTGTGAGTTTCAAAAAAGCATGGGTGTGCGGGATGAGAGCATTTGGTGTCCAAGAACCACTCCCCTAGCTGGCCCATGGTAACGGATGGACGAAGGACTGGGGTAACAGAGAAACAGGGCCCCAGGCTGGTTGGTGGACAGTTTATTTCTCTCTCCTCACCAACATAGTTCCATATCTCACCTTACATCATAATTTATCTTCTTTTCCCCATTGTAATTGTTGTGGTGGTCATCATAGTCATAGTCCCATCTCTGCTCTGGTCCTTAAAGGTCTCCTCTTTCTTTTCCCCTTACAACATAGTTGTATAAAAATCATGAAGGATGGGGGTACACATAGGTGGGGTTGAACATTGCCATAACAACAAACAGGTAGAACCACTTCTTCAGTGGAAGTTCTAGGAGATTAACTCAAGGACAAAATCTCATCTGAGGGTTCAGCACTCCAGTTTACTAGGAGATCTGCTCAAGGGTAAGATTCCATCTAGGATGTATTGCTTTCTCCTTTCCTTTACTAGTAATCTACTTAAACAATCAAAGTAAATTACTTCTTATAAATTTTTTAGTCATTTTGTATAAACATAGTAAGAGATATACTAAACTTAAACCTTGGCTCTTCCTGGGGACATCTCGCTATATATTCTAGACTACAGTCCTCAGGTCAGGTTAGTCTTTCTTAACCCCAGCAGGGTACTTATTCAGTTACTTCTTTTTGGGTCATGACAGAGTTTGTTCCATGACCATGCTCTTAACTTATTATACTTATGATGCTTAGGTTGTCCCCTTTTGAGGCCAGGGTAGCTTATAGCTTGCCCTGGGTCCATCTTTGTCCCTTGCTGGGACCCTCCTTTTGGGGGTGTTAGGAAGTAAAAGAAGCTGAGGGATTAACTTAGGTTAATATGACAGATGACCAGGAGTAAATATTATTTTGGAGTCAATTAACTCCCATGTTACAAAAGCATAGCATCAACTGTCTTCCTGTGTCTATATAAAAAAAGGACATTGTTAAACCACACAAATGACAAAGGAAAGAGAAGAGCAGTATAAGATTATTAGTGCTTGATGGAATTGATATGCCACAGGGGCACTGTTGTGGGAGTAACTGAATAAACCTTAGCTCCCTGAGGGAGGTGCAAGAACAACCCAATGTTATCCAACACAAAGTGTCCCAAATTTATTTGACCTACTGCATCCTTTTCAGAAACAAAATTACTGTGCTCCCCTTGAAATCTACCTTCTTTAAGTGGACAAATAGAAAGAACCTCTACTATCTGTTGAACACAGGCTACTGTGCTCCCTTTCATTCTAGCTTCCTCCAGGGTTCAGTATCATTCTTTAGGAAGCTGATCTAGATGTGCTTTTCATTAAATGGAGTTCACTTAAAAACAAAAAGTAGAAATAGATAAGGTCTTGTTTGGCCAGATGATATAACAAATTCCATACTCAATCAAAAAATCACCAAAATAAACAGAAATAAGAAAGACTGAAAAATATTCTGAACAGACTCATCTCCTTACTTTTCTATCAAAAAGGCATTATTTTGTTTCTTAGGAACCATTTCTGTTTTTGCAACTTTATTACACAGGCCACATCTAGTGGTGCTATAGACCTGGGGATGACTGAAGACTACCCCTGGTGATGCTCAGTATGGTGGTACAGGCCTAATGATTCATTCAGTGTTAGGTGATGTTCAGGGGCCACCAAAGTCAAACCCTATGGTGCTAGAGGAGGAGACTATGTGGTACTGGGGATCAAATTTGGAGCCTCCTATACCAAGGCAATTCATTGTGAGGGTGTACTGGGGGGTTCTAATTTTATATCTCCTATAATAACCATTTCTGAGCCTTATAAGCATTTGACCTATCAAATAATTTTCCCAGACTACAAATATTATTTTAAATCAATATAAAAGTCCCTTAGGGTTCCTTAAGTTCTAAATAAGATCAAGATAAATTAATTTGCACCTCTGTCCATATTCACCTTCTGCCCAGCATTCCTGTAGTACATTATCCCATTTAACTTAGTCTGAGTATGGCAAAACAGCAGCAACAACAAGAATAAAATAATAAAGCAATAGAATATTAAAGACAATTATTTCTTAATGTAAGAATCACAGTGTAGATCCAGTTATTCACAGAGCCAGGGATGCAAATTACTTCTCTCTTATTGCTCCTCTGTGTAGAACTTTCAACTTCATGATCCAAGATGGGAGCTGGTAGACTTCAGGCAAAAAGGATGTAAGGAAGAATAATAAAATGATAAGAGTACCCACACTAACTCTTAAGGAGTTTCATGTACTATCTCTTTCTAACCATTTTTAGCAGTTTTCACAGTTTTTCCAGGAGTATCTACATGAGTTATGCCCATATCCTAAAGAAGCGACTTGTAACAATGAAGTCTAAGAAATGGGATTACCATTCTGAAGACTGTACGGTCAGTTAGGAGTCGAAGGTTCTTTCATCATGGAAACAGAGAAACTAAGTATCAAAATATTATCAGTGGTGTATTTTACCCCACCAATTATTATGATTGTATTGAAGTACTCAAGTCACAAGAAATTGTGGAAGTTGGCTGAAGTATTGGCAGTAGATCAAAGACACTGTGACAGACTCCATGCTGAGGAAGAGAGTAGGACTGAAAAAAACAAAAAAATGTATCAAAGCAAAGACAAGAGCGAGAACGAGTGAAGAATAAAAACTTCTAGTGAATTTGGGAATTATTCAGAATATACAAGTTAACAAATCCTACATCCACAGTAATTTTAAGTTTTTAGATAATGTAGATATTGACAAATAGATCAATGGACATAAAAGAGAGTATAAATGGGCTGATGGAAATGTGAGGAAGCCTGAAATTTTAAGTAGCTTAAAGATAAAGGACTAGCTATTGGCAAGACTTCTAATTTAGCTTGAATACTCTAGAAGTGGTACCTGAAGAATTGCCCATCGACTTCTTATGCCTTCTATGTCAGGCTTCAAGTTTCTACTAAACAGTTTCCAAATAATGTGATTCTATAAGAAGGCAATGAATTTATCTTCAAAACTTATTTCCTTAGGGATTCATATTTGAGTTTGATGGACAGCTTTAGAAAAACAAAGTTGTATTCAATTTTTCCTTAAGTAGCAATGGCTAATGGGCCAAGTGTAGTTAGAGATGTTCAAATTCACATTGAATGCCAGAAGATCCATCCTTTTCCTTTTAATATCATGAGATTGAGCCAATAAATACCCTCTGTGTGATCACTTTCATCTTCATTTCCATTAATCCATGAGCCTGGGAAGGAAGTGGGGAAGAGGAGGTCTCCTTCTCTGCCCGGGTGGGATCACTTCCATATTCTATTGAGAAATTCGGCTTTAGATCAGAAATATCCATCATTCAATGCTGATTGAGCAACAGGAGTGCAGAGGGTCTTTTGCCAAACTCTAGGCATCAGACACTGTTGAATTTCTTGATTCAATCCTAAATTCACCCAGGCTAGACATTCCTATCTTCCAACATTAGCCATGACTGACAGAGGGAAAAGCCATAAAAGTGAAAATAATTTAACATTTATAAAGTTATTTATTGAATTCAATTTCTATTTAGGGTGAAAAGTAAAAAGTCTCAAGTCAAATTTTATGTGATATACAGGTTATATGTAATAATCTTAAGATAAAAATAATAATAACCAGTAAGAATTCCTTCAGTTCTTCAACCGCTAGGATGGGAGATCAGAGAGTTGCTTTTCCCCCTTCTGTTGCTGACTTATTCCAGTGACTAGAAGAATAACCATTATGTAGTAAGAGCTCAACAGTAATTTAAAAGATTTGTTGCAGGATATTCTCATCTTATCTCAGAGTCTAATATCATTTAGATTTTTTGGTTTCTTTTAGGGTCTGGTGGTGCTTCTGTGCTCTGTGCTCAGGATCACTCTTGGAAGGGCTCAGGGGACATATAGGGTTCCTAAGATCAAACTCTGTCTCCAATCCCTCACTTGGATCTTGAGTGAACAAAAGAATGAATTGTAAATATATTACTATATTTTAGATCTAGTAAATCTAGTAGATCTAGTGTATGTAGTGTGTGTATGTAGTGTGTATGTGTGTGTGAATCTGTGTGTAAGAGAGAGAGAAAGAAAGAGAAAGAGAGAGAGAGAGGAGTGAGAGAGATGATTTGGTACTACTGCCCAAATAGAACTCTCAAAACCAACGATCAATTTAATTTCTTAGTCTTTGCTTTGTGACAGTTTGGAAATATATGCAATGATCACTTTTTTGTAAGGTGATCTGAAGGGTTGTCATTATCTTCTAACTAGGTCCAGTTTAAGAATAAATCTGTAGTTTAGATTTTGTAAACAAAGAAGCCAATTCTGACTAGCTATAGGCAAATATCACTTATCTATTGGGAGAACATAATGGTAGTCTACAAATCAAAGGCAACTCTAAGGGAAAGAGTAAAAGAAAAATTAGGAATGAAGGCAGTTCTGGAAATAAAAGGAATAGAATTGATGGACAACATCCGAGGGCATATTTGCTTTTAGGAATAAAGATTATACCATTCAGTACTTGAATTACAAGTAGAAAATCCAAGGAAGTGTGAGGATCCTTATGGTAGTCCTATTAATATGGTAGGAAAAAGGGAAATGTATATTTTCAGCATACTGAAAATGGCCTCCAAGCAGACTAAAACCTGATATTGCTTTTTTTAGCCTTCATTGAGCTGGTGAAACTACAAATATATATATATATATGTCTTACAGCTGAAAAGCAAATATTATGAACAATTCTTGATTCAACGCACAGAACACAATCATCCTCCAGAAAAGTGAACTTTGAGCAGGTTTATGTAAAAACTTGGAAAGTCATTAGGAGGTAAAATATGAAAACTACCTATTCTTTCAACTTTACATACAATTTATTAAAGGAAGCATTGCATCAGAGAAGAGTTCTTGCCCTGTGAGATGTTGGAATTCTGAAACCTAAAAGAATATCATGTTGTCATTTTTATATATTTATGTTATTAATTTATTATTTAGTTTACTATTATTATCTGAACTGCTAGAGTTTTTATTTTAAAAATGGATTCGATATCTCAGCTATTCTGAGAACTTCATGTCATTTGGTGCTGTTGATTTTTCAGAACACAAGTTTCTACTTTGCACGGTGGCATGGGATCATAGAAATGACTGAAACAATAAAAAACGAAGTGATCTGAATAGTCAATGGGAAGAATTACAACTATTCCATGGCCTTAATTTTCTTTTTGTCAGAGTGAACAGACAAAACAAAACAAATATAAAATCTTAGATTTTGACATTAGAAATGAGGTTACCAGGGAGTAGGGTGTGAGAGCAAAGGGCAGAGGGTTCCAATACACTTTGGTTATTTGGTTTTGGTGGGAGGAATCATGTAGTAAAATACATTTTGAGAAAGCTTGGACTTCTAAGACATACACAGCGTTGTAATTCAGCTGAATCTCAGTAAAAGAATACAACCAAATAAATTAATAAAAACATAAAAATTGCCAAAACTTAAGAAAAAGCTCTTTGCTGTGGTTACAAATTTAAAGGGAAGTGAAAATAGTAAACCATTCACTTAAAATGCTATAACTTAAAGAGTAAAAATATTGGAAATTAAAATTGTTTCTTTTTGAACCAGGCTTTCTTCTTTTCCTCATAGTTCATGGAGTGAGTGTATTTTCTAGGCCTTGGCAAATTGCTGTTGCTCTTTTCTGAATTTGAGTCAGATTCCAACATTGTATTCTTTGTACTTTCAACGTTGTGAAATATTTCCGAGAGTTCGAGTTCGTTTAACACATAGATTTTTTTGATGACATCACTTCCTCTGGGACATCTTAATCATTTTAAACCACTTTTCTCCTTCCTATTTGTAAGTTCATCTTCCCTAAGTTCCTCTGGCAGCACTTCTAGTATCTTGAACAGCAGGTGGGTCAACAATTTCACAATCAGCTATTTCTTCTATAACTCCATCTCTATTTGATTTGAAATTATTCCCAACTTGACCAAATTTTTCAGGGGGAGGTACTGCTTTTTCTCAGTGTTGTCCAATTCTCTTTCTCAATTATCCATTTTAATAAAATCTTACTTTATTGTAATAAGGTGACAAGGAAAAAGTATGGTTGGTCACTGATTATAAAGCGCATCTGTAATTTACAAGAAATTTATAAAGTAAAGGGATTTAACAAATTTTGCACTTTATGTTAATATATCATGATAATAAGTTCAAACTGTGTTGTTGTGAGGGCTAGTATAACTTAAGTAAAGTGTGGTCATTGAAATCCACATGCACTGGAAATGTGAAGTGAAGAGCAAGTGTCTGTATTACAAAATATTCTGTTAGAAGCCTATTAACTGTCCTCAAAATCTTTAACACTTCTTTGTCACCCAATTTGGAGGGAATTGTTGGATAAGAAACCAAATACCACTTCTCCACATTTGTGAATGTATTTTTTTTATAATTTATTTATTTTTAATTAGAGAATCACCGTGAGGGTACAGTTACAGATTTATACACTTTTGTGCTTATACTTCCCTCATACAAAGTTCGGGAACCCATCCCTTCACCAGTGCCCATTCTCCACCACCCGTAAACCCGGCGTCCCTCCCACCCTCCCCAATCCCATCTCCCCCCCACCCCACCCTGCCACTGTGGCAGGGCATTCCCTTCTGTTCTCTCTCTCTAATTAGCTGTTGTGGTTTGCAATAAAGGTGTTGAGTGGCCGCTGTGCTCAGTCTCTAGCCCTCATTCAGCCCGCAACTCCCTTCCCCCACATAGCCTTCAACTACAATGTAGTTGGTGATCGCTTCTCTGAGTTGCCCTTTCCCCGGAACGTGAGGCCAGCCGCGAAGCCATGGGGTCAACCTCCTGGTACTTATTTCTACAGTTCTAGGGTATTAGTCTCCCACTCTGATATTCTATATATCATAGATGAGTGCAGTCTTTCTATGTCTGTCTCTCTCTTTCTGACTCATTTCACTCAGCATGAAACTTTTCATGCCCATCCACTTAACTACAAAATTCTTGACTTCCTTTTTTCTAACAGCTGCATAGTATTCCATTGTATAGATGTACCAAAGTTTCCTCAACCAGTCATCCGTTTTGGGGCATTCGGGTTTTTTCCAGATTCTGGCTATTGTAAACAGTGCTGCGATGAACATACATGTGCAGATGTTTCGATTGTACTTTTTTGCCTCTCTGGGATATATTCCCAGCAGTGGTATTGCTGGGTCAAATGGGAGCTCAACCTCTAGTTTTCTGAGAATCGTCCATACTGTTTTCCAAAAGGGCTGAACTAGCCGGCATTCCCACCAGCAGTGTAGAAGGGTCCCTTTCTCCCCACATCCTCTCCAACAGCGGTTGCTTTTGTTCTTTTGGATGTGTGCCAGTCTCTGTGGTGTGAGGTGGTATCTCATGGTTGTTTTGATCTGCATCTCTCTGATGATTAGTGATGCAGAGCACTTTTTCATGTGCCTTTTGGCCATTCGTATTTCTTCCTTGGTAAAGTTTCTGTTCATTTCTTCGCCCCATTTTTTGATGGGGTTGGATGTTTTCTTTTTGTAGAGTTCAACCAGTGCTTTATATACCCTTGATATCAACCCCTTATCTGATGGGTATTGTGTAAATATCCTTTCCCATTCTGTGGATAGTCTTTGTATTCTGGTCACTGTATCTTTTGCGGTGCAGAAGCTTTTTAGTTTAATGTAGTCCGATTTGTTGTATTTTTTTTTAATAGAGAGGCCCATATTTGACAATTGAATTGAAATTATCTAATATTATTTTTAGGCCTCTGTCAAATGAGTTAAGTTTTATATTTTATTAATCATGTCTGCAGTGAGACAAGGTGTTCTTGTCTCACTTATTATATCTATAATGTTGAAATGAATTATCTACTAGTTGTCCTTCAGAATTCAACTCATAAGCTCCCTTCTCTCAGAGCCTTGTAGGTCTCATGTGAGTAAACTATACTTCCTTTCTGGTCTCTGGGACAACCAGTTATGATATGTATTCTGACTCTATACACACAACACTCTATTGTTCAAATGCTTAGCTACTGAAGAAACAATATTTATTTTTGTTCATCTTTATTTTTTCATTCCTAACACAGTACCCAGTCCATACTGAGTGTACAAATGTTTCTTAAATAAACAAATATCTCATTTAAGAAGCCCTTTTAAAGTTTTTATTTTTCTGGTAAATAAAAGTATAAGATTCTAACTAAGAGAAAGACTCCCAAATCCAGGAGATGCAGTTTGGAAAGTTTTGTTTTGGGGTTTAAAAAATTTTTTTTTTTTGCTTTTTGGGTCACACCCGGCAATGAATAGGGGTTACTCCTGGATTTACACTCAGGAATTACTCCTGGCAGTACTTGGGGGACCATATGGGATGCTGGGAATAGAACCCTGGTCTGCCGAGTGCAAGGCAAACGCCCTACCTGCTGTGCTATCCTTCCAGCCAAAATAAAACTACCAAAAGTAAATTCAATGTATGGCTCGTTTTGGTGACTATTTTGATCACATTAATAATCAACTCCGGAAAATAAGAAAACCTCCAATGTACAGTACAAATAACACACTTCTAGAGGATATGGAGTAGAGGGTGGAAGAAATGGGTAGAAGGACTACTTTGATAGCAGCAAATGACATCAAAACTTTGGTAGGAAGGGATACTGCAGTGTACTCACATATTAGGTCTGAAACTGCGCTACTGAACTATATATATATATATATATATATATATAGCATTAAGGATAATAATAAATCAACTGAAAATAATAGACATAAACAAGTTGTAAATTAAAAAAATAGGACAGATTCTTCAG
This sequence comes from Sorex araneus, assembly GCF_027595985.1. Classification (NCBI taxonomy): domain Eukaryota; kingdom Metazoa; phylum Chordata; class Mammalia; order Eulipotyphla; family Soricidae; genus Sorex; species Sorex araneus. The sequence continues at coordinate 85,052,184 of NC_073304.1, read as the reverse complement.
TCATTTTGTGGAGGATTGTATTTAAAAAGAAGAGGCCCTCCCTTCTTATGGTGGCTTCTACATTAGCCCCTTCTAAGGTTCTGCTCCCCAGGACCTTTATTTCTATTTATTTATTTATTTATGCCTTTTGGGTCACATCCGGTGATGCACAGGGGTTACTCCTCTTGGCTCTGCACTTAGGAATTACTCCTGGCGGTGCTTGGGGGATCATATGGGATACTGGGAATCAAACCGGGATTTGCTGCATACACAAAGGGAAATGCCCTACCCACTGTACTATCACTCCAGCCTCTCCTTGGGGCCCATAGATAAAAATTTTACTGTTAAAACACTCTGTGTAAAGTTAATTGTGCAAGCTGAGAACGTTAGTGCATTTGTTCACCTCACAGAGAAAGATGATGTGTTTGGTTTAAGAGCTCGGGGCCTATAGGAGTTAATCTAAAGACAGGTACATTTTGAACTGTATTAAGGGACAATAAATCAATTGACTTCTCAGGATAAATTTATAATAGGATCTATAGTGTTTTTATTACACATGTGAAGAAATGGTGACTAAAAGAGATTAAATATTTTTTTTTACTGAAATGCTCAGCTAATAAGTAGCAGAGAATGGTATAAGTGAACCCATAATTCTAAAACTGTGTTTTCAATTCTCGTGTAGTACTAGCTCATTAAAAAATATTTTATTATTTAGTACATGATTTACAAAGTTATTCATAGTTGAGTTTCAGGCATACAGTGTTCTAACACCAAACCCATCATCAGTGTCAATTTCCTTCTGCTAATATCCGGTCCCACCTCTCAGCCTGCCTCCTCGACAAGCACATTTTCAAGTTTGGTTATAGTTTGGATCACATTCTCTCAGTTTTGTTGGTTCTTTGGTCCAGATAAATAATTAAAATGTTTGATTAAACATTATTCTCATTAAGAAGGACTGGAGCCATAGCACAGCGGGTAGGGCGTTTGCCTTGCACGAGGCTGATCCGGGTTCGATTCCTTCGTCCCTCTCAGGGAGCCTGGCAAGCTACTGAGAGTATTACGCCTGCCTGGCAGAGCCTGGCACGCTACTTGTGGCGTATTTGATATGCCAAAAAACAGTAACAACAAGTCTCACAATGGAGATGTTATTGGTGCCCACTTGAGCAAATCGATGAACAATGGGATGACAGTGCTACAGTGCTACAAGAAAAGAACTAGTGCTCTCTATATAGTCAGACAAGTACGTACAAAGGAAAAAATGTTTAGCTCTACCACCCCTTCCTCCTCTCATTTCCTCCCCTCCACTTTCCCGCTCCCTATGTCCCTGTCCCTCTCACTCCATGTATATAAAAGAATGTGTGTTCTCACGTGCTTTGGTAAAAATGTCTCTTCACTTTGGTTTACAGATAGATTAACCAAGTCTAGTGAGGATATGAAGGACATAACAAAAGCCACCCTTGGTGAGGTGAGTCAGGGACAGGATTAGCATGCAGGGTCTCTCACTTTAACTCCTGAGGACATTGGATAGGACAGATAAAATTTTGCCCGGAAGCCAAGTACGGGGCCCCTTCTACCACAGCAAAGAGCAGAAGACAGCAGAAATCGGAATCAGCTGTTTGCAAGGTCCTCGCCTTCCAGGCAATGCTGCTTTCTCTGGGGATCCTGCTTATTGGAATCGCTTCTCCCCAACACTATCATGACTTTTTATTTTTGGATTCTTAAGCCAGATCTCTTTCTTTCTCCTGAGGTTAGGACTCTGGCATGGAGGGCATTGCAAGCATAAAGCTCTCTATGCAATCCTCTAATTCTTGGAGAGGACCATGAGAGAAGCAAAACTTAAATGATAAAAGACACTCCTAGGTTCCCAAAGCCCGAGCAGAAAGATCTATTTTAATGGAGTTTGATTCTTCAGTTGGAATGTACATCCAAAGCAATGAAGGAGCCTCAGCTCTTGGATCACTGTTTTCTGGGAAAGCAGTAAAAATCTTTTCCACTGAGCCTTGGAATGTCCAAATAACAGGCAGCTTGGGTTTGAGTTGGACTCCTCTCAACTGGTGGCAGAACAAAACAGCTGCACTAAATCAGAAGAGATAAGAAGATGGAATTGGCATTCTTTCATTGGCTGTCACTGATGACTTTGGAGAAAAGACATATTCCTGGGTCTTTACCTCTTTAGCTGTTTTCTTGGCATTGGAATCTATCTTTCTGGAAAGGAATATATTAGTATTCTCTAAGGATCTAATAGGACTTCTGGTGGTGGGAGTGGGGGAGCTGGTCTACCCACTGGATGAACTTTGAGTCACCAGCGGACCTGTATTTGAGTAGGAAGCAACACTTAAAGGAGATATTCTCCAGATATAATCTATAGATTATTTTATATAACATATAAAATATAGTTTCTCTAAAGGGAGAGTCCAGTGTTGCTTCTTGAGCTGAATGAAACAGAATATTTGTATTTGATACTCAGGGATTTGCGTTTTAGCACCTGGGCTTCATATCCATTATAATTTGAAAATAATTTATATATGTTCAAACCACTGAGGGGCGAGCACTGACCAGATTCCAGGTACAAGAGTGTTTTAGGTGTGTGATCTCAGTTGACTCTTGAGAAGAAACCATGTGCAGTAAGTTCTCATTATATAAATGAAGAAAATAAAGCATACTTCATTTCTGCCTTGGAGAAAAGGAGATAGTGGCAAATACTCTATTCTCAAGGTAGACTAGCATAAGTAGAGTCTTAGTTGGATTTGATCTTATCCTACATGTCTGTGTTGTTGGTTTTATTGTCTTTGAACTCCACCAACTCAGAACTCTTTGTAATATATATATATGTATATATATATTAACCTTCAAGTTCCCATAGACATTTTATTGTGAAGATATTATAGATCCATACTCCTAGTTATGGGAGTCAGTTTGGTGCTTTATTACTTTTTCTAGAACTAGATTAGTACTAACGATATATCTGAAGATATATCAGTAAGGTTATTAACCACCATATTGAAATGGGAGATTGAATATGAAACAGTGAATTTAGGTCTAAGTCTGTTATAAGCTTGGGATCATTGTCCTTGCAATCTACTTTGAACATTAATTTACTTAATATTGTAATATAATTTTAGGAAGACAGTTCTTTTTCTCCAAAATAGAATATTAAATTGTCAAAATAAGCAGCTTGATTTTCTCTCCCTACTCCTTTTCTTCCTCTGTTTTTTCTCTGCCCTCTCCCAAAATGATATTTGCTTTATTTACCTCTAATTTCATGCTATGAATTTAAATCTAGACAAAGGAACTGGGTGTCACATTTATTAGCAAAGAATAAAATTTTTCATAGCAATATTGCCGACTCATCTGTTATGAATTTAAAACAGATGAAAAGATATTATCTTTTTAATATTGTGATATGTCCCTTAGGTCCCATCATACCTAATATGAAACCAAATACTGAATACAATACATTTCATGATCCAAATTTATCATCAGAGAACAACATGCATATCAACTCTTCTATAGTGCTTCCCAGAGGCAGAGGGAAAGTCTCTTTCTGTGTACCTAGAGCATTTCTTAAAAAACAGATTTTTAAATTGAATCACATAGTTACAAAGTTGTTCACAACTGGGATTTAGTCCTACAATGTTCCAACACCTTCCCTTCACCAGTGTACATTTCCCACCATCAATGACCCCAGTTTCCCTCCTGTCCCCGCTCCCCCAGTAGGCACTCTATGGCAAGCACTTTTGTTCTCTCTCTCTCTCTCTCTCTCTCTCTCTCTCTCTCTCTCTCTCTCTCCCTCTCCCTATAGCACTTTGATTTCATAGTTTTATTACAGATATGATTGACCTTTATTAAATAGTAATTTTGATATCTAGTTTCCTTCAGGCAGAGAGTCTCTTGCCCCCGCACCTGGCTGTCTTCCCTGGGGCCCCTCAGAGGGGGTGGGCTTCAGTTTCCCTCCCTGCCCCGAACAGAGCTCCTGCTGTTGAAGACCTCCGGAGCCTAGCCACAGCCATGCTCAAGGCCTCTCTCCACACATTCAGACAAGCCTCACACATGAAGGAACTGGCAGAGGAACCCAAGTGTGTGGGACCCGGGGCTGAGACCTCCAAGTCTGCTCGAGTTGGGACTGGGCCTCTTGCGCCCAGATTGCCCATTTTCTAGTAGCTAGGCAGTCACACCCAGGGACTGCCCCTGGCACCGTGTAATCCCACCAACAGCCAACATTCAGAGACTATAAAACCAAGCTCCTGGAAGCCCAAGGCATCTTATAGCCTGGTTCTCCCTCTCGGAGAACCTGGCAAGCTACTGAGTTTCCTGCCCACATGGGAGAGCCTGGCAAACTCCCCATGGTGTATTCATATGCCCAAGCCAGTAACAATTATGGGTCTCACTCCCCTGACCCTGAAAGAGCCTCCAATGCAGCATCATTGAAAAGGACAAGTAAAGAGAGTCTTCTACAATCTCAGGGCTAGGACGAATGGAGATGTTACTGAGACCGCTCGAGAAATTCGATGATCAACAAGATGATGATGATGATGATGATGATGATGATGATGATGATTATGATGATGATGAGTTCCCTTCAGAGAATAGAATATCTTTGAGAACAAAGACATCATCTTTTTGTTGTTTTGTTTTGGGGTCACTCCTAGCAGTGCTCAGGGCTTACCCCTGGCTCTGCACTCAGGCCTCACTCCTGGAGGGCTCAGGAGAATCATATGCATGATTCTAGGGATGAAACTCAGGTTGGCTGTGTGTGAGGCAAGTGCCCTACCCACTGTATCTTGAGCAAATTTATGCCTCTTGCACCCTGCATGATTATGACATTGTTTTAAATAATAGTTATGTGTATAAGTCCTCCTTTACTACTTATATTTTTCGTCAATAATTTTCTATGTCAGAAGAAAAAAGTTTCTATGTTAACAGTACAGTTTATCAAATGAACTGCATATTTATTTTAAAATATACAACATCAAAAAAATAGTGATTATCGTGGCAGCAAAGAAATACTCTTTATAAAAAAATTATGGTGGGGTGGAATTGCTGATAGTGATAAACTTATAAATAATGGCAAGTTTTTGATATTGTTATTGTATATGAGTATTGTAAATTCCTACATTTCTTGAACTCTCCCTGTATTTTATTTACTATTTTAAAATTTATTATGAAAAGTATGTTTTGGGTGCTGTTATATGTTTTATCTTTTAACTGGCTACCTTCCAGAAATCCAATTGCTCACAATGGTCTTACGGTTGATTCTTATGGATGTTACAAAATAATTATTATGGCTCTTACTAAAAACTTTACCTTTTTCTCCTTCTAATATCTTATGTTGGACTGGAGCAATAACACAGTGGCTAGGGTGTTTGCCTTGCACATGACTGACCAAGGTTCGATTCCTTCATCCCTCTCAGAGAGTCTGGCAAGCTACCTGTGGCATATTCAATATGCCAAAACAGAAACAAGACTCACAATGGAGACGTTATTGGTGCTTACTCGAGCAAATCAATGAACAATGGGACGACAGTGCTACAGTGGTAATATCTTATGTCACAATATTTTTGTCAAGTTGTGTAGAACAATATTACTTTTGTGGAAGCAATATAGCTAATAGTGGTTCTTGCAGGCATCATCATCTTATTCCTGACTTTGAAGAGACTTCCTCAGATATTTGATCCTTAAGTATAATCAGTTGTCAATGGCTAAAGCAGTTCACATTGTAATAAATTTTGGGGGGAGAGGGCACCTTCTTCATCAGTGTTCAGGCTCGGGGACCACTCCCAGGAAAACCCTTCCCCAGTGTAGGTCTGATAGCCTAGTGATCAGAGAGGCAATGTGGGTTTCTTGCAACAGGAGGTGCTGGGGGCCACCAGAACTACTCTTGGTGCTACTTGGGGGAGAGGAAACACTCTCGTTGGCACCTTGGATTAGAGTTAGGGCTCTTTGAATACAAAGTGGATGCTTCATTCAGTCCTTGGAGCTATCTCCCTGTCCCATGAAATGACTTTGTTTTTGATTTCATAATGATATTTTAAAATTAAGGAGTAAAACTTACAGTTTTTGAGATGACCTGTTAGATGCTCAAGGATTACTCCTGGTTCTGCACTCAGGGGTAACTCTTGCAGTGCTCAGGGAACCACGTGGGATGCTGAGGATGGAACTTTGATTGGTTGCATGCAAGGCAAAATGCCCTACCTGATGTACTATCTATCTAGTTCCTGTCTTAGAGAATTTTAAAATATGAAAAATTGTATAATTAATTTGATCCCCAGCACCTCATATAGTCCCTGATCCTCTTAAGAAGTGATCCCTGAGCAGAGCCAAGAGTAAGCTCTGAGCACAGCTGCGTGTGGCCCAAGAAACAACCAAACACAGAATAATTAAATAAACAGAATATTCTATTACAGCCCCAACTCCCCAAGTAGAAATTAAGTGCCACCTAGTGCTGTTGAATATTTTAGTGGCATCTTTTAAATCTTATTTTCCTTTCCAATTTCAGTTAGATTATTAGGGTCTGTGTCCTAATGAGTCACCTTTTGATTTATTTATTTTTTATCTTGATGGGTCTCTTAAGTAGTTTAGAAAATGTTCTCAAACATTAACACTTTACAATGTATTTGCATAGAATTCTACGCAGTGTTTTCTTATGACATTAATATCTTCCTTAACTGTGGTTGCAATCCTTTTTATATTTCCTAAGGATATTTATGAATACTTTAATTATTGCTTAATATCTAAAGCAGTTAGAAAACCAAGTTTTTCTCTGAGAATTGACTGCACATGCTACATTTTGAGATAAGAGTTTTGTCAACATCGTTAATTTCTTTTCCTAAAAACTCTTCAACTGTGACTTTGGTTTCCTCTCTGACCCAAGAGTTATTCAGGGAAGTGTTTTATCAGCTCCTTTCTAACCCTGACCACTTTCCTGTGGTGAATGAGCAACACAGAGAGAACATTAAAAAATTTATTTAAAATTTTTATTTATTTCATTATTTTTTTGAGCATTATGAGGCCATTCATGATTGGATTTCAGTTACATTATTCCAACATCCGTCCCTCCACCGGTGTACATTTCCCAGCACCAGTGTCTCCAGTTCCCTCCCGTCACCCTCCACCCTACCCCCTGCCTCTTTGGCAGGCGCTTTTCTTCTCTCTCTCTGGAGAGTACATTTTAATAGCAGCAGATGTTAAGGGAAGTCTAGACGGAGACAGTGTGAGTACAGGCTGCATGGGTGAGGTGCTTGATAAGCAGTCTGGACATCATTCAATGAAAGATGTAAAATTTGGGCAGATGTGAAATTTGGGGGAGAGTTAAAAGACAACTCATCAAGATTTAGCAGAGGGCTGTCCTTTTCGTTGACATTGGTTGATGAGACCGTCCTTCTCCCACATGACCATTCTCTTGGTGTGCTGCAAATGCTCAGAGGAAATAATCCGCTTCTGAGAGCTTGGGGTGGGGGGAAATCAAGCAGCACACAAGCACATCTCTCTTTTGGACATGTCGGACCATTCAGGAAGTAGTAATGACAAGGGAAACGGTATATTCCTTGGTAGAGGGTATACAGATCTTTCTTTATGATAGTGATTTTGTTTCCTTTTGAAATCTTCCTCAGAGTGGGATATTGGAGCATATGTGGTCTTATTTTTACTTTTGGACAACTCTTCATACTGTTTTCCATAGTACCTATGCTAACATGAACCAGCATCAGTGTACAAAGGCTCCTTTTTCTCCAACACTTGTTGTCTTTCATCTTTTTTGAAGTTAGCCATCCTAACAGGTATGAAGTGATAGCTCATCATAGTGATGAATTTTATTTCCCTCACAATTACTCTGTTTAGCATCTTTTTCTGTATCCGTTGGCCATTTGAATGTCTTCTTTGGAGAAAAGTCTATTCATTTCCTCCACCCAATTTTTAATGGGATTGTTTGTTTTCCCTTTTCTACTTGGATAGCACCAGTAGCACCAGTGCCTTCTGCCACAAATGCAGAGTAATTCTCTTTGGCAAAAATGAACTTCACTTTTTGATATTTTTTTCCTTTTTCTCTTTTGGTATGGCTTGAGCATTGCTCGTGTATGGCTTGACAAGTAAATTTTCAAAATGACAAGTGACTTGCAGGAGGCCTGAAATAGATGGAACATAGGGTCAGCCTGTATGCCTTTCTTTGTCACAAGTGTCGACATTCATTTTTCCTCTTTCTTTCATCTGGGTCAGGCTTACTTAGTCCTGGGTGTGGGGGTACCATGTCTGCCCACTGCTTTCCTGTTGTTTTCCGTCTGCAGACTGGATGGGCCTCTCAGAGAGTCCTGGCTGACGCGGTGGCTGTGCTTCACTCTCTGTATGATGGTTTTGGAAGTGAGTTTCCTGGTTGTTCTGACCCGATTGGCACTTCTCTATTAGACACTCACAGTGAGACATCATATGATGGTCACAGACCTTGCCAGACACAGTTCAGATTTTCGTAAGGTCATGTCCTTTGATTTTAAATCAGCAGAGGAACTATATGCATTTTGAAATAGACCCCGGGTGTAGCATTGGTCCTGGGAGAAGTTTGAGGAAGTTAATCGTCAGACTCATTCTATGCTTTGAAAAGCATTTTTAAATTTTTTGAAATTCTATTCTTTAAAAAGCATCTCCAAAGAGACTCCTTTGTCTCTTCAGAGAATCTGCTACTGCTTCTTTCACTTTAATCTGTCCTCAAGGAATGTTTACATTTTTCATCAATTCTGAGGCAATATGTCTTTATCGTAGGCAAACATGCCAGTTGTCTCCATTTCAGTTCTTTGAGCAGCAGAATGCTTAACTTTTATCCTCATTCCTGTCCTTGCAGAATTAATAAGTACATTTTTCTCAGCTACCTATGCAGTTCCTATGGGCAGGATCCTAAATCCTGGCCTAGTACGGGCCAGATTACTTCGTTCCTGCCCTACTGAATTGAACGCAGATGTGCAGCCTTTGTGAATCATATGAATGAGGATAATAGTCTAGAGGTAGCAGAAACTTGAGCTAGGAGGCTTGGTTTGGCTCCTTGGTGTTATGAAAATACTTTAGAGGGAAGCAGGTTTATTCAAGACACGTACACACAGATGAACCCTGAATTAGAATAGGTCACTCCCCCCCCCCCTCATGTCATCATTCATTCACCTATTTATTTTTGTCTTTTTAAAGTTTTATTTTAGGCACTGTGATTTACAGTTTTGATAATGGGAGGGATTCATGCAATAATCATTCCAACACCACACTCTCTATAATAGCGTCGGTGTCTATTGTCCCAGTGTCCCCCTATATCCTCCATCTCCCCTACTTCCTCCTATGCACATCCTACTAAAGACCTATTCTCAGTTCTGTTGCCTTAGGTCATTTGTTGTTTCCTTTCTGTGTTTCTTTATATCCCAAGGTGAGGGAGATCATTCTTTGTCTGTCCTTCTCCTTCACACAGCATGATGCACTCCAGATCCATCCACATAGCAACAAGTAGCATGAAGAATAGGTTTCTTTCTTTTTTACTATTTCTTCCAAAGTCTGTGTATAAGATACTGAACGATAGACAAGGGTTCAGAGATTCTTGATTCTCTTTGATTTCAAAGAAGTGATTTTAATATATGCCTTCTGAAGTGGGAACTAAAAAATTCTTCTTTGGCCTTTCCCTGCATTCCCAATGGGGGAAGACCAGAGATGGTTGGTCATTTTTGTGCTTTCATTTTTACCTAGGAAATCCTGACAGGAAAAACACACCCACTGAGAATGAACAAAACCTGAGAATGCTGCCATAATACTGGCGGATTTATGTACATGTTTTCTGTGGTACTTTTGCAATCAGGTGTCTCTATGGTTTTGAAATAATGAATGACATGTTTATTTTCCTCTTAGAAATGTGCACTTGTGCACTGATGGCAGTTCCTTGAAATCAGCTCTACCTTATTGAATATTTTCTATGTGTTTATTTTTACATCATGCTGGAAAGGTCAAGGAAGGGGAGATAGAGCCAAAAGCTTCTTCAGAGAATGGAGGTTCAGGGTTTGGAGTTGATACTTTATTCCCATTATTGCATAGACCAGCAACCTAATACAAAATAATGGTTATATATTTTCCTGCTTTTTTAAGAGGAAAAAACATCAATTAGAGGGGAAGATAGACAATTCTTGCATCTGGTAATTTATCTCAAATAGTTGGGACACATCTAAGGTTGGGACACATCCCCTATCTCTGAGGTTTCTTGACTACTTTGGTCATAGGTCCTTTCAAAGAAAATCCACTGTTTAAAATTGAGAAGGTCCCACACTTGCCTCATCCAACTTCTCCTTCAGACCAGAGAAAACAGAGAATGTGGACACAAGATAACCCTACCTCCACGGGGCACCCTTTGGGAGAGAACAGAGCAAATATTCCAGGTGCTTTTCTTCCCACCTTTCCCCTCCTCAGTCATAGATGACAGAGGGGCCCAAAGGAATAGCCTCCCTACTTTTAGTAAAAGGAATTCTTTGATGTGGAGAACTGAACTGAGCTGTTTTGGGCTTGTTGTGGGAGGGAGTTTGAAAAGGGGGAATGAAAGTTCATGGCGGAAGCAGTAGTCTTTAGGTCAGGCTGAGACGTGACCTTCAGAGCTTGCCAAGTCCACGAGGGAACATAAGTTGCCTTTGGACAGCTTCTCAATGGCCCCTCTGTGGCCCCAAGTCCCAGGCTTTGGTAAGACACTCTCTGATGTGAGCAGAGAGAAGCAGCCAGCACAGCAGGATTTGCCCTGTCCACACAGGAAGCTAATCAGTGGCCTCTTCTAAGAAGAAATGTGGGGAATTCATAAAACCATTGCTCCCATGCCCAATCTACCTCGCTCAGTTAATTGGCTTCTTTCTAGTGATACAAGAAATGCTGTCTTGTTTCTTCAAAAGTTTCTACAACAGAATTCACTGGGGCAAAGTAAACCATCTTTTCTATTTAATTTGAAAGCGTCCAAACCTCCCTGAGAACTACTCAAATATCTGAAAATGTGTCCTGCTGATTCCAAAACTCTGAAAATGGCTATTGCTCTCTCTGACCCAAACTATTGTTTACTTAATCTTCTGAAAAGTCAGGATTGTTGCCAAACCATAGTTCTTGTTTGATTTTATGTTTTGTATTCTCCCAGGGACACCAGCAACATCAGTTTTAAAAGGGGCCATGTTTATGGTTATTGTCTAGAGGTTTGCCTTTCTAGTTCTCAGGCGCTGACCTAAGACTGTGTGTTTGGGTTTCCAGCACTGGGTTCCCAACACTACCGAGAATGTTGACATTTTAGAGTCTCTCTCAACATTCTCTGTCTTATTGATACACGTAATTACATTATCCTTTATAAAGAAAAAAAGACTTTAAAAATGCACCCCAAAGTGACTTCATTCTATGTTGCCTTTGTATTTCTAATGCACATTTGTGGTGGGAGGGAGCAGGGAGGAAGGACTCTCCCAAGAGGGTTCAAGAGGTCTGGGGACATCACTAACAATTCTCAGCTAATGAGGGTGGCATTTCAAAGCAAGGGCCTGCAGATGCTGTGCTGCTCAGGCCCTGCAGTTCCAGGGATATTTGGGCCACTCTGGTGATGCTGGTTGACTTCAGGATAACCCCTGGCAGGCTCAGGGGTCTGCATGCAGCCAGGCTTGGGGTACCATGTGATGACAGCCATAATATCGAGCTGGGCACATGTTCTGTACTATTTCCTGGTCCCTCTTTAGCATCTTTTTAAAAGGAAATGTTTTTATTTTAATTTTAAAATTAGTTTATGGAGCTGAGGAGTTTGTGATGACATCTTGGTAGCCAGTCAGAATAGCTAGGAATAGTTTTGGATCAATGATCAACAGGTTCTTCCAAATTGCTTCTTTTCCAGGTCTTTTGAGTTGGGAAAGCCGGTTCAAAGTATCCTCAGAAACTTGTTCTTATTTTATCATAAAAGCTTTGGGGTGAAAAAAAAGGAGGACTTTGGTGTTAGAAAGACTAGGGCTGAAATCCTTTCTGAAATCTATTTGTATTCTGTCTGTGAATTTAGAATAGTCGTTTGATTTCTCTGAAACTCAATTTCTTCATGTGCAAATTGCAAGTAAAACATGCTTGAGATGCTTCTAAAGGATAGATTTATTATGTGTGTAAGTGACTAGCACAGTGTCTGATGACAGCACAAGAGATGTTTCCTTTCTCTTCCCCCCTTCATTCCAGGCCTGCCTATTGGCGCCCCTCCAGTAGGGTATGTGGGCTTCTGTTCTATTGCTTGGTAGTACCTCCTAGAGGTAAAGGGCAGATGTTGAGAATTTACATGAGGTTACAGGACCAATAAAGATAAGACAGAGAATTCATTCTCCTCTTCCTCTTCTCCTTCTCTCCCTCCTCCTCTTCCTCCTCCTCCTCCTCCTCTTCCTCCTTCACTTCCTCTTTCTCCTCTTCCTCCTCCTCCTCCTCCTCCTTTTCCTTCTCCACTTACTCCTCTATCTCCTCCTCCTCCTTCTCCTCATGCTCAGGGCTTACTCCTGGCTCTGCATTCAGGGATCACTCTTGGAAGGCTTGGGAGAGCGTGTGGTGTTCTGGGGATTGAACCCAGTCTGGTCACATGCAACACAAGAACCTTACCTTCTATACTATTGCTCTGCCCTGATCCTACATCTTCTAAAGGCAAAACTCACCTTTATTGAGTTATCTTATGCATATGGGGGAACTTTACTCCTTTCATTTAAATATTAATTCATTCTAGAAATCTATAGAAGACCGAGTCAAGGAAATCACTACGAAATGATTGATTTAGCTGGATAGTGCAAAGTTATGCACACAAAACAAGAATGAAGGGCAATACCTAGTTTTGATGCGGTTAACACTATGATATAGCCATAGTAGAGCACCTATCTGAGGGAACACACACTCATGCTTTGATTTTACTTACTTCAAGAGCAATAAATAATACCCACAATATTTTGTAGAAATAAGAAGCCAGAGTATAGTAGTATATTATGCTTAAGGATGGATCCCATGTGTGAGTACAGTACTTGGTGGCTTTTGTAGCTATATAATCCTGAGCTCATTGTTGGCATTAAACAGACTCCTGATGAATGAAGAAAAATAAAACTTTTTCCCACTGTTGATAGTTTCTACCAAGAGCAGTTAACATGATGCATATTATCTTTTATCTTTATTCTCACTCTCGCATCATATAAAGGCATCAGCTAGTAAGTTATTGCTTTCTGTCTTGAAAGGTATTTTGAATTTATCCTTCGCACCTAGTACATAGTGCTAAATGCAATGAATTTTCTCTAGGGTTCTTCCATACTTCTTAATCTTTGAACCATACTCCCAGTGGTGATAGATATAGGCAGAAGAAGTCTCAGCTGACTTTTTTTTTATACATTAGCATAATCAGTAGCAAAGTACCTAATACCTAATAGTCCTAACCTTAAAATAAGTGGAACTAGTCTAGAGAAATTAAACTGAAAATAAATACAAAGAATTTGTCTTAAAATGAAGGGTAACATATCAGTTCAGGTCACTAGTGTTCAAGGCTTTTGGCTCTCTCGTTGCTTAGACACTGGTGTGTGGGCTAATATGTTGACTATCAAATATTAAAAAAGCATCCTACAAGGGCTGGAGTGATAGCACAGCGGGTAGGGCATTTGCTTTGCATGTGGCCGACCTGGGTTCGATTCCCAGCATCCCATATGGTCTCTTGAGCACCGCCAGAAGTAATTCCTGAGTAACCTGAGCCAGGAGTAACCTCTGAGAATCACCAGGTGTGACCCAAAAAGCAAAAAAAAAAAATCCTACAATGTAGAATTCTGTTAAAATTTTCCACTGAGCTTGTGTTGTTGTGTTATTAGCAATATCTTTGCATTGCTAACTCTAACACTCTATTAATGGCAATGTACACATGAAATGATTTGCTTTCTTTATAGAGTTGCTCACCCAAGAGGACACTGGACATGGGAGACACACTAGCATTGTAGCACTGTCATCTCATTTTTCATCAATTTGATAGAGTGGGCATCAGTAATGTTTCCATTGTGAGACTTGTTGTTACTGTTTTTGGCATATAGAATATGCCATGGGTAGCTTGCCAGGCACTGCTGTGTGGGCGGGATATTCTCGGTAGCTTGCAGGGCCCTTGGAGAGGGATGGAGGAATCAAACCTGGGTTGGCCGCGTGCAAGGCAAACGCCCTACCCACTGGGTTTAAGACGGGTTGATCAGAAGAGAGCAGGTCAGAAGAGACTTACTGAGCTGATACACAATATGGGAGAAAAGCAAGAATACAGCCAGGAATGTGCCCAGACTGTCTGAATGCCATTTTGTTGACCTTGACCCCCTCCCCGCCCCCAAGAAATAACCAAGTCCTATGTTTAAAACCAAAGGTGGAATACTTTAGGGTTAATGAAGGATCTTTCAAGAACCAGTTGACTTACTTGCCACACCTACCCATTTCATCTGTGATAATTCTATGCCCAAGATACTTTGATAATGCTGGTGTTATGAAAGATAATTCCCTCATAGCTACCTACAAAGAGTCAGCATTATTTCTCAGGCTTGAGGGAAAAAACAATGCACAGTCTTACTTAAATGGTCAGACATGGAGATTTATAGAAAAACTATATGGAAGAGAAATCTGGGTGTCAAAATACCAGCCTCATTTGCTACTGGGTAATTATTTTCTCTAATAATAAGCTATTCTTCAAATGTAAATGAGTTTCAAATTTCTCTAAAATGACTGAAGTCTACATTTTGCTCTGAAAGGGAAATGTTGGGGTTGGGAGATGGATCTAAGAGTGGGATGGCATGTATTGCATGAGCAAGGAACTGTGTTTGATCTATGGCACCATGGGGACACCCCCAGTACCACTTGTCCCCAGTACCTCAAAAGGGGGTAGGAATATAAAGTGCTGCCAGAGAACTGAATTCAAGGGTCTTTTTCCTGCTGATAAAGACAGCAGATGAATCAGACTGAAGGAGGAAGTCTGTGCTCGGTTGATTCCACTGAGCTCTTGGGCAGGCAAAACAGAGATGAGGGGCCTTGCTTTCCCAGTCTGACTACTGTGAGCTAGTTTCAGTGCTGTCTCCCTGAACTTTTCTCCTTGTTAGATGCTATGTACCATTGTACAATGTTATGCATTTATTCATTCAGCACATCTCTTAACTTCCAACTATGCTTATATATATAATATATATATATATATATCACTGTATCACTGTCATCAGTTTGCTCATCAATTTGCTCAAGCGGGTGCCAGTAACGTCTCCGTTCATCCTAGCCCTGAGATTTTAGCAGCCTCTCTTTACTCATCCTTCCCAACACTGCTACATTGGAGGCTCTTTCAGGGTCAGGGGAATGATACCTATCATTTTTACTGTTTTTGGCATATAGAATATGCCACAGGGAGTTTGCCAGGCTCTGCCATGCAGGCAGAATACTTTCAGTAGCTTGCCAGGTTCTCCGTCTGAGAAGGAGAACTAGACAATAAGAGGTCCAGCGACCTTGAATGCGGCTGCACACTTCCAGGAGATTTGTTTTATAGTCTTTGGATCTTGGCCATTGATGGGATCACATGGCACCAGGGGCAGTTTCTGGGTGTGACTGCCTAGCTACTGGGAAATGAAAAACCTTCTGGAAGAGAGCGATGCAGAGTCTCCTGCCCCCATGCCTGGCTGTCTTCATTAGGACCTCTCAGAGGAGGGTGAGTTGAGTTTCCCTCCTCGTCCTGAGCAGAGCCCTGGCAGCCAAAGACCTCTGGAACCCAAACACAGCCATGCTCAAAGCCACTCTCCACATGCTGAGATGAGCCTCATGCATGAAGGAACTGGCAGAGGAACCCAGGTGTGTGGGACCCGGGGCTGAGATCTCCAAGCCTGCTCAGATCGGAACTAGGCATATATATATATATGGTGTGTGTGTGTATATATATGTACATACATATATACACATATATATGTACATATATATACACATATACACATATATATGTACACACATATATATATACACACATATATATGTGTGTACATATACACACACACACCATATATATGTGTATATATATGTGTGTACACACACCATATATATGTATATATATATATATATGGTAGGCCTATATAGATACTTATGTAGGCCCACAGAACCATGACTTTCTAGAACCTTAGAGTCTTTAGAAGGAGGAAAAACCCCAATTAGCTCAATAATAATGACACATATTATTTGTGAGTATGATTATTAAAAATTATAATAAGATCCACTATAAGTTACAAACTACCTAATGAATGATGAATATGGGCAAAACACATACATATCACAATTTAATTACTGTACTGATGGGATCCATTCAGGCAGAGTACAGTCGTGTATAATGGTGACTTACGACTTATACTACCTTGTGTTGTGGGGTCAGGGAGTGGGAAAGCTTTTATAAGAAAGTGACTTTTAGTATTAGACTTGAAGAAGGAATGAATATTGACTGGTGGAAGAGGAAGTAGTGTTGACGAACAAAAAGTGGTCCAGGCAGAAGGAACAGGATTAGAAAAGGTACTGGACCTTGAAAATGAATCCTGGTCTGGATTAGTAAACCGTTCAGGGATGCTGCATCCTTGAGCTCCATCCCTGAGCTCCGTCCCACTAGCTCCCCTTTACTTTTTATCAAAGAAAACAAAAAACACTTTGTATGCTGCCAATTTATTTTCCACTACCCCAATCCCATCCTCTTAATTCTCTGCTATAATGTTCAGAGAACCCACATATTATACCAATGTCTTCTTTGACCCTGGTCAGCAGAGCTTTGCAGAAGACATATGTGTCTAGACAAAAGATTTGTTAGTCTTTATGAAAGTAAGTGTTCCAGGTCTGACTCAATCTGACCAAGAGCCAAAAACAGATGATAAGGCTGATGGAAAAGATCTCCTTAATGAATGCAGTAAAAAACAGCCCAAAGGTGAAGGCACAAAACATCCTTGGTGTTTCCTGAGGCGACTGGCTCCAGACGGACTCTAAAAAGCACTCAAGGATAAGAGGTAGGAAGGTTATTTCATTTCCTTTCTGTTACTTGGTGTTTTAACACTTTACTGCCCCTCACACTAATCTCTCATGCTTCATTTACAATATTCACCCATTAGTTTTGGTGGGGGATAAATATTATTCCTCTTACACAGGATAAAATGTCTGAGTGACACAGCCCATAGGAATGGAAAGATTCAATCAGTTTCCCTAATTTTCATCCTTCTAAAAAATCCTTTTGATCTAAGTATACTCATAAAAATAGCTGGAAATTTGAGTTTAGGATGCTGACATGAGAATGGAGAGTTTAAACAATGGATTGTAAATTGTCAGTAAGGTTGGATTAGAAAAACAAAAAGAGAAAAATTCCTTTGTATTTCTTAGTAGCCCTGTGTGGCAGTGGCCATGTCACAGGAGTTGGCTTCAGTCCACTTAAGGGACTTGACTTCAGAGGGCCTCTGATGTAACAGTAAATTGATGGCTTTACTTTTCTCTTTCCAGAAATAAGAACTATAAATAGGCTTAAATTAGCCAAGAGACATGTTTTGCTTTCTATTTTAATAAAAAAATTAAAAATAGATTGACTTTGTATCTTTTGAACTTATCATATATAAAACTTTTTTAATAAAACAAAATATAGATCGATTTAGGTCTCCTTTCTATTTCCAATGATCTTTTGAGATAAGCATGTTGCTACCTCAAGACTAAAAGGTTTCCACACTTATTTTGGCTCCTAATTAATTTTTTTCCCAGAAAAAAAACATATTCAGTACCCCCTAGAAGTATACTTTCTAAAGTGGAAAACAAGAAAGCTCCCTTAATTGCATTAGAGGCTACTATTGCCCCTAACATAGAATATTCCAGTATCCACCCCACCCCCACTCGTGGGGGAGACCATCACTTACTTTGGAAAACACCCTGCTAAAGACCAAATAACTAGGAAATGACAGCGATAGGTTTGATCCAGTTATTTTGAGTTCAGGTTCAGTGATGTCTTTGCTACTCTAATTGCTGCTAGCCTCACCCCCCCCCAAAACAAAAACAAAAACAAAAACAAAACTCATGCTCTTGAAGGAAAGAAAATAACAATTCAATCGTTGGAGGCTGTTTGCTATGATTCATCATGGCATCATATTATGTTTTAGGAGACAGCAGTATTGAAAAAGGGAGAGTTTTTATTTTTTTTAATTTATTTTAAAAATTTTATTGAATCACCGTGAGATAGTTACAAGCTTTCATGTTTGGGTTACAATCACACAATGATCAAACACCCATCCCTCCACCAGTGCACATTCCCCACCACCTATATAATCAATATACTCCCTCTTTCCCATGCTCCCCTGCTTCCATGTCAAACATTATCCCCCATACTCTCTCTTTACTTTTGGGCAGTTTGGCTTGCAACACAGACACTGAGAGATCACCATGTTTGCTCCATTATCCACTTTCAGCATACATCTCCCATCCCAACTGATTCCTCAAGCCATCATTTTCTTAGTTATTCCTTCTCTATTCCCTCTGCCTTCTCCCCTCCGCTCATGAAGCAGTCTTCCAGCTATAGGGCAATTTTCCTGGCCCTTGTATCTACTGTCCTTGGGTGTCAGCCTCATGTGATGGTATTCTATACTCCACAAATGAGTGTAGTCCTTCTATGTCTGTTCCTCTCTTTCTGACTCATTTCACTTAGCATGATACTCTCCATGTCTATCCATTTATAAGCAAATTTCATGACTTCATCTCTCCTAACAGCTGCATAGTATTCCATTGTGTAGATGTACCAAAGTTTCTTTAACCAGTCATCTGTTTTAGGGCACTTGGTTTTTTTCCAGATTTTGGCTATTGTGAACAGTGCTGCAATGAACATATAGGTACAGATGTCATTTATACTGTGCTCTTTTGGTATATATGCATTATCAGGATATATTCCCAGAAGTGGTCATATGGAAGCTAAATTTATTGATTTTGAAGGACTGTCCATATTATTTTCCAGAAAGGCTGGACTAGTCAACATTCCCACCAACAGTGAAAGAGTGTCTAGAAAGGGGAGAGTTTTTTAAATTGAGTATTCAGGTGGGCATTTCAGTTCCTGTAAAGGGGCTCTTGATCTTCACTAACTGACTGAGAGCTCCATGGAGAACCTGAAGTTCTTCAAAGGTTCACACGCACATTCAGTATTAATAAATTAACTAACTATAATAATTAATAACCAGTTGTAATTAATTATTATGCACAATAATATGATATTAATTCAGATCTATAATTAATATCTGAATCTACAGTACTGTATTTCTGTATCACTCATCCCATTGCTCATCAATTTGCTCGAGCAGGCACCAGTAATGTCTCCAAGTGAGACATGTTGTTACTGTTTTTGGCATATTGAATACACCATGGTTAGCTTGCCAGGCTCTTCTGTGCAGGTGAGATACTGTTGGTAGCTTGCCACGCTCTCCAAGAAGGATGAAGGAATCGAACCTGGGTCAGCCGGGTACAAGGCAAACACCCTACCTGCTGTGCTATTGGAAAATGAAGGTACTTGTTTTGGGGAAAATAGAGGCGCATGATGTTCAGAACACCCCTAAAATAACTTTATGCAGCATCTTCTTTGTGCTGGGAGCACTTCTAAGCATTTTAACAAGTTTTTAAGCTGAGCAATTAGGATTCAGGAAATCCTTGTAGGAGGTACAAAGTCTTCCAGCCTAGGACTTCTTTGCTGCAGGAAGATGGTTAGGCTGAAGTTAATCAATAATTGATTCTAAAGTCAGCTAGGCATAGGTTCACATTTGGGCTCTAGCATTTTGGGTCTGTGTGATCTGAATTTTAACCTTCTTATTTGTCAAAAAAAGTACTATCTGCTATAGAGAATTTCTCTAAAGATTTAGTGAATGAATAAGGATTTCACCAAGTACATGTCAGAGGCAATGTTCGAACACTGATAGTAACTGCACCTCTTCCCATAGAACTAATTCTATACTTATTTATTTATTATATAATTATCATTTGTTATCTGCCACACAGATAAACATGCCAATTTGCTATACATTTTTCTTTATTTTGGTGGAGAGGAAGAGTGCAGGGGTTATTCCTGTCTCTACAGTCAAGAATGAGGATCTAATTATGATCAGCTGTTCTATATCTCTGGCCTTGGATTGCCTTTAATCTTGATCCACATTCTCCAGAAGGACAATGGCATCAACTCGAATGCCTATGATTAGTAGTACCTGGAGCAAAGTAGCTATGAAAAAAAAATCTGTATAATAAGTGATATTAATCAATGTGTTGGAACTAAATTGGAGACATAAACACTTGGAAATCAAGTTAAAATTATTCCCCCTTAAAATTTCTAACAAATCAATATCATGAACTGGAAAAAGACAAAACAGTTTCAGGGTCCTGTGGCCAGCCTGGACCCAGAGGCCATGAGGTCAGGGCACAGTATATGCTGACTGGGGGAGGCAGCATTGTCAGGATGACTTCCACTCCTGATGCCCTGAATAACTACTCTTGGAGTAGGGGTTCGACGCTAGGAGTCAATATCTAGGGAGCTGGGCTGACCACAAACATCAAAATTTACTCTTTGTGGGGACAGAGTTATAGTACAATGATAGTACATGCTTGCTTTGCATTCAGTAGACCTGGTTTTGATCCCTGGCACCATATATGGTCTCCCAAGCCCTGCTACGACTGATCCCTGAGCACTGAGTCAGGAGTAAGTCCTGAGCACAACTGGGTATGGACCCAGAGCTAAACAAAACAAAACAAATTACTACTTGTCCTGACATTCTCAGCATTCATCTTTTCTCCTCTGAAGTCTCTTGGGTCCTAATGTTCTGAATCCAATCAATCTATGTTTGGTCAATGAAGATGGACTCACCTCAACATAAGGTCAGGAATACTTCTTGGCCTAAAGCAGATATTAGTCAGAATTCTGGAATTCTCTTTTAGAAGAAAGCCTGAACAGGTAGATTGTTTTCTGCATCTGTTCCTTAACAAGGGGAGGTCTCCTTCTGCGTGAGATTGTAAAGAACGCCTCCTGCATTTACGCAATTTTACTTAGGGGACAAGCGTCAATGGAGCAGGACACAGCATTTCCCAGAAAGCACGCAGCAGAGTCACTGTCTTTGTCAAAGGTGGTGGCACGTGTGAAAATTGTGATGACACATGTGACAGGATTTGGTAATTGCTTAAAAATAGCTGAGGGTTTGGTTAACCACAGGAAAGCGGGTGTGGGGAGAGACTCCATCGCCTCTGTGTTCTCCCTAGCTGATTCAGGGTGGTCTAACTCAAATGTCAGAAACTCAGTGCTCTGTGTTCCACCTGTTGCTAAGTGACAGGAAACATTTGGGACAACTCTTTGGCAGTGACCAAATTGGGCATAGCCAAGAGATGTAGCTTGGAGGACTCAAGGCTGTGTACATGTGTCCTAGTCACATGTACACAGTCTTATGAGTGTTCTATTGTTGATGATCCAAAAAGGCATATGGTTGACAGATGCTATTTCATGAACAAATCCAAGGAAGAAAGATGCTATGTAGTACAGTCAGAAAAAGAAATCAATCAAAATCCACCAGTAATGACCATATCCATGTCATTTTCACTTTTTTTTTTGGTTTTGTTTTGTGGGCTCTCTTCTGAAATTCACTTTTTCTTGTGGTCTGGTGGGTGAAAGAGATTAAAATGAGCTCTGGGTCATATTGACCTCATTTACTTCAAACTGAGCAACTTCCACACCATGACCGGGACTACAGTTATTAGAAAGAATGTCTCTGCCCTGAAATGGTGAACTTATTGAGGACATGAGCCTGACATGTGCCATTTGAAATTCCCTGTAGAACAGACACAGAGTTCCTAGCACTTGCTGAATGCCTGTCAGTATTAAAGCTGGAAACCTCTTTTATTTGGTGATTTGGTCACTGTTTTCACTCTGTGCTCTTCCTTGCTGGTACGCTGGCTCAGAACAAGAACTGGCTTTTAGTCCAGGGTGGTCCCACGTTTGGCATTAAGAAATAATTTTATGAGAAAAGTTGTTTGGCTCTAGTATGATGAGTTGAGAAAGAGAAGGGCAGGGAAGCTGAAGTCCTGCTCCCATGCATCAGGTTTCTGCGTTCCTTGTTGTGGTTTTTATTGCAGACTCCCCCACAATTGCTCCATCTCACATTACACTAACATCTCTGGTAGGCCTGTCTGCCTGCGAGATAAGTAAGAGTGGGTCTTCAAGTGGGATATCCAGGTCATAACTAGGTCTCTGCCCTATGACTATGCAAATTCCACCTGATCTCTGACCTTTAACTTCATAGGTTAAAAGGAGTAGTGAGACTGATGACCATGATGGTATGTTTTAGTTCAACATCAAGTCTGTTGTCTCTCTATCCAGTACCTTGTCTCTTCTTTGAGATTCTGCCTATGCAAAGCTCTCATGGTAACTTCCTATAATAATTGTTGTTGCCTTCAGAATCATCTAGAAAACAACCCTAATTCCTCCTGTGTGTCTCAAGAAAGGTCTAAGTTTATGAATGTAGGGCTAGGAGTTGGAAGTGATTCTCTGGGGTAGGGAGAGGGACTTGTGTAGCAAAATTTACCTCTCCTGAAGCTGAATAGTTACCAGGATTTTCGGGGCTGTTTTCTTTACATTCAGTTTTAGATTCTGGTTGTATAGAATCTGACTGCGGCCTGTGTGCTGGTGTGACTCAGACAGACATACTACCAGTGTTCAGGAATATGAAGATAGAGACTGAATTCACAGGCTTAGTTTCTCTTGTTAATCATAGGAACATAAGAGCAATATGATTTAGAATACTGCAACCTTACAAAGGTATACTCTAGTCATTCTTTGTGTGACCATGATTTCTACTATTCTTTCAATGTATTTATCCTTGCAGTCATAATTGTTTCAGTGCTTTATGCCTTCATATCAGCCTATCTTGATTCATTTATCAGATGGAAACACAGGTGAGGGTGAGAGTGAAGATACACAGAGAGACAACTTTACTTTTCTCCTGGACCTTACCCTGTTCACCTAGAGAAAGAGGTAAATAAAACTTCCCTGTGATATTCCTACTAATTTCTTTCCTCTGAGACAATTTCTTCCCTCTGAGTCAAGGTAAGTGGTTGTCATCCAGTACTTTAAATCTTTTCATTTGATCTGTAAGTAGCATTGTCAGAAAGCCTAGGATTTGAAATATTTTATGTCAGTGTAGGAAGGCTTGTCAGAGAGTCAGGGGACATGTGTGGTTAATTGGATCAATCACGGGTTCAATTGATCCGAAAGGATTGGTGCTCAATTAATTTCTCCAAAACCATTCCTAGCTCTCTGAAATATGGAACTTAGGTTGTCACTGACTTGTGAGTGACAGGGTGAATATGCATGGGAATTCTGCCCAAAGTTGGGGTCATTCCAGGTTCTGCTTTCTGAGTTAAATTCCACAAATGTTAGCATTTAACTCAGCATTTTTTTGGTTTCATTGGAATACCTGGAAGAGATACAGTAAATGATTATCTTATATTGGGTTGATTAATTCCATAAACCTTGATTTTAAAATGGTTGCATAGAAGAGCAAGCAAATAAAAGTCAGAATTGGTAGATGCGGCATAAATCCTTTTATGTCACCCTTCGACCAAATAGGCAAATCTGTTTAACTTTCAAAAGTAGCCCAAGTAGATCTAATGGTGAAGGGTACTGGGTCTTTACTTTAGGGATGGCAATTGGCATACTCTGCAGGCACCACCCAGGCCTTACTCACGGCCAGTCTCTTGGGGACCTATTGGAAATTTCAGGCTTGACAACCTCTCTGACTCAAGGTTGGAATCTGCTTTAGAGTCTGAGAGTCAAGGTAGGTTTCTTGGTGGTTTATGAAATGTGAACTTCTCATTAATATAAGACATACACAACTCTTTACGTAGACAGACTGGCAAAGGATATTTACAGCCTCATCTTTGAGGTATGATCTGGTTCACATCTGGAAGGTTTTTAATCTCATTCAGATAAATTCTTGTAAGGTACTTAAAAAAGCCATGTGGTGGTTTTCCTGTGTCTTGTCACTCAGTGAGATGCTAGTCTTCTTGAAAAACAGTTATCATGCATCAATTTGCATTGTCCTTTGTAGCAAGCCTAATGTTTGACAATAGAAAATGTTCCATGATATTTGAATTAAAGCACAGTACACCAACTGTTTCTTAGTGTTCCAATGAGTCCATGCAGATGTGTAAAACAGATAACAAGATGACAATCTGTGTGAATTGAATTCCCTGGGAAGCAGATGCTGAGATGGAATTAGAACTGCAGGAAATTTGTATGAGGGAGGAATACTGCCTCTAAAAGATCAAAGTGGAGAGGAAAGGGGGTTAAGTGGGAAATATCTTCAGAGACTAATGCAGATGCCACACCTATGAAGGAAGAAAGGAAACAGGGTGGAGCAATGGAGCAACCAACCTCAAATTAGAAGGCAGTTTTGACAGTCTTGGAAAATCCAAAATAGGACTCCTGAGAAAGATGTTGCCCTTCCCAGAGTCTTCCTGTAATGGATTGAAAGGAGTAAGCTCTGCGTGCTATGTACAGTCATTGAATGAGGGCTGCCTGGGAAAAGCATGATTTCAGAACCAAAGTTGATGGGGTTGGGAGATAATAAAGAGATTAGGACCTATGCCCAGCATGTGACTGAATGGGGCTCGTTGATTCCAGACATCACACAGTCTGTATATCACAATATACTGAATATATTTCTGAGCATTACTTAACACTGCATCATTGGGTTTTTGCATTGAATCAACAGCCTGCTTGACTGAGAATCACTGGTGGTGCTCCCAGGGTTTCCTGAGAACTGCTTTGGAAACACACACTCCCAACTGCAGGAAAAGAACAAAAACCGAGGTAGACCCTTTTACCTAAAGGAACAGTGTCTCTTCCGAAATTTACAGTCAATATTATGAGCATGAGGCCTGTGCAGTTGCACTCTGAAGAACCCCCCCCACCTAGGGTGGGCTTAACAACATTTGATGTGTTGAATTTTTCATAATATTATCTTTGAATTTACCTTTTGTATATGCTATCTTGAAAGAACAATGGCGCCTACTTGCTCAGAGCCTATATATTCTTGGAGCCTGGGTCTATATGGGATCCCATTTCCCGCTACTTGATGTATCTTTACTGGATAAAAATAGGACAGGGAGGGTGGCGGGGGAAATTGACAAACAATACATTAAGTTTGTGAGTTGTAAAGTAAAAATTCCATTGGTGATGCAAATTTAATCTGCCATCCTCTCATTTCTTTCTAGTCTTAACTGTTGTCGTGATAATTTGGTTACTGTCATTCTACATGTTATTGCTTCTGTGTTGCAAGAGGTTTATGTGTGTCACTAGAAACTGAAATCAGTATTTCTCAAAGCAGTGCATTTACTTCTCTTCAGGCACAGTCTCCCAACGGCACATTCTGCCTTTGCATGCTTTTTTTCTCATGTGCTCCACAGATGAGCACTTAACATTCTAAGTGTGCATTTTAGTGCTTTTTTTAAAGATGAGGAAATGTAAGACATTGGATCATCATTGTGACATGAATTCTTCCAGAGACTTAAAAACCAAGATAGGTAAACTGTTGACTAGTAGTACTTAAATTTCTATGTCCTTATTTTATTTTTATTTATTTCAGTTCTGTATTCATTTAATGTATTCTACATTTGTTTTTCTTCTAAATATTTATATATAATTATGTATATATTTATTATTTAGACCCCCAACATATATTTATTAAGGATCCTCTAGATAGAAGGGGTAATTCAAGGATTCAGAGGAAAGCTGCCTATGTTTTCTGCTTTAAAGGGCATTATTCTGGTAGGTGAACAAAGAATCTAGAATGTATAATTGATCATTTGATTAACTATTATGAGAACTTTCTTTGTTCTAGTCAGTGTTCTAGATTTTAGTGGTGTAGTCTTCAGCATAAGGTTCTTTCTTATAGCCTACAGCACATAATTCCAATTATATATATGTGCATATATATATATATATAAA
The DNA here is from genome assembly GCF_027595985.1 of Sorex araneus. Lineage (NCBI taxonomy): Eukaryota > Metazoa > Chordata > Mammalia > Eulipotyphla > Soricidae > Sorex > Sorex araneus. The sequence continues at coordinate 85,026,224 of NC_073304.1, read as the reverse complement.
ACATCTTACGAAAGTCATACCATATTACTCTGTGGATTCGAAGAGGAAAAAGCACATTCATGCAAGAAATGGTCAGCTGGGAGATAGGATTTAGAGAAACGATAGCAAACTGCCAGCCTAATAGAAGTTCCAAGGTGCTTCAGGTAGAAAAAGGGCACAATGGGAAAAGGTAATCCAACGTTGAGAAGAAGTGGTTTCCCACAACAAGCAATTCCCCAACACCAGCCAGCCAAATATCCTACAATTCAACTCTATTCTGACATTATCTATCCAGAGATAACATCAGATTACATAAATTTAAAGGCTTAATGCCAGAAGACTGATTCCCACTTCGGATGATAATTATAAGCACATGTTGTTACCTGTGCTTCTGATTGAGTGATTCTAAAGTAGAGTCCTCCCACCACCCCTCCCCCAAGTTTAAGTTTGATTAATTTGGTAGAGTGGCTTATAGAACACAGAAAATCCAGTCACTCACTAAATACCAATTTATTGCAAAGGATATTAAAGAGTAGGAATTAATTACAAGATGAAGAGATATAGGCAGAAGTCCCAAAGAAAGGAACTTCTGATTGTCTTCATGAAGTGGGAGCTCAGTCTGGCAAGTGAAAGAAATATGGTTTGTCAACCTGCAAGCTTTATGAACATTCCCCCACTTTTTTTCCTATTAGGGAGGCTCCATTCCATAGATCAAATCACAAATAATTTATTATTGGCAATTGATTTGAACTTTATCCCTTTTCCCCAGCCTTGGAGGTCAGAGAAATGGAAATAATTCTACCCTTTAATAACAAAGTTATTTTTCCCAGACAATCAGTCTGCTTAGAATTTAGGTGATTTCCAAGCTAAGTTACAACATTAACAAAACAAAAGACACCTTGATTATTGTATTGACCTAAGAAATTCCAAGGACTGGAAGAACTTTGTTCTAGGAAAGAAGTCAAGGATCAAATACATACATTTCCTCTATAAATCATAAAGTCACAAGGGCCTGAAGGTTTGAAGAGAAGAGCCTTGGGGTAGGGCTTGAAAATGACCTCTTTAAAAAAAAAAAGAAAATGACCTCTTAAGAGTCGATCACTGCAGAATGAGTGGAGCTATAGTGCAGTTACTTCCCTCTGCACTATTGACATGCTGGGCTGAATAATTCTTTGTTGTTGGGAGCTGTTCTGCACACAGTAGAATATTTCGTAGCATGCTTGGCTCCTCTATTCTTTAGATATCTGTGGAGGTAGAGTTTCATAACAAACAAAAATGTCTTTCCATGGGACCAAATGTTTCCTGGAAGGTTCAGAGACCCTCCTGTGAACTTCCACAAGAGAATGGATTGGGATCCTTAACTACCAACAATACAAAGTACTGGTTTTAATTGGATGAAAATGACCCACTAATATAAAGTACTAAGCTGTTAGGAATGTAGCAGATTGAAGTCTGATGATATTTAAAGGGTGATGCGGATGTTATTAATGGAAAGATCATAACAAGAGGTTAATCAGATAGTAAGAAGAGAGGGGTGGAAAAAGAAAGATAGTAGAAGTTATTCACCCAACATTCTCAGTTTTTTTCTAAGTCTTTCCAATTTATCTTTATTTATTTTACTAATGCTCGAAATGTTCAAGGATGAAATTTTCTATATTAGGGGAGATACTGCATTACTTGTGTCACTTGTCATTCCGTTGATCTTCGATTTGCTAGAGCGGACACCAGTAATGTCTCCATTCATTCCTGTCATGTGCTAGTGTAGTCCAGTGGTATCTGCTCACTTTGGGAACATGAAGAGCCTCAAACTGTTTGTTCAGGAATTTGATGAAGAAGTCTGACCATTTCGTAGGTGGGCGGCCATGTGGTCTTGTGACATCCCATGGAATCCAGTCGGTAACAGCTCTAGCGGTTGTCTCTAAATCACATTACGTGTCTAGCCCGTCTGTTTTTCGATGCCTTGGCAAACGATACAGCGTCCCTGATTCTTAATAGTCAACAGAGGTCGGAACTCTGGGTTCCTTTCTCACTTGAGTGAAATGTGATACTTCAAGCATAGCTTTTTGAATTCCCTCAGGGATTGTGGAATAGTGATTTTCTTTTTTCTTGCATCACCAATGGAGAGCACTTCTGAATAGTGCTCTCATCCTGTTTTTGTAGGGTCTAGGTCTCTGAGGCTTATGTTAGTGGAGGAAGAATGGTGGAGTTGAAAAGATGTGCCCGGAGCCAGATGTTCTTTGTCCTCTAAACCACTTCTTTGATGCTCTTGAAGGCATTCCACACTGCTCTCTTCCTACTGTGCAGTTCTGGCGCCAAGTCATTCCTCATGTTGAGTTCTCAATCCAAGTACACATAGCTGCTGCATTTGGAGATGTTCGTTCCATTGACAACAAATGGAACGTCAGGGACTGGTTCGTCAGGACAAGTTTCATGAACATTGTTTTGCTGAGATTCAGCTGTATTCCAACCTTTCCACACTCGCAGTCGAAGTCAGCCAGCATCTGGGCCGCTTGGCTAATGTTTGGTATTATGAGAATGATGTCATCAGCAAAGTGGAGGTGGTATAGTTGCTGACCATCTATCTTCATTCCCATTCCTTCCCATTCCAGTTGTTGTATGATGTTCTCGAGGGTGGCACTGAAGAGTTTTGGTGAAATGGTACCACCCTGCCGAACCCCTCTCTTTACGTCAATGATCACTTCCTTGTAGAATGGTGAGATCCTGGTGGTGAATCCATAATACAGCTCATGGAGGATCTTGACATACTGAGTTTGATTGCTCTGTTTGGCTAGGGCTTTGATGACCACTTCAGTCTCAACAGAATCAAAGGCCTTATTTAAATCGATGAACGTTAGACAGAGCGGCATCTTGAACTCTCGTGAAACTTTAATGAACTTGGTCTCTGTGTGGATATGGTTGATCATGCTGAATCCTTTTCGGAATCCGGCTTGCTCGCATGGTTGTCCTTTGTCTAGTGTTCTGCCTATTCTATTCAGGATGACTTGAGTGAACAACTTGTAGACGATGGACAACAGGAGATTGGGCGAGAGTTGCCAATGTCATGGATATCTCCTGTATTGTACAACAGAATGGTCCTGCTGGTTTTTCACTGGGATGGGACCTTGCATATGGACAGGTAGCATGTGAAGAGCCGAGCCAGTGTATTGACGAATACTGGCGACAGATTCTTCAGGTGTTCAGATCTGACTTGTCTGGACCGGGTGCTGTATGTGTCTTTATTGATGAAATGGAGTGTCAGATTTCAGAAGGGAGGATGTTGGGTGTAAAAAACTAAAGAACACCGAGGGGGCACGTGCACTCGCGGGCTCTCCGGGCGGCTCTGTCTCACCGCCCACATTCGGTGCCCAGGAACCGCTGTGTGTGCCGTTGGTCGAGGGCAGGCGACGGAAGGAAGAAGGAAGAAGGCCAAACTGGTTGCTCGATCCGTTTATTTCATTCTCTCCCTCCGCTTCTCTCCCGCTCTCCTGGATCTCTCCCCATGGATCTGCCCCGTGGATCTGGCTCGTGGATCTGGCCCCCCAACCCACTCTCACAGCCTAGTTAAATCTCCACAGCATCCGGGGGTTGGGGCATACACGTAGGTGTGGTCACCATCAGTAGGGTAAGGTTCCTTTCCCTTAGGGGATGCTTCTCCTAGGACTTAATTCTCTTTCAGCAGGAGGATCCACCCAAGGGCGGAGTCCCATGAATGTGTTTCTCTTCTCCTCAGCCAGCAAACATATAAGAATTCATAATATTAATTATTTTGTATGGACACAATAAGAGATGCATTAAAGCTTATAGAATTGCTCTCCTGGGGCCATCTCAATCTCAGACTACAGTGCTCAGGCCAGATCAGTCTTTCCTATCCCTGGCAGGGTCCCAGTCTCATAATTACTATTGGATCATGACAGCATTTGTCTATGATCAAGCTCTTAACTTATAGTTAAGAATTAGGCACTTTGGCCAGGCCCATCTCGATGCCAGGGTAGCACATAACTCACCGCTTGCCCTGGATCCTTCCTGTCCCACGTCGGGGACCCTACTTTGGGGTGCTAGGAACAGAGGGCAACTGAGGCTTAAGTGGAGAAAGCAGAGGCCCGGGAGGAAATAATATTCGAGGCCAATTAATTCCCAAGTTATAAAAACATAATATTGTCTTCTTGTGTCTATACAAAACAGACATAGCTTTAAAGTAAATTATTCAAAAGGCACAAGAAGAGGAGAAAGGCAATATTAACTTATATAATATAAATTCAGTATCCTAGGAAGGTCTGACCTTGCAAATTAGCAGAGTCAGATTAAGGGAAAGCCGCGGATTAACTGTTTTGGGGAAGAAAGCATGGAGAAGTGATTATAGCTAAACAAAGGGATGGGAGAGATTCGGGAACACCTTGATGGGTGAGACTGGGGTAAGCCTAAACTCTGGGTAAAACCGGGACAAGCTACTTGTGGCAAGGAGGGAAAGGACAAAGTAATGTCATCCTACAGTTGGGAACAACATACCTATCCTGTGGAATTTGGTATGTGGGCAGGTGGGCATGGCTGTCAAAGAGATCTGAGTAGAAGTCGTGAATAATCCTCTCCATTGCCCTTCTGAAAGATGTGATAGATCCATCAGGATGTTGGAGGGCAGTCATCTGGGTCTTGTAGTTGGCGAAGGACAGGTGTGCGTTGTGAATACTTTTCCCAGTTTCTGCCGCATCGGCCAACACTGCTGCTCTTCTCTTTGAGGTCTTCCTTTATCACTTCTCTACACAGCTTTGTGAGCTCAGATGTTAACTTGTGATTGCCTGAGGCTTTAACAAACTTTGTTGGCGAATGAGCTCGATAGTTTCCGAAGACAGGTGTCTGTAGCTTTCCCACTCTCGGCATTCCTTGTGTAGTCATGGAGGTGCTGAACCAGTTGATCCTATTTCTCATCAATGTTGTCAATGACAGCATCTTCCCATGTTACTGCAATGGTGCCAAAGAGCTTCCAACTGGTGGTCATTCTGGGAGATCTCTTCTTTTTTATTGTATTTTATTATTTTTTTATTGAATCACCATGTGGAAAGTTACAAAGCTTTCAGACTTAAGTCTCAGTTACACAATGCTCGAACACCCATCCCTTCACCAGTGCATATCTTCCACCACCAAGAACCACGGTAAACCTCCCCCCCACCCGCCCCCCGTCCCCCAGCCCCCACCCCGCCTATGTAGCTGATAAATTTCACTTTACTTTCTCTTTACTTTGATTACATACAAACAAAAAAACTCACTATTATTGTTTGGAGTTTCCCGCCCCCCCAGAGTCGGACCTGCTGGAAAGGAAGCATTTGATAATTTGTTTTCCATTGCTGAGAATGAAGAGATATGAGGTCATGTGGCCACAGTAGTGGCCGCGAGGTTCTAGATTTCTGTATTTTAGTATTTTAGTGACTGAGTCCAGAGGACTTTCTGCCAGAGGTTGCATCATTGCTAGCTCGTACCTCTCTGCTACTTTATATTCCACATATGAGTGCACCCTTTCTGTGTCTATCTCTTTCTTTCTTACTCATTTCACTCACATGATAATTTCCATGTTGATCCACTTATATGCAAATTTCATGACTTCATGCTTTCTAACAGCTGCATAGTATTCCACTGTGTAGATGTACCAAAGTTTTTTTAGCCAGTCATCTGTTCTCGGGCATTTGGTTTTTTTTCCAGATTCTGGCTATTGTAAACTGTGCTGCGATGAACATATAAGTGCAGATGTCATTTTGACTATACTTTTTTTGCTGCTCTGGGGTATATTCCCAGGAGTGGTATTGCTGGGTCAAATGGGAGCTCAATTTCTAATTTTTTGAGAAGTGACCATATTGTTTTCCAAAAGGGCTGAACCAGTCGGCATTCCCACCAGCAGTGTAGGAGGGTTCCTTTCTCCCCACATCCATGCTAACAGCAGTTGCTTTTGTTCTTTTGGATGTGAGCCAGTCTCTGTGGTGTGAGGTGGTATCTCATAGTTGTTTTGATCTGCATCTCCCTGATGATTAGTGATGAAGAGCATTTTTTTATGTGCCTTTTAGCCATTCGTATTTCTTCCTTGAGAAAGTTTCTGTTCATTTCTTCGCCCCATTTTTTAATAGGGTTGGATGCTTTCTTTTTGTAGAGGTCAACCAGTGCCTTGTATACCCTTGATATCAACCCCTTATCGGATGGGTATTGGGTGAATATCTTTTCCCATTCTGTAGACTGCCTTTGTATTCTGGTCACTGTATCTTTTGCCGTGCAGAAGCTTCTTAGTTTAATATAGTCCCATTTGTTTATCTGCATTTCCACTTGGTTGTCAGTGGCATGTCATCTTAAACTTAAACTTTGCAATCCTTTCTCCCTGCTCTGTGAAGTAGAATTTTGCACAAAGGAGACGGTGGTCTGATCCCGTTTGAAATTTTGGGACAACAGCGACATCGGTCAGGCAAAACCTTCGATTGAATGTGTCCAATGTATAGATTTGGCCTTCTGGAACTGTGAGTTACCATGGATGGTCTTGGTCGACATGATGAACTCAGACAGTCTCACACCTTGTTCATTCCATTCTAGGACCATGTGTCCTAATGTGGAGTTCTTTGGGTGACCTTCTTGGTCCTACCTTGGCATTAAAATCGACAATGATCTTGTAGAAGGTATGGTCTTCTTTATAGAACTTCTCCAGCTCCATGTAGAACTTCTCAATTTCTTCTTCATTGTAGTTAGATGTTGGTGTGTAGACAACAAAGAAACTGCTGGCAGTGAGCCACATCTATTCAAGTGTAATAATCCGATTCGGGTTGTTAGGCATTCAAATGAATAATGCTCATGGCCAAGTTCATGTTGACAAGAACACTGACGCCACTGATGCCTCTGTTGTCGCATGTTCCGAGGAACAGTTCTTCTCCAGTGTCAAAAATGGCGTGATGTTATTGATGGCTTCTGGTTTCCATCACACCAATGATGTCGTACTTGATCATCTGTATTTTAATCATCAGTTTCTTGATGGATGCTTCCGATGTCAGCATACATGCATTGAAAGTACAGTCATTTTAATCTTTCTTCATTTTGGCAGTCTAGTTCATCCCTGAGTTTTATCAGCCTCTCCTTGCTCATCCTTCTTAATGCTGCCATATTGGGGGCTCTTTCAGTGTCAGGCGAGTGAGGCCCATTGTTGTTTCTGTCTTTGGCATATCGAATATGCCTCGCGTAGCTTGCCAGGCTCTGCCGTGTGGGTGGGGTACTCTCAGTAGCTTGCCGGGCTCTCCAAGAGGGACGGAGGTTTTTAGGGTGGCCTCCAGTTGCCCTTACAGGTGTTCCCATGGTTCACACAATATTTGAACCCCATCAAATATGTTGTGAAAATTATGGAAAATGGGTATTAAGTGTCCTATGGTGTGTCGAACGACCGAGAAGTGTGGGATTCGGCCTGAGTGTCTGGAAAGTGGCCTGGAGCATGGCGGTGGCTGGGTAGTAAAGGTAGTGGAGGTCTGCAGATGAGGTATTTATCTGGCGTGGGTAGGGTGGGGCATCTGGGTTTGATCCCTGGGGTGCCAGAGATTTGAGGAGGCAGACAGAGGATCTTGTTTCCGGGTCTAGTTAAGCCTGGAGTTCAAGGTCACAAAGTTCTGCTTTACCTGGTTCCGTGGGGTTTCACTCATGCATGAGGTTCAGCCTGAGTGTCAGGAAAGCGACCTGGAGCGTGGTGGGGGCTGGGTAGTGGATAAAAGTAGCTTAAAACCATTTCTTTAAGAGTGGTGAAGAACATCTAAGAACATTTCTTTTTTGGGGAACTGAAGGATGGAAAATAGTGTGATCAGCTGGGTTGTCTTCAAAAAGTGAAAAATAGATGAATAAGATTTAGTCTTTTTAAGGCTCCATGGTACTAGTCTTGTGACAAGGTTTGAAAAGATGGGTTTATCCTTTCAACAATAAATTCTGTTTTTTTTTTTTTGTAAAAAGCTAGAAAGGGAAATTCTACATCTCTCTCTCTCTGTGCTTGCGTCTAGAACCATTTAGACTTGAACTTGCCCCTAAATATTCCAATACAGAGTTATCAGGGTCTTCATAAGCAACGTTCTGGAATCATACACCATGTATGCATGAGACCTGGACTTGATCCACATCACAGCCAAAGGAGGGACAAAGAAAACCAACCAAGTAGACATAAGCAGGAAATATGGTTTCCAAGCTCAATACTTCTGCTATTGTTTTGTGGGCTATTGGACAAACTGCCTAACCTCCCAGTGCCCTTGCTTTAGATGACTGAGAATGAGGAAGCAAGATTTAACTTTCAAAATGGTTGTGGCCAAGGAGATTGAGCATACAGGCTAATTGACTCTCCTTCCTGTGTTATGATCAAATTTTGGATTGTGCTGGAGTCCATAGCCACTCAGCGCCTGTCTGGTTTTATTACAAGTCTGATCTTGAGCCTGGATATGGGTCCAAATTTTTACCTTTAATAAACCCTCTTCAGATACTTCCTGGGGCTCTATTAGTGGGGAGTGAAATGCTTACAGCCTGATTTAAAAAAAAAAACTTGAATTATCTAGTGGAAAGAAAAAAGTTTTTAGATATGTTTGTCAGCCTGGAAAGATAGTGCGAAGGGCTGGAGTGCATGCCTTAGATACACATTTGATCCCTGGCACCACATGCAAACCTCCTACTTGCAATTGAATGGCTCTGGTGATCCCCAGTACCACCAGACTTGAGCAGCTGTTAGTTCTGCATTGCTAACTAACCTCAGGGCCCTATGTATGCTATGAGAGACCCCCCTCCAACAAATTAGTAACTGTTTCTTAATTAATAAACTATTATACTGATCAGATCATTGATCTCTGATTTAAAAGAAAATTTCTGTGGGGCTGGAGAGGTATTACAGTGTGTATAGTGGGTTTTTTTTTTGCATGCTTCCAACCCCATTTTAATTCCCTGATATCACCAAGAGTGATTCCTGAGCACAGAGCTAGAAATATGCTCTGAGCACAGCTGGGTGTGGTCTCCAAACAAAAAAATAAAAGAAAATTGATTTGTTTTATATGTGTGTGTATATTTGTTATACATATATATACATATATGATATAAATACATTACGGGGTCTATATCTATGTGTGTGTATATATATATATATAATTTAACTCAGCATGTATTGATTAATGCTTTCTAAGTATCAGTAGCTAGACAGTTTGAATAACGCATGAAATAAAAATAAAAAGTAGATTAATTTACTCCTATCAGAAAGATTATATTCTAGTGGTAAATGATAGATGACAAAGAAACAAATATTTGGTATTTTTTTATGAAGATGGGTAATAAAAGGAAGTTATCACAGAGGAGAAAGGGTGGTGGAGAAGTGTTTGGGTCATAATCTCAGATAAAGTATAGGATCAGTATCCCTCAAATGTTGAGAGAGGATTATTCTCAAGACATCCAGACAATTTCCATGGCCTTCATAGGCAGCACTAAGGCCAATTGAGACTCTATGGCTCAAGTAGAAATTGTCACTACAGCTTTAGAGAATACAAAAAGTCTCCTTTTGGAGACTTTGGAGAGACTTTGGAGAGAATCCTATCCTAAAACAAGGAAAACACATAGAGGCAAGACTTTGTCATATTGTCATTCTCCTTAATCACGTGATATTCCATTTCTCTCTTGTGTCCAGGATTCCTATTCCAGTCCTTAGCATAGGACACAAACCACTGTTTTGTCCCATTTACTGTCACCTAAATTCTCCTTAAGTATGTAATTAAATTTGGTCTTTTCTCCTAACCTCTTAATATATCTGATTTGCACTCCTTCTCTTTTTAATTTTTTTCTTCTTTAGCCCTATAAGATCCTGAAAGAGGTAAGAATTTTTTGCCCTGCACACTGACACAGGCATTTCTGAATGGTGATATTTTACTAGTACCCTGTAGGTAGCTACTGAGAGTATCCTGCACGCATGGCAGAACCTGTCAAGCTACCCGTGATGTATTTGATATGCCAAGAACAGTAACAACAAGTCTAACAATGGAGATGTTACTTGGTGCCCGCTCGAGCAAATCGATGACCAATGGGAAGACAGTGCTACAGTGCTACCCTGTAAGTAGTGGGGGAAGGACTATCACATCTCTGGGAAGAACAAGCCAGATAGAGGCGTAGACTGCTGTAAGGATTTTAAGGGGCAGAAAACTGGTCTGTTCATGGAACATTAGAAGAGTCTTGGAGGAGGCTGTCTAAACATTAATAGGCAAGCAACATCTTATGATCCTGGGATATAAGTAAAGGTGCTCAGTCATTTTATTGTCCCTTTCTGCTTATACTATACTCTGAAATGTGAAAAACAAAAGAGGCATTTTATCTTTATTCCCCCAGGAAAATTTTAGTTGTGTTCTGGATACATCAGCCAGCTTGAAAAGTAGAAAACTCTGAATGACCTGATGCATAAGAGTTGTGTTCAGAGAACTGGTGAACTGAAAGACATTTGAAAATTTGTGGTCAGCATCTGTTAATAGAATATCAGTGACGGGGCACTGTAAAGCTCTGTGGAGTCCTCTTGGCTGACAGACTCCAGAGAGGTTAGAATTTAGCAATGAGTAATTCCAAGTCTATGATGTTTAATTTCCTCTTAGATGGGATGCTTGTCTTAGTTTCCTGGCATCTCTCAGTGCACAGAAAATAGTGCTAGGCAAATCAGCAGCACGTAGTCAATATTTATTCAATGTGCTGAAATTGTGTCATAGACTCAGGAATCTGTTGAAGTTCTAAGGATCCTGGGGAAGCTTCAGGTCCTTGCTTATTAAAGAGTGAGTTTGCTTTACGACCAGTACAAAAAAGTATCTTCTAAACTCTTATCAGCCTGGACACAATAGTCATTAAAAAAACATTTGCCACAAATTGGTCAGCCATAGACACGCTCCTAAAGAAGATTTGTTACCAGAGCTATTGTAGTCACAGCATTCTGGTCTCATATTAACAATGACTCTTTGATGACCACATCCATAAAACATCTGCATACGTGCCAAAATTGAGAAACACATTAGAGAACTAGGTTTGCTCCTGTGTTTGTATAGCCTATGAGATTTCACTGTCTAGTGGAATATTCCACTGCTGTTCTTGGTTAATAACTATATCTATAATTTATATTTGTCTCTCTTGCTATACCTCAACTGAAGGAGATCTCCTTCAACCACTTGAAAATTCAAAGAAAATCTAGTTTTTCAATTTACCTCATTATATCATCTATCCTTACACCATCATTATCACTATCATTACTACTATTATAATTTTTGTATTCTTAATAGTAAGGTTTAGTCTTTTTCTCCCACATATATATTGAATATTTTTTGACAGAGTAAGTTAATGGATTCACAGTTTTATTTTGAAAAATTCTGATAATTCAAATGTTATTAGAGGAGCAATAGTCTATAGGATACAAATTAATACTACAACCCAATTGTTCTATAAAAATCACCTTGCATTTGTTTGCTCTTGTATGAAATATTTTCTTTGTGACATATTATTAACATATTATTGAGCTTATTACTTAACTTATTTGAATCTCATTTTCATGGTATATAAAATAAGGGGACTGGAGCGATAGCACACGGCCGACCTGAGTTTGTTTCCTCTGCCCCTCTTGGAGAGCCTGGTAAGCTATCGAGAGTACCGAGCCTGCATGGCAGAGCCTGGCAAGCTACCTGTGACATATTGGATATGCCAAAAAACAGTAACAATAAGTCTCACAATGAGAGATGTTACTGGTGCCTGCTTGAACAAATCAATGAGCAATGGGATGACAGTGACAGTGATAAAATGGGGGAGGGCAATAGTATTCATTTTGCTTGAGATGGGGTTGTTAGGATGAGAACAGTGGCAGAGAGCCTGCCTTGCACATTCATAGCACTATCCCGCATCACTAAGGGCATTCCAGATGATTTTGCCATTGGAATCCCTGGTACCACAATAAACATGTGGTCTCTGATGCACTACAGCTAGGTGTATGAGCATCACCCCAAAATGTGCAACCCTTTATAATTACTCAACAACAACAAAACAAGAAGAACAAAAGGAAAAGAAGGGGAGAAATTAGTGAGTTCATTAATTTAAAAAATTGCCTGAAGTGTCCTGAGCCAGCCACAATTTAGGTTCAGTACTATAGAGATGGAAACATTCCTTTGCTCTTATATTAAGTAGAACAACAGAGATAAAAAAAACATAAAAATAAATTTACCAACACCAGTAAGATATGCTGTTTAACTCTGCATAAATTCAAAGAATTTCTGCATGTTTAGCCTTCCCTTAGCATCACCACTCATATTTTGATTTTTAAAGATTAGATAACTTTACTGGATAATTTAAAGACTATGCTGAACTCAGATTTTTACAAACCTCAGCTCTTCTGTGGTACTATTGATGGCATGTTGAGTTTCAGCAAACACAAGAAACATTTTATAGAAGAGTTACCACTCAGTCTAAATCCATACATTTCATAGCTGGTGGCCACAGTCAGGTAAACTACATTTAGGTACATAATCGGACGACAATGCTGTTTCCCTGAAATATTATGAAATATTACCTATACTAAAGTGAAACTAACTCCTCCCAAAGTCTTAAACCATACTTTCTTTCTATTTTTGTTGGGGAAGGGGGCTTGTTCAGGGCTTAGTCCTGGCCTTGTGCTCAGAGGTAACGCTGGTGGGATTCTGTGGGCCATATGTAGTGTCTGGTTCACTCTTTGCAAGGCAAATTCTTCAACCTGGTATGCTATCTCTCTCACCTCATACATTTTATTTCAAAATATCAATAAAATACTTTTATAAAATAAAGCATAATAAGTTTCAGTATATTTGAGGACATGATTGAAGGATCATACATTTGACAAATCAAATATACCAAGTTTTCTTAACTATTATTAATATTTTTTTCCTTATATAAAATGTTACAGTGGTAAGTCGCAAGCTAAAAAGACCAAGGATTTCAGTTTAGTGTCATCATTTAATTAAACCGCAGTAAATTTGATCACTTTAAGAGATACATGACTTAAATTGTAATTGCTACGTACATGGCTATTTATTCATGGATGTAGGGCTTGATTGACACAAGGAAATGATTTTCTACTTCTCTGTGTTTTTCAGAGGCTAGAAAAAATAAATAAGTATCTGGTTGACAAGAGGAAAAAGTCGAAAGAAGTAGTTCAATTAAAGAATTGCATGTTTATTTCCTATATTCAATATAGAGATTAAAAAAAAAAGAACCTCAGTAATTCATCCATATGGATTCAGATTCCAAATTAGATACTGATCTTAAACATTAGAGGACATTAGGAAAGAGAAAGGTAGGATTTCTTAAGGAAGTTCTCAGGACACTGCCAACAAAGATTCGTAGAAAGTTCTACCTTCTGCTTTGATAAAAATTTAGGAGATTAGGTTTTTCTGATACTGTGAGGGGGGTGCCAATACACAGAGACATTTACATGTAAATGTGGTTTTTATTTTTTTTTATTTTATAAAGTAGTTCACAGTATTTGATTGCATTTAATATTTAAGCACCAATCTCACCACAAAATTATACCTTCCCACCACCATATTTTGGATGTTTCCATCCCAAACCCCAATCCCTGTCCTAAAGCAGAACCAAAATAATATATTTTGTATTGTTTGTAATGAAAAACTGCTGAAAATGCTATAAAAAAGTATCCTTAAATAAAAAGAGTGTGAAAATTGTTGTATTTCACCCCGGAGCCATTAAGCTCTTCTATAAGAGATAGCTAACATGCTGTTAAAGGTTGAGTCTTGTGTGCTTTTATATATCTGTAAAAAAATATTTCCCTCTAAGATTGGTTGCCTCCTACTTTGAACCCCATCAAATGTGGTGCAGTACTCTTGGAATATTAGTGGTGTGAGGTATGAGATACATTCACAGCCATGAGGTCCAGAAATAGGTTCACTCGTGGGTGAAGTTCAGCCCCAGCACATGGAGAATGGCCTGAGCATGGCAGTGGTTGAGTTCTGGATGTTTTCAGCTGCCGGAGCTGGGTCCCGTGGGGTGGGGAGGGGTCTCATCTGCCCCATTCTGAGGCACTCTGAGTGGTGAAACAGCCTGGCACAGGGTCTGGTGGCATGGTTATGGCGATGCTCCCTTATGAGAAAGACATGGGATCTGAATAGTGGCTGCTGATAAGATCCGCGCCAGCCAGGGGTGGCTTATGGATGTGACTGCCGAGTTGCCAGAGACAGGGGAATATGGGCAGAAGATATCCATTCCCAGTCCTGTTGAACCCAGAGTTCTTCGTCACAAAGTCCCGCATACCTGAGTTTTCTGGGCATTCACTCATGGGAGAAGGAATGTGTTTTTTAGAGGCAAACTCTACCCAGCTTTTGGAATCCCTCTCATGAAGTCAACCTTTTGCCAGAGTCATGTTTTGTGTTGGCATATTGTTGCCCATTTAGATTTATACTTAGTATTATTATGTTTAATTTTCTTTTATAGGAAAAATTGGGGGGCTGGAGCGATAGCACAGCAGTTGGGCGTTTGCCTTTTATGCGGTCAACCCGTGTTTGATTCCTCCGCCCCTCCCGGAGAGCCTGGCAAGCTACCAAGAATATGGAGCTGGCATGGCAGAGCCTGGCAAGCTACCTGTGCATATTGGATATGCCAAAAACAGTAACAATAAGTCTCTCAATGAGAGATGTTACTGGTGCCCACTTGAACAAATCCATGAGCAACGGATGACAGTGACAGTGACAGTGACAGTGACAGGAAAAATTGGGGGAGGGCTGGGCCACATCCAACAATATTCAGGGGTCATTCCTGGCTCTGTTCTTAAAAGTGACGCCTGGTGCTCAAAGGACATATATTTAGTTCCAGGGATAGTGCCAGGGATAGACGGGGTAAGGCCACATTTAAAGTAAATACTTTATCTGGTGAACTGTCTCTCCAATCCCTGTAGGAGAATTTTTTTAAACTTAACTTTATTTATATGAAGTTGTTCACAATGAGTTATTACATTTCAACACCAATTCCACCACCATTATTTCCAAGTTTCCCATCCCCAACCCAAGCCTGCCCCAATAGCAGGCCCTAGATAATTTATTTTATTTTGTTTGTTATAAATAACTCACTAAAATTATTTTTAAAATATTTTAAATATTTTCTTAGAAGAAAGTGTGTAACGATTGTTGCATCTCACCCTGGAATCATTAAGCCCTTGTATAAGAAATCACTAACACCTTGTTACTAACACTTGTATAAGAAATCACTAACACGTTGTTTTAATATTTTCTTAATTGAGATTAGTTGCCTTCTACTTTATATGCCATCCAATGTGATGTGCTACTTCTGGTATAGACTTTGAGATGTAGTGCTCCAGAAATTCTAAAATTTTGAATAGGTGATATAGCTGGAGTTAAATTTTTAACTCGATGGTGACTTTCAGGTCCAGAAGAATTTCTGCAGCTTATTGACCTCTTTTGAGATTTATTTGTGAGTCTCTGGATCAAGGCCAGTTAATGAGCTAAAATGGCACCAGAGGCAGTTCATGGGCATGATTGCCAAGCTCCAGAAAGAACAGGCAGATGGGGAGAGGTAGCCCATCTCGACTCTGAGATCCTGGAGATTTTGGTCACAAAACCCACATACCTGAGTATTTATTCCTGTATGAGTCTCATCCAGAGCCTGTGGAGTTCAGCTGTGAGGATGGTGGCAATTGGATTATAGAGGTTTTCTGCTGCCAGGGATCTGTTTGTGTGGGTGGTAGGCTCACCTATCTCCCTTCTGGGGAGCGCTGGTGATGAGACTCAGCCTGGCACAGAATCTGGAGGCATCTCTTGAGAAATAATTTTTATTCATGATTAAAAAAAATTCTGGTGCACTATCATTTTTTTCACTAATGCTATTAATTGTTCTCTTTATGAGAACTTTTATCCTGGAGCTATGTTAATTTTTATCACTCTCATCGTCACCACCATCAATATAATTACATGTAAGTCTTAGATATTACTCTCTAATAAGGTTCTCTCATCCTGGGATTCCCTCTTTCAGATGCTATATGGGTTTTTTATTTTTCATACCTCACCTAATACTTTGAGCTCCCTTTTCTTCTATTCAATTGGAGGCATATTTAGTATTATAATGCAGATCTAATTTCAAATGCTTTTCTACTGTTATCAGACTGAGTCTGTCTATTGATCTTGGCCAGAAAAGGTGGAGTAATTATACCAGTCAGTTCAAAAGAAATGATTGACCCAGAACCCCAAGAACAGATTGCCTGGAATCAAGGTAAAAGAGAAAAATAGCCTATGATTTCTTTGAAGCTGCCAAAGTTGTAGTGATCTCTGTCAAACTTGAGTCCTGTACCCTGGCCATGGACAAGTTAGAACTGGAATATGGATGTTTCCTTGATCTTATAGGTATGTGCTCTGTCACCTCCAACTCTATTTCAACTTTCAGACCACCAGGAAATGGAAAATTTTCCTGTAAGAATTTTAGTTAAGATCAGTTTTAGATGTAGTGGAGTATTAAAGGTATGAAGACCTCCCTGCCTTGCATTAAATCCTCCTGACAAAGATCTTCCCATCTGTTTTCTATTGTTAAAAATTCCTTCAACATATGTCTTTAATTGAACAATAAGAGATTAAAGGCTTAAACTTGCAAATACGGTAAATGATGAGTCCTTTGTTGAATTCAGAACAGAGTTGGAAAGGGAACTTTGGAAGTACAGAAAAAATGCCTGACCTTCACAGTTTTCCTTGGGTCACTCCCATCAAGTCTATTTATATCTTCATGAGATTCTCTGTGTGTCAGTTGTCCCCCGATTCCCGCCCCCAGTAGTTCTTCATGTTCTGAACCTCTAATCATATGTCATCACTGTCTATCTCACTGTTCTTTTCCACAGAGTGACTTATGTTGTCATTAGTGGATAAATCTGGCATATCGGCATTTTCATGGATTTTTGTTGTTTGTCTGTTTTGTAACCACACCCGGCTGTGTTCAGGGCTTACTCCTGGCTCTGTGCTCAAGGATTACTCCTGATGTGGCTCGAGGGACCAGATGAGGTACTGGAGATCGAAGTAGGTCAGGTTCATGGAAGTCAAGTGGTTTAATAGCTGACCATCTCTTTGGCCTGTGAGTTTTCATAGATTCTTTCTACAAGAAAGAAGATTATTAGAAGATTTATGTTACTTGGTAGTGATAACAGTATTCAAATATACTAGCTAAATTTGTCTAGTAAGTGGGTCAACCCCTACACCTAGGAAACTGATTTATTTATCAAGAAAAAAGAGGTGTAATTATCCTTAATTACCTGAATGAAGAGCATATTTTGAATTAAACACAAAACTTTACTTATACGAGTAGTCTTGCAGTTAAAAAAGTACTTATTCAGCATCTGTTATGCCCTAGAAAATACAGTTGGTGAATAAGGAAGTTGTGTTTCCTCACTCAACAGAGTGATAATCTGGCAGCTCAAAGTGCTGTCAAAAGATTCCATATGGTAGAAACTCTTCATTTTACTTATTAAAAAATGGTAACACCAAGAGCTATGATGGACTCAGGACTCTAGTTTGACTCTTTCAATCCCAGTTCATTTCTCTGGTTTAACCAACTGAAAAAGTCAACCAAAAACCCATAAGGCATCATGACAACAATCCATTTGACAATTCTCTGTGGTCTGAAAGAGTCTACCCTTTCAAGATTCACAGATGTGGAGCCACACAGATAGCACAGCAGGTAGAGCATTTGCCTTACATGCAGCCGACCTGGGTTCGATCCCTGGCATCCTATATGGTCTTCCAAGCACTGCCAGGAGTGATTCCTGACTGCAGAGCCAGGAGTAACCCTGAGCATTGCTAAGTGCAACCCAAAAAGCTAAAGAAAAAAAAAGATTCACAGATGTCCAGAAAAGGGCTTAAATATTGTGGTAAATTTTGTTCATGACGTTAGCACAAGTTTGAGAGTGATGAGAAAGCAGACCCACAAAGAATTGTTCACTTTGGGAGGAAAAGTCTCCTTCTGCCTCTCAGTACATTTCTGGGCCTGTCTGAGCAAAGGAGTTTGGCTGAATATTGAATTGTTATTAAAATGATAATTAAGGAGGTAACAGGAAGGGAGCATGTTCCAATACCATCCAAAAGAGTCAGCACTTTCGCTGGATAATGAGTTCTTTATACTTCAGGTTATTACTCAACTGAAGAGACCTGAGTTACATGAGTGTCTGGAGTTTATATTTTCTCAATCAATAGGCTTAATGACTGGCTTGTCACTTAGAAGGTAAAACAACAGGATGGTAGGTGGTGGTCTTGAATCATCCTGAGTGTATCTGCTGCTGCTCCTTGCAAGCCTTGTCTAGGTAACAATTTAAACTACTTTCAAGATGGTCTTTTGGAGAGACACATGTTCTTAGAATTTTTCTGGAAAGGACTCATTTATTAAAGATTTATTGGGACTTGCTATATTCCTTTCATATGGCACTTGAAATTTTTTTATTATGAAGGGTTGGGGGTTGCTGCAGGCCACCAAAAAAATGTTTCAGCAGACAAGTATCTTTCCTTGAGGCTCCTGGACACATTTTAAAAAATTTATTTAGTTTTAATTAGTGAATCACCATGAGGGTACAGTTACAGATTTATACATTTTTGTGCTCATGTTTCCCCCATACAAAGTTTGAGAACCCATCTCTTCACCAGTGCCCATTCTCCACCACCGGTACATCCAACATCCCTCCTACCCTCCCCATTCCCGTCTCCCCCTACCCCACCCTGCTACTGTGGCAGGGCATTTCCTTTTGTTCTCTCTCTCTCATTAGGTGTTGTGCTTTGCAATAGAGGTGTTGATTGTCCACTGTGTTCAGTCTCTAGACCACATTCAGCCCGCATCACCTTTCCCCCGCATGGCCTCCGACAGCATTATACTTGGTGATCCCTTCTCTAAGTTGCCCTCTCCCCAGAATGTGAGGCCAGCTTCCAAGCCATGGAGACAACCTCCTGGTACTTATTCCTACTATTCTTCTATTCTTGGGTGTTAGTCTCCAACTCTGTTGTTTTATATTCCACAGATGAGTGCAATCTTTCTATGTCTGTCTCTCTCTTTCTGACTCATTTCACTTAGCAAGATACTTTCCATGCCAATCCACTTATATGCAAATTTCATGACCTCCTTTTTTCTAACAGCTGCATAGTATTCCATTGTATAGATGTACCAAAGTTTCTTCAACCAGTCATCTGTTCTAGGGCACTTGGGTTTTTTCCAGATTCTGGCTATTGTAAACAGTGCTGCAATGAACATATAAGTGCAGATGTCATTTCGACTATACTTTTTAGCTTCTCTGGGATATATTCCCAGCAGTGGTATTGCTGGGTCAAATGGGAGCTCAATATCTAATATTTGGAGAAGCGTCCACACAGTTTTCCAGAAGGGCTGAACCAGTCGGTATTCCCACCAGCAGTGTAGAAGGGTTCCTTTCTCCCCACATCCTCTCCAACAGCGGTTGCTTTTGTTCTTTTGGATGTGTGCTAGTCTCTGTGGTGTGAGGTGGTATCTCATGTTTGTTTTGATCTGCATCTCCCTGATGATTAGTGATGTAGAGCACTTTTTCATGTGCCTTTTGGCCATTCGTATCTCTTCCTTGGGAAAGCTTCTGTTCATTTCTTCACCCCATTTTCTGATGGGGTTGGATGTTTTCTTCTTATAGAGTTCAACCGGTGCTTTATATACCATTGATATCAACCCCTTATCTGATGGGTATTGTGTGAATATCCTTTCCCATTCTGTAGAAATTCTTTGTATTCTGGTCACTGTATCTTTTGCGGTGCAGAAGCTTTTTAGTTTAATGTAGTCCCATTTGTTGATCTCTGTTTCTACTAGATTGCTTAGTTCCATGTCATCTTTGAAGATACCTTTATCTTCAATATCGTGGAGGGTTTTGCCGACCTTGTCTTCAATGAACATTATGGTTTGTGGTCTGATGTTGAGGTCTTTAATCCATTTTGATCTGACTTTTGTACATGGTGACAGGTCGAGGTCTAAGCCCATTCTTTTGCATGTGGTTGTCCAGTTGTGCCAGCACCATATGTTAAAGAGGCTTTCCTTGCTCCACTTCACATCTCTTGCTCCCTTATCAAAGATTAGATGATCATACATTTGGGGTTGTGTGTAGGGATATTCTACCCTGTTCCATTGGTCTGCGGCTCTGCCTTTGTTCCAGTACCATGCTATTTTAATTGTTACTGCTTTGTAATAAAGTTTGAGGCTGGGGAGGGTGATGCCTCCCATCGTCTTTTTCCCAAGAATTGTTTTAGCTATCCGTGGGCGTTTGTTGTTCCATATGAATTTTAGGATTGCTCGATCCATTTCTTTGAAGAATGTCATGGGTATCCTTATAGGGATCGCGTTGAATCTGTATAATGCTTTGGGGAGTATTGCCATTTTGACAACATTGATTCTACCTATCCATGAGCAGGGTATATGTTTCCATTTCCTCATATCCTCTTTTATTTCATGGAGTAGCGTTTTATAGTTTTCTTTGAATAGGTCTTTTACATCCTCCTTGGTTAAGCTGATTCTGAGGTACTTGATTTTCTGGGGCACGATTGTGAATGGGATTGCTTTTTTCATGTCCCTTTCCTCTGCCTCATTGTTTGTGTATAGGAAGGCCATGGATTTTGGGGTATTGATTTTGTAGCCTGCAACGTTACTGTATAAGTCTATTGTTTATAAGAGTTTCTTAGTAGAGGCTTTAGGCTTCTCTAGATATAGTATCATATCGTCTGCAAATAGTGAGAGTTTGATTTCTTCCTTTCCTATCTGGATGCCCTTAATATCTTTTTCTTGTCTAATAGCTATCGCAAGTACTTCCAGTACTATATTGAAGAGAAGTGGTGACAGCGGGCATCCTTGTCTTGTACCTGATCTTAGAGGAAAGGCCCTTAGTTTTTCCCCGTTGAGGATAATGCTTGCCGTAGGCTTGTGGTATATGGCTTCGACTATCTTGAGGAAAGTTCCTCCAAACCCCATTTTGGTGAGGGTTTTCATCATGAAAGAATGTTGGATCTTGTCAAATGCTTTCTCTGCATCTATTGATATGGTCATATGGTTTTTATCTTTACTTTTGTTGATATGATGGATTATGTTGATTGATTTCCGAATGTTAAACCATCCTTGCATCCCCGGGATGAATCCCACTTGGTCATGATGTATGATCTTTTTGATGAGTTGTTGGATCCTATTTGCTAATATTTTGTTGAGAATCTTCGCATCGGTGTTCATCAGGGATATTGGTCTGTAATTTTCTTTCTTAGTGGTGTCTTTGTTTGCTTTTGGTATTAGGGAGATGTATGCTTCATAGGAACTGTTTGGGAGAGTTCCTTTTTTTTCAATTTCCTGAAAAAGTTTGAGGAGAACTGGCAACAGGTCTTCTTTAAATGTTTGGAAGAATTCACCGGTGAAACCATTTGGGCCTGGGCTTTTGTTTTTGGGGAGATTTTTGATTACAGTTTCAATTTCCTTAACATTGATGGGTCTATTCAGGTATTCCAAGTCTTCTTTGTTCAGTCTTGGGAGATTGTAGGAGTCAAGGAATTCATCCATTTCTTTTAGGTTCTCCTGTTTTGTGGCGTATAGGCCTTCAAAGTAGTCTCTAATGATTGCTCCCGGACACATTTTAACTATGGTCTTTGCATGTAACTGATGCTATGGCTCCTGGGAAGCCCAGGCTCGTGCAGTTACTGGACTAAGGCTGTCCCTCTCTTTTCCACTCAAGCAAGAAGAATCTAGTGAGCCTCACAAGCGTATTCACTTCTTAATTCTTCCTTTCAGGGATTTCTGCTTTATAATTTGTGGTATTATTATTCTGTAGAACAAAAGCTGGGAAACTGTGACAAACATTAAATGACGTAAATGGATGACATAGGATTAAATATTAAAATGACATACATAATTCTTAATATTCCATAGTTTAGTTTTTATTTGGTAGGGCGTTTGCCTTGCATGTGGCCGAGCCGGGTTCGATTCCCCCGTCCCTCTTGGAGAGCCCAGCAAGCTACCAAGAGTATACCACCCGCACGGCAGAGCCTGGCAAGCTACCTGTGGTGTATTTGATATACCAAAAACAGTAGCAAGAAGTCTTACAATGGAGGCATTACTGGTGCCCCTCGAGCAAATCGATGAGCAATGGGATGACAGTGACAGTGACAGTGACAGTTTTTATTATCAGTCCAGATTAATGTCGGAATATACTCACTAGAGTGAGGGCAGTTTCCACTTCTGTCCTGGGGGGCCTGTGGCAGTGAAGACGTGCTTTCATTGATGCCTCATTTCCCGTCACTGTGAGGGAAAAGCGGAGAAGAGGAGAATCACTCAGTAAGTTAGTCATACTGTGAACTTTATCTGTTTCAGGCACTGGTTCCTCTCAAGAAAAGAGTGTCAGATGTGTGGTCCAGCTTATAGATGCATGCCATTTCCCAGCACTATCACTTGGACTCCGTCTGCCCTGTTTCCAGCTTGTCATTTGTCCATTGACTTGTGAAACTACCATCCAAAAGAACAAAAGTATTTCTACTCTCTTGGGTCATTTCCTCCTGACATTCTTTGCAGATTACCTCCAAAGCAGCTGTAATTCTTCTTCATAAAGCCAAACCATCAGCTAATGGCTCTTCATCTCATCAGAAACAAATCATCTCCACTGGTCCCAGCAGTCGGGGTGAAGTTCAGAGAAACAGGGTCCTAGTTTGGCAAGTCAGGTTGCACTTCACAAAGTAAATTTGGGAGGCATGATGACCTGGCAGGGCTTTGATGGGGTGAACTATTTGAATTATAAGTATTTATTCTATTCCCCAGTCTCTTGAAGCAAGGAATGTAAGCTTACCACACTGTTAAGAAGCAAAAATACTATTTGAAATTCTGGAGACAGTGATAGTACAAGGGTGGAGGTGCTTGCCTTGCATGTGATTGATTCTGGTTTCATTTCCAGCACCACATGTAGTCTCCTGAGTATCACCAGGAAATCCAATAGCACAGAGTCAGGACTAAGCCCACAATATTGCTGGTAGGGCTTAACCACTGCCATCCCCCCACTCCCCGCCCCCCCGCCCCACCAATAAATAAAAGTCCCTTAAAAATGAGATTTTATTTTCACCTTCCACATACTTTGTTAGTTACAAACATTAATGTTTTCTGGAATGGAGAAAACCAATGCTTGCTGTTCTCCATAGAATTTTTCCAAGGGCCCACACATTATAATTTATAGTAAATAATATAAGTACTATATATATTACATAAGTAAATAATGTAAGTTATATATTTTATATAACCTATAAATATGATTTAATCTTCACATATTAAGACATATAACACTGTCGTACTATTGATCATCAATTTGCCCGAGCGGGCACCAGTAACGTCTCCATTGTGAGACTTGTTGTTACTATTTTTTTTGGCATATCGAATACGCCATGGGTAGCTTGCCAGGCTCTGCTGTGCAGGCAGGATACTCTAGGTAGCTTGCTGGGCTCTCCAAGAGGTACAGAGGAATCAAATCAGGGTCAACTGCATGCAAGGCAAATGCCCTACCCGCTGTGCTATTGCTCCAGTCCATTAAGACATATATCACTTATTATTAGGCATTGTGGTGTATTACCTAGGATTACAAAAGCATGTAAGTCTGCCTTCAAGGTAAATGTAGTTTAGTTAACGTTAAATGACATATATGACTACACTTGACAAGAATCATTGCAACTCTGGACCAAGAGCTGAGAATAGCATCTATTGAGAAGGATATATAGTATTGAGAAGGATATATAGCTTCACTCAGGTGTTAAAATGCACTGTAGCACTGCTGTCCCATTGTTCATCGATTTTCTCAAGTGGGTAGGGTTAAAATACTGCCACTATTCTGCTGCTGTTGTGCTACAACATCACCGCAGTCACCCCATTACCACCTCCACCAACTGCCACCACATTTTTTTTATATTTATTGAAGAGTTCAACTTATGGTATGGTTATGAATAGCTCAGCATACATTCCTAAGGGCTTTTTCCAGTGTTCAATTGTCACAAAACTATTATAAGGATGAGGAGAAAACTGGAGGAAAAGAAGAGGAAACTGAAGCATACAGCATTTAAGAAACTTACCTAAGATCACACAGCTAGTATGTAATAGAATTGGATTTAAATAGAAAGCAGTCGGAATGAAAAGCCCCTGCTCCTCTCTATCAAGTAGATTGTCTTTGGTAGAAGAACTTCAATATGTGTAGCAAAGAGTGAAGCATTCCTGAGGACGACTTCTGGTCGGCAATGGAGTAATGACAGTGATGTTTGAGTGTAAGTGGCTAGGCTGGTGGGTGCTTGGTGTAATGACTGGCACAGTGCCTGAAATAGGGTAAGTGCTTGATAAATGTTTGTTGAGTTATCGACTGAATAGTTTAGAGAGAGAGAGAGAAAATGCTGGAGAAATAGGCTGCTATCAGATTGTGCTGGGTTTCAAATTACAGTCTAATTGGTTTAAAATTGTATTGTGGATAATATCTTACGAAGGCTTGAATTTCTGGAGGCATCAACATACTTGTTCATATAGCTATGTCATTGTAAAAAACATATTTTTCTCTCCTTTGATGCTTTCTATGGAATCTTTCAGGGAAAAAATTAAAACATGCTAATGAAACCTATTCACAAAACCTTAGTCTCTAAATTTTGTTGAATCTTCATGCTGAAAGGTAATATATTAGCTACATTGGACAGTTTATTCTTTGCTAATGATGTCTAGTCCCTTCTAAGTGCATACTCGAGGGCAAGTCTTTAGGAAGCTCAGTTGGAAACAGTGTGACTCAACTTTCCCTAGCTAAGAGTGGTTGATCTTCTGGTGGCATTTTGACATGACAACTTACTCTCTTGGAAAGTATTAACAGTTTGAAGCTCCTAGCAGAGGG
Source organism: Sorex araneus (assembly GCF_027595985.1). Lineage (NCBI taxonomy): Eukaryota > Metazoa > Chordata > Mammalia > Eulipotyphla > Soricidae > Sorex > Sorex araneus. Next base: position 85,001,359 of record NC_073304.1, on the reverse strand, counting down.
TGGTATAGAATTTGAAAGCATGAGTGAGAAGAGTCATAGAGGACACAATGACCCATATATTCACACATAAAGAAGCAGGAATGACACAAAAGCAGAATATGTGAAACAGATACAGATGACTTTATGGAAGTCTAGAGTATGAATATTTTTTACTTCAAATTCAATTCAGGACAGTCAATGAAAGTCTCCATAAAATTTACTGCAACTGTTTTCCAGAATTCGTTCTCCTTGACATTGGTTTCTACATCATTTCATGTAATTACTTCCACTCTCTTTGAAATTGTGTTCACTGAAATGCAGTGGTCTCTTGGACCTCTTCTGCCTTCTATCACTCTCTCTTTGTAAGGCCCTTTCTCTATGTCCAAGGTTTCTCAGACACTTACCTCTCTGTTTCCTGTTTGCCTGATTTTATGCATTTTCAGGCTTTAAACTTAAGTCACTTTCCATATGGTGCCTCAAAGTAGTACACAATCTGAATATCTTTTCTGAGTTCATAATGAGGGCTCACATTTCCATTTGTTTGCTCAGTTACCCCCAAGTATGTGATACTCATCAAATAGAGAAGGCTTCATTGTAGTCACCTGTCCATCTCTTAGTGTAGTGCTTTCTAAAGTGGGTAGTCGATCTTTAGAAGGTTCTGGAATGATATAGGTAGCCTTGGATGCAATTGATGTATAAATTGGGATGGCGAGGGTTGGGGGGAAACCTGAGTTTTGTTCATTTGCCTAGAAGTAGATTTTCAGAGGGGATGTGAATAATTTTTGCCCCCCTGAAAAGGAGGCATTAGGCCAAATAAGTTTGGGGATCTCTGCTAGTGCAAAGTTCTATTACATTTTACCCAAACCTCCATTTCCAATGAATTTTATATATTGCTGTAAAAATGATCCCTAGAACAGTTCTGATTTTATTGTTTCCCTGCTCCAAAATCTTTACTGACTGCTAGGTTAGTAAATCTACTAGGAAAATTCACATTCCTAAACTTGGTACTTATTTTTGGTTCATCTTTAATAGAATCCTAGCAGAGGAGTCCAGGATATTTATATCTTTTAGGCTATTGCAAATTGCAATCCTTTCTAGGCCTCCTCTAACTTTTGAAATTCTGTTTTCCCCATTTTTAAAGAGTTCTACCTCTTTCATAGAGCATTGGCAATTTTTAAAAGAAATTGCTGTCTCCTCTAAAAAAATTCATCTTTTTCTGTTTGTAATTCTATTAAGGCAGTTATTTGAGGAATTTGAGCATTGATTTTATTTTCCTGTCATATTGTTAGTTTGTTTTTGGCTACTGCACTGGTCAAAGTGTCTGTCCTGCTTGCTCTTAGCAATTTCACACCTTAATCTGCATTGGCCTATGTCACAGGGATATGTGGGTCAAACTTGGTGAGCTGTGTTACTCACACTCCAACTGTATTTTGCTCCACTGTGGATTATTTCATATTGGGAGGTATTGATATGAGAAACCTAGGTCTTTTCCTCATCTTCTATGCCTTCAGAATTATATATAGAAGACCTGTGCTCCCATTGAAACTCCACCTCTCATCTGATAGGTCTTGACCTAACTTGGACTTTTGGAACATGACCATCTCACCTTATTCTTTCCTAGAAATAGTGGTGATGCTAAGATTTGTTCTACCATTTCCTAGTGACCATAGTGTTCTTCCTTCACATATGAAATTAGTTCTTTTAATATTTGAAATACAAATGGTTTCTAGCTGCTGAGATGGATGTCCTCTCTTCTAATTTCCACAGTAGGCTCTTTTGTCCTTATATATTCAATGGTACCAGGCTCAATGACATGCATATTATATGTGCCAAATAAATATTTGCTAAAGAAATTCATGAATAAAGGAATTTTGGTATGTCTGAAAATAGCACCATTAATTTTTAGAGAAATTATTGAGAAATATCTAGAAGACACTAAATATGTAGTGGTCAAGGAGAGGGACCCAAAACCAAAAGCTGAGGACAACATTTTTGTCATAAAAATATTTTAAATCTACTGGAGATTAAAAAGGGCACTGAAGGTTTGCATTGAAAATTTAGTGGACTGGAAAATATGTACTTAAAATGTTTTCTTTTTACTATTGTTTTCTCCTGAACTTTGAGGAATGCTTATAAAGTTAGGGGACTCAAGTCATTTCTAAAGTTAGCTATCCTGTCTCTTTTTAAACCCAAATGTTGATATTCTCCATCTCTACTCCAGGCAGTAGTAGAAGGAGATATTAAATTGTTTAGCATATTCATTGGTGTCATAATTTTGAATGGTTTCTTCTTGGAGATCCTTAGAAGTTGGGAGTTTTTTTTTATAATTTATTTATTTTTAATTAGAGAATCACCGTGATGGTACAGTTACAGATTTATACACTTTTGTGCTTATACTTCCCTCATACAAAGTTCGGGAACCCATCCCTTCACCAGTGCCCATTCTCCACCACCCGTAAACCCAGCGTCCCTCCCACCCTCCCCAATCCCATCTCCCCCCCACCCCACCCTGCCACTGTGGCAGGGCATTCGAAGTTGGGAGTTCTTTAGTTACTCTGCCTCTGTTTCTTGGGGTTTGCTTTCCCAGAACTGCAGTGATATGATGGGTATGTGGAGATGTAGTGATAATTCAGTCTTTTTAGAACCATCCACATGAGATACGAATGCATTGCAAAAGAATGTGTTTTTTTTTTCTAAGTTTTGGTTTTTTTAAATTATTTTGTCAGTGATTGAACCCAGGTCCTCATTCTTGCAACATATATACTCTACCATACTGAATCACATCCCCGGGTCAGTAGTTTTTTATTTTTTCCCAATTTATTTGTTTTTTCTAGATCACGTTTGTAAAGAGTACAAATGTCAATATGTTTTATGGGTAAATACTAAGTTCTTTATTTTATTTTATTTTTTAAATGAATTACCATGTGGAAAATTACAATGCTTTCAGGCTTAAGTCTCAGTTATACAATGCTGAAACAACCATCCCTTCACCAGTGCCCATATTCCACCACCAAAAAGAAACCCCAGTATACCTCCAATCCCCCCAGCCCCTCCCGCCATTGCCTGGGTAACTGATAAATTTCACTTTGCTTTCTCTTTACTTTGGTAACATTCAATATTTCAACAAAAAACTCACTATTATTAGGAGTTCCCCACTAGAGTCAGACCTGCTGTGAAGAGATATGAGGTCATGCAGCTGCGATAGCAACTGCACGATTTTGGATTTCTGTATTTTAGTAACTAAGTCCAGAGAAATTTCTCTCAGAAATTGGATCATTGCAAGCTTGTATCTCTCATTAGTGGTCCTCAAAATATGGCGGTTGCCACTCGCCACGCCCTTCCCTCCCCTCCCCTCCTTGGCAAGGAAAAGGCGAGAGAGAAAAACCTTTCCCCTTCTGGGCAGGCATGGGACTGCAGCTTAGTTCTCAGTCTGGAGACATTCTGCAAGGAGCTGCCAGTACCAAAAGTAGTTTAGCTGGCCTCTGGAATCACCCTGGTGCAGCTGCGGTGAGGCCACACACGTGCGGCCCCCGGGATCACATCTCAGCAGAGAGCCAATACTAAGTTCTTAAGAAAATAGTATCACTCTTGGTTTCTGATTACTAATATTTGCAAACCAAAGATAAGAATAACTGTTTTTATTTTTTAGACTCTTGGAATTGAAAGCAATAGGGGAAAACACACAAGTCAAAGAATTGTGACAATATTTAACATATTTTAAATTCTTATAAGGTTGACACTTTTGTCATTTTTGGCATGAAGCATAGGGTAATGTGTTTAGAAGTCTACTCCACTTATATTCTTCATATGGAATGGTACACAACACTTGGAGAAGTTAATGATAATCTCATAAAATGGGAGGAGGGTGTGTGCCCATTGGTGAAAATCTTTCCTCCAAATGTTTCCCTCTCTCTCTCAAGTTTCTACAATATTCTTTACTTTTTATTTCAGGCAATAAAGACATTTCTTTCTGCAGGGTTTTTTTTTTTTTCATGAGAGTCCTCAATTCATTAAGCTTATTAAAATGCCACTAAGTTGAATTTCATTCTAAAGCTCTAGAACTTGACTTCATGAAACTGGAAATGTTTGTTTTAGTCTCCATTCCTCCTATACCTTGCACCTATTTCCCAAGACTTCTACATATGCTCTGTAACACAAATGAGAGGAAGCAACTGGGACCTGGGAGTTTCCTGAACTCTAAGTAGATAGGGAGAGGGTAGAGAAATTTCACAGGATAGATTCAATAACACTAACATAAGAATTGCTGTAATCTCCTAAAAGACATATAGGTCGTTAATAAGGTGCTGACAATATGTCATGGCAAGAGGGAGTGAAACATGAGGAAAGGACTAACTATATTTAGAAAATGGAATTTGTGGCAAATTTAATATTTTGGCAATTTATGATGCAAACAGGTAGCTGAATAGTGTGTATCTTAAGACAGAAATAAATAGATGTGTGTTATAGACAGAATAAATATCTATGTAAAATAATGCATAGAGGATAGAAAGAAAGGTACAAAAATAACAAAAATGGTATTTCTCATCCAGTTTTGCTAGATCCAAAGATTGATTAATTATGAAAATATGAAAGTTGCAGCTATTGACTTGTCTGGCCTTTGGGGGGTAATTTGGAACAATGATGGCTCAGTAGCCCCCTTAAAATATTCCTTGATGTTTTTTGAGGATTGAGGATGCTTTGAGTACCTGTGGACTAAATATGAAAATATTATGGTGGGCCATCTAAAACTCTTGGAAATGGCTCAAATTACACCTCTAACAGATTACTGGAGTCCACTGTGTGGACTCAATTTATAGAAGAATCAGCAGACCAATAGCTATTATTGTAGGGTCACTCCTTTGAGCGTCTTAGACTAAGTCTTATGCCTGCATGATATATTTGAATTCTCTTAATGAAACTCAGAATAATCAACTAACCCGCTCAAGATCTAAAATCAGCATTCTAGTTTTAATGCATTATTTATTATAGAGTATATTTATTTTCCAATGACCTATAATTTCACTAGAGTGAATGGATATCTGATAACATTCTCTATACCATCCTTGTGATGAAAGTTCATAGAACTTTGAGGTCTTGGAGTAGATGTCTCAAATATGACACAGAATAGAGACCTGAACTTCCACATTTCTGGGCTCTCCTTGTGGGCTAGCTTACTACTGCTCAAACTGTGAAGCAATGTCTTTCTTCCTGTCCTACTCATAACTTGGTTATATATCAATGGCAACACAGTGGAAGAGCTGTCTTTTAAAGACCACAAAGGAAGTGACTGTCTTCTTTATGACAGCATAAGTGACGGTGTAGAAAGTTAGGAGCTTCCCTAGACAGTGGATTTACAATGTTAAGTGTAGAGAATTTCTTTGATTTGATTTCTTAGATCTTATGTATCTTTGGTTATTAGCTACTTTTTAATGGAAAAAATCATTTCATAAGATCCTGCATATATTTCAAGTTTCTGGACTTTTGCTTAGTTTATATACCAAAAATAACATATAAAATAGCAAAAACAAATTAAGTAGAGTTGAAAATACACCCATTATCTGATAGATCATGTTAAACTATGTGTTCTTCTCAACTCTATTATGGCAAAATTCTTTTTCTTTGGACTATACCTCTAGAAAATTATTAAAAATAATAACAACTGGGGGTCTGAAGAAATAGTACAGCGGGTAGAGCCCTTGCCTTGCACATGGCCTACCTAGATTCTATTTCTAGCACCCTGTATAGTAGCCCAAGTCCCACAGGAGAGACCACTGAGCACAGCTGGGGATGGCTCCCAGATGAAAATAACAACAGCTGCAGCAGAACCAATAACAATACACTCTATTAGCCCTATTCTTCCATGTTTGTATCTACCACTAATTCTTGCATTTAAGTGCTTGGGCTGTCTCTCTCTAACATTCCCTGTGGACTTCTACTCTTCAGCTCTCAACACTGTCTTCACATTCTGATTTTAAATACTTGGATGAAATGACATATTGCTAATTCTGTCTCTTCCATGGAGCTGTAAGCTTTGCCTCAGTTAGGGAGCCTTACAAATAGAATTCTACCCACATGTTATAATTTAAGAGACTACTTAATGAAGAAAATATGTAGAATAACTGAGTGAAGTCTTTTATTTATTTATTTTTATTTATTTTATTTTATTTTTTAATTTTTTATTAGTGAATCACCGTGAGATAAAGTTACAGACTTACAAACTTTCATGCTTGTCTTTCAGTCATTCAATGATCGAGTATCCATCCCTCCACTAGTGTCCATTTTCCACCACCAATGGTCTCAGAATCCCTCCAACCACCCCCACCCTGTCCCCTCCACCCCACCCCACCTCTGTGGAAGGGCATTCACTTTTGCTCTCTCTCTCCTTTTGGGTGTTTTGGTTTGCTATAGAAGTATTAAGTAGGCATCATGTTCAGTCTATAGTCTATTTTCAGCCTGTATCTCCCATCCCTAGCGGGCCCACCTAGCACCCTTTACTTGGTGGTCCCTTCTCTACTGAGCTGATTCCCCCCCCCCAACATGTGAGGCCAGCTTCCAAGCTGTGGAAGTACCTCCTGGTACTTATCTCTACTATTCTTGGGTGTTAGTCTCCCATTCTGTTACCTTATATTCCACAAATAAGTGCAATCCTTCTATGTCTGTCCCTTTCTTTCTGACTCATTTCAATTAACATGATACTTTCCATGTTGATCCACCTATATACAAATTTCATGACTTTATTTTTTCTAACAGCTGCATAGTGTTCCATTGTGTAGATGTACCAAAGTTTCTTTAATCAGTCATTTGTTCTCACGCACTCAGGTTTTTCCAGATTCTGGCTATTGCAAACAGTGCTGCAATGAACATTTGAGTGCAAATGTCATTTTGACTATACTTTTTTGCCTTTCCAGGATATATTCCCAGGAGTGATATTGCTGGGTAAAATGGGAGCTCAATTTCTATTTTTTTTCCTTTTTTTTAATTAGTGAATCACCATGAGGTACAGTTACAGACTTACAACTTTTTGTACTTGTGTTTCAGTCATACAATATTTGAGTACCCATCCCTCCACCAGTGCCCATTCTCCACCACCGATGATCCCAATATCCCTCCCAACCCCTCACCCCACCCGCCCCACCCCACCTCGCCTCTGTGGCAGGGCATTCCCTTTTGTTCGGTCTCTCCTTTTGGGTGTTGTGGTTTGCAAAAGGGGTATTGAATGGCCATCGTGTTTGATCCATAGTTCACTTTCAGCGCACATCTCCCATCCCCAGCGGGTCCTCAAATCACACTTTACCTGGTGTTCCCTTCTCTATCTGAGCTGTTTTTTTGTTCCTCAAAGCCTTTATTGAAGAGCAAGTATCCATAATGGATTTAGATCTTGTTGAAAGCAGCCACATCCATGGACTGCACATAGTCCTCAAAAGCAATGATCTGCTCCTCCAGCATATCGGTTCCAACTTTATCATCTTTAACAACACACTGTATTTGAAGTTTTCTAATTCCGTACCCTACTGGTACTAGTTTAGAAGAGCCCCAAACCTAGCCATCTGCTTGAATGCTTCTGACGCACTCCTCTAATTTTGCCAGATCTGTTTCATCATCCCAAGGTTTCACATCTAATAAGATGGAAGACTTGGCCACAATTGCAGGTTCTAAAAAGGTAAGTAACAGAATTATTCACATCCTCAATTGCATTTCTTAACCACATTCCAATACTCAAAGTCTGAAACTGTATCATCTCCATAGTGCTGTTCACACATGTATATGTCTACATTCTATTTTGCCAAGAAAGAGGCATTTAATTGTGCTACAATTTCTTTTCCACAGTCTATATGAGCTGTTTTATCCTCCAGTGTGTGAGGCCAGCTTTAAAGCCATGGAGCCAACCTCCTGGTATTTATCTCTACTATTCTTGGGTGCTAGTCTCCTATTCTGTTAGTTTATATTCCACAGATGAGTGCAATCTTTCTATGTCTGTCTCTCTCTTTCTGACTCATTTCACTTAGCATGATACTTTCCATGTTGATCCACTTATATGCAAAGGTCATGACTTCATCTTTTCTAACAACTTCATAGTATTCCATTGTGTAGATGTACCAAAGTTTCTTTAACCAGTCATCTGTTCTCGGGCACACAGGTTTTTTACAGATTCTGGCTATTGTAAATAGTGCTGCATTAAACATTCGAGTGCAGATGTCATCTTGACTATACTTTTTTGCCTCTCTGGGATATATTCCCAGGAGTGATATTGCTGGGGCAAATGGGAGCTCAATTTCTAGTTTTTTGAGAAGCGTCTACACAGTTTTCCAAAAGGGCTGAACCAGTCAGCATTCCTATCAGCAGTGAAGGAGATGTTGGCCACATCTGTGCCACCACTGGTCACTTTTGTTCTTTTGGATGTGGGCCAGTCTCTGTGGTATGAGGTAGTATCTCATTGTTGTTTTGATCTGCATCTCCCTGATGATTAGTGATGAGGAGCATTTTTTCGTATGTCTTTTAGCCATTCGGATTTCTTCCTTGAGAAAGAAAGAAGTTTCTGTTCATTTCATCGCCCCATTTTCTGATGGGTTTGGATATTTTCTTCTTGTGGAGTTCAACCAGTGCCTTGTAAATCCTTGATATAAACTCCTTATCAGATGGGTATTGGGTGAATATCCTTTCCCAATCTGTAGACTACCTTTGTATTTTGGTCACTGTATCTTTTGAGGTACAGAAGCTTCTCAGTTTAAGGTAGTCCCATTTGTTTATCTCTGTTTCCACTTGCCAGGGCAGTGGTGAGTCATCTTTGAAGATACCTGTAGCTTCATTGTCATGGAGGGTTTTGCCGACCTTGTCTTCAATGTATGGATTCTACAGTTGAGGTCTTTAATCCATTTTGATCTGACTTTTGTGCATGGTGTTAGATATAAGTCTGAGCCCATTTTTTTTCATGTAAGCTGTCCAGTGTTGCCAGCACCATTTGTTAAAGAAGTTTTCCTTGCTCCACTTCACATTTCTTGCTCCCTTATCAAAGATTAGATGATCATATATTTGAGGGTGTGTGTAAGGATATTCTACCCATTGGTCTACTACAATGCCTTTGTGCCTGTACATGCAGTTTTAGTTATTACCGCTTTGTAGTAGAGTTTGAGGTTGGGGAAGGTGATGCCTCCCATTTTATTTTTCCCCAAAATTGATTTAGCTATTTGTGGGGGTTTGTTGTTCCATATGAATTTCTGGAGTGTTGGTCCACTTCCTTGAAAACTGTCATGGGTATCCTTATAGGGATCACATTGAATCTGTATAATGTTTTGGGGAGTATTGCCATTTTGGCAATGTTAATTCTCCCAATCCATGAACAGTGGATGTGTTTCCATTTCCTCATGTCCTCTTTTATTTCGTGAAGTAACGTTTTGTAATTTTCTCTGTACAGGTCCTTCACCTCCTTAGTTAAGCTGATTCTGAGGTACTTGATTTTATGAGGCATGATTGTGAATGGGTTTGATTTTTTTATATCACATTCTTCTCTCTCATTATTTGCGTACAGGAAAGCCATGGACTTTTGGGTATTGATTTTATAACCTGTGGCTTTACTGTACAAGTCTATTGTTTTGAGGAGTTTCCTGGTAGAGGCTTTGGGATTCTCTAAATAAAATATCATATCATCTGCAAATAGTGAGAGCTTGATTTCTTCCTTTCCAATTTGGATGCCCTTAGTGTGTTTTTCTTGCCTAATTGTTATGCAAGTACTTCCAGTAATATATTGAACAGAAGTGATGAGAATGGGCATCCTGTCTTGTCCCTGATCTTAGAGGGAAGGCCCTTAGTTTTTCCCCATTGAGGATAATGCTTGCTATAGGCTTGTGGTAGATGGCTTTGACTAGATTGAGGAAGTTTCCTTCTATACCCATTTTGGTGAGCATTTTCATCATGAACTGGTGTTGATCTTATCAAATGCTTTATCTGCATCTATTGATATGATCATATGGTTTTTATCTTTTCTTTTGTTGATATGGTGGATTATGTTGATTGACTTCTGAATGTTGAATCATCCTTGCATCCCCAGGATGAATTCCACTTGGTCGTGGTGTATGATCTTTTTGATGAGTTGTTGGATTCTATTTGCTAATATTTTGTTGAGGATCTTTGCATCATACTCATCACAGACATAGGTCTGCAGTTTTCTATTTTTGTGGTGTCTCTATTTGCTTTTGGTATTAGGGTGATATGTGCCTCATAGAAACTGTCTGGGAGTGTTTTTGTTTCCTTGATTTCCTGGAAAAGCTTGAAAAGAAATGGCAATAGGTCCTTTTGAAATGTTTGGAAGAATTTGCTAGTGAATCCATCTGGACCTGGACTTTTGTTTCTGGGGAGAATTTTGATTACAGTTTCAATTTCCTTGGTAGTAATGGTCTATTCAGGTATTCCAAATCATCTTGCTTCAGCCTTGGGAGGTGATAGGAATCCAGGAATTTATCCATTTCTTCTAGATTCTCTTGTTTCATGGTGTACAGACTTTCTAAGTAGTCTCTGATGATCTTTTGAATTTCTTTGGTTTCTGTTGTGATATCCCCCTTTGCATTTCTGATTCAGTTTATTAGAGTTCTCTCTCTCTCTTTGTGAATCTTGCTAGTGGTTTATCAATCCCATTTATTTTCTCAAAGAACCAGCTCTTAGATTCATTGATCTTTCAGATTTTTTTTTTGGGGGGGGTTCCATGTCAATGATTTCTGCTCTAAATTTTTTTAAAATTTATTTTATTGAATCACCATGTGGAAAGTTACAAAGTTCTCAGGCTTATTTCTCAGTTATACGATGCTCAAACACCCATCCTTTCACCAGTGCCCATATTCCACCACCAAAAAACCCCCAGCATATCTCCCATCCCCCACCCCCGCCTGCATAACTGATAAATTTCACTTCATTTTCTCTTTACCTTGATTACATTCCATATTTAAACACAAAACTCACTATGTTGTTAGAGTTTCAACACACAACTTGTTGTTGGAGTTTACCCCCAAAAAATATGGCCCTACTGACAAGGAAGCATTTGATAATTTGTTTTCCATTGATGAGAATGAAGAGATATGAAGTCGCACAGCCGAGGTAGCAGCCTCAGTTTAGGATTGCTGTATTTTAGTAATTAAACCCAGGGAGATTTATGTTGGAAATTGCATCATTTCCCTTCCTGGGGCAGCATGGGGCAAAGGCTTAGTTCACAGTCTGGAGACATGGCTGCAAGCACTTGCTGGGACCAGAAGTAGTGTAGCTGGCTCTGGATCTTGGTCATTCAGCAGCAAAGTGGCCGTGAAAAAGCATGGCCACCCGGGTCGAATCTCGGTGGAGTGCCTCTGCTCTAAATTTTATTATTTCTTTCCTTCTGCCTGGTTTGGGCTCCTTTTGTTGGTACTTTCTAAGGTCTTTTGCTGTGAGGTCAGGTTATTTATGTGGTCCCTTTCCTCCTTCCTGAGATATGCTTGCAGAGCTATAAATTTTCCCCTTAATGTGTTAAGCTTTAGCTGAATCCCACAGGCTCTGGTAACTCGTATCTTCATTCTCATTTGTTTCCAAGTACCTTTTGATTTCTTCCTTGATTTCCTCCCTGACCCGCTTATTGTTTAACATAGAGTTGTTTAATTTCCAGGTGTATGATTTGGTCCCCTGTGTCTGTGCATGACTAACTTCTATCTTCAGTGCATCATGCTCTGAGAAGATAGTTGATACAATTTCTATCTTCCTGATTGTATTGAGGTATGCTTTGTGGCCCAGTGCATGATCTATTTTGGAGAATGTTCCATGTGCACTGGAAAAGAATGTGTATTCTTTTTTTATGGGGATACAAAGCTCTGTATAGATCTATTATCGCCCTCTCTTCTATTTCTTACTTCAAGGTTAGTGTTTTCTTGCTGAGTTTTGATCTTGTTGACCTATCCAGAGGTGATAAGGCAGTGTTGAAGTCTCCAACTACTATTATGTTGCTAGCAATGTCCTCCCTAAAATCTGTTTGCAGTTGTTTTAAGTATTTAGTTGGTCCCTCAGGTGCATATACATTTAGGAGTGTGAGTTCTTCCTGCTGTACATATCCCTTGATTAGTAAAAAATGGCCCTTGCTGTCCCTTCTAATCTTTTTCGACCTGAAATCTGTGTTGTCTGATACTAGTATGGCCACCCTGGCTTTTTTGAGGGAGTTGTTTGCTTGAAGGATTGTTTTCCACTCTTTGACTTTGAGTCTGTTTGCTCTGACCATTCAGATGTGTTTCTTGTAGGCAGCAGAACGCTGGGTTCAGTTTCCGAATCAATTTTGCCAGTCTGTGTCTCTTAATGGATACATTTAGACCATTGACAATGAAAGAGATTATTGTCATGGAGTTTTTGCCATCTTTCTGTAGGTTTTTTTTGTGTGTGCTTGTAGGACTTTTTCTTTTCTTACAGGAGCCCCTTTAGTCCTTCTTTTTACATCGGGCCTGCATATCTTCTTGTGCTCATTGGTATTCTGGTATAATGGGAAAGGATTTGTACTCACCAATATTTTGGTGCAATTGGAATAGGCTAGTGGCCTATTCACCTTTTCTGTTTGAGGCAGAGGGTTCTCTACAGAGTTAGATAATGGGGATTGAAATGTCTGCAAGTGTACTAAAAGAGGGGAAAACAACTGCGGCAGCATGAGCAGCTGCCACCCCCAGAGACCACGCCCCATGCAGCGGAGGCCACGCCCACTACTGCAGAAGCCACGCCCCCTTCTGGCCTCGAATGAGGGGCCTGGGCACCTGGATGAAGAAGCAAGAAGTGCAGGATCTGCGGTGGCCGCTGAGAGCCGGGGCTCCCTGCCCGCTGGATGTTGGGTTAAGATCGGGCCCTCTGAGTGAAGGTTTAAAGGAAGTTGGAGTGCTCAGATATTAGCAAAAGTAAGAAGCCATTGGTATATCTGGACCCAGAGGAGCAAAAGGGGAAATAGTGTTACTGAATCTCTGGGTGGCCTGGAGCCATGAAGATGGATTGCCTAACAGAAGCTATAATTATAAGCAGAAGTTATAACAGCTTGCCCATAGAAATAGAGCAGATTCATTTTGATCTCTAGTTTCGATCTCTTGATCCCTAGTAGCATTGTTCCCAGAACTCTTTGAGAGCCAACACATGTTTTGAAGTGAAACATAACTAGAACCGAAAGAGTAATTAGAACACAATGGATCTAGTTATCTAACTTTAGAACCTATTGCTCTATTCCGTGTAAACTGGAATAGAGTAATATGAAGGTCAGTCACCCAAAGGCACAAAAGCAGCAAGTGGCTAAAAGAGAACTGTCTCTTCTGTTTCTCTTGACTTAAATGGACTGCTTGGTGTTCAGCAAGGTTGTGCTACAATTTGATTCCTATGATATCTAATTGTAAGTGTATGAAATGGTCTGTGCTATCTCATGTTTTCTGCTTGTAAGAATATATCCATTTAGAGGTCTGCTGGAAGGGAGCAACATGACGCCCGACATAGCCATACCACTGAAGCCTGTGCCAGGCTGTTTCACTCAGGGTGTCCCAGAGGGGTGGTGGATGGGCAAAAGTCCTCCCCATTCCAAGGGACCCAGCCCTAGCAGCTAAAAACCACCACAACCCAACCACCACCATGCTCAAGGTCGCACCCAACACACTGAGTCTCACTTACAAGTGAACATATTCCTGGACTGACACATCACAAGACACTCCCTACCCATTCTTCAAGAGTACCATACCACATTTGATGGGGTTCAAATAGTAGGCAACCAATCATAGAGGTCAATATACATGTGTATATATATGCATATATACATATTTTCATATATATATGAAAGCTCATATCACTTAAACTTTAACAATATGTTATTGATACCCTAAAGAATGTCTTAATGGCCCTTGCCAAAATAGAACAGTATTCACACTGTTTCCTCTATGGATATGTTTTTTGTAGTATTTTCACCAGTTTTTCATAACAGACAATACGAAATACACTATTTCAGTTGTGCTTTGGGATAGGGATTGGGGCTTGGGATGGAAACATCCAAAATATGTTGGTGGGAAGGTGTAATGGTGATGGGATTGGTGTTTGAATATTAAGTGTAATCAAATATTGTGAACTACCTTATAAAATTAAAAAAAAATTTAAAGAATATATCCATTTAGGGAGCTGGAACAATAGTACAGTAGGTTATGGTGCTTGCCTTGCATGCAGCTGACCCAAGTTCAATCCCCAGACCCTATATGGTTTCCAGAGTTCTGCTAGGAGTGATAACTGAGAGCAGAACCAGGAGTAAGCCCTGAGCATTACTGAGCATGCCTCAACACCCCCTCCACTGAAATATATCCATTTATTGCTTATAAAATTCAAATATCTAATTAAAATACCATGCGAAGAACATTTTATTCTTCAACTCACACTCATCTCACCACTCTAAGTGTAATCATTGACCTCTATTTGTTTTTTTTATGGCACTTGGATGGCCACCATGTTCCCCATATCAAACATTAGAGTAAATATTATATTTTTATAAAGTTACCTTTAGTACTTTATATGCATGCAATGAACAGATTGTGTGACATTGAAAAGAAATGAAGATCTTTGCTTTTGAAATAGGGCCAAATTGAGCTCACTGCAGTGAAGCAATCCACCCGACGTCTCACAATAAGTAGTGGCATAATTTTGACCACAACTAGGAAAAGAAGCAGGAAGTATGCACAATTTGTTTATTGACCTACTTATCTTAGAATCAGACCTCTCTTGGGGTTAAGCACTGAACTATCCTCGAATGAAGCTGTAAGGTGTGGTTCTTCACCTTGGACAAGCTGCCTATCTTTAACAGTTTCTTTAAAATTAAAGAAATGTTGATGATTCAAAAGTGAATGGTAGATAATTCTCCCAGTAATTTGTGTAGCCAGCAACTCCTTATTCTGAGAAGTGATAAAACCAGTCTCACCCAAGAGAAAGATCTAAGTTTCTCCTGTTATCTGATTTCTTAGTAACATCCAATGGGATGTTGATGCCAGTTTCCACTCTTAATTGTCAAGTTTTCTTTCCTTATCTATAAGAGCTCTCTGGCTCTGACGGCCAAAGTAAACCCACAGCTGTTCAAAGCCTAGCAACCAACCTAGGTTGACATGGTCTGCAGGAGATACAGAGCATGGTCCCATAGGAGGAAATTGAAGTGCAGGGTTTAACTTAATTGTTTCATTCTGAGAATGGCTGTAATTTATTTGGGAGACAAACCCAGGTATGAGGCATTTGATAAGAATTTGCTTTGCTATATCCTGAAACTGCAGCTGGTTATGTAATCCGGGAAAATGAGAAAAACTCTTTGACTCTTCAACTTATGTACAAGAGAGACATGCCATAAAGAAGAGAAGAGGGAGTTGTTATCATTACACCTTTCTGTTCTCTAATGCTAAGTTATCAATCATTGTCACATTGGAGTGCCTGGCATCTGGCACCAGGTCAGCGGGAGCTGAATAAGGGTGAAGCATCATGAATACTTCCCGGACTGCTGGCTCTAGTCCTGGAGTGCGTGGCACACACTTGGATATCGTTGCCTCGGGGAGGACCAGGGAGCCTGAGTCCCTCTGCAGAGGTTGGAGTGAAAGAGGTTTATATGAAGGTTCTTAGCACCTTTGACTTCTACATGTCCTAAAGGAAGAACATTAGGGTGATGTGAGAAATAGAACAGGAGTCATCTACTTTAGATATCTCAAAGACTGAAATTGAGAGAAATAAGATGAGCAAAAGGAGATTTGCCTGTTGGGAGGAGGGAATATTGTGATGCAGGTGAGGGTATGAGCTCGGGATGTGGCTCAGCAGCTAAGTGCATGCCTGACACACATAAATTCAATCCCTGGCACTGTAAAAACAAACCAACAGGTGAGGGCATGGCATCTGCTAAATTCTTTGGGCAAGCCTGTGTATTAGGAGATGAAAAGAAAGTCTACTTTAGTCATGTATGGAAGAAAAGAGTATGATCAGCTGAGGAGGGTAGCTGGTTACGGTCATGAGTTCTAATTTTCAACCTAGAAATAATAGTAAGCCATGGAAAGTCTTGAGTAGGGACAGGAAGGTAGATATGTGGTTCAGGATGAGGTGCTGGCTGCAGTGGAGGAATCAGAGAAAGGATGGTGAGGGGTCATGCAGAGATAGTAGGGACAAGGCCATTTAACCAGTATAAGCTCTTAGCTGGAGATGGTGGTAGTGGTTTCTGTGTGAGGTGACACTGCTGCATTGGTGTTGGCCCAGCTATATGTTTTACAGTACATTCTCAGGGTTAAGGTAGGAACATTAAAGGTTTGGCACCCAATTTGTGTACCATGTCAGCATCTCTCAATTTGGGCTGTGTTTAAAGATGACATGTGCAATGTTTTGTGTTTTCTTAGAGCTTAGCACCCTGCAAAATTTAAGGCAGCAGCTTCTATGAGCTCTGGCTTTTGTAATAGGCAGTGAAGGTCTGATTATTTAACAGCCACATGGCTGCCAACATTCCTGCTCTTACTTTTATTATTTTTGACAGTTAGCATGCCATGCTATTGGAAACGTCATTTCTGTTATGCCATATCAGTGTGACTGAGTGAGACAGGATTCCCCACACAGGAAAAATGCTCCTTGCTCTGGTGAATATTCTGTAAGCGAGAATCGGATGCCCTCCAACTCTGCAGGTTTGTTCTTCCTGCCAGTGTGCTGGATACTGCTGCCAATATGCGAGTCTCATGACTGTGATGTAGCTCCAGAATGACAGAAGTCTTCTTGTAGTGGACAAGTCTTTTCATTTTGTGTCTTACATGGCATATCAATTATTTTTCACTTTTTATGTGCTACATGAAAGAAACATAGTGGGAGTCACATGCGTTGGAAACAGACATCTTGATTGTGCCTGGTGGAGCTCTGTGACTTTAACATCTCATTTAACCGTCTCTGCTCTTGACTCTCACCCTGTTGGGATTCTTGTGATGTCTGAAGGGGACAATGTGCTAAAGTACACTGCATAGAACATCAATCATACTGGAGACAGCCAAGAACTATGCCTTCTTCTTCATATTACCCAAATAATAATTAGCTAGACTGATATTATTGTGGCCCCAGAATTTTTCAGTGGTAACAAAATTATGATCAGATCTTTAGAGTGTGCAACTGATTTGTAGAAATTTCTTTTATCCTTGCTATTCTTCTGAGAACATGACTCAGAAGTCATATTCTTCTCAGAACATGACTACTAATTTTTAGTATAAAGATACAGCAGAGAAGACCATAAATTCTGAGACTGACTAATTTGCAGAGTCATCAACAATACATTCAGTCTGGCACTTGGTCCCTGACAAATTCATGAAGAGATATGCTGTTGCTTTCAGTTGAAAGAATAGATCTTTTATCTAAGAATATGTTGAAACTTTATTTGAACTTTTGATGATTACCTTCTACTACATCTTTGGATTAATAGGTTCATGAAGATCTAACTATACTCAATGAAGTGTAATTTTTTGGGGGGGACTGCATTTTTACTTTTGCTAACATCAGATGTTTCTTGATTCTTATACTTTCTTGGTTTGTAGAAATCCATACTTACTTTGCTCCTGTTTTCAGTTTGGGTGTTGAACCACAGTTAGAAAGCACTGATACTGTGCTAAGCTTAGGAACTTAGCTTAGAGTTTTATTGCTACTACTACTTGTCCTTTGGGGAGATATGAATCCTTGGAGACTCAGTTTTATCATGTGTGAAAAGATGACAATTACAACTACTCTTCTCACTTTGTACTTGGGTTGTGAGGATATAAAGATATCATTGAAAGGTAGTATAAACTGTAGTCTCATACAAATGATATTTTGCTGACACTATAAATGTAGCACTGTAGCACTGTCGACACTATAAATACTGAAAAATATGGAATGTCAGCACCTCCCTCTGCCCCATGTTTACTGATTCACTCTCTAGCTTATATTTAAAGATATAAAAGTGAACTGGACATATTGTAAGGATTGAAATACACTACCCATCAAAATATAGGATTATATTCTTTGCAATTGTGTAGACTCTATTTGGTTTAATTGATGAGTTAAAGTCCTTTGGACCCATCCATCTTCAATTGCTATTCTTTGGCCTTCATGCTTTAAATACTTATTTTTATAATAATTCCACCAGCTACTTCTCTATTCTTATATACTGTGACATTTTTTCTCAGTCCAATCTTCCATCCACATCAAACTAAGTGTTATTCATCATAAACCTTCAATATTCTGCCTTTGCAGTTCTGCTCTGTGAGTCATTGAGAGAATGTTGTCTTTGGGGTGCAGGCACCTGACTTTCTTGCAGCACTAGATGGTAGAATAGAGACACAAATTTCCAACTGGGAAGTGATATGATGACCATTAAATTAATCTGGTTCATAGAAGGAAACCCCGAAACCCTAAAAAGCTAAGTTACTTACATGAGGTAACACTGTTAGCTAATGAATTTAGAATAAGGCTCAAGTCTCTTGTGCAGTAGAGATAGAGCAGATAAGGCTCTCATCTTACATGTGGCTGACTTAGTTTGACCATTATCACCACATATGATCCCCTGAACACTATCAGGTATGGCCCCATAACCACACAAAGAGAACAACCCAGGTCTCTAGACTCCAAGACTAATGTTTTCATATCCATATCCTTAAAAAAAGTATTAACTGAGCCTAGTTCTATATTATTAACATACAACACAGTCACTCTCATGTACATATACCATATAAATAGAATCTTTCTCTAGCACTGAGGGTTTTAGTTGGGGTCACGCCCAGTGGTGTTTAGGGACTATTTTCAGTTCAGTTTGGGGGTTGCTCCTCGCAGTGCTTTGGAAAACATGTGGTGCCAGAAATTGAACCTGGGTCTCTTGATTGGAATGTATATGTTCAACCTGAACTATCACTCATATATACTCAATCTTCACATATTTTCAGAAAATTCTAATTTCTGATTCTACAGCATATTTCTAACTGTAGCATATTTTAACAACTCAGAGTTTATGAGCATCTGCCTTGTATCATATATCTGACCCAAATTAGATTATGGCAGCACCTTCTCTTCAAGATTTCAACACCTTCCTCTGCCAGGCTTAGAGTATTCACAGACATGGGACTGCCTCGAACCATTTTCCTCAATCTGGATGCTCACACAGAAGTGCTCCATCGCTATCACTCACTCCCTTGAGTTGCCTGAAATGATTGATCCTTTGATGGATCCTTCAATTTCGACTCTATATCCTGATGCCAGCTGTATGGGACTCCATTGTCTGCAGTTTGTCTCACTATCTCACTTTCACAAAAATGTGTAAACTCTAAAAAAGTATAAGTCCTCTTTGGTTATAATAAGACTTCCAGAGCCTGGTTTTAATCAATACATGCTCAATATAACCTCTATAGTTAGCCTATTATACTCATGTGATCATGTCATCAACCTGTTTCTTAGACAACACCAGAAAATGTCTATTAATTGTATAATATATATATATATATATATATATATATTATGGCTAAAGTTCAGAAAACTGTGATTTTACTACTTGCCCCTCCTTATTCAAACTGAATTAAGAACAGAAATGTAGCTTAGAATTGCTGATCACTAGAGAGTTCTTCCTGAAAATGGAAAGATTGGCCCACACATCACTGTTTGACAACTCAGTATCTTAAGCAATGTGTCTTTGTTCTTTTTTGCTCATTGTTTTCTCAACATTTCCTCCGTATCTTTGTATTCACATGGCCCCTTTATTTCTCCAGAAACATGAGTTTGGAAAATGAACAGTACTATATGTCATAAGACCAGACACTGACTAATGTCTATGTTAATGAGGATGAGAAGATTCATGATATTGCTTATGTTTCTAATGCCTAGTATGTACCATCTAAAATAAAGTGGTTTTCACTACAGGCCTTATTTCAGAGACTCATAAATAAATCTCAAAAAAGATCAAAAGACTCAGTTAACCTTAGACCATGGTATGGCTGAACAGACTGGGGTAAATCAGAGGGGGCTGGGTCAGCCCCGTGTGCTCGCTCAAGCAGAGCCCCCGGCAGCCATTTGCTTTCACAGTTCAGAATTGTTGCCATACCCCTGGCCTAACTCCACCATCTCAGGATGGACCTTACCGAGATATGATCTGCTGAAAATTCTGGTATATGGGTTTTGTGACTGATATCTGCAGGCTTTCTTCAGGTTATTATGGGCTACCTTCCCACATCTCCCTGAAGTCTCGGCAGTCACATCCACACCCCAAAACTACCACCCAGTTAAAAAACTATTCCAGGTTTTTAACTGGATGGCAGTACTGCTACATTTAAAAATAATCACTGTATCACTGTCATCCCATTGTTCATCGATTTGCTCGAGTGAGCGCCAGTAACGTCTCCATTCGTCCTAGCCCTGAGATTTTAGCAGCCTCTCTTTACTCGTCCTTCCCACTGGTACCACATTGGAGGCTCTTTCAGGGTCAGGGGAATGAGACCCATCATTGTTACTGGTATTTTATTTTTTTTGTATATCGAATATGCCACGGGTAGCTTGCCAGGCTCTGCCATGCATGCCATGCAGGATACTCTCAGTAGCTTGCCTGGTTCTCCAAGAGGGAGAACTGGACTTCCAGGAGCTTTGTTTTATAGTCTCTGGATCTTGGCCATTGATAAAATTACATGGCACAGGGAGCAGGGCGGGGGGGTGGAAGTTGTGGATGTGATCCACAATGGGGGATCTGGATCTGGTGGAAGAGGCCCAGTCCTTATCCGAGCAGGCTTAGAGATCTCAGCCCCGGGTCCCGCACACCCGCACACCAGAGAAATAAGTTTAAATTATTCTATCAATAACATAAGGAAGAAGTGATTCTAAATTTTTAAAATTAAAAAGAGGTAATATACTCAATTTATGTCATGAGATAAGTAAAAAGTTTGTGCTAAAAATAGGATAAGGTCACATAGTAGGTTTATTCATAAATATAGAAAATGTTTTAAAAAAGAGGATGGATCAAAATTATGGCTGGTAGGGCACTTGCATTGCATGCCCAATACTCAGGGAATCCTACTGCTTCTGTGTTCAGGGATCTTTCCTGGTGCAGCTCAGGGGACTATCTGTGGTGTTGAAATTAAACCCAGGTTAGCTGTATACATGGCAAGATCCCCAGCAGCTGTACTGTCACTGGCCCCTCTGTTATTTTGCACATCTACTTTCTAATTCACTATTTCTCTCTTCACTTTTTTCTCTTGATTTGAACTTGTGATACACTCAACAATATAAATATTCTCAGAGAAATTATTAGCTTCCACAGTGGTTTATCCTGTACTTACACTTTCTTGTCATTTTCTAGGCTACATGTAACCTTTACTTTATGCCACAATTAGCAATATTTTTGAGAAATTTATAGCTTTTAATCCAGAGGCTGATATAATCCAAGGTAGATTTTGGTAGAAATCTACTTCACCGTATTGCCAAAACTGGAAATCTGTGCATCTCTTACACTTACTTAATTTTTTAAATTAATTTATTTTTTAATTAGTGAATCACCGTGAGGGTACAGTTACAGATTTATACATTTTTATGCTCGTATTTCCCTCATACAATATTTGAGAAACCTTCCCTTCACCAGTGCCCATTCTCCACCACCAATAAACCCAGCATCCCTCCCACCCTCCAATCCTATCTCCCCCCAGCCCACCCTGCCTCGGCAGCAGGGTATTCCCTTTTGTTCTCTCTCTCCAATTGGGTGTTGTAGTTTGCAATAGGGGTGTTGAATGGCCATCCTGTTAAGCTGTTAAGTCTCTAGTCTACTTTCAGCATGCATCACCCTTCCGCGCCCCCCGCCCCCCCCCCCCGGGGCCTCCAACCACATTTTACTTGGTGTTCCCTTCTCTATCTGAGCTGCCTTTTCCCCAGAATGAGAGACCAGCCTCCAAGCCATGGAGTCAACCTCCTAGTACTTATTTCTACTATTCTTGGGTGTTAGTCTCCTACTCTGTTATTTTATATTCCACAGATGAGTGCAATCTTTCTATGCCTGTCTCTCTCTTTCTGACTCATTTCACTTAGCATGATACTTTCCATGTTGATCCACTTATATGCAAAGTGCATGACTTCATTTTTTCTAACAGCTGCTAGTATTCCATTGTATAGATGTACCAAAGTTTCTTTAACCAGTCATCTGTTCTAGGGCACTTGGGTTTTTTCCAGATTCTGGCTATTGTAAACAGTGCTGTGATGAACATATAAGTGCAGATATCATTTCCACTATACTCTTTTGCTTCTCTGGGATATATTCCCAGTAGTGGTATTGCTGGGTCAAATGGGAGCTCAATTTCTAATTTTTTGAGAAGCGTCCACACAGTTTTCCAGAAGGGCTGAACCAGTCGGCATTCCCACCAGCAGTGTAGAAGGGTCCCTTTCTCCCCACATCCTCTCCAACAGCGGTTGCTTTTGTTCTTTTGGATGTGTGGCAGTCTCTGTGGTGTGAGGTGGTATCTCATGGTTGTTTTGATCTGCATCTCTCTGATGATTAGTGATGCAGAGCACTTTTTCATGTGCCTTTTGGCCATTCGTATCTCATCCTTGGAAAAGTTTTTGTTCATTTCTTCGCCCCATTTTTTGATGGGGTTGGATGTTTTCTTCTTGTAGAGTTCAACCAGTGCCTTATATACCCTTGATATCAACCCCTTATCGGATGGGTATTGGGTGAATATCCTTTCCCATTCTGTAGATTGTCTTTGTATTCTGGTCACTGTATCTTTTGCGGTGCAGAAGCTTTTTAGTTTAATGTAGTCCCATTTGTTTATCTCTGTTTCCACTTGGTTGGCCAGTTGCATGTCATCTTTGAAGATACCTTTATCTTCAATATTGTGGAGGGTTTTGCTGACTTTGTCCTCAGTGTACCTTATGGTTTGTGGTCTGATGTTGAGGTCTTTAATCCATTTCGATATGACTTTTGTGCATGGTGTCAGGTCGAGGTCTAAACCTATTCCTTTGCATGTGGTTTTCCAGTTGTGCCAGCACCATTTGTTAAAGAGGCTTTAACACCATTTGTTAAAGAGGCTTTCCTTGTTCCACTTCACATTTCTTGCTCTCTTATCAAATATTAGATGATCATACATTTGGGGTTGTGTGTAGGGAAATTCCACCCTGTTCCATTGGTCTGCAGCTCTTCCTTTGTTCCAGTACCTTGCTGTTTTAATTGTCACTGCTTTGTAGTAAAGTTTAAGGTTGGGGAAGGTGATGCCTCCCATGGTCTTTTTCCCAAGAATTGTTTTAGCTATCCGTGGGCATTTGTTGTTCCATATGAATTTTAGGATTGCTTGATCCATTTCTTTGAAGAATGTCATGGGTATCCTTATAGGAATTGTGTTGAATCTGTATAATGCTTTGGGGAGTATTGCCATTTTGACAATGTTGATTCTCCCTATCCATGAGCAGGGTATATGTTTCCATTTCCACATGTCCTCTTTTATTTCATGGAGTAGCGTTTTATAGTTTTCTTTGTAGAGGTCTTTTACTTCCTTGGTTAAGCTGTTCCGAGGTACTTGATTTTCTCGGGCATGATTACACATACTTAATTTTAACCTAGTATTTTGGTTATCATTGTATGTTATTCTGTTTTTCTGATTACGTTTTATCTCCTTCAGGCAAAATTCCTCTCTGACTCACTCTAAGTTCCCAAAGTAGCTAGTATACTTAATATCTGTTAAATGATTCTAATAGTTAATGAATCCTTTTCATATTTATCTAACACCTGAGTGTGTCCCCACTACCAAAAAAGGTGATGCCTTGAACTGAACCATTCAGAAATCAAACACACAGCCAGTCCAACAGGAGAAAATGCCTATTCAAATTCCAAATTTTCTTCCAACTCCTGTTGAATAACTTTCTAGGTTGAAGAAACTTAAGCTATTTTCTCCGATGCTGACAGAATTGTACAAAAATTTGTTTTCCATGAATTGTTTTACTTTTTAGGTTATTTTTTAAAAGACATTTCAAATTGTTTTCAAGTTCCAAACCACAAAAATTTAAATGCAAATAAATAATACAATCAGGGACACACTGAAAGATAGATGGCAAGCAGTCCTAGAAAATTATCCCTCTGTTCTTCTACCTCATTTCATCACAGCATCTCTTAGGCATATAAATTTCAGTTGAATATGGACTTTCCAATTTTTCCATATTTAATCAATTTAAGAATGAAATCCTAACATCTACCTTCTACATAATATTTGTTCCAAATGTAAAAAGTATCATAGTCAAGAAAGCACAACATGTTCGCAGCATCGTCTAAATATCACTAAAATATTCAGAGACTGACTGCACCAGCCTACTCATTATATGATCTAGAGACAAAGTATAAGGCTTATCTCAAAAACAGTGTTCACACCCAATCTCCAAGGGCTGCTTTACTTGGAGTTTATTTACATGTATCATTAAGCAATAAAATGTTCAGGCATTCAGTTATGGAAACTTTGGGAAGTTTCTTTTTCTTAACCTAATTAAAGATCAGTTTTCGACTTAAATGAAACACATGATGAGACACTTATTAGGACTTAAAAGAAATCAAAATAATATTAGCCAAATCTGGAAACAATCCACGTGCTCAACAATAGATAAGTATCACTGTATCACTGTCATCCCATTGATCATCGATTTGCTCAAGCGGGCCCCAGAAACGTGTCCATTTGTCCTAGCTCTGAGATTTTAGCAGCCTTTCTTTACTCGTTCTTCCAAGCGGTGCCGCACTAGAGGCTCTTTCAGGATAAAGGGAATGAGACCCATCATTGTCACTGTATTTGGCATATCAAATACACCATGGAGAGCTTGCCAGGCTCTGCTGTGCGGGCAGGATTCTCTCAGTACCTTGCCAGGTTCTATAAGAGGAAGAACTAGGTCATAAGAGGTTACTTCAGGGAGCATTGTTTTATAGTCTCTGGATCTTGGCCATTGATGGAATTATTCGGCACCCGGGGAGCTTGTGGGTGTGGCTGCCAAAACACTGGAAAATGGGGGGTCTGGGTAGAGGAGGCCCTGTCCCGATCTGAGCAGGCTTGGAGATCTCAGCTCTGGGTCCCGCACACCTGGGTTCCTCTGCCGGTTCTTTTATGCTTGAGACTCATCTGAACATGTGGAGTGTAGCCTTGAGCATGTGGCTCAGGGCTGTGGCTAGGTTCCGGAGGTCTTCGGATGCTGGGGCTCTGCTCGGGTCAGGGACAGAAACTCAACCCACCCCCTCCTAGGGGCCCTGTTGAAGACAGCCAGGTGCAGGAGACAAGAGATAAGTAGATACAGAAATTGTGGTATATATACACAATGGCCTACTACTCAGGTATGAGAAAATATGCAATCATGGACTTTTCATTTCAACTTGAATGGAACTTGGAGGGTGTCAAGATAAGTGAGCCAGAAGGATGAAAAAATAGCAGATGATCTTTTATATATGTATAATGTGTACATAAAAAGTGTAAAGAAACAAATAGTTTAAAGCAAGGGAATTGATAATGGCTAATGGAAAGAAATCTTAAGATATAGTCTAAAAAATCAGAATTGAGGTTGCCAACACAGAAGAGTGGAGAAGGGACTTACACTGTGGTAGAGGGATATTGGCATTCTAAAGGTAGAGTTGGTAACAGCGTTACATGCATAAAGAGTAATAAGACTATTATAAACCATGATATATCAATTAATGTTGATTGAAAAATTATATTGGTGAGTCGGAAATAATAGTTATATTTAAAGTTATTCCATTCTGAGGCTGGAGCAATAGCACAGTGGGTAGGGCGTTTGCCTTGCATGCAGCTGACCCAGGTTCGATTCCCAGTATCCCATGTGGTCTACTGAGCACTGCCAGGAGTAACTCCTGAGTGCAAAGCCAGGAGGTGACCCCTGTGCATTGCCAGGTGTGACCCAAAAAGCAAAAAACTTAAAAATAAAGAATAAAAAAATAAAGTTATTCCATCCTAACTAATTAGAATGGGAAGAACAATAAAAATAACCCATTAAAATAGTGTGAAAAGTGCATCATTTTTATATTAGCACCTAGAAATTGCAGGTTGGTACTCATTGACACTGCTGAAATTTCTTTGTATATGTTGATTCAATTTCTGCAGCATTTGATAATATTGGTCCAAACATCAGGTGACTTTCTCACTTTTTCTTTGGTTTTTATGGTAGTAAGTTCTACTGGCTCTTCTCTCATCAGCCTATATCTTTCACCTCTCTCTCTACCCACATCTTACATCCCATCTTTAAATCTTGGCAATACCGTGAGATTTTATATGCACCAAGTTATCACAATAAATTTAATACACAAGCTAATTCCAAGATTTTACCTATATATTAATTTAATTTCTCTTGTTTCTTTCTAATTTCTACTTAATATTTCCTGGACAGCATCTTACAGGTAACTTTAATTCACTATGCAACAAGGAATTAACAATTTGACCTTTTAGACCTACTCACCAGCCCAGAAATTTTAACTTTCTCAATGTCTCTCTTTCACCATCACAGGGACAAAAATTCAGTTAAATGAACAACCAACAATTGTACTTCTCTGTTCTTGCTCATGGTATTCTTTTTTCTTAAAGCTCCAACAAAAATCCAACTCATTATTAAAGAAATAATTCCAGAACTGACTTTTTTGTGTCCCTTTAAGATGAGTTAATGATTTATTTAGTTTCTAGTTTTATTTTAAGTACCCCTGTTACTAGGTAAACATAATGGATACAATTTAGACAAGCATGAACTTAAAAATATAGTTAGATAAAATTTAAGATCGAAGGTGTATAGATGAACTATAGTTTCTCTAACTAGATGTCTGTTCTTGGGCACTCAGGTTGTTTCCAGATTCTGCTATTGTGAACAATGCTGCAATGAACATATAGGTGCAGGTGTCATTTCTACTGTGTTCTTTTGCACCCTGGGGTCATATTCCCAAAAGTGATATTGCTGGGTCATATGGAAGCTTAATTTCTAGTTTTTTGAAGAATGCCTATATATATGTATATATATATATAATTGAATTACCATGAGATATAGTTACAAGCTTTCATGTTTGGGTTACAATCACACAATGATAAAGCACC
The DNA here is from genome assembly GCF_027595985.1 of Sorex araneus. Taxonomy (NCBI): domain Eukaryota; kingdom Metazoa; phylum Chordata; class Mammalia; order Eulipotyphla; family Soricidae; genus Sorex; species Sorex araneus. The sequence goes on along the minus strand of NC_073304.1, from coordinate 84,974,333 downwards.
CATCCCTTCACTAGTGCACATTCCCCACTCCAATATCCCCAGTATACCCACCACCTCCTGCCCTCCCACTAACTCCATGTCAGACAATATTCCCCATACTCTCTCTCTACTTTTGGGCATTATGGTTAGCAATACAGATACTGAGAGGTTATCATGTTTGGTCATTTATCTACTTTCAGCACACATCTCCCATCCCTACTGATTCCTCCAACCATCATCTTCTTAGTGATCCCCTCTCTATTCCAGCTGTCTTTTCCCTTCCACTCATGAGGTAGGCTTCCAACTATGGAGCAATCTTCCTGGTCCTTGTATCTACTTCCTTGGGTGTCAGTCTCATGTTATGTTATTTTATGAGGAATTCCCATACTGTTTTCCAAAAAGGTTGGGCCATTCCCACCAACAATGAAGGAGAGTTCCTTTCTCTTTGCATCCACACCAGCATTGGTTGTCCTTATTCTTTTTGATGTGTGCCAGTCTCTGCGATGTAAGATAATATCTCATTGTTTTGATTTGCATCTCCCTGATGATTAGCAATGTAGATTATTTTTTCACATGAGGAGGTTTCTGTTAATTTTTTCTCCCCATTTTTTGATGGGGTTGGAGAGTTTAAAATTTTTTTTCACAAAGTTCTGCCAGTGCCTTATATATCTTGGATATTAACCCCTTATCTCTAATGGGTATAAGGTAAATAATTTTTCTCATTCCGTGGGTTGTCTCTGCATCTTGGTCACTGTTTCTTTTGAGGTGCAGAAGCTGCTTAGCCTAATGTTGTCCCATTTGTTTATCTTTGCTTTCACATACTTGGTCTGTGGTGTTTCATCCTTAAAGATGCCTTTAGTTTCAATGTTCATGGAGGGTTTTACCTACATTTTCCTCCATGTACCTTATGGATTAAGTTCTGATATTGAGGTCTTTAATACATTTTGATCTGACTTTTGTGCCTGTTGTTAGACAGAGATCTGAGTTAATCATTTTTGCATGTAGCTATCCAACTTTCCCAGCACCACTTGTTGAAGAGTTTTTCCTTGTTCTACTTCACATTTCTTGAATCTTTGTCAAAGATTAAGTGATCACATATTTAACGGTATGCTTCAGTATATTCAATTCTATTTCATTGGTTTGATGGTACATCTACACAATGGAATACTATACAGCTGTTAGAAAAAAAGAAGTCATGAAATTCACTTATAAATGGATGGATATGGAGGGTATCATGCTGAGTGAAATAAGTCAGAAGAAGGATAAACACAGAATGACTGCACTCATGTGAAATATAAGGAAAAAAAACACATAGTATGAGACTAACACCCAAGGACAGTAGGAACAACGGCCAGAATGAAGGGTCCATGATTGGAAGACTGCCTCAAGGGCTGGGGAGAGGGAAGTTGGCATAGAGAGGGGACCATTACGACAATGATGGTTGGTAGAGAGAACTCTGGATGGAAGAAGTATGCGGAAACTGGGTAAAGGACCAAATGTGATGGCTTCTCAGTATCTATTGCAAACAATATTGCCCAAAAGGAGAGAGAGAGAGAGAGAGACAGACAGACAGACAGACAGACAGAGACAGAGAGAGAGACAGAGAAGTTCCTGCTATAGAGGCAGGCTGGGGTGGTGGTGGCAGGCAGGAGGGATAAGAGGGATATTGGTGGTGGAAAGTATACACTGGTGGAGGGATGGGTGTTGGAACATTGTATGACTGAAACTTAATCACTAAAGCTATGGAACTATATCTTATTGTGAATTAATAAAAATAAATAATAAATAATAAATAAATAAAAGTTGGATGGAGGAAATGAACAGACTTTTCTCCAAAGAAGACATTCAAATGGCCAATGAATTCAGAACAACATACTCAACAGAAAAATCATTAGGGAAATAAAATTCATTGCTATAAAAACAATCCAGTGTGTGGCTTGTCTCTTACTTGTACACAGTATAGTATCAAGTGTTAGACCTTCAATAAATACTTCGTGGAAAGAAAACCGGTTTTTATGGATATTTTTCTGATAGCACAGTGGGTAGGACGTTTGCCTTGCATGCAGCCTACCCAGGTTTGATTCCTCTGTCACTCTCAGAGAGCCCGGCAAGCTACCAAGAGTATCCCACCCGCAAGACAGAGCCTGGCAAGCTACCCATGGCATATTCGGTATGCCAAAAACAGTAACAACAAGTCTCACGATGGAGATGTTACTGGTCCCCACTCGAACAAATCGATGAACAATGGGACAACAGTGCTACAGTGCTATTCTGAACTTAACTAGCAAAATCTATCTCTACTGAAAAAAAAAGAGATGATCTCCCAAAGAACCATATATTTATTTGTGTCACTTGTGTCATCCCGTTGTTCGTCAATTTGTTCGAGCGGACGCCAGTAATGTCTCCATTCGTCCCTGTCTCGTGCTAGTGTAGCTCAAATGGTGTCTGCTAGGTCCAGGAACACGAAGAGCCTCAAAACATTCACCCAGGGTCTTGACGAAGAAGTCTGACTACCTCGTAGGTGGGCAGCCACACAGTCTTTTGTCGTCCGGTGGAATCCAGTCCGTAACAGCTTTAGACCGGTGTTCGACTCTAAATCGCAGTACGTGTCTGGCCCATCTGATTTTTGATGCCTTGGCAAACAAGACAGTGTCCCTGATTTTTGATCACGTCGATGGAGGTCAGAATCCTGGATTCCTTCTCTCACTTGAGTGAAACTTGATACTCCAAGCATAGCTCTTTCGATTCCTCTTTGGGATACCCAAATAGCATTCTCATCTTGTTTTTGTAGGACCCATGTCTCTGAGGCATATGTTTGTGCAGGAAAAACGGTGGAGTCGAAAAGATGTGCCTGGAGCTGGAGGTTCATCCTCTTACCCACTTCTTTGATACTCTTGAAGGCATTCCATGCTGCTCTCTTTCTCCTGCACAGTTCAGGTGCCAGGTCATTTTTCATGTTGAGTTCTCGACATAGGTACACATAAATAACTACTGCATTCGGAGATGTTCGTTCCATTGAAGGCAAACGGATTATCAGGAACTAGTCCGTTTCTCATGAACATTGTCTTGGTGAGATTCAGCTGCAGTCCGACCTTTCCACACTCATGGTCGAAGTCAGCCAGCATTCATGCCGCTTGGCTGATATTTATTATGAGAACAATGTCATCAGTGAAGCGGAGGTGGTATAGTTCTAGACCGTCTATCTTCACTCCCATTTCTTCCCATTCCAGTTGTCACATGATGTTCTTGAGGGTGGCACTGAAGAGTTTTGGTGAAATGTGTCACCCTGCCGAACCCCTCTCTTTATGTTAATGATCACTTCTTTGTCGAATGGTGAGATCCTGGTGGTGAATCCGTAATACAGCTCACGGAGGATCCTGATGTATTGAATTTGAACGACCTGTTTGGCTAGGGCTTCGATGACTGCTTCAGTCTTAACAGAATCAGAGGCCTTCTTTATTTTATTATTTTTTTTCTTTTTAGGTCACCCCCAGCGATGCACAAGGGTTATTCCTAGCTCTGCACTCAGGAATTACTCCTGGTGGTGCTCAGGGGACCATATGGGAAGCTGGGAGTCGAACGCTGGTTGGCCACATGCAAGGCAGATGCCCTACCCGCTGTGCTATTGCTCCACCCCCACAGAGGCCTTCTTTAAATCGATGAACATTAAGCAAACGGCATCTTGAACTCTCGTGAAACCTCAATAAGCTTGATCACCATGTGGATATGATCAATCGTGCTGATTCCTTTTCAGAACCCGGCTTGCTCACATGGTTGTCCTTTGTCTAGTGTTCTGCCAATCCTATTCAGGATGACTCGAGTGAATAACATGTAGATAACTTGTAGATAACAGACAACAGGCAGATTGGGTGATAGTTGCCGATGTCGTGGATGTCTCCCTTCTTGTACAATAGGACGGTCCTGCTGGTTTTCCATTGGGACAGAACCTTGCATTCAGACATGTAGCGTGTGAAGAACTGAGCCAGTGTATTGATGAGTACTGGTGTCAGATTCTTCAGGTGTTCAGGTCTAACCTTGTCTGGACCGGGTGCTGTATGCTTCTTTACTGATGAAATGGCCTGCCAGATTTCTCTGGGAGAATTCTGGGAACGACATATCCATCCTGCAGAATTTGGTATGTGGGCAGGTGGACGTGGCTATCAAAGAGATCTGAGTAAGAGTTGTGGATAACCTTTTCCATTGCCCTTCTGGAAGATGTGATAGATCCATCAGGACGTCGGAGGGCAGTTATCTTGGTCTTATAGTTGGCAAAGGACAGGGGGGTGTTGCAAATACTTTTCCCAGCTTCTGCTGTATTGGCCAACACTGCTGCTCTTCTCTCTTTGAGGTCTTCCTTTATTGCTTTTCTGCACAGCTTTGCGAGCTTGGACATTATTTATTTATACTAAGGTATTTAAATCTGACTTTAATACCTTAAATTAATATTTAACTTCATATTTAAATACCTTAAATTCATATTTAACTTCATATTTAAATACCTTAAATTCATATTTAAAAGAGTTTAAATATCTCTTACTTATTATGAACTCTAAAAACAAGGCAACTTTAATATAAATCAAATCTGAAATGATGATGAAATAAAGCCAGCAGAAACCAATGCCCCCTCAAGGTCTGCTATCAATTTCACTTCAGTGTAAATATGTTTAGTATTTATTATAAAACATATCATTTTAAGGAGATAAAATATGAATACAGTCCTTTTCAAAGGAACTTCCTACACATTACTCTTGCTTTATAAACATTTTCTTTTTCCATAATTCAGATGACTTTTGTCTCCAACCAAGATAGTCACTTATTTCTCATAAATTGTCCCAGACATCAATTCTAAGTGAACTTGAGGACTACTAAAATGAAATACCCAAATGATTTTATCCACATATTTCCTCAAATAAGGCAGAATACTAGATGTAATTCTAGATTGTGTGTAAAGTCAGAAACAGATAACCTTTTAAAAATGAACTGTTTTCAGATTTTTTTTACCCACTTTTGGGGACCTAAAAATGGCTCACTTTCATTGCTTCTGTGAACCACAATGTACATGCTGTACTGTCTATCTCCAACAGGAAAAAACTACTTCTTGACACATGCAATTTAACAATAATAGCCAGAGCCATTCATTTCTGAGTCCTAGAACTGGAATTTCCTGCATTATGATATTCCATCTTGGAAATATTGTTGTTTTGGCAGAGTGAAAAATAGATGGCTTTGACTCTGTTGGGAAATAGCAACCTTCCCCAGTTCACCGTGATGTCCTGAAGGTTTAACTTCTAACCTCTAATTGAAATCTGGATAACAACCATCTTTGGCAGACACCACACTAGATACACTAGTAAAGGAAATTATAAATGAACTATATCTTACTACCTTATTCAAGAAAACAGAAAAGAGCCTCTCACTCATCAGTTTATGGAATAATTTATCTTAAAAGATGATTCTGTGAACAGCAATCCAAGAAAGGAACCATGTCACTTCTCATGTCTACTAATGACCACGGACAGTGTGGTAGCCTAACTTCCATTCATCGGATACTTATACTTTTCACGGGGCAAGTTGGGGTAGGGACTCCCAAATGATGTTCAATGTGCCTCAGGCAGTGCTTGGCTAACCATGTTGGACAGTTCAATGCTTAAGTCCAGGTGCTGCCTGGACCCATGGTGCTGTTCTGAGGGCCACCAAGACCACACCTGATGGAGCTGGAGCTGGAGGCCAGGTGGTACTGGGGATCCAATTTGGGCCTTGAACATGCAAGCTTTGTTCTCCAGCCCTTTAAGCCATTTCCCCAGCCTCTGCTCATAAAGTATTAAAAACTAGGGAGAATATATAAGTTATTACTTAGGCTGGGATAATTTTGAGAAAAAGGAAGAGCTCTTTATAATAAGTTGGGAAAGGAGGAATGAACCAAGAGAGAAACTGGCTTGTATATAGTAACCATGTCTAAAGGCAGAGTATTTCCTTAATTATTAATGCTTACCACCTAATTTAGAGCTTTCACAAGGGAAGAAGAACAATATTAATTTATCCATTTCTCTTAATGAATGGCTAATATGTGTGATATTAAATGAGAGATGTCTGAAAGATATCATTCACTCCTCCAGATATTTCAAAGCTATCATTTTCTGATGATTAGGAAAGTTCTGAAATCCACATACATAAGTCAAATTAGCTTAATGCCTGGCCCTGCAGAGCTGTCTACTTTGAAGTATGCTCTCTGAGTTGATCTTGTATGAAATGTCACAACAAGAAGAGCTGTGCAGTCATGTGATAAAAATGTTGGATACATTTAAAAGACTGTACAGAGTCACTCTTAGAATGTTTTCCTCCTTTTCAAGAACCAATGAAATTCTTTGTATCTGGACTTTGCTTCCAGTTTGTCTTTATGCCTGGCTTCCTCCAATGGTCAGTAACAGGAACCCATCCTTAAGGTGAAATATCCCAATACTTTTCATGTTTAGATTTCTCTGTTTTGTTTTTTCTTGTTTTTTTTTTTGATATGGCATTCCCTTTCTTCCATGTTGGTTTATTTTCCATAGTTTTATCTTTAAATAATTAAAGTTTTCCCATGACTAAATAAAGTTTGGACTTTCAAGCCTGGTAGTTATGGCCTACATATCAGATCTCAAAAGCTCGATCATTCTTACTTCCTAATACCATTGCTTATGTACTCTTCCTCCAACTCCTTTATAAGCTCTTTGCTACTCTCAGTTTTGGTTCCATCTTTATTCCTAGATTTGTGTTGTTCCTATTATTTGGAGTAGTTGAGGAAAGTTCATATTGGTCATGTTGAGGGGGTAGAATATAGATTAGGATGTTTGTGGAGGAAGAGTACAAAGACAGGAGCTGCGGGTATGGCTTAAATGACAGAGCACACGTCTTGACTGTATGATATGGCCCTGGGTTTGATCCCTGGCACCTGTGCCTACTGTCCTAGGTCCCAGCACTGCAGAGTGTGACCCTGGAGAAACATGACAACAACAGCTATCACAAAACCACACAGGCAGAAAGAATAAGAAAGATTCCCTTGGAATATCTGAAACCTGCTAAAAGAGAAAATGTGAAATACCCTGAGCTTTCCTTCTCTGTATGTACCTTGGATTCATGCCATCAACCTTTCACAAGGGAAGACTTGTCCTAGAAATTTAACTCATGAAATAGCAGAATTTCATTTTAAATTCTTGTGTGTGTGTGTGTGTGTGTGTTCGTGCGTGTGCCTGTGTGTGTGCGTGTATGCATGTGTTTGTATGAGAAAGAGCGAGAGTGAGAAAGCGAGTGAGCTAGTGGCATAGAGATTACATAAATCATATGTTGAGGATAGGCCTGCTAAAGCCATCTACTTTTCTTTGGATCGTTACTCAAATCCCTTAAACACTGGCTGCCACTCTATTCCTCTCTGCTCCCCCAAGCCTAAATCCAGGGCATATGGGCATATGTCCCAGGGAATAGGATCACAGGAACTCCAGTCATGTTTATAATTCTATAATCTTTGTGGATGGGAAGGGGCAGTGGGAAGCCCCACATTATTCTCACATATGACTAGAAGTCCTATATATTTAGAAGTTTTTTTTATGTGTGTGAAATCATGAGAGAAAAAAATGTAAAACAAGATTGTGATCTATGGGATACTATTCACAAACTCTGCTTTTCCCCCTGGCCCTTCCTTTATTTTTCCCCTGTTTATTTTCTAGGATGGTCTCCTGGCTCTAGTTTAAATACATTGCTAAAGAATGGTAGAAAGGAGTTGTGGTTAGCTAAGTTAAACCGAAAGACAACAAAGAAATCAAATACCCACTTGGTTGTGGCTTAGTCACCTTCCATGGAATACTGGTTTGTTATTCACACAAAAGACCTATACACAGGGGTTTGAAAGTGTGATTAAACCTATTTACTTTTCAACACAGAAGGAAATTGGTGACAGAAGTCTAGATGGCCAGTGAGAAGCAATTCTGAGTCTATAAAGTGCAGGATCCAATAGACAGGAATTGGTGGTCACTAAGTCAATTTTGCATTTGGGGGTTGCAAGCAGGGCCTCAGGCATTCCTAGTGATTTAGACTGTTGTTTTTGAGGGAGCTACTTGGCTCCTCAGCATACTTGGTTGCAAACTTGAATGCGAACCTCTTTACCCACTTTTGTGCTGTACTGTTATTGGTGGTTAGAAAATAAATTACAAGGAGGGCTTTACAGTGAAACTGGTAATTGGGCAGAAATAAGGTGTATTATGATCCTCAAATTAGGCTGAGTGTTAGGACAATGTGGTGAAGATTGAGAAGGCAAATTAAGGTGCCTTGTTTAATTATACTGAGAGAGGAATCCTAAAACAAGCTTTCTATAGTTGGCAAACTCATGGGGGAGACAGTGGGGACTTCTCTCACTCTCTTTGGGCCAACAGAGTCTCACAGGGAGGATCAAGAAACAAGGGAAAGGTTTTTCCAATCTAATCGCTTTGCCCTGTGCTAAGGATTTACTGTTTGTATATCCCACTGGAGTGATAGCACAGTGGGTAGGGCGTTTGCCTTGCACAAGGCAGACTCAGGTTTGATTTCTCCATCTCTCTCTCGGAGAGCCCAGCAAGCTACCGAGAGTATCTGACCCGCATGGCAGAGCCTGGCAAACTACCATGGCGTATGTATTTGATATGCCAAAAAAAGTAGCAACAAGTCTCACAATGGAGACATCACTGGTGTCTGCTCGAGCAAATTGATGAACAATGGGACGACAGTGCTACAGTGCTGTAAGGCTGGAGCAATAGCACAGCGGGTAGGGTGTTTTGAAATTCCTTTTAATCTGAAAGATTTCAAATTTGAAAGAAAGGATGGAATTATTAACTATCATCTGTACTTTTGTTATTCAACTTTTTCCAGTCATGGATCACTTCCTACCTTGTTTTCTCCCTGTACCTCTTTGTCCTACTGATTAGCCTCCTAAATCTCATGCCATAGCCCCCTCACTAATGTGATTTTCACCCTTGGAATATCCCTGGGTCCAGACTGCAACATGTGACCCCCAGTTGAGAAACATAGCTTTATACATATCTATACTTAATTTAACTTTCTTTTTACACCCCACCTTCTCTCTCTACTTATCTCTCTGTTTCTCATCTGTTTTTGTTGCTGTTATTGTTTAATTGTTTGATTTGGAAAAGAAATGCTAGACAAGTCATATAACTTTGAAGTTCTATGAGATTGTTATAAAATTCTAATTTTTTAATTTTGTTTTTATGATAATGTATACCTTATTTTAGTAACAAACTGCTTCCAGTGATGCCAGGGGCAATGACCTAGAAATAGGAATACCTCTTACATATTAGGATCTGGAGGGCACAGTGAAATGCTTTGGATCAGTTCCAATTTGCAGAGAATTTTGTATGCACTGATTTCAATATGCAACTTTCTGCTTAGATGCAACTCCTTTCATGAAATCCCAATTATGAGGAATGGAGATGCTTAATTTAACAAGCCACTGACTTTTATGTAAACATTAATATATCCCTTATATACATATATAATTTACTAGAAAGGCATTTTCACACATGGAAGATCAGTCTCTGCCCTGCAATGACTGGGAGGTCTGAAAGACTGCAGTGTGTGTTAGACTACTTAGGAATGTCTTCCTCGGAGAGGAGAAACTTTTTTATTGTTTTATTTTTTGTTTGTTCTTAGTGCTATTTTACTCTGCACTGAATCTCAGAAAAGTCCTGGACATTTTTTCAGTTCAAGGTAAGAAACTTTTGTTTCTTAGAACATTTTCTTTCAGAGCCTTGGGCTAATTTTGGTTTGTTTGTTTGTGGACCACACCCAGCAGTACTCAGGGCTTAATCCTGGCTCTGTGCTCTGGGATCTTTACTGGAGGTGCTTAGGAAACCACGTGTTCAGGGATTGGCTGGCTGAATGCAAGACAAGTGCCTGACCCACTATACTATCTCTCCAGCCCTTTGGGCTAACTTTGTATTCAATGAATAAAACTGTCTTGCTTAGGGGCAAACATTTACACAATTACCAGAACAAAGGGCATTCATTTGCTAAATGCTATAATCTTAGCCAGAAGCATTCCCTTTCAGTGGTGATGGTCAGGGAGGGCTTACATGAATTGAATATTTACTATTTCATTTGAGTAGAATTTTTTTAATTTATTTATTTTTAATTAGTGAATCACCATGAGGGTACAGTTACAGATTTATACACTTTTGTGCTTATGCTTCCCTCATACAAAGTTCGGGAACCCATCCCTTCACCAGTGCCCATTCTCCACCACCAGTAAACCCAGCATCTCTCCCACCCTCCCCAATCCCATCTCCCACCATCCCACCCAGCCACTGTGGCAGGGCATTCCCTAATGTTCTCTAGACTTTTTTTTTCTTTTTGGGTCACCCCCTGCAATGCACAAGGGTTATTTCTAGCTCCGCACTCAGGAATTACTCCTGGCGGTGCTCAGGGGACCATATGGGATGCTGGGAATCGAACCCAGGTCAGCTACGTTGAAGGCAAATGCCCTACCAGCTGTGCTATTGCTCAGCCCCTGAATAGAATTTTAAGTTCTAGAAAAACCCCCAAAACCCTAAGGGAAAATTCTGCTTGATGTCACCTGAGACTATTGATTGGCAGATCAACGTCTTGCCAAAACTCAAGAGTTCAAATTAGCAAAACTTAAGAATGATTTAAATTAGACCTTTCACTTTTATACTTACCTAAACTCAATAATTATTCCTACAAATACTTTGAGACTATGTTAGTAGGGAAAGCAGAAATTGCTAGTTTTCACTGGTGAAGGGGTAGGTACTCAATGTTGATCAGATTAAGACTGATGGTTTTCTCAGTTTGAATAACTACATTGAATGAGTATTAGCAGCCTATTTATGCCAATGTAGGAGACCAAGAAATACAGGAAATTTTTTCTTTAGCCTCTTACTTTTCTATAGCCTCATTCTATTATGCCTGATCTAGATAGTTTAAATCTTTAGACCTTTTGAATTCATGCAATAATTCCTTGAGGATGGGAAATCTTTTGCTATTATCTGGTGCATGCTCTAAAAGAACACTTCAATTTTCTTCTTTTTTGATGATACTTATTAAATTCTAATAATATCATTAATAGTAATTATTATTTTCAGCACTGGGGGTATAAGAGAAATGGTCAATGGCGATTAGAGAAAGGAAGCTTTTAACTTCTAAATCAATTTCGTTCAAGCATCAGGTAAATGCAAATCATTACCATAATGATCTACCACCTCCCATCTGTTAGAATGGAGATGATAAAAAAGGCAAGTAATAAGATGTGTTGTGAGGACATGGTGAAAGGGAATCACATGCACTGTTGGGAGGAATGTAAAGTGGTATATAGCTTCTGTGGAAGGTAGTTGAAGTCTCCTCAAAAAATTACAAATCTTAACAACAAAAAACTGCTCTGTTAATTTCCTGCTTTTGATGTTTAACTGCATCTCTATAAGACAGGTGAAGGACACACCAGATTTTATTGTGGTTGCAGCTTTAGTGAGTTAAAATGAAAGTTTTTTTAAAGTACCAACTTGAAATAACAATCGTTTATCTAGCACACCATTACTTTGAGTTGGCAATTCAGGCTAGACTCAATGTGCAGTTCTTCAGCTAGTCAGCCCTAGTTCAGGGTTTTACTTAACTATCTCTGTTGCTAGGGTTTAGCTGACCAGGTTGATAAGACCTCTACTACATATCTCTCTTGTTCAGCAGAGCAGCTCCAGTTTGTTCGCAAAAACAGCAAAAGATTTTGGGAGAAAGTCAACTGTTCAAACTCTTTGTAGGTCTTATTTGTGCCCAGTTACAATCTCATTCTAGAGAAAATCAAGGGTGGGGGAAAGGGTGGGAAAGTAGATTCCATTTGTCATGGAAGGAAATATAAAAGACTGTGACTATTGTTTTTTGTTTTTATCTTTTAACAACTTTTATTCATTTGACGATCAATGGGATGATGATGATGATGATGTTTCATTTAGCCCATCACCCATCCTCACATCTGTCAGCCACCAATTTGTTATTTATCTGTGAAGTTGGTTTGCTGTTTGTTATATTTTAGATTTCACATATAAAGAGAAATCATATCAAACACATAGTAATTATCTGATCTGACTTATTTCATTTAGCATAAAGTTCTCATATTGCTGCAAATGGCAAGGTTTTTGCTCTTATGGATGAATAGTACTCTGTTGTTGAAAAAATCTTGTCTACTATAAATTTCAGTGTACATAGAGGTGGAAATGTTTTTTAATAAATTCAGCCTGTGTAGATTTTTACAAATCTTTTCTCATTCATGTATTTCTGGGTAGGTCTATGAAATTTTATTCTAAATTCAGATTTTTGTAACCAACAAGGAATTTACAAAAACATTTCTTTAACATCTTTGTATTGCACTTTCCTGCCACCAAACTCTAGTCCTGTTCTATGGCAATCACTTATTTCTTCTCTATTTCTAGACTTTCATCATTTCAAGAATGTTATGTAATTAAATAATACAATATATACCCTTTGAGATCCATCCACATTATATGAATTATATGGATCAGAGGTTAATTCTTTTTCTATTGCTGTTGATCAATTTTTATTGTATGGATTTACTGTATTTTACCACATAATTGTCACAGGGTTTATGACTTTTTATTTTTTTTACAAAAAAGTGGAGTTCAATATTAATATGAAACCAGTCAAAAGGGAATGCCCTGCCACAGAGGCAGGTGGGGTGGGAGGAGGATGCGGTAGTGGTGGTGGGAGGGATGCTGGGACCATTGGTGGTGGAAAATGGGCACTGATGGAGTGATAGGCACTTGACCACTGTATATCTGAAATTTTGTAAGTCTGTAACTGTACCTCACGGTGATTCACTAATAAAATTTTTTTAAAAAATTGCACCATTATTACTTATAAATAACTTATTGCTAAAATGTCTTTGCTATAAGTTGAGAATACATAGAATACTCATGAATATGTATAAAATTGAATAAGTTGATGCACACCATTTCTTTGAAACAATTTAATGTACTTTTTTCAAGTCTGAAAATGTTAACACTTTAGTTATAGTAATTCTGAATAGTTATTATTGATGTGAGCATTATAGTTGAAATATTACACTTGAGAATATATACTACAGTGTTATAATGTTTACTCACAAAATTTAATTCTATGTGCCTAAAGATTTGGTTCCATTATCTGATGGGTAAATTCAGAGCCACTCATATAAGATGCATTTACTTCACTGCCTCAGTGCATCATCTTCAGATACTCCTGTGAGTTAGAAAGTTCGATCTATTTGAAGCTTTTGATGACTGTTTAATGTGCTAATAAATGCCAATTCTTAATTCCCCAAGTTTGGAATAGTTTCACGATGGGCATCTAATGTTTTCAGTGGGCATCAATTGGTGACCACTACTCATTGTAAAATAGTACAACTGGTATTAAAAGGATTTATTTACACATAATGACAATGCACTTGCACTAAGAATTTTAGGTTTGTTTGACCCAAGTGTGTGAGAAGACAAATGTGTCACTACTAAACACATTGCTTTGCTGTTTACCTTTTAAGAGGCATAATAATGAATGGAAGTCTACCATGTGATGATTATGCAACGAAAGGCCATAAACCAATTTTGGACAGAATAAAACCAGACTGCAATGATTACGCAGTAGCAATGATTATGTGGTGAAATATGGTACCAAATTTGTTCTGAAAACTAGTTCTCTGACAGATATGTAGTTTGGCAACATTTCTCCTACTCTTTATATATTTCTTCATCTTTCTTGCAGAATATTTTGCACGGCAAATATTTTTAATTTTGATTACATACATTTGGTGGGTTTTTCTTTTATATATCTAAGAACTCTTCCTCTAGCCCTCAGTCCTGAACATTTTGTTTTCTTCAGAAAGACTTATAAGTTTATGCTTTATATTTAAACCTATGATTTATTTTGAATTAATTTTGTATAAGGTGTGGAATTAATTTTGTATAAGGTGTGATATTTAGGTTAAAGTTTACTTTATCTTGTTTTAGTTACTTTGTTTGTTTTTGGTCCCAATACAGTTTTTTGGAAATGCTATATGAATTTCATTAGATTCATATAGCAGAGAGTCTCTTGCCCGCATGCCTGGCTGTCTTACCCGGGGTTCCTCGGAGGGGATGGGCTCCAGCTTCCCTCCCCACCCCAAGCGGAGCTCCCAGCAGCTGAAGACCACCAGAACCTAGCTGCAGCCATGCTGGAGGCCCCTCTCCACACGTTTGGACATGCATGGACAAGGCCTCATGCATGAAGGTACCGGCAGAGGAACCCAGGTGTGTGTAATCCCATCAATGGCCAACATCCAGAGAGACTTAAAAGCAAGGTCTCATAAGCGCATGGCCGCTTTGCGGCCTTTCGATATCAATATCTTTTGCCTACTTCTCCCTCTGGGAGAAACTGGCAATCCTCTGAGAGTTTCCTGCCCACATGGGGCAGCCTTGCAAGCTTCCCATGGTGTATTCATATGCAAAATCCAGTAACAAGCTGGATCTCATTCCCCTGACCCTGAAGAGCCCCCAGTGCAACATCCTTAGGAGGGCCGAGTCGAGATAGACTTCTAAGATCTCAGGGAAAGGATGAAATGAGATGTTACTGAGCCCACCCGAGAAATCGGTGATTAACCGGATATTGTGATCCTGATTGTGACCGGGATATGAATTTCATTGAATTGTTTCTGCCCTGTTTTGAAAAAGTCAAACAAATCATTTTAAATGATATCAACCACATTTCTCTATTCTTCATATTGTTGATCTAAGTGTGTTAATTCATCAGTGGCTCACAGTCATTGTAAAACAATGAAGAATTACTATTACTAAGAATACTATAGCTGCACAGTAACTTTAATCTAAAGTGTGTATATTCTTCCTACTTTTTTTCAAAATTGGTTTGATAATTCTAGTTCTTTTTGCTTCTCATACAAATTTTAAAATAATTTTTATGTCAATAAAAAGTCAGCAAATTTTGACATGAATTGCATTAAACCTATAGAAAAATGTGGAAAAAATTTTGGGGGAACTAACCTCTTTACTGTTTAGAATCTTCCAATTTATTAACATATTATGTCCTTACTATTTGCTTAGATCTTTGTTTTATTTTATCAGAATTTAATAATTTGAGCTTATAAAACTTTACTTGTTTTGCAAGACAAGCTGTAATTTTTAAAAATTATTATTATTGTTTTAATGTTATTGAATCACTGTGAGAGAGTTACAAGCTTTCAGGTTTGGGTTACAATCTCACAATGGTCAAAACACCCATCCCTCCATCAGTGCACATTCCCCATCACCAATATCCCCGGTATATGCCCCCTTTCCCACCGTCCCCCTGCCTTCATGGCAGATATTATTCCTCATAATCTCTCTCTGCTTTTGGGCATTATGGCTTGCAACACAGACACTGAGAGGTCATCATGTTTGTTCCATTATCTACTTTTGGCATGCATCTCCCATCCCAACTGCTTCCTCCAGGCATCATTTTCTTAGTGATCCCTTCTCTATTCCATCTGCCTTCTCCCCTCTTTTCATGAAGCAGTCTTCCAGCTATGGGGCAATCCTCCTGGCCCTTGTATCTACTGTCCTTGGGTGTCAGCTTCATGTGATGTTATTCTATACGCCACAAATGAGTGCAGTCCTTCTATGTCTGTCCCTCTCCTTCTGACTCATTTCACTTAGCATGAATATTCTCCATGTTCTACCCATTTATAAGCAAATTTCATGACTTCATCTCTCCTAACAGCTGCATAGTATTCCATTGTGTAGATGCCAAAATTTCTTTAACCAGTCATTTGTTTTAGTGCACTCGGGTTGTTTCCAGATTTTGGCTATTGTGAACAATGCTGCAATGAATATATAGGTAAGATGTCATTTCTACTGTGCTTTTTGGCATCTTCGGGATATATTCCCAGAAGTGGTATTGCAGGGTCATATGGAAGCTCAATTTCTAGTTCTTGAAGGACTATCTATATTGTTTTCCAGAAATGCTGGACCAGTCAACATTCCCACCAACAGTGAAAGCAAGCTGGTAATTTTATGCTAGTTTTTGGTACCATTATTAATATCTGATATCTGAAGCATGAAATTGACATTGGCACATTGCAGTCTTGACAAGATTAGAGATCCTGCTCAGCTTGTAGACCATCAGTTCAGCATTTCTTTCTTTACTCTTTGTGTGTGTGTGTGTGTGTGTGTGTGTGTGTGTGTGTGTATGCAATACCTGGTAGTGCTAGAGGGTTTACTCCGGGCTCTGTGATCACAGATCACTTTTGGTGGGGCTTGGGGAACCATAACCAAGTACCAGGGATCAAACTTGGTTGGCTGCATTCAAGGCAAACGCCCTACCTGCTGTACTATCTCTCTGGCCTTAGTCGAGTATTTCTCAACCAGGGGCTAAATGACCCCAGGATATTCCGAGGGTACTACAGGTTAAAATCTCATATAAAGGGGATCATGTCATAAGACTATGGGTTCAACTAATAGGACAGAGGAGTCAAAAGCAAAAAAACATGGTCAGAAGGAGGTCTTGTTGGAAAAAGATTGGAATACACTAACATGATCTCTCAAGAAGTTAGTGGGAATATTATAAACAACAGTAGATAACATGGAGAATGTGGCGAAGAGGGAAGACTGGATAGTTGTCTGCATTTGCTGGAAGCTCAAACTTACAAAACTTGTAGACCAGGCTTCCAGGAAAAAGTTTAATTAAGGTAGTCATTTCAAAATGGAATTTAGATTTGCCCCTTGATATGATTTATATGTGAAAATTTGCCTTTAGAGTTCTCTTTAAGACAGAAAACTTAGCACCCACAAAATATCCCTGGCATTTAATGGAGAATAATTATTTAAAAATCTTATGTTAGGCCAGAGAGATAGCGCAGAAGGCTGGATCACATGCTTGGCATGCATGAGGCTACAGACATGATTTCTTGCACCACATGATCCCTACCCACCCCAGGCTTTACTGAGTATAGCCCTCATGGCTTTGAACATTGCTAGGCTCAAGCACTGAACCATCTGGTATAGACAGCCTGGCTGAGAATTGCTAGAAATTGCCCCAAGGGTCCTGAGCACTGTTTGGCAGGTCTCACCAAATTTATAAAAAATTTTTAAAAAAGGAAGTTCAGTTATTTTTATAAATAGAGTTGCACTCAAAAACAAGAGTATACAATCCAATAATCTGGAATTAATAATATTTACAGTGGGGAACAAGAGCTTAAAGGTGACTTCCTCATAGTTAATAAATTCTATACAGGGACAGTGAATGTTGAACTTTAAAGTTTAGTTGGTGATAAAAGTTTAATCTGCATCCTAAAGGCAGACTTCCCAGATGAAACTGTGACCAGTGTTTATAGCTCTTATCAATCTGTAACCATGGATGGGGGTGGGGGAAAGTTTCTAGTAATTATTTTATACTGGATCCTGCCTTCCTGTGATTTTGTGATGAACAAATTCCATCTGGGTAAGTATGGAACCAGGCCCTACTGCAGGCAGCTATAGTCCTCAGTGTGGTACTACCAGTAGTGATTAGAAATCAGACACTGCATTTGGTTTGTTGATATACTTGGGTTGGTGTGCTAGAGTGAGGCAACCTACACTAAATCTATTTGACAGAGAAAAAAGCTTACCAGAAAAAATGCTTTCAAGTAGGATGAGTGCTCAAATAAATCAAGCGGGCACCAGAGCTCAAATAAATATTACAAAATATACAAGAGAACTTTCTATCTTGACTATAGTCCACAGATTCAAGAATATAGTAGCACTCTAAGTAGTACTGTCATCCCATTGTTCATCGATTTGCTCGAGCGGGCACCAGTAATGTCTCCATTGTGAGACTTGTTGCTACTCTTTTTGGCATATTGAATATGCCACGTGTAGCTTGCCAGGCTCTGCCTTGTGGGCGGGATACTCTCAGTAGCTTGCCGGGCTCTCCCAGAGGGATGGAGGAATCAAACCCTGGTCAGCCGCGTGCAAGGCAAAGGGCCTACCCACTGTGCTATCGCTCCAGTCCTTTCAAGAATATATAACCTCTATATACAAGGGACTAAACATAGTGGTGTAATATGAAAATATGTTCAAACAAATGCTTGAGAATCATCAAATAAATCACAGAAGGAATGAGAGCAAAGGATTATTAACCATGAGCCAGTTATATGAAAAGTTTCATGGAAAAATCAAAGAAATGAAAAGTGTGGTGACTGAAATAGAAACTTTAGTGGGAAAGCTAAACTGTGCACTAGATATTGGGGCAAAGGGTATAAATGACAGACCAGGCAGGCAACCAGGATTTAGAGTATAAG
Source organism: Sorex araneus (assembly GCF_027595985.1). Classification (NCBI taxonomy): domain Eukaryota; kingdom Metazoa; phylum Chordata; class Mammalia; order Eulipotyphla; family Soricidae; genus Sorex; species Sorex araneus. The sequence continues at coordinate 84,956,029 of NC_073304.1, read as the reverse complement.
GATGCATTTACTGTCAGGTGCATACCTGTAACTTGCACTAGCCTGAGAATGATTCCTTCATTAAATTGTAAGCCTAGACCACACCTTGCTCAAGCTGTGCTAGACTTGGCTGAAGATAAAATTAACTGGAAAATAAAGTGAAGGGATAAAGGGAAAAAGATAAAATCTAGATGATAGGTAAGTGTGAAAGAAAATTGAGAGGCAGGGAGGAAAATTCTGAAAAATCTCTTGAGTGCCAGGAAAAATAAAAATAGTAGCAGAGATGAAATATTAATAAAGATAACCTAATAATTTTTCAGATTAAAAATATTAATCCAGGACTTGAAATCATTTTGTTTTTACAAATATGATTTTACATGACTTATTATGTGTTGGCAGAAAATATAAGGGATAAATTTCTAACTTGGCCCCTGACACAGGTGAGCTGATGAGCTTAACTGGGTTGGGAAAATTGCCTTTAATATTAGTTCATTGGCACATAAAAGATGGCTGTGACACAGTGTGGTCATGACCTTAGTTTTACTTGTTTAGTGGATCAATAGTTTCTATCATAAGTTTCCAGTATTCAATAACGTTGAGTAGTGAAGGCTCAACAGTTAATGGATTCTCTTCTTACTCATTGAGAAGAGTAAAATTCTTTTGCTTTTGTTCTGGGGCTAGGTGAAATTCTTTTAGCTAGTATTCTGGGGTTAGGCTGGGTGTGTGCTGTAAAGCAGTTCATTGGATCTTCCTTCCTGGCTACTGCATTTGAATTGTTTTTGGTGCTCTGTGCCTCAATTGTAATCTGCCTTCTCTGGCAAGTGAGATGTGTTTTGCTTATCAGATTGCAACACTAAATAACACAAATACTCTAGTAAAAGAGTACCACTTCAGTCCTTAAAGCTGTTTGCTTTTCTGTGCTCCTTATCATAATGAAATATGTAGCTACAGGCAGGAAGCTTGACCATTCTGGCCCAATTAAACCACAGTTAAAAAGATGGATCATTCCCTTTTTCTGTGTTCTCACACTACATTAGGACCAGCTGTAGATGCAGAATTTATTTCACCCCTCTAATGGGTGACAGTATAAGTAAAGGTTCAAGTCATAAAGGATTTGGGAGCAGGTGGAAATCCTTCGCATATAGGAGAGAAAGGATTTTGAATAAACAATTTGAGTTAGTCTTGCAAGTCTTTTTGTTTACTTCAAGGTAATTAAAATGTTCTGAGTTTGGAAGAGGAATAATGCTTTGGGGATTACTCATTTGGTGTTTTTAAATTAGAGGTTTGGCATCTCTTTCTAGGAGTGAGTAATTTCTTTTGTGGTGTCTGTGTGCAGATAACACAATAATCAAAATAATCCGGAGCCTGCGTTGAAACGTGCCTGGGAAGATATAAAGAATGTCACATTGTAACTTGGGACTCAGTAGATGCTAAATCAAAATTCTTACATGGAAATCATAAAATCTAAATTAGGACACAGAAGGATTGCATCAATGTGTGCATGTGTATACATGCATATGTATGCACAAATGTGTAAGGAAGACCAAGTGCCAGAGTCAGAAAGACAAAAATAAAATAAGGAGGCCTAAAGACCAAGAGACAATGGGACTTGAATGATAGTACATCAGGCACGACATTTGCTGTGCACGTGGCTGATCGTGGTTTAATCTCTGGCAAGTCTGAGCACTGTCAGGGGTGATTCTTGAATGCAGAGCCAGGAGTAATCCCTGAACACCACTGAGTGCAGCTGAAAACCAAAAAATAACAAAAAACAAAAACAAAATACCAGACCAAGAGACAGATGCAAAAACAAATTATTCCTGAAGGTTCAGTTAAAAATCCAGGAAGTGAGCTAGGTGAGAGAAAAGCTGCATAGTAATATTCAAAGTACAAATGTAAGATGAAAAGATCATGCACCATTACCAGATAAAGTATAAGGTGTAAAACATATACAGCGCATTGTTCCTTAAAAGCAGGAGGACTGGGATATGGAGAGAATGATGGTACAGTTGAGTGACACTAAACACAAGATCAAAGGACACGGAATAGCAGGGCTAGAATCCACTAACCTTGCCAGTCATATCCCAGAAGCTTGCACCTGCAGTATCGGGTTCTAATTATTCAGGGCTTCATCTCTAAGCAATGGCATGACCTAAACGTTTCAAACTGACTAATTAATGTTTTATTTCCCTAACTTACCATATCTCAAATAGAAACTAAGCTATATACCAACTAAGGAACTAATTGGTTATGGACTCAATACAATAATAATATTTGTGTTAGGAATAAGCTTTTCTATCTTACAAAATGATTCTCTTATAGCAACTGATTTTATCTCTAAGACAAGACTATGTTGGAAAACATTGTCCCATAGATAAAAAAAATAAAGCACAGAGAAGTTTAACTGTTAATAAATTAATAAATAATACCGATATTGATATTAGTAAGTCTTAAACACATTCTAAGTGATATCAGTAAGACAGAGGAAGTACAAGTACTCTATGATATTATAGTATCATGAAGTGATGCTAAATAAAGAGCAAAAAAATTCTTATATAGGGGAGAATAGTCATTACCAGGGAAGTAAAGGGAAAATGAAGAATGATAGTGTTTAATTACTCAAAGTAAAAACTGGTGGTAAATAATCCATAGAAATCAAATGAATAGTACCATGAAATAGACTATAATATTTATAGTGCAATAATTTAATTTGACAAACATTGCCATAATGGAATATGACATTTAAATATATTCCAAGTAATTCAATGTACTCCATAAATTTATAAAATATAATTTATAATTTATCAAATAAAAATTATCTCTGTATTCATCAGCACAGTAGATTTTAGAGAAGCTTTCTGAATTTCATTTAATATAGCTTTTTGCTAGTGTTTAGTGAATTGGTTTGACTTCTTGTCAAACTCTGTCCAACCAGGAGCAGAATAGCCAGTGCTCTGGCCAAACACAGCGGGGAGCGCTGGATTTGGCTGGTCTTTGACTTGTTGCTAAGTTGAAGGGAACATGGCTAAGAACATAATGTAAGAAGAGAGTACCACATGTTTCCACCTCAAGAAGGTTAGTTTGGGAATTAGAGCTTCATTCCATTTGCAGCTTCCAGTTCCATAACCTCAAATTTTCCATTTGAAAATCAGAAATAGACTCAGTTTTGAGACTCAGAGGCAATTTATGGAAGATATATGTGCTTTCAACTTGGGTTTTCTTTATACATTTTAAAGATAGGAATACTTGTAATCAGGTCATTTAAAAATAACGTCTTCTTGTTTGGCTTTGCAAATTAAATTCCCTACATATTTATCCCAGGAGAAATCATATAATATTGATATTATATGGATATTTATCATAAATGGGATTAGATTTTTTTCTCCCTCATTCAGACATGTATTCCAGTATGAATGATTCTCAAATAAACAATGTTTGACTTTCCCTTGAGTAAATTGGCAGATTTATAAGTGATTCATCCTGGAGCTCAAGTTTCCTAAAACCATCTTACTTGAGACTAGATACTTCTCAGAAGAAGGTATTTCAGAAGATTAGCAAATTGGTTCTGTATGTCTGAGGAGTCTTTAGGTATAGTCGCAAGAGAGAGATATGACTATTACAGTATATCAGACATGTGCTCGCCAGAAGGTGAATCAAGAATAAGAAATCCATGCTTTTCAATTCAGTAAACTTTGATTTCATATCATCTTTGTGTCTTGATTTCTGCAAGGCAATTTGACACCTGATTCTTATGTAGGTGTTTAAGAAGAATATTACTCCCTTCATGGAAAAGTGAGGACAAGAAGGCTCAGAGATAAATCTTTGCAACAGAATTTACAGGTGACAGTAATTCCTTGAGACAATAAGCCCTCATATTCTCTACTATACCCCATGTCAACACTTAAGTCAGTTACTCTACATGGCCAAAGAAACTCTAACTCAAGAGAAACTGGTTATTTCAACATTATTTTTCTAGAAGGCTGAGAGAGAAGTTCTAAATACTTAGAACTTGAACAACATGACACTTGCTGTTGCAAAAGCAAACTTAGAAGGCCAGAGAGAAAATTTGAATATCTTAGGGGAGGAATTTAAGTCATGGCAAAGCCTAATTTAAAAAATGTTCACTGTAGAATCCTTCTAAGAGAAGAAATGCAATGAGAGTGACTGGTTTATCCAAGTGAAAAACTGTATCAAGAGGCATTTACACAGCTGTCTAGGGGTGTGAAAAGCATGTCATTTAAATAGACAAAGAAAGCTGTGCAGGGGAATTGGGAGACAACTCTAGAAGGAAGGCATCCAAGTAAAAAAGGAAAGTAATCATAATGTGATTCTGAGTTCATGGATGATCTGTGTTAACATAGTGATGATAATAATCGTGATAAAATTCTACTGGGAAATTGGGGAAGAAAAGATGGGTGTAGTAAGGGAGATGAGAAGGTGATGTTTTATGTCTCTGACATTGCCATTTTGAGCCAAAATCTCTGAAGTCTAGTTTGAGTATAGTTTCTGGGTAAAGTTTTACCTACAAAAGGCTTCTACTTGTGTCTCAATGGCTTATGAGAGCAATTCTATTTTACTTTTAGCATAGGAGGTTTCTCAAGATTTATAACAGTACCTATAATTTCCAACCAGTAATCTGCAATATTGGAAAATGCCTCTAACATAATTATTTCACAAATACAATTTTAGAAAATTCACCAGAGATTTTTCATTTGTTAATAAATAGATCATTTTGAATTGAATTATTCAACTGGGTAAAAAGTTCAGTTTTATAAGTGTGCTGCTCAATCAATGCTTCAAGAAGGAAATTTAAATCTTGAGGCAATTATGTTGGACCACCACACAAGTTGCTTTTGCATAGCAGGTGGCTCTTTGGATTTCAGTTTCCTCAAGAGTATAACGAAAGAGCTGAACTGAAAAATCATGAGGGCTGTCTTCCACCCAATTTATGTAGCAGAAATGGAGACCCTCCCAAGTGTCTGTGACTGGTGCCCAGTCCTTACTGCTGATGGGGTCTGGGACTCCCCAACCTCTAATGAGTCCAGCATTAATTTTTGTGAGAATATCTTCTAGTCCTGGTTGTTCCCAGCCAGATGAGGACCGTCATACTCGGGACTCCTCTAAGGATGATGTTTTCTTCAGAGCTGGATCAGAGTTTCTACCACAGATGTGAGTATTGTGTTAAGGATGCTTATGTTCTAGCAGAACATATCTTCTTATGGTCTAGCACCCCTTCTCTGGGGAAGCAGTTTTCACAATATGAGGAAAAATGTACTATTGATATTCTCACATATTTCCACTTGGCTCTTCATTGGAGCAAGTGAGTAATCCAACTTTCAGAGAATGTGTTTACAGAAGACAATCAACTGAGAAGAATCTTGAGTTTTCAGAGATAAACAAAAGCTGGTAAAAAAACTAAAAAAGCTTTTCAGAATTAGATTGTCAAACCCAGGGTCAACTTATATTACTGGGAATGCTTCAGTCTACCAAGTAGGTATGCTCTGGTTTCCCAGCCAAACCCTTTAACTTCCTGAATTATACGCTTTGGTTTCCCAGCCAAAATCTTTAACTGCCTGAATTTCACTAAAAGCCTGGAGAAGCAATACAGTTAGTGGGTATCTATAATCTTGTAGCGGGTGAGCCTCCTTAAAAGAATTACAGACTTTGGAGAGAGGTAGTTTCACAGCACACTGACAAGATCATTGTTAAAATTATCATAAATACATGAATGTAGCACTGTCATTCCATTGTTCATTGATTTGCTCGAGTGAGCACCAGTAATATCTCCATTGTGAGACTTGTTGTTACTGTTTTGGCATATGGAATATGCCATGGGTAGCTTGCCAGGCTCTGCCGAGCAGGCGGGATACTCTCTGTAGCTTGCCTGGCTCTCTGAGAGGGATGGAAGAATTGAACCTGGGTTGGCCACATGCAAGGAAATGCTCTACCCACTGTGCTATCACTCCAAATACATGAATACATTAATAAATTAGAATATGTAAAATAAAATCCTGGGGGCCTGATATGAAGCATTTGCAATAATTGAATATACATCTAGTGAAACTTATTGAATGTGTAGTGATAGTACAAGGAATGGATGGGTAGAGAAAAGTTGAGTTTCTTTTTATTTATTTTTTTCTTTTTGGGGTCACGCCCAGCAATGTACAAGGGCTTACTCCTGGCTCTGCACTCAGGAATTACTCCTGGCGGTGCTCGGGGGACCATATGGGATGCTGGGAATCGAACCTGGGTTGACCGCGTGCAAGGCAAACGCCCTTCCTGCTGTGCTGTCGCTCTAGCCCAGAAAAATTGAGTTTCTAAGGAAGGTAACTGTAACATAGTTTGCATAATTTGCATCCAACATAATATATGAACAAACAAATTAATGTAAAGTTTGGTTCTGTGGATTTCTAACAAGATGGCAGAAAAAAGTAGCTATATGGTTTTGAATTTGAATAACAGAAAATGGAGATATTAACTGCAAAGGAAAAGAAGTTAGGGAGAGAAGAGGAGGGCAATTGTATGGGAATAAGAGGAAGATGTTGAACTTAGCTTAAGAAGACATGTTGAATTTGAAATGATTCTGAAATATATCACATTAAATGTCTAGTTTGTAGTAAGAAAATAAAGCAAGCCAACAAAGAAACTACAGCCTAGAAAAGGTGGATTGGAGAGCACATGTTAAAACAGGCTTAGAGATACTCATCTGGATTAATTAGTCATGCTATAAGAAAAGGATACATCAGTTTGAGTTCTTTGAGAAAGAAAAATAAAACTAAATAAAGGAGCAGAGAGTTAAAGATCATATTTAGAAATTATTCACAATTTTCTCCTAATGACTGAAGTCTGTGCTATCTTGCTGTTTGACTATTGCCACAAATCTCTAGGTTGAGCTCTTTCCCTATTTATCAAAGTCAATCCCTTCTCCTCCATCTTTCAAGGTAAGGCAACTTTGAAATCTACTTCACTTAGATGGTAGCTCTCAACCCAGATTTATAAACACACTAGTATCTGAACCTGATCTAGTGTTTTCTGTCCTATTCTTTCCAGCACCTGGATAGACTATATTTAAATTACCCTAACTTAAATTAGATTGAAGTTTTCTCCTTACATTCTCTTCAGACCATGCCTATACCAGATGCCTGTATTTTACTAACAGGGATTTCTGCTGACATTTTTTTCAGATTTCTTTTAAAATTTATTTAATTTTTAAAGATTTATATATTACAGTTTAGATGTTTATAATAGTGCTAACATTTATGGTATTGATATCCAACATTGCAACACATCTATCTCCACCAAAGTGCCCCAAACCCTCCATCACTGTTGGTTTCTGCTGTTCTTTACAAATAAGACCCAGAATATGATTTGTCTGACTATTGCGCCTTGTCCCTAACCCCACAGATGTTGACACATCACTCTGACACATCCTATTTTTTCGAAGGGGATGAGAGGCATATGCAGTGATGCTCTGGGGTTACTCCTGACTGTACTAAGGGATCACTTCTGGTGGATTAGAGGTAACATATGGTATGCCAGAGTTGAATTCAGGTTGGCTGCCTGCAAAGCAAGTGCTTTACCTTCTATACTATCTCTCCAACCCCTACCCATTCAACTTTATTTCCTGTCTCTTGCCCCCGTGGCCCCCAACTGAAATGTTGGCCTACCTCTAACATGCAGGCAAAATGGGGGAATGTTTGGTTTTTATTATGATGGTCTTTTATTCTTAAAGATAATAAGGCCATGCTCAGGAGCATATGAGCTCATACAGATTATTTTACTCCCAATTTTCCCCTCAGCAGGTTTGAAGAGAGCTGCCTTACTGTGATTTCACCACACTATCTGGATTTAGTGAAAGCCTTTGTGAAATTTTGTTCATTTCCTTTTTTTTTTCTTTTTTGGGCCACACTCAGCAATGTGCAGGGGTTACTCCTGGCTCAGGCACTCAGGAATTACTCCTGGCCGTGCTCAGGGGACTATATGGGATGCTGGGAATCAAACCCGTGTCGGCCGCGTGTGAGGCAAATGCCCTACCCCCTGTGCTATTGCTCCAGCCCCATTGTTCATTTCCTTTTTGTTGGATATCATTGGTTTGTCCTTTCCCCCTTGCCACTAGGAGCTTAGGTTTATCAGTCACACCCATCAAAGTGCTCCCGAGTCACTCCCATTCCTTTGTTTATCTGTAACCAATTCTACCAGTTTATCTGCTCTTCCCTTAATCAAACTCTGTTAATTGGTAAGGTCAGAACTTCCTAGGACACTGAATATTATAACATTGCCTTTCTCTCCTCTTTATGCCTTTTGAATAATTTACTTTAAAGCTATGTCTTTTTTGTATAGACACAAGAAGACAATATTATGTTTTTATAACTTAAGACTTAATTGGCTTCGAATATTATTCCCTCCTGGGTATCGGCTTTCTCCACTTAAGCCTCAGTTGCCCTCAGTTCCTAGCACCCCAAAGTAGGGTCCCCGATGTGGGACGGGAAGGATCCAGGGCAAGCGGTGAGTTATGTGCTACCCTGGCATCGAGATGGGCCTGGCCAAAGTGCCTAATTCTTAACTATAAGTTAAGAGCTTGATCATAGACAAATGCTGTCATGATCCAATAGTAATTATGAGACTGGGACCCTGCCAGGGATAGGAAAGACTGATCTGGCCTGAGCACTGTAGTCTGAGATTGAGATGGCCCCAGGAGAGCAATTCTATAAGCTTTAATGCATCTCTTATTGTGTCCATACAAAATAATTAATATTATGAATTCTTATATGTTTGCTGGCTGAGGAGAAGAGAAACACATTCATGGGACTCTGCCCTTGGGTGGATCCTCCTGCTGAAAGAGAATTGAGTCGTAGGAGAAGCATCCCCTGAGGGAAAAGAACCTTACCCTATTGCTGACCACACCTATGTGTATGCCCCAACCCCCTCATGCTGTGGAGATTTAACTAGGCTGTAAGAGTGGGTTGGGGGCCAGATCCAGGGGAGCCAGATCCATGGGGGCCAGATCCATGGGGGCCAGATCCACGGAGCCAGATCCACAGATCGAGAGAGAGACCGAGAGCCGGGAGAGAGGCAGAGAGAGAGAGAGAATGAAGTAGGATGGGGAAGAAGCAGGAGGAGAATCAGAGGAGAATGGAGATGGACATGAAATAAACCGATCGAGCAACCAGTTTGGCCTTCTTCCTTCCTTCGCCTGCCTCGCCGCCTGCGCGCCCTTTCTTTTTATTTTTGTGTTTTACACACTTTTGACTCTCTATCAAACATCTGAAAATTCGTGACTGCCTATCATAAATGAGGCGGCAATGTAATTTGGAAACTTAGCTATTCTAGAGTAAGCCTTCCAGAATGAAAACAAAGCAAATCATCAAGAATTATTAAGAATTGGTTTTGATTTTTCTAAGACAGAATAGATATGCTTTTATATAAGCTTTTTCATTCTGGAGAAGCCCATGTTCTCTTGTGAACACATCTTTCTCTCTCTGTCTCTCCCCTCACATCTCTCTAAATTTCTTTCAGCAAAAACTATTTTTTTTTAAAAAATAGAAGGCATAATATTACTCTTAGTAGTTTTGAATTTTTCAGAATGTTCTAGCACTTAAAAAATTAACGATGCAAACTGAAGCTAGATGAGGAAGCCTCATTTGCGAATTATTTACAAAAAATTGTTTTTGGGGGTTCTGTGTTTATAATCCAAAATTAAAGATGAATAAATGTAAGTAATAAAATGTGGCATTTTCACATTTTCCATTCATCTCACCATGTTTCACTTCCTTGCCTTAGAGTTAGGCAATCTTCTGCAAACACAATGCTTGTACAAATGGTCTAAGTGTGTAAGTATACACTTGTACACAGCTACATAAACACATACTGTTCCATTTTTCCTTCAAATAATAGTATGTTATATAACATTTATTACATTTTTTTCTATATTTTTGTTTATTACTGGTAAGCTTCTATCAGAAGTTGTTCCCTATAGACTTCTGCCTTTTTATAAAGCCACAAAGTATCCTATTGTTTGAATTTTATAATTTACTTAACTAATTATTAATAAATAAAATATATCTTTTAATTTACTAGAGATCACATGTTGTTTTCCACCATTGCTATGAAAATAATGCTACAATTAATATTTTATACCCATTTAAAACTACCTACAGAAGATAAAAATAACCATAAGATAAATTCTTTGATATTATATTTGGGTTCAGTAGTGAAGGCACTGAAAAATTTTAATGAATATTGCTAAATTGTTCTCCATTTGTATTAAATTACTTGCACTCCATTTATCTCCAGCTGATGCATAAAATATATGTTCCCTTGTACCAGTGGGTGATTTTACAACATAAAAAAATTTAAAGTTACTCTATGGAGGAAATGGTAGAATACATACTGATATTGTTAAATTAGTTGGGTATTTCCATTAAAAAAAGGTGTTGAAATATTTGTTGTAAGAGTCAAATTAGCTTTAGGCATAGTAAATGGAATAAATCACTCTCCATAAAATGATTTAAAAGTCCCTGAAAGTTGACTTTGTAAAGTAGTTTTTTAACAACTTGGATCTAATGTATCTCCAAAAATTCATGTTAAAACTCTAGTCCTTAATATGACAACGATATTTGGTCATCAGAACTTTGGGAGGAAGTTATGTGATAAGGATGGGCACTTTTCCCATTATCTTCTGAGTGGTGGAAGAAGTGTTCTTATAAGAAGAGACAGAAAAGAACATATTTCTTCTCTCTGCTCTCTACCATGTGAGGACAGAATGATGGTGGGTGTCTGCAGAACAGGAAGAAGGCTTTCACCAAGAACCTGACCATGTTAGAATTCTGATCTTAGATGTCCAATCTCTAGAAGGACCAAAAATAAAGTTTTGTAATTGAAGTTATCTAATTTATGATAATTTGTTTTGGAGCACAAACTAACCAAGATATCTTCTAATGTTTTCTTTTAATGTCATGGAATATATATTTTTTCAATTAGAAAGATCTTAACTTACATAATTTTATCTTTTCTTTATGATTCCTCTTATGAAGGACTTAGGATTTTGCATTTCCATTATTCTGTCTATATTCAGCATTGGGGACTTCAATGTTAACCAATATATTCAAACTCTCTAGGCCTAAGACTCAAGAATGCAGGAATGGAGGGATAGAACAGTGGGTAGGATGCTTGTCATGCATCAAGCTGACCTGGGTTCTGTCCCTGGCATCCCACAGGGTTTTCTGAACTTTCAAACAGTGATTCCTAAGTGCAGAGAACTAGGAGTCAGCCCTGAACATTGGTGGATCCAGCCCTAAAACAAACAAAACAAAACAAACAAAACCAAACCTCATGAATTTTTTATTCTGTATTGTGCTCCATGCTCTTTCCATTACTCTATTTATTCTTACATGGTTATATTTTATCTCCTTTACATTTTTTTCTTTTTGGGTCACACCTGGCGATGCCCAGGAGTTGCTCCTAGCTTTGCACTCAGGAATTACTCCTGGCGGTGCTTGGGGGGACCATATGGGATGCTGGGAATTGAACCCGGGTCGGCTGCATGGAAGGCAAACGCCCTACCTGCTGTACTATTGCTCCAGCCCCTTACCTCCTTTCCTTGAAAGTGTAAGACTATATTTTGAGGTTTATTTTACTTAATGCATAAATATCATTAAAAATGGAAATTAATCTTTTATGAATTAAATATTTTAGTCTTGTGTTTTGGGCCACACCTGGCAGTGTTCAGAACTTATCAGTTCTGTGCTCAGGGAACCTGACAGTGCTTGGAGGACCATAAATGATGCCAGCAATGAAACCTGACTTGGATGCATGGGAAGCAAATTCCTCAACCTCTGTACTATATCACTGGTCCTTATAAATTAAATTTTAAAATAATGAATCAGTGTTGCTCATTTTGATAGTAAATTCTTTGAGAAATAAATGTTTTCTCTAATAAAAGTAAATCCTATTTTTCTTTAGCATAAATATGAATTATTCCTCATGTTTGCTTAAAGTAAAATATCTGGTTAAGTTTTTCTTTGAGAATTTTTTCTAAAGTCATCAAAATAGTCAAATAATCTCTGGAAGACAGTGAATATTTAGTTAATAATGTTGTTTGACTGTATTATCTTATGGTCAATTTTTCTCTATTCATGTACCTAAATATTCCCTATTCCATGCTTGTGATTTTATACGCAATCAGCTTTAGGAATTCATAGACATTATTTAAAATCTATCACTACCAAATGATGTAAGCTAATGATTGGAGGAGACACTATATGATACTAAATACTAAAGGAAATAGAATACCTTCTGTCACACAAAAAGTGCAATTAATTAATCATAAGTTTTGTTGACTCTCAAAAGACTGATATGATGTAGTTTGTGATGCTTTATTTTCCAGAATAGGCTCATATTTTATCATTTGTTTCTCTGACATTTTGATTTGTTCTGTGTACTATGTCAAATAGTAAGAATAAGCACAGCACTAGCATGTTTCACATTCCACTTTTATTTATGTATAAATATTAAATTTTGATTTCTGCAAATTATACTTGTGTTATGAAGACATAGTGACACTGGAATTCTTACAAGTTTTCTTCTTAATAAAGAGGGAGGATAATGGAAATTGAGAACACATGTTTCTCAGGCATTTTAGTGCATTGTAGACTCTCCACTCAGCTGCACATTCAATTGCTCATCGATTTGGCTCAAGATTCTGAGATTCTTCATTTTGAGAGTAAAGAAATTGGAATAGCTACTTGTGAGAAGCTTTTTAGTATAGTTCAGTCCTCTACTGCTGAATTCGCATAATCATTTCTACAATCTACCTGGACTGAATCACTATTCTGAGTTTCATGAAATTTTGCAATTTAAAAAAAGGTGATGAAAATCCCAAAATTGTGGGAAAGATTTAACCATGGCCTCTGGGGAGAAGTGGAATAGCGACACAATACAAGTTGATACAGCAAGTGTGTCAGCTGTGTAGAGAATTAGCCATTAAGTCTGTGACCTTTAACAATAACCTCAACTATGTTCCTTCAAGACAAAATTCAGAGTTGTTCTTTCTCCCTGGGGCTGCAAGCAGCATAGTCTGTTGCTGCTGCCCTAAGTGACCTCAGAGACGATTCTTTCTGGAGTACACACATATCTGCTCTCATGCTTCCCAAGTTTTAGGTTTCAAACTGGCTTGTGGGATGCCTTTGGAAAACTGCAGGGCATGGTGATCAGGGTCTATATTGGCCAAATCATTGTGTCCACCTGCATCAAATTACACAACAAGGAACATGTGTTTGAGGCTCTATGCTGACTAGTTCAAGGTCTCTGTCAGCAGACTCACAAATCCAAGAAGTGGCACTTTAGTAAGATGAATGTGGATAGTTGATAATATGGTAGCTGAAAAGTGGCTCCTCTGAGCTGGATGTGGTTCAAGTATAACCCTAATCATGGTGGACAAATTGTGGGCACTGAATTCCTGAGAGCCTCAGAGTCTCTTGTGTCCTCCAGTGTCCGTGTTTCATACACAATCCCACTTCACTCCACTCTAACAAATCCTGCTTTTTATCTAAGAAAAAGAAACAAACAATTCATAGTTGTTTTCTGTCAACAGCATCTTTACCTCTGGTACTATCCTTTATTCCTTCCACAATGAGATTTCGTTTGCAGAGATCTTTCTGGGTGGGTATAGTCTGGCTACTTTCCAATTTAGTGAACATTGTGTTTTTGAACAGAGATTAACACACTTTTCCCATAAAGTAAAACAAACAGCAGATGTTTTCAGCTCTGGGCCATATGGCTTCTGTTGCAACTATTCAACTCTGAAAGCAGAAGACATCCAATTTTGAAAGACTACAATATTATGTAAACAAATTAGTATGTCTGTATCCAATGCATTTCCTTATATAATCAGAGAATGATCTGGATTTAGCCTATGGGTTGTAGTTCGCCAACATTTGTTTTAGAGGATGTGTAATTTCCATTAATTTATTAATGTATTAATTAACAAGTATTTATTACTCATTCATTGCCAAGTGCTATGAATAACTCTTCTAAACTTTGCTTATAAAAAGAGAACATAGTATGCCTAACTCTTCCCCACAAAAGCAAGTAGCATGTATGGGTTTGCTTAACTCACTGTATTTGCAGTTGACATCAGTTAGTCCCCTTCAACTTATAAAACCTTGAAGTATATGCATTTTAACTAGGAGATAGCTGTGATGAGATCCTTAATTTCTCTGTGCTCTATACATAAGTAAAGTGGTTTTCATGATTAGATTGTTTTTAAACAAATTTTTATAATGAATTCCATCTTGGAAAATTAGAAAGTTAAAAATGGCAAGGCATTGTACTGTTTGCCATTTTTAGATTCCTTTTAAACCCATTCGGTGGATTCAATGGAGAATGTCACCTTTTTTCCCAAGTTGTATGTTAAATCAATTCTTAGATGTATTCACATCAAAGATAAACATGTAATAAACATGGAAATAAAGTTTAGCTATATTAAAAAAATTAACAATGCAGCAACTCAAAGAATTAGTTTTCATTCAAAAAATGATTAACCTGCACTTAAATTGTTAAACTGACTGTCTTAAAGCAGAGAGTAATTCTATAGCTAGTTAAAATAGCATAGGTCTATCTAAAATAATGGAGCAGGATTAAAGATTGCATGTATCAGTATTAGTATTAATGCATATTTTCACCTGAGCTACGTGTAGGTGGGGTTGAGGACTAAAAGTTGGTAGACGTATATTAAGGTAAGTTTTGGAAGGTTTTCTAAGTTCTTGACACTGTTCGGTCTCCGTCACATAACTCAGTATATAGTTCAATATGTTTTCTCAAAGGTAAGGTGTTTATGGCAGAAGAAAAGACAAGTCATACTTATTTATAGCTATACTGGAAAAGGTTGATAATAAACTTTACAGAGTAGAAAATATGGAGTAGAAAATATCCTATGAGTTCAGCAAATCTTACTATAAAAACTTGACAAAGATAGCATGAAAAAAAAATCCCACAGCTTAATTTTTCTCATGGTCAAAGATAAAAATGACAAAATATTAGCAACACAATTCCAATAATCTATGAAAAATTATGGTTTAATCAAGATGAACTTGAGTCTAGTTTTAGAACATAGTTGGTTTAACACTTAACATTTGCTGTAATTTGGGATGAGTGATAATACAGTGAGTTGGGCACTTGCCTTGCAGATGGCTGACCTAGAACCCCATATGGCACCCAAGCCTGTCAGGAGTGATCCTTGAGTTTAGAGTCAGGAGTAAGCTTTGAACACCACCAAGTGTGGGCTCCCCCCCAAATTTTTTTGGTATAATTTCTACCTAAGCATTACAAAGAAGAAAAATCACATATCAATGTATACAGAAGATATTCTATAAAATTCAATACCTCGGCATGATTTAAATTCAAAAGACTAAGCATTCGAAATATCTTATTTTCATTTAATGTAACATTTATATAAAATATCCAAATATCTGGACAAAGGAATAAAACAGTGAGATTGATTACAATTTCTATTCCAAGATTATGCTAGAAGTTACCAGTGAGGTGATAAAAGAAAAACTAAGGTAAATTATTGAAAAGAAGCAACCTGCTATGTATTTATGTAAATAATTAAAGAATCTAAAGTAAAGTATTAAAATTAACATCAAATTTCAGTTATTTAATAAATATTACTGAGTACAAGGTCAATAAAAACAGTTGTATTTTGAATTCAAGGGTAGAAATAGCAGGACTGTAAAACTAAAAGAAAAAAAATGAAATAAATACAAAAAACACAAAAGAATATCAGGAACATTAAATACCTCAAAATGGATACAATAAAATACACATAGAAACTCTGACCATACTCTTTTAAAAATTACTGTGAGAAATTAAAGAAAACTTAAGTGATGGAAATACTTTATTTATGAATTGAAAGACTCATTATATATGATTTCCTTTGAGGTAGAAGAAAAAGGTAAATTTAAAAAAATAAGTATGTAGAAAGATGTATATTTTATATATATGATATGAGTAGCTTCAATTCGATGTAATATTTGTAGAGTACATACTAAAGATTGGGTACTTGGAATTTAATGATGCATGAGATACAATCTTTATGCTCAAGAACTTTAAAATTTTTTCAAAAATTAAAAAAACCTTTTTGTACATGTATATGTGTGAATGGGGCTGGAGGTAGGACATTTGCCTTGCATGCAGCTGACCCAGGTTTGATTCCTCTGCCCCTCTTGGAGAGCCCAGAAAGCTACCAAGAGTATCTTGCCCGCATGGCAGAGCCTGGCAAGGTACCCATGGTGTATTCAATATGCCAAAAACAGTAACAACAAGTCTCACAATGGAGACGTTACTGGTGCCCGCTAGAGCAAATCAATGAGCAACGAGATGACAGTGGTAACAGTGATATGTGTGAATATGTATAGATATATACTCAAGGGTATGTACAGAGACCATTAAATAATTTAATACTGAAAAACAATGAGATTAGTGAAACAAAGTAGAATGTGTACATGGTCTTGACAGTCTATTTTACGAGGAGTTGAATGACCTGGAAGAAGACAATAAGATAGAGATATGTATTTTGGTCTTTAGTGAATAAATTAGAATTTTCCAAGTGAAAGCAAGAATATGTGTGTTTATGTAAACATGTAGGAATTTTACTGGGAGTGTGGGGCATGATGGGAATCCCAAGCAGAATCATTTGCATTATAATAACTTGCAGAATCATTTGCAGAAAAGTTACAGGATTCTGAAAATTTCTATTGTCTACAAGAAATGATCAGGATTTAAAACATGAGACAGTTTATAACTTTTGGGAAGAGGTTATAAGGGTAGCCTAGGGCCCATTATGATGAACTTTTATTCCTGCTAATCAACTTTCCTATCCATGAATGTATATTAAACACATTCGGTGTAATTTTTATGCCTGTTCCAGCTTGAAAATTAGCTCATGAATAGAAAAGTTGATTAATAAGAATGAAAGTACTTTACAACAAACCTTAGTTCTAGAAATACTTTTTAAATACAGGGACTTGCATTGACTTTTATGGCTCATAAATAACAGTTTGAGAACTACCTTCGCAGCAGTTTTCCAAGGTGTTTTGCGTGTTTTACAAAATAATTGTAGGAAGATATGGAGGACTGTAAAAAACTATCAAACTAACTGCGGAGGGGAGGGGGAGTGGCAGGGGGAGAGCCCCATCAGCACTCAGGCCAGATTAATAATTCCTAACCCTAGCAGGGTCCGAATCTAGTTATTACTTTTTGGATCATGACAGCATTTGTCCACAACCGAGCTCTTAAGCATTAGGCAATTTGGCCAGGCCCATCTCAATGCCAGGGTAGCACATAACTCACCTCTTGCCCTGGGTCCATCCCATCCCTCATTGGGACCCTGCTTTTGGGGATGCTAGGAAGTAAGGACAGCTGAGGCTTAGGTAGAGAGAACAGATGCCCAGGAGGAAAATATCATGTAGAGTCAAATAACTCCCAGGTTACAAAAGCATAGCATTTGCTACTGTCTTCCTGTGCCCATGCAAAAGGACATGGCTCTGAATAAACTATGCAAAGGACTCAAAGAGAAGAGAAACACAATATTCACAAGTCAACAGAACACTTAGAAAGAAGTTACAAATAAACACAGAGGAATGGGAGCACTGTGATGGGAATAACCCAATAAACCTAAACTACCTGAGGCTATGTTATCCTACAGAGGATGACAGAAATACTGGGGAATGAGAAGGGGTAGGGGGGAAACCTGGGGCATAAAAATCCAGAAATATATTGCATGTCTAAAGTAAAAGAGGACTTTGATGTATCATTTCTCTTGTAATTCACTGTTTTTTATGACTTTGATTTTTCCCTTTGTGATGGCTGCTCTGAATGTGGGGAGCTAACCCATCTGGGCTTTCTTAGCCTCCAGTGCCATGATGTGTCCTATCAATCAAACCAATCAAACCTGCTGCTTTTGAGTGATTGAGGGATATGACTTACCCATGGCAACCCTTTTGGTTACATATTTTATTCTGGCATCCTCTGTTTCCCCTTAATTTCCCCTTTAAAATCTTGGATTTAGTGATAGTAGCTTTTAGGTGGGGCTGGAGTGATAGCGCAGCAGGTAGGGCATTCGCCTTGCACGTGGCCAACCCGGGTTCGATTCCTTCACCCCTCTCAGAGAGCTACCAAGAGTATCTCGCCCTCACGGCAGAGCCTGGCAAGCTGCCTGTGGTGTATTCGATATGCCAAAAACAGTAACAACAAGTCTCACGATGGAGATGTTACTGGTGCCGCTAGAGCAAATCGATGAGCAATGGGATGACAGCTTTTAGGTGACAGTGACTCTTTGACTTAAGAAAATATATCTTAGCCTATTCTTTTGTTTTTGTCTTTCTCTCCTATTCTTTTGTTTTTGTTCCAATGTCTCTCTCTCCAGCAAGTGTTCTTTAGTTAAACTGGTTAACTAGTATGTCCATGAATTGATGAAACAAATAGTGTTGATATAGTAATATATTCTAATCAGCCTTGTATTGGGTAATATGGGTTATTTTCAGCCATGAAACTATAGGCTTCCCAATTCCAAAGGGATGAAAGAACTGCTTGCTAATAAGTAGATGGAAAAGTCAGAGTGGGGTGGGAGGCATCACTTGAGACTACTGCCTGTACAACTTCCTGAGTTTGGGAAATGACAACTTTAATGGAGGTTGGACATCAACTTAAAGAGATTTTCAGGATTCAGTTTCAGATTCTTGATATTTTGGACTCTAACATTTATTTTGGGGATTTAGAGACAAAAGAATGAAGACATCATGATCATAAAACTCTGCTTCTGGTATACCCTGAATCTTTAAGTGCTGGAGACAGTAGGGACTAGCATGCTGATTCTTGAAACCAGTGTGGTCCAGCACGTTGGCAAACTGTGAGACCTGCATAGGATTCAATATTCATAGACTCCAACTTTTACTAGAGAAGCTCAAAACTCCCATGGGCTTCATCTATGTATTCAATCTGGCAAATTCAGATAAACGATCGAGTGTTTCTTCTTCTCTCTGCTTTCTGATATAGACATCAGGATGGTAAAACAATCATTTGAAATGAAAACTCTTAATGAATATTTAACTTTTTCTGTTTTGCCACAAATTATTTTAACATTCCATAGAGTCTCTCTTCCCCTTCCTTAGTTTAAGGACATTCACATTTTAATGTCAAAACAACTCCAAGAAGTAAAGAACAGCTTGGTCTTAGAGCTTGGCTCTGGGAAATTAACCTCCTTTGAAGCCAAGACTCCAGTAGTTGGGGGAGTTCAGGGTCAGTTTTAATGCACTTTGTCTTGTATTAGCGTGAGGTTTGGTTTCCTGTTTCAAACATAAGTGCAGTTTTGTATAGATGTTTGACTTATTGATCTTTGGTATTAGTTTGTTCCCCGTTAGCAAATTATTTATCCTCTCTTAGTTCCTATTTGATTCTGGAAATTTTTATTGATTGATCTGAGCCTCAATTTTTTTCAGCAGGAAAATGTGGACAATGATGGGACCAAAACTTAGTACAGCGGGTAGGGTGCTTGCCTTGCATGTGGCCTACCAGGTTTGATCCCCTGCTACCCTGTATGGTCCCTGGAGCACCAGGACCCCTGAGCTCAGACCCAGAATTAAAAACTGGGTACCACCTGGTGTGTCCCCCAAACCCCACTCCCCAAAACCAACATGGACAATATCATTACCTTCCTCCTTCCTGCTGAACTTTATTTGAGGATTATGTCAAAATAATGTGATTTCACAATGTACCCACACATTTTTATGTCAAAATCACAGTGTCTGCATACATATAACAGTTAATGAAATTAGTTACTAATTTTGTCTATTCCTTCTTTATAGAAATGTATAACAGATGAAATACTAAGTATAGAAAACCATTGTATTTATTGGTGGTGGTGGGTGGGGAGTGCAGTGGTGGGCTACTTGTATTTGTAATGAGGGATCTTCCTAATAGTGCTCTGAAACCATATGCCATGCTGGGATTGAGCACTGAATGGCAGCATGGAAAGTAAACATCTTAACCTCTGTACTTTCTATCTATCTATCTATCTATCTATCTATCTATCTATCTATCTATCTATCTATCTATCTATCTATCTATATTTCCATATAGACACACATATGTATAAAACTTTTAATTTTTAAGAGTAGAACATTTGCTCTTAAGACATTAAAAGTTTGTGAATGTATGTTAGACTTAAGTCCTAAAATGTGATCCGTACTGGAGAATGTAAAAAAACAAGAACCAAAAAAAACATTCACACTTTAAATAAGGCAACAAAATCAGGCATTGGGCCTAAGTGATGTAGATCTTTCCTACTCTAACATTTTATAATTATATATATCTACAGATTACTAAAATCTTAGCAAGCTATAATGATATAACTCCTTATATTTTTAATGATCATTATTGTTATTAAAAACAGAGTTCTAAGAGAGAATGCCAAATTTCAGAAATTTCAGTACAAACTCAAAAGAAGTCAAGGAGACTTCAGGAAAAGTTGGCATCTTACCCACCCAATATTTTCTAATCAAAAAAGAAAATTAAAAAAAATTGGAAATAAACCCTATATATGTGAACTTCCTTTCACATCATTCTCCATTCCAACTTTAGCACTAGCAGAAGGAGTTCTGTCTTCCAAGCTTCTGCTCTCAAGTCTATGTTACAGCCCCCAAAATACATAAAAAATACACTCCATTACTCCTTCAAAGCTATGCCATCTGTAAAACGCCAAGTACTGCCATTACTGACAATGCTAAGGTATGTCTAGTGAATGCTTTGCCCCAAGCATTCAGGTGATGATCATGCCTATAGGCACAGACAGGTTTGCAAATCTCTGCCTGTGAGGTGCCAACTGTAGCAAGAGAGAACCAGGAGGTTCTCAATAGCTTCAGTCCCTGCTGCTGTTTACTTCTGTACCAGTATTCAGAATAGTAATAGAAAAGGCACCCCTTGAACACGTACCTAGTAGCTATCTCCGCTTGATGTATCCCCCACTGGAAGTGAGTGGTTTAGTTCGGAAGGGTCCCCTCCACCAATCTCTACCACCACACTCCAGAGGGGCCCCTCTCTAGGAGAGGGCCTGGACCTTGTGTGAGCAAGATGTCAGCACCAGAGCCCAACTTCCAGCTCTTATTATTTGAGATAAGGGCTGCTCACTAAATTATTATTGTTATTTTAGGGAATGGCAGTGCTACCACGTGCGCTTAAATTCATTTGTATTGGGTAATTTTAGCAAGATTCAGCTTTTCATTTGAAATTACTGATTCAAGAAGGTTCATTTAAGAAATGTTCTGAGAGAAGAAAATGCCCACCAGGCGTCCTCAGCTTTTCCCAATTTAGGGCAGCTGGAGTCATTTGCCCTTTTCCCAGTCAGGCCCTGCAGATAGACACAAGCTAGCGTCTGAAATCCAAATTGCTTCCTGTCAAGGCAGATGTTGCCAATCCTCTAGTAGTACTTTGGAAAACATTCGTGTAAACTGAGGGAACATTGACTTTATTATAAAAAAATAAAAAAGCCACAAATATAGAGAGTGATACAATGAATGGCTCCAAAGGTAACTTTAATGATGGTCTTGTTATGGTCTTTTTCTCTTGTTAAACCACTGATTTGCTCCCCGGATTCCTTTCCCCACATCTATTCCCATATCCTAATATTTAATTTATAACAATTTCATAGGTATAATGAGAATGTGAGAAATACTGAAGTGAAATATTTAACAAGTACACAAGTGGGTTCAGCATTTGGAGAACATGAGTACACAAGTCTATGTCTCAGATTCTTCTAATGGGATTTTAAAGAGAGGGAGTTACGGGGCTGGAGCGATAGTACAGAGGGTAGGGTGCTTGCCTTGCACACGGCCCACCCAGGTTCGATTCCCAGCATCCCATATGGTCACCTGAGCACTGTCAGGAGTAATTCCTGAGTGCAGAGCCAGGGGTAACCCCTGTGCATCGCCGGGTGTGGCCCAAAAAGCAATAAATAAATAAATAAAGAGGAAGTTAGCCCAGGTGTCTTCAACCCAGGACATTTGTGAAAGGAAAATTATAAGGATGAAACTCTGAACAGGGCTGTGGTTTACTGTCGTGTGTCAAAGACAGCAAACACATACATTCATTATATATACACATACATGTATATATTTCCTCATTTTTGAATGACTATCCTGAGAAAAATGTGAAAGCCAGATGATCTGGTTCTTGTTGCTCAAGGTTTGAAGCACAATTGAGGAGACATATGAACATACATCTTTATGGCCTAAATAGCTAAATAGCTTGGAGAGATATTTATGCAATAAAGAACTTAAATTTCATTCTTTCCAGATACATTTCCATCATCTTTTCAACTTTTTTTTTGTTTCTTAAAACATATATTTTTTTTTTCTTTTTGGGTCACACCCCAGCGATGCTCAGGGGTTACTCCTGGCTTTGCACTCAGGAATTACTCCTGGCGGTGCTTGGGGGACCATATGGGATGCCGGGGATCGAACCCGGGTCGGCCGCGTGCAAGGCAAACGCCCTACCCGCTGTGCTATCGCTCCGGCCCCAAAACATATTTTCTTAATACATGTTTCTTAAAACATATTTAAGAAACAAAAAAAATGCTGATAACCAGCATATCTTTAAATATGTTTTAAGAAACAAAAAAAATATGCTGATATTTTATAAAGATATGCTGATAATTGGCAGAGAGTCTCTTGCCCGCATGCCTGGCTATCTTCCCCGGGGCCCCTCAGAGGGGATGGGCTCCAAGTTCCCTCCCCACACCGAGCAGTGCTCCCAGCGGCCAAGACCACCGGAACCTAGCTACAGCCATGCTCGAGGCCCCTCTCCACATGTTCGGATGGGCCTCACGCACGAAGGTACCGGCAGAGGAACCCAGGTGTGTGTAATCCCATCAAGGCCAACATCCAGAGACTTAAAAGCGAGCTCCCATTAGATATCTTGTAGTCTACTTCTCCTTCTGGGAGAAACTGGCAAGCTTCTCCATGCCTTTTTGGTATTCCACATTCTTTCCGTCATTTCATACTTCTTGAATTTTTGGATAGTATCCATTCTCACAAGTGTGAGGTGTTACATTATATGCATTTCCCTAATATAAGAGATGTTTAGCATATTTTCATGTGCTTGTTTGCTATCTTTATGTCTTTGGAGAATTCTCTATTCAGATCCTCTATTTTTTAAATTAGGGTTGATGTTGAATTGCATGAGTTCTTCATGTTAACCTGTTATCAGATATGTGCCATACAGATATTTTGTTACATTCAATAGGACATTTTTTGCTTTTTAATAATTTCTGCCTTAAATAACAAACCAGCTATAAAGAATCTTAAAGATCCTTGGTGTTGACCAATGGGATATCTATTTTTAGCCTCCTGATTCACTCCCAGTCATCCTGTTATCCTACAGACAGAATTCAATATGATTTTTAATGTCAAATTTATATTGCTTGTTCCTTTGTTTTAAATCATTTAATAACATTTTACTATTTCTGAACAGAGAGCACATCTCAAGACCCCACATTGTCTCTTATTTTCCTTCCTCTTAAATTGCTCCATTCCTCTAGCTCTTCTGACGACATAGGCTTTCTTTTAGTTCTCCTTGGCACAGGGTATTTGCATATGTTGTTCCCTCATCAGAATGCTCTTTTATTCCTTCATCAATTTGCTACTGCTGGCTCATCCTTCAAACCAGTTGTTTAAACCTTGCCTCTTCCCTGATCTATATGAAATGGTAATTGAAATATAGTATTGTTTGATTTCATCACATTGAATACCATTGTTTGGTAACAATTTTTACAGTCACAGTTTTATTTTAAACCCAATTGATATATTGCACTTGTTTATATAAATTTTTGTCTGTTACTTCATCCATGCAGACAGTTGTAACCTAATTTCATAGACTGGGCAGCTTTTAAACAACAAACACTTGTTACTTGCAGTTCTGTAAGCAAGAAGGCCAAGATCAGAGTGTCAGCATGTTATTCTACAAAGATCCTGCAATGTTCTGAGTAAACACTTCTTCCTCTGTCCTCGAATGATAGAAAAGATTACAAACTCTGTGGGTCTATTGTTTGCAATACCATTATTACCAGTCATGTGTATTGAATTCTCAGGATCCAATCACTTTCCCAAAACCCCATTTTTAAATCACCTTTGGGAATTAAAATTTCCATCCATGGATATGGGGAGAATACTCAGATTCATACATATAACTCTGCTTTAAATTGTGGGATTAACTCCCCCATTTTTATTTTACATATTATATTAGATATAGTTAGCTTGGGCTGGAGCGATAGCACAGCGGTTGGGCTTTTGCCTTTCACGCGGCCGACCTGAGTTTGATTCCTCCACCCCTCTCAGAGAGCCTGGCAAGCTACCCGTATGGAGCCCACGCGGCAGAGCCTGGCAAGCTACCCGTGCGTATTGGATATGCCAAACACAGTAACAATAAGTCTCTCAATGAGAGATGTTACTGGTGCCTGCTCGAACAAATCGATGAAATGGGATGACAGTGACAGTGACAGTGATAGTTAGCTTGACTTACACTGGTATACCTCTACCAGTTATTAAGTTGCTGAAGTAGTACCATACCAGAGGACAATTGGTTCTTTATTATTTATTTATTTATTTATTTATCTATCTATTTATTTATTTTGGGTCACACCTGGCGATGCACAGGGGTTACTCCTGGCTTTGCACTCAGGAATTACTCCTGGGGGTGCTCAGGGGAGCAAATGGGATGTTGGGAATTGAACTCGGGTTGGCCACGAGCAAGGCAAGTGCCCTACCTGCTCTGCTATCACTCCAGCCCTGACAATTGGTTCTTAAAGTCCTTCATTGTCCCTCCAGCTATTTAGCCATTTAGCTGGGAGTCAGATTCCCTACAATAGCAATGAGAGGAGGAATCTGGCACAACAGAACACTTTAAAATCAGGTGCCCATGTCATCTTCTTGTGTATTTTGACTATTACTCTTCTTCCCCCAGTAACCACAAGCAGTTCAGACTAAGCTCTTGATAAACATTGTTTGAAATGGCTAGTCTCTGAAAGCAGACTTGTCCATGGCTGCCGAGTAGGCCTCCGTTTGCTCTGCAGCTATGACTCGGCTATAGCTTTCTTTTTTATCCCCATAGGATCTCGAGAACTTCCTCAAAAGAGCTGTTCCTTTAGTGTCCACAATCACTACACTGGATGGACTTGGAAGCCTAAGATTCAAACTAACAAGTGCTGCACTTGGGGGGAAAAGATGAGAGGTGGTAAGATTTCTCTCTTTGAGTCCTGAGTCCTTCCTTTCAGTGTTCTAATATTTACTTCTGGAGAATGAATTAATAGGATAAGTCAGCCCTTTTATTTCCCTATATAAAATGACTAAATGTAGAGACGATTTAACATGTTTCTCTACTTCGTGGGTCAGGAAGAAGGGCAAACTCAGAACCATAGCTGCCCAGGGGGTGTGGAAGAAAGGGCAAAATGCAGAACAGTGTTGGGTCTATGTTGGAAAAGTGTGCTAATTATGAAGGTGAAGACAGAGGGCAGGGAAGGAATTCAGGTTGCACCTCAAAGGAATCTCTATTTCACAATCCTGTGGGAGTAGAGTCCCTTTACCTGAGCCCTGTTGGTTTGCCATGGCATTTGGGACTCCCATGGTGATAAGCATCTTATTAATACAAGGTAGTAGCTGCTCCAACTATCAGAGCCTTCTAAATCAGCACAGAGTCGTTGGAGAGACAGTGGAAGAACTTTCAAAGTGAAATAACAGCACTCATGTATGGGAGTGTGCTGTAAGCTGAACTTTAATTAAATCTTGGTTATTCCCTTATTTTAAATGGGGATTTAAAATGTTACAGTTGTACAATTCTTACTCCCAGGGACTTTGAATTATAGAAGATTAAAGAAAAATAGAAATTATATAAGGTAAGAGAGAATAATGTTCTTGAGAATATTGTGACATTATTGAGAATAATGTCACTGAAAGTGACATTACTTTCAGTAGGAGCAAATGATGGATCATGGTAAAGATACCATTTTGGGTTTTAAAAGGTATGGGATTGAACATAAGTGACTTTTGTTTTTTGTAGGCAAATGGTTTGGATCTTCAAAAATTTTTTAAATGTTTTATTGAATCACCGTGAGCTACATTTACAAAGCGTTCATGTTTGAGTTTCACTCATACAATGATTTAACACCCATGTCTCCACCAGTGTACATTTTCCACCACCAATGTCCCCAGTATTTCTTCCCTCCCCCTGCCCATCCCACTTCCCCCTTCCTTTCATGGCAGACAATTTCCCTCTTTCTCTCTCTACTTATGGGCATTATGGTTTGCAATACAGATAATGAGAGGCCATCATGTTTGTTCATTCATCTGTTTATCTACATTCAGCATAAGTAACTTATTTTTTTTTCTTTTTGGGTCACACCCAGCAATGCACAGCAGTTGCTTCTGGTCCTGCACTCAGGAATTACCCCTGGCGGTGCTCAGGGGCCCATATGGGATGCTGGGAATCAAACCCGGGTCAGCCGTGTGCAAAGCAAACACCCTACCCGCTATGCTATCACTCCAGTCCCAGCATAAATAACTTCTTAAAGCACGAGAGATCTGGCATTTGCCAAGAAAATAGAGCTTTCAACTTGTTTTTCTTCTCTATAGTCGATTGATCATGGCAACTCTAGTTAGTTTCTCAATCATCTCTCAAATTCTCAATCCATGTATTATTGGGTAGATTTAGTGTCCTGAGTTTTTTGTGTTACAGTAAAGATCATTAGTGTTATCTTTACTTCTTCCTCTCATATATTTGCTGATGCAGAAAAGTTCAGATAATTTCTCTAAGAATTCTTTAATTTTCTACTGCAGTCAAAGGAGATGCCATGGACTATTTATCCTGTCAGTGTTCATTTTCTTATGTTACAGTTATTTAAAAACATAGATATAGTCTAACCCTTTTTTGTTCAATGTTATTTTTATAACATGTTTAATGAGCAACCTTCTCAGTCTTTAGTTTTAGGTTTGAGTTGGATGCCAAGGAACTCAGGGCTATAGAGCTTTGACTTGAACAACTCAGAAACAAAAACTAAGGACTCCAGTGACTCAGTCTGATTTCTAAATGGGGTACAGTTTGCAGTACTTTTTGGGCAATGTAACCCTCTTTAAATATGTCACAATGACTATGTACTTAAGCTATTATTTTAGAAGAAGGGGAAATGCAATTGGATATGTAGATATTGGAGGAAGGATTAGAAATAGGAAATGATGCGCAAGGTGAGTGACAAGAGCTTGTCGGTAGGGCTGGTGGAGGTAGGGTTATGAATCTGTAGACAAAATAGTGGGTTTAAGGCAGTGCCTTTCCAAGGGACAAACAGAAATCTTCTGGGCTCTTTGCTCATAGCAATGAATTCACACCTAATATTGATCTGTGTCTTTCACTCAACTTCTATGGTTGAGTAGATAGCATAGTTCCTTCCTGAAGACTGATGTCTCAACTTCTGTGTTGATTTGGTGTGAACTTACATGAAGAAATATTAGATGTATAAACTCTGGTGAGTCTTGTCTTAAGGGACTGCTTGGAAATAGCCACTGCCATTTTCTTTGTGGCATTTTATGCCCTGTCTATTCCTTTTCAAGTGTCTAGCATAAAAGTAATGCCTGAAAAAAATCACTAAAAAAACTGTACCATGAGAAAAACAGAATTAACATCATACTTTGCTTTGTCTTGAAAGTCCTAATTATGGATACTTTCAAGCATAAAAGTGAAATTTATAAGACATTCCAGCTACCTACATCATTTCTACTGCCTCCCCCCACCATTCTCTGGGTTTAATAATGACTAGGCAAGTGAGGATAAACTTGAAGTAGCTCAAAATATGACAGAGAGGATATTTGATCTAAATGTTTTTACTGAGATGGCTTTTCAATGAATTCAGTTAATGTCGCTATGAGCACACAGAATGGATTTTAGCTTGGTCTTCAACATCTGGTTTCTTCAGTGCTGCTTGCCATGGGGAAAAGGTATTAGGAGTTTAATGCCCTTTCTCGTTACAGCAGGAGTCCTCCTGCTGCTACATTATATGCCTGTCTAGAATTGTAGAGAAGAGATGTTGGGACTTGAAAAGTTGCACATGCTGACGTGTTTGGGTTATGTTATCGCTTTGTGGAAAGTCTTGTGCTGCTCTAAAAGTTTGTGAAAAATCACGTTTTCACCACCCAAGGGTACCAAGCCAAACACTTGGTAAATTTCTGCCTCAGTCTGTTTGGAGGCTTATTGTGGAAGAAAGATGCATTCTTTACAATTTCATCACTGTTGAACTCAGGTGAAAAGGTCTTGAAAAAAAAATGCACGTGCACACCACACAATACACATATACTCTTGTGTATAGGCAACAGAAGTGGGGTGATCTCTGATAGAGTTACAGAAATATTTAAAAAGATCTCCATGCAAAAATAACCCCTAAGATAAATGAATAAATATGTATATTCATAAAAGCTATAAATAAAACTTTAACTGTGATGGATTCTGATATAGTCACTAAGAGTTTGCATTTAATTTTTCAGATTAGGATGATTTGGACTGAATGTGCATTTGTATCCTAGTTTGTGTGATGAATTTTACCTCCTTGCAACTAAACCTGAACCAAGAAGACTCAAAGCTCTGGGTCAAAGTTTAATAACAAAGCTCAGAGCATGTACAGGAATAATATTGAATCATATCCAGGTTTTGCCAGAGTCAATGTTTCTTATGTGGATGCCAAACAAATCAAACTCATGATTTAGGTTTGTTAAGGTACCTTCCTCACCTTTCAGATCAGTCTTATCCTATTGGCTTGACCAGCAGTTACCACATAGATGGCACTTGGATCTAATTATTTCCTTTAGGAAATTTATTTACTTCTAACAGAACAAAATGGAAAATACACCAGGTGCTTGAGGGCATCTACGAAGCAGATAATCATAGCAATGAAAATTAATCCCTTTCTTTAGCAACCTTGGACTCTAAAGGAAATGGCCCAGAACAATGCCTCGGAAGACTGCCAGACCGAAAGAATGAGTCTTGTCCATTGTGGAAAGAACATCCTCCCTGTATAGATGTCTGTTTTATTAGGAATCATATATTTTTCTTACATGAACTTGTGACCCAATACCTGGCTTTTAAACAAGTTTTCCTCCTAAACCTTTTGCAGGGCCAAACTATGATTAGGTATGTCTCAGATTGTGGACTGACCGTAATCTATTGTTGCTGTGTATGTTTGTTCTAAAGAAACACAAGCCCATTTTTACAGGGCCCTTTCTGACTAACAGCGTGGGGTGGTGAAGAATAGAGAGAAAATCTGAATCCCAGACACCTCCGTAAGGGCTGGTTCAGTTCTCATCTATGTTTGTCTTCTGGCTCGCATAGGATAAGTGCTTCAGTATCTAGTAAGCCCAGTATAGTGGTCTTTCTCCTCATGCCTGGATTTTCCATTTCTGAAAGACTTTGACAAAGTTCTCACCACATTACTTGCAATTTTCTACCAGTAAGATGTTTATTTTCTTATACAGAAATATTACAATTATATTTATAGAATGCTGGAGCGATAGCACAGTGGGGAGGGTGTTGGCCTTCCACGTGGCAGACCCCGGGGTTTGATCGCTAGCATCCCATAAGGTTCCCCAAGCATATTACAAACATTACAAATATTGCAATGCATGATGATGTTTGTGCTTGTCTATTATTTTTCCCTCGAAACACAGAGGAAACCATCAAATCTCTATTATAAGTTGTTTTACATCTAGTACTTTGCACATAGTAGGCTTTAGATAAATATATGTTGATGACTCACTCAGTGAGGCTACTCCTGAGATTGATCAGAATATTTTCTCAGAAAAGATATTTTAAAAAGTGTTTTGTCTTTCTATTGGCACATTAGAAAAATAGAGGGAAGAGTTTGCATAAAGGGGAAGAGCAAGGTATTTCCAGCAAGACTTTCATTGTTGTCCAAGAAAAATATTAGTTGACTAAGCTAACACCTTTGTGCCCAGACATGTTTGCCCCTACCAGTCACCTTGCCAACATTTCCCACTTTGTCTAGCTCAATAGTGTGTGCCAGAGCCCCTGTTTCCCTGTATGGTTAACTAGTAGAGTTGACTAGAGATTTGTTGGCAGCTATTTATTCCCTGGAATTCTCTCACCAAGGATTAATAATCTCCATGAGACTTGTTTATGAACTTGATTGATTTTGATCATTCTTGATGCCTTCATCAGGGGCGGCCTCTTTGCATAGAGCCCATGGAAGGCATATTTCCTCATCCTCTCATACATAAGCTGCTCAGTTCAGTTACTTCCAATTTCATTCAACCCAATGCACTTTTGTTGTTGTTGTTGTCGTTGAGTTTCTATTGTGCCATTCAGTGATAGTTGACAAAACTGTTCGGCTACTCCATTCGGGGGACTTCTCCTAAATGGTCTGATGGCAGTGAGGATGGCTGGGCTTAATGAATAACTCTAATATACCTACATAGTTCTCCAGATCTCTGAAGGATAGAGGTGGTAGGAGGAATATTCAGGTAATTTATTCACTATCAGATTCAAAAATGATCAGTTTGGGACAGGAGATAGAATATTAGGTAGTGCAATGCCTGGCATGTGCCCAATCTGGGTTCATGTCCAGCACCACATGGTCCCCTGATCATCTTCAGGTACAGTCCTAAAGGCCCCAAACACCAGTTGGGTATGGCCCTGGAGATTTCTAGCACTACCAAGGTATTTGGGTATTCCCAGCATGTTGGCTTAATCTGCGTCATTTCCTGTGGCACTGGGCTGAACTGCTGGCCTGGTTGACTGAGAATCCTGGTGGGCCCCCAGATCTCCTGAGCACAACTTGGGAGTCTCCAGAGCACCACCCAAGTAAGGACCAACCAGCTGTCCCTTGAGTCTGTTTAGTATATCTTGTATTTCCCATTTTGTTATCATTTCTTGTCTTCAGTCTCATGCTGGCTTTTCCCCTTGACCACCTATGTGAAGGTATGCATTAACATATTCAGGGATGTCAGTTCCCATATGGGCTCTGGTGAGGAGGGGGTTAGATAGTGGTGGGCTCTGTATTGGGTCACCTGTTTCCCCAACAACTTATTCAGTATTTACTATAACTCATTTCATATGATTCTTTATGTTATAAGTTTGCTGTGGTTTATTCCAAAAGCCTTAAATTGAGAAACTAATCTGAGGTAGATAATTCGAACTCTGTTTTCAGAATAACTGAAATGCTTTATAGATAATAGGTGGTTATACAAGTAAATATAAAGTAAACAAGATCTCATGTCTATATTTTGCATAGGTGTCTGTGTGACAATGTTCTAAGCAGTGTAGTGCGAAGGTTGTGGGGTGGGGGTATTCCACTGAAAGATCCTGAAAAAAAACCAAGTCTTAAATGTGTTCTTTTCTTTTTTTCTTTTTGGGTCACACCCGGCGATGCACAGGGGTTACTCCTGGTTCTACACTCAGGAATTACTCCTGGCGATGCTCAGGGGACCATATGGGATGCTGGGATTCGAACCCAGGTCGGCCGCGTGCAAGGCAAACGCCCTACCCGCTGTGCTATCGCTCCAGACCTTAAATGTGTTCTTGTTAGACTTATGTCTAGTAAAAATTTAACTGGTCACATTAGGAATTGCAAATTAAAGAGCCTAAGTGACTCAGGTAGAAAATTTTAAATGAAGTTGTAAATTATGCTGCTAAGCCCCAAAATATCCATCCTAGAAACTGGAAAAGTGGTACAAGGGTTAAGACACATGTGTTTTATGAACCTGAACTGGATTAAATTTTTGGCATCATATAGTCCACCACTGGATGTGGCCCTAGACGCCCCCAAGCAACTCTGAATGTAGCCCTGGATGCCACTGGGGTGACAAGGATCATTTCTGTCACTTCAGGGCCAGAGGTACACCACATTCAGGGACCTTGTATTGAACCTCTGCTGCCCCAGTCTCCTTGGGAAGCACCCCCCACCCCCCTCCTTCCAAAGTCCCTAGGTCTGAATATAACTCTTTGTCATCAGGCTGTAAGATTGATTTGCACCAGGAATACAAATTTACTTAGAAACATCTTAGCTCAGCTGGAAACCTTAGTGGACTCATTGTATGTACTCATTCAATCACTGTGCTTCAACTCATCTTTAGTGTCTGTGGATTCTGGTCTTCAACTACTTCAGGGCTTGAGCAGCACCACGTCAAAGACCTTTCAGAACTCAACCTTGTGTTGGAATGAATGAAAAGGAAATAATACTATTTCTGGTTTTATCACTGTCTCACTGTATCACCATCATCCCATTGTTCATCAATTTACTGAAGCAGGTGCCAGTAACGTCTCCATTTGTTTGGGGGGAGCTAGAGCGAAACACAGTGGGTAGGACATTTGCCTTGCACATGGCCGACCTGACTTTGATTCCTCTGTCCCTCTCAGAGAGCCCAGCAAGCTACCGAGAGTATCTTGCCCACACGGTAGAGCCTGGCAAGCTACCTGTGATGTATTCAATATGCCAAAATCAGTAACAACAAGTCTCATGATGGAGATGTTACTGGTGCCCGCTTGAGCAAATCGATGAGCAATGGGATGACAGTGACAGTGACGGTGACAGTGTGTGTGTGTGTGGGGGGGCTGATGGGGGATAAATATTTTTACCCAAATGTGCATTGTTTTTGTAGTTGCTTTTTTGAGGATACAGTCATTCTCCTTTTGACCAAATGATGTTAAACAAAAGACAATAAAATGAGAGGGACAATAATCTGGATATTTCCTCTCTAGTTCATAAAATGAAAGTGACAGTAATGTGAATATTTCTTTTCTAGTTCATTCATGTTTGAAGTCCTTGGCACCAATATTGGAGTGGTTTTACTAGACTAGCATTTTAGCTCCAGTGTAGTAATGTACAAACACGGTGTCACTCACTACTACTTGCCGCTGAGTCAGGGCTGTGCTTTCAGAAAGCTGGAATACTGTCTTATCTCAAGAGGTAAACATGGGTGAGTACACCTGAGACTGGTGCAGTCCAACTGATAAAACATGGTTGCTTTGCTGCTAAAATGAAATAAACTGGTAAACCCAATTCTTGCCTAGAGTCTGAGGGAAAAAGAGGTACCCTTGTTAAGTCCTTCCTGGAGTACTGTTCCCACAGGCTATCCTAAGAATTATGCTTTTGTTAATTAAGTGAATATGAAGGTAGTCAGCCACATTTTCAGAATATGCAGGATTTAGGAGGTACACCTGAAAATAAACACATTTGAAGTTGGGGAGAGAAGTACAAAAAAGATGGCATATTTGCAGTAACTAATTGCTCTCTTATAAATGTCATGTTACATGGGCACATAAGACATTACTAGTACTGTGAATCTTTGTTTTTACTTTATTGTTGAGGGGTGGGATTAAGCCTGAGGTAGGAGAGTTAAAAGATTCAAGTAGAGGATTCTAGAAACTGTATTGTAAAGGGGATTTTTTTCCCCATGTTTGATTTTTTAAAAGTAAATTGCAAAGAAGAAGGTTAACAGCTTGCATACGAGAAAAGGGGAAACCCCACGTATCCAAGTTTTGTCATTGTGGGATGAAGCAAATAAATGTTTCTACAATCTCAGGGAGTGTAAATGAGTCCTCTGTCGAAGTATGGGACATAAACTGTTCCTCTCCACCCCTTTCTTAGTTGCCCCACAGTTTTCACTCATACTCCACCACTTTTCCTTATCAAACACGAACTGCAACACTAAGATTGAGCAATGACCTTTCACACTTCCTGGTCTTGCTGGTCATTTTGCAATTATGAATGTAATAGATAGTTTCTGCGTCAGGGTCTGTTCTGAGCCTCCTTCCTGTTTGGTAGTCTTTGAACAGCTCCTCAGCTGTCCTTTTGAACTAAACATTCAAAGTATGCAAGACAGACATCTGAAATTATTTTCACCTTCCTTACTTTTAAAGACTTATTTTCTTTTTTAAAGAATCAGGTCGGAAAAAGCACATTTTTTCCCACCCTTACCTCATGCCAGAGCACTTCAAATTTTCCAGTGTAATCTACATTTGGGCGCAGACTAACATTGAGAAGGTTGAACCCAAAGGGAAAAAATAGTTTGTGAGAGTTATGAGCCGGTGGAAGGAGGATTTTATTTTTAATTAGGGGCTTATTTAGAATGGAAATCTGTATGTAATCTGAACTGCTCCATGCACTCTAGTGGACACTAAATGAGGGAACAATGGGAATCTCTGTTGGAACTTAGTCCAAACTGCACCTTTATTTTCCATACCTTAGTTGTATAGATAACTATATTGTCAAGTGCATTGCCTTAACTAGGAGAAAGATCTCAGAGGTCAGGGAAATGGAATATGATTCTCCCTGTGAGGTTGGAGAAGGAAAGAGAGGGAATAAATCATTGTTGCAAACTGAAATGCCTTTTTTTTTTCTTTTTGGGTCACACCCAGCAACGCTCAGGGGTCACTCCTGGCTCTACACTCAGGAATTACCCCTGGCTGTGCTCAGGGGACCATATGGGATGCTGGGAATCGAACCCGGGTCAGCTGCGTGCAAGGCAAACGCCCTACCCGCTCTGCTATCACTCCAGCCCCCAAGAAATGCCTTTTTTTTCTGTATTAAATGATTGTGTCCAAATCTGGAGCAAGTACCTGAAATTCTCCTTTCTCTTTCTTCTGCCAGAACAGGCAAATATTTTTTCTTTGAATTCTTCTCAGCCACCATACAGATTTGGAGGGACTATTTAAATATTTAGTCTTGAAAACGTTTTTTCTCTCTTCTGCAGAAACATGCTTTACTTAGAACTATGTCATACACACATGTATATGTATATATGTACATATGTATTTGTTTTTAGTTCTTGTAAGTTTATATGACATGTGTGTGTGTGTGTGTGTGTGTGAGAGAGAGAGAGAGAGAGAGAGAGAGAGAGAGAGAGATTGAGAGACAGAGAGAAACCTAGGGCCTCACACATGTAAGGCAAATGATTTATCTCTGAGTTATATCCCTGGTCCCCACATAGTTATCTTATCTTTCTATACAATAAGACTAGAACCCAGAATATACTTTATTTCATAAGATAGGACTTTTGCCTGCCGATCTTCGGTCTTTTCCATGCATCAGTATCTCCTGCAGAAGTGATTCCATTAAAAACTGCTGTCCTGGGACTGCAGATAAGAATACCTGAATGCGGGGCTGGAGTGATAGCACAGTGGGTAGGGCATTTGGCTTGCATGCGGCCGACCTAGGTTCGATTCCCAGCATCCCACATGGTCCCCTGAGCACCACCAGGAGTAATTCCTGAGTGCAGAGCCAGGAGTAATCCCTGTGCATTGACAGCTGTGATCTAAAAAGAAAAAAAAATAAAAGAATACCTGAATGATTAGCAATAATGATAAGTCTAGCTATAGTTTGTGAATTCAGGAATTAGAGAATAATAAACATATATGTGAATTAGAGAATGATAAACATATATGTATGCACAAACATAAATCCTTTCTTCTTGCCTATCTCTCATTTTGAAATATGTGAGTATATTTAAATAAATGGAATGTAAAAAGACATGGTAAGACATTATTTGAGACACAACCATCAGTGTATAGATAAACCTGGAGAAGAATTACAAGCATAATTTTAGGATGGTTGTAAGTTTATTAACATTTTTTTAAGGAATATAACTTTGTAACTTAATTGGATCCTATTGTTTCTTGGAAATTAAAAAAAAAATAGGGTCCAAAGAGATAGTGGGTAAGGTACTTGCCTTGCATATGTCCTACCCTGGTTTTATCCCCAGCACTGCACCTAGTCCCCCATGTCCTGCCAGGAGTGCTCCCTGAGCACAGGGCTAGGAATAAGCTCTGAACAATCAAAGCACATACACAAAGAAATTTAGTATGAACATTGGGAAAGGGGAGGTGACTTTCCCTTGGGGAAGGAAATTACTAAGAAGTTAATGTTGATATTGTTTAGGAAGGGTATCAGTGAGCTGGAGAGGAGAAGAGGGTAACTCAGAGCTATGACTCAATATTCGTTAAAAATTAGAAAAAAATGTAAAACACTTTCATAATTTATTGTTAGAGGATGTGTGCCAATTAGCTGATGATAGAACTTATGATACAATTAAGTGTGGGGGGAAAAACAAATTCTAGAGGGAAAAAACAATGACTTTTCACTAATACATTTTTTTCTTTTGCTTAAAAAATTAAAGTTTCTAACATTATTTCACAGCACAAAACCAAGTTTGTTCCTCGTGATGTGTAAGATCGGTGGGTCTGAGGAAAAAAATGTATTGCAGACGTGAAGTTCGGATTGTCTTGGCAGATAATTCAACCAAAGGAATTTATTCTTTATAGTTTTCCAAGCCACTGTCCTAGGATACACCTGAGGATAGTCAATTGCGAAGCACATGAGAGAAGAGTAAGAAAATCAGTCTGACTTTTAAAGAAAAAGGAAAGTTCTTGAGACTCAGTTTGGACATTCGTTAGGACATTCCTATTTAAAATTTTTTTTTTTTTCAGGAACGTTGGGGTGAGAAGTAAATACTAGGCATTTTTATGTGGGAATTCACTTTCAGGAGTAGAGCTGATAAATCATATTGGGCTGGGTTTGGGGTTATAACATTAGAGACACTCAAATATCAAGAAATATTTCTTCTATCAACGCCCCATTTATACCCTATTTAAGAAAATGAAGGAGCATTTTAAATAACAAAAGATCAGAGGCAAATATTTTCACACAGTCTGAAATATTTATTAAGTCTAGTTATGGCCTGAGGCTGAGAAGCTGTTGGGTTAGAGAAATTTAGTTTCAGTTTGAAGACCTTATTTTACACTTGAGAAAGAACACAATTGAGTTCTTACAGCTTCTCTGATAGTTTTTTAAATAATTTGGACTTTAATGTCTATTGCTGTTTGCATTTATTTGGGTTCCTAAAAACTATTTTAGTAAGGGATTGTGTTAAAAAAGAAAAAACTAAAGAAGAAATCTTTTTTTCCAGGTTATATCTGGATTGGTGCCTGGGAATCTCAAAACCCAAACTGAACTAAGATTTTAATTGGAGGCTATGTATTATTCTATGAAAAATTATGATAGTTATTGAATATTAAGTATGAATGTAATGAGCATAACGTGATTTGTGCTCAGTGTAACTTTTGTGATGGTTAATTTTATGTGTTAGTTTGACTGGGCTAAAGAGTATTCATATTAACTGGAAAAAACTTATTTCTGGGTGTGTTTGTGAAGATGTTTCTGAACAAGTTTAGCTTTCAAATCAGTAGATTGAAAGTACACCAATTCACCCTCACTAATGTGGCTATCTATGTCCAATCTGTTAAGGAGATAAATAGAACAAAAAGGCAAAGCATTTTTCTTGCATGTGTGAAGTCCTGAGTTATATTCTAGCACCACTACCACCACCACCACACACATGTGTACACACACATACATACACACACATACATCCCACAAGTTCTAAGAAAAAATAATGGCCACTTATAGGACATATTGACATATTTGTATCTGTTCTTCATACTAAAGTTAATTTGTTAATTTTTGAAATTTTTATTTTAAAATATCACATTCAAAAAGTATACTTTGATTTATGGGAGGACTCTTGAAATATTCTTGGATTTATCTGCCTATTCAGATATAAAAATCTCAGTAATCTTCAATTGAGTTTTACAAAAATAAAACCCACATTTTTGTTGTTTTTATTTTTGTTTCAGGGCCATACTTGCCTGTTCTCCAAGCTTAGTTCTGACTCTGTGTCTCATTTGGTTGTGATACAGGATCAGCTGATCATCCCTAAATGCCAAGAAAATAAAAACTAAATTCAGTCTTTATGTAGTAGTTGTTTGCAAGCAAACTTGTGAAGATAGAGCTGTGATACATTTAAGGGTGATAAAATTACAATGATGAGAGTAGACTAGGTTTTGAACTAAGATGACTTTTTTGTGTGTAGCAATTCAAAAGGAGTCTGCTCACTGGTAGAAAAAAGCGCAGCTGTTGAAATCCGTAGACATGACTTGCTACAAGGACTTACAGTTCTGGGTTGTTTACTTATATTCAGGTAAATGAAGTCAGGAACCATCTGTTTTTAATGATATACTTCTTTGATATACTTCTTTGTTTTGAATGCCTAATAAGAAATATCATTTCTTAAAATATGCAATTATTTCAGAGTTTTATTTAAATTGGAAGTTTTGTTTAAATTGAAGTTTAATTTTACCTTTTAAGGAGAAGTGTTAACTATATTTAGCTTTTGATTTCCATTTCTTAGACAAATTTTATTATATCCCTCATGAACAAGTTTGTAGTTCAGGAACACACAGTTCTTTAGAGGCTTACCTTAATTTTCCATTCAGTTTTTCATGAACCCTTGATAAGAAAGAAAGAAACTGATTAGGAATGGTTCCCTGAGTTGTCTCTGGAAAGATAACACTTTTTAAAAAAGTGCCAGAGTATGAAACTATGACTATCCAAATTAATAATTGTAATAATATTAGTAAAAGAAATCTTTTTCATTGAACGCTTCCTATGCGTTTCATATTTTATATGTTACATCTTAATTTTAGAGAATACCCTATGAAGTAGTTAGCGTTATTGCAATTTTATGTAAAATAAAATGTACAGAAGCTAGGTAGCTTGCCTAAGACTGCAATGCTAGTTTGCCTACAAATTCTTTTCATAGTCTACGAACACCACCAACACCACTCACTCTTTGCACCACCGCTCTTTGCAACACCACAACACCACTCTTTGCACCACCAACAAAACCTGCACACACAATCACTCTCTCTCCTCTCTTTTAGGTTTAATAGTCATGCTCACACTGTGGGTGACTATGGTATATGTCATGTGTCCTTGCAATATTGGACTGAACTCTGCGCTTTGGGTGGAGAGACACTATTTCTATGTACTAACAGTGGAATGAAGCTTTCCCTCTCCTCCCAGTGCTCAGAACTCAGTACCATTCTATTGTATAGCTGATAAATATTGACCTGGGAAAGCATTTTATTTTATCTCTTTAGTAGTCAATTCCTGAGTATACTCAGATGGTACATCACCATAACCAAATTTATTCTCCTCAGAGTAACAAAGATCCATTTCCTGCTATAAATTCAATATTGTAGGGTTGCTGCTGTTGAATTTTGCTACTGGTTGGGAATGAAGACATAAAGGGTATATTTTGTTTTTAATAGGATTCTATCTCTCCCAATATACTATGCCAAGCAGCAGTCACTTCTAAAAATTTAAGTAGTTCACTTTTCCAATCTTTTTGTAGATGATTGTATCTTTTGCTTTATCATTGCCTCTTTCAATATTATAGAATTCCTTAAGTCAGCATTTCTGTTAGACAGTCAGTTGGCATAATTTGTCTTCCTCCTAGGGTAAATAAAGTTTCCCTTTCAGTATCTTCTAGAAGATCAGAGAAAAAAAAATGGGGTTAGTGTAACAGACAAATTCCAGTGAAAGAAATATACTGACCTATCAGAATAGTGGCATTAATAAGAAAGCATAAAGTCAGGACTGTGTAGCTATTAAGATGCACATTGAAACTTTGCAGTGTAGGGGGCTCTCTGATCCTGTGGGAAATACCAAGAGTTATATTTGAAATGAATGAGTCACTGGGAGCCCTATTTCCAGCGCTAGGGATCCCAACTTGACAGGAAATCTGTCATCACACAGACACATTCATTCCTAGGCATCCATCTGTGATTGAGTCCCTAGAAGGCCATTCCCTAAGTTACTGTCACACAAGCTAACAATAAGCAGAGGAACCCACGTTGCAAATATGTGAAAAATGCCCTAGATAAAGTATTTGCATTTTCTGCTCAGAAGATCAAGTGGAGCCAAATCTCTG
Source organism: Sorex araneus (assembly GCF_027595985.1). NCBI lineage: Eukaryota > Metazoa > Chordata > Mammalia > Eulipotyphla > Soricidae > Sorex > Sorex araneus. Next base: position 84,916,181 of record NC_073304.1, on the reverse strand, counting down.
GCTTGATTTTGCAACCCAAATGAATTCCTTACTTCAGTTTGGATATATCTGGTATAAACATTTGAATTTCCATTATCAACAAAGGATTGCATTTGTCTGCATTTTGTAGTCTGTCAAAGAAAAAGAAAAAATTGTCTATATGTTGGATCTCATATTTGTTCTTACTTAATGATCTGATATATGTACATGCAAATTTTTCCTGGAGCTATCATTTTAAACTAAGCGCTCATCCTCCGCATTCAAAATGACCGGAAATGCTGATTGTTTTTCCTACTATAATTCAGTTGGCCAATGTTGACTGGATTTTCATTCTGGACAGTGGCGTTCTAGTAGGGCATGACATATAGGCACTGATATGGATGTTGATTTTCCATTATTTTGACATATAGTTAATGATTGATTTTGTTGAACCAATACATAAGGGCACACTATTATGGATTCTATTGGTATCAGAATATCCTATTATTAGTCAACTCAGGCAAAAGAGTGGTTGGTGTGAACCATGGATAGAAGATTTTGGATAATAATTTCCTAGCCGTTGGGTGTAAGATGGATGTCCCAAAAAGTGCTTAAACAGGTGTTTTATAAGAGGTCCAGAGCAGGTCTTCTCAACATGTTTTATTTGATAGGTAAAATGAAGGTTAAGTGAAGCCCTGTGGGCCGTAAGAGAAACTGTTATCATAATCTTAAAGAATGCAGATTACCTAGATTTAGTGTAATCTCCAGAACTAACCATTTTATCAGAGAAACATGTGCTAGGAAGGAAAAATATCTAGAGGCAAGAGAAGCAAGTTTCTATCATATGAATTCATCCTTTTCTCATGAGTCTACCTCATCTTTCCTTGTCCTGGATTCTTATCCTACTCCTTAGTACAGTAAATAAACCCCAATTTGTTCCATTTAGAATTTAGTCATGTAAGTTCCCTCTTATTTATGTAGTTAAAATGTTGACTATGGCACTGCAATTTCTATTACTTAAGCCACATTCTAGTGTGAGCGACTGGTAGAACACAATGGTATCAACATGTTTTACTTATTCTTCCATCTTTTAGTCTAATGTTATGTTTTGCTTGTCAGTTTGAGAAGAGGTGGAATTGTCCCACTGTGTTCCAATGTGAAATGAGATATAGAGGGAAAGGTGAATACAGAAAGGAAGAGATTTCTGGTAATTTTTTCAAAATTACTAAGAATAATATTAATTTTCAAAAACATTAATAAAAATAATTCAATGATACAGTGGATCTATATTAATCAATGCAGTGATATAGTGGGTAATTATTAACTCAATACTGACTTTGATTTTGATACATTATCTAGTAATGGCACATTACTGACTTAGAAAGTATGTTCTTGCATCCTGTTTCTTCTAGAACTTGATCTCTCTGTTTAATTTTACCAGTTTTCGTATATACTCCCCAGTCTCAATTTCTGTAAGACACTTATGAGAATACATGATAGCAATAAGTATATTAAATGCTCCTCACGATGATTAGTAAGGTAATACCCTATTTGGGTAGTTGGAATTTTATGTTTTGCCAAGGTTATTTTCTTCCTTCCAGTCTTATATAATGTCAAAACTTGTTTGGCATTAAGGAGATGAGTCCTTTGCCATACATGTTAAGTCAGAATATAAGCTTCTTAACCTTTTTAATGAATGAAAAGTTTTTATTGAATATGGGACATTTTGTTTGCTTCTTTTAACTATTTTGTAATCTCCCTGAGCCTTAATATTTTCCAACCAATAGATTTAGGGAAACCTTCTACATTGCCAAGTATAGGTACTAGAGAAGGGTATTTGGTATTTACCTGAGGCAAATAACATGGAAGACTCTCTGGTAAAAGATAAAAATAGATAGGAAGACTGGTTCTGAAAAATCAAGTTGTAAAAGATTAGATGATTACTTGGATAGGAATGAATGAATGAATGAATTGATTTACATCTAGGAAATCAATCTAGGAGTCTTTTGAAAAAGAAAATGAGTGTCAGTTAGTTCTCCAGATTAGTATTATATGTTCTGTTTATTGCATCCTGTTCTCCATGAATCTTTGTTTTGATTTGCAAACAAAACATATTCAGAACTATGAGTCAGATGACATCAGAATTAAATATTTTGTTTCTTCTTGCCCACAAATTTCACATTTATCATTTTTGTTTTGAATTAGTTTGGTGAAATGATAAAGTATTGGACGGTAAGTCCTATGATCTATTGAAATCAATGTGGGAAGTTTGGAGAAGTCAATGAGATCTATATGTGCATGTCTTTTAGGTTTTAAATCAGGCTAATAACTTCACTTTTCTTTAAACTTTATCTTCATTTTGTCTTTCTTAATGAAAGAGTTAAGTAGCAACTGAGCAATCTCCTCCTTTATAACTCTTATTATTTTTTTTGTGTTTTCTTTTTAAAGTTTTGGGATGTAGAATAAGAGGTGTGATATGGTGATATATGATAAGAAATATATATTTGGTTTTCTTCCAAGTTCCTGGCTCAGAGTTCTAAAACCTTTGAAATTTCTTGTGAAGAACGTTCTAGAGGCCGCCTTTGCTATGTTAATGAGGAGAATTCCTAAATATCGGGTTGCCAGTTGCCGGGGGAACCAATTTTGAGATTAGAGGTTTAGAACTTTCAGTTTCCCTCCTCTTGTAACCACATTTCAAGGGAGGGGAGAGAGACTAGAGATCGCATTTAATTTAAGTTACAGTGATTAAATCGACTGTGCCCATATAATAAAGCCTCCATAAACCCAGAATCATAGGATTTAGAGCATTTACAGGTTGATGAATACAAGTAACCTTTGGCACTGGAATACACTCAGAAATGTAAAGGAACTCTATGCCTTGTCTTGCCCTGTGGATCACTTCAGTGTGAATGTTCCTTTGTCATATCCTTTTATAATAAACCTGGAATCTAGTAAGTAAACAGTTTGTCTGAGTTCTATAAACTGCTCCAGCAGATTAATCCAGCTCAAGGAGTCTCCATTGGAACTTCCCATCTATAATTGATGAGTCAGAAATACAGGTGACAACCTGGAATATGCATTGGTGTATGAAATAGTGGGGGTTGGAGGACTGAGTTTTCTGACACCTCCATAGAGATGATGTTAGCCTTGAGATAAATTATAGGGCAAAGAGCTTGGTTGCTGAGAACAGTTTTAATACACCAATGCAGTATTGGTCTGGCAGAAGTCTGGAATCCTCATAATTTCAAAGATGTTTTCATGGCTCGGGCCCAATTTAAGATTTAAAAAAATGTACCAAAGTAACTATTCTTAGAGAGGGCTGGTTATAGCCTCCAAATGATAAGCCTCAAGTCTGTCCGCTTCTGATTTCTTAACTTCAGAGAGTGCTTTTAAGTTTTGAGGAAGCTTTTAAAAAGTGGGACATAAAGATGCAAACAGTTTTGAATATTTAATTACAAAGTGAACTGCATTAATCACTTAGTAACATTGTCACAGAAGTCCTTGGCTTCTAGTTAAGAGAACTGCTTCCTATTGCCCCAGTGTTCCAGAATACATTTCCCAAATCAATACCGTCTTTCTCATTTATTTTATTTTATTTTTATTTTTATTTTTATTTTTATTTATTTATTTTATTGAATCACTGTGAAAAAAGTTACAAAGCTTTCAGGTTTAAGTCTCAGTCATATAATGATTAAATCCCCATCCCTTCACCAGTGCACATGTTCCACCACCAAGAACCCCAGTATGCCCCCCTAAAGCCACCCCACCACCTGAGTGGCTAATGATCTTCACTTTATTCTCTCTATACTTTGAATGCATTCAATATTTTAAGAGAGAACTCACTATTATTATTTGGAATTTTCCCCAACAATCAAACCTGTTGAAAAGGCATCATTTGATAATTTGTTTTCCATTGCTGAGAATGAAGATTATAGGACCTGTCGCGGCTGCGCAGTTTTGGATTTCTGATGTTTTAGCTCAGTTCACAGTCTAGATGCATTTCTATAAGAAGCCACTGGGTGCCAAAATGGATTAGAAGACCTCCCAGATCATAGTCTTTAAGGAGGAGAGGGGCTGTTTTGTGCCCAGCAACTCCAGATCTCATCTGGGTGGAGAGCATGCCGGTAACGCCCCCATCCCACGATCTCCTACGAGCCACGTCACTGCAAACTCATACCTCTGGGTTGGGAGTTCTAGAAGATGGCCCTCGCCAGTGGGTGCTGCTGCTGCTGCTACCATTGTACAGAAAGACAGGGTAGAGAGAGAAAATATTTTCCCCTCCCTGGGCGGCATGGGGTTATAGTTCAATTCACAGTCTATATGCATTTCTATAAGAAGCCGCTTGGTGCCAAAATGGGTTAGAAGACCTCCCAGATTATAGTCTTTAAGGAGCAGAGGGGCCGTTTTGTGTGTGACAGCTCCGGATCTCATCTGGGCCCCATCTTTCTCATTTCAAAGACTGAGAAGAAAACTCAAGTATTTCATCAAATGGATTAGTCAAAACTGGAGCAGAAACCAAGCAAAAGCAAATTTTGCTCTGACTAAGACAGTTTGGCTGACTTCCTAGGCTGGCATCACCAGCTGAGTATTGAATTTCTAAGTCATTGGGTGACATGACGCCTGGCTTCATGTAGGCAAATTATAGGCAGTCACCAACTGCACTGTACAGTACAGTAACTATCTGAGAAAAATGGCCTAGTCTCAGTGAGGCCGATCTTAATTTTCTCTGGGCCAGCGTAATCAAGAGTGATCACAAATGGAAGCTGAGCAAAGAGTCAGTAGCAGGTCTGTAAGCAAAGGGATGCTGTCAACTCAACAAAGGCTTAAATCAAACTTTCAGTAGGATTGACACATAGTGATGGAGTTTGGGTTGCATGGAGGCAAGCATTTTAGGAAAAAGCCTATGAGTAAAATGAAGTTGTTGGTCTTTTTTTTTTTCAGGGTGAGGGTAGTGTTGGGTCATACCTGGTTATGCTTAGGGATCACTCCTGGCAGTGTTTGGGGCCATGTTGATGCTGGGGATCAAGCCTAGGTTCACTGCATGCAAAGCAAATGTACTATGTATCTGGGTCAAGTTTTATTAGTTCAGGTCTTATCAGATTCTGTCCAGTTTAAGCACACTGGATTTAACTGGATGCAATGTAGTTTATGTGGACATTCACTAATGCACACTAACTATGTAGAGGTCCATGAAGTTTTACTAATAGTAAAATGTGTCCCTATTTCTGATGACTATTAATTTATGGATAAATGATTATAACTTAGTTTTTACTAGCCTTTTTCTTAGGTTGTTGTGTAGTTAGGTAGTGGAAAATCTTCCTCTACAGTGTCAGTAGTTTAGATTTTATGAACTATATAATATTATCTCTGTTGCATATTATTTTTTTATGGTTTACCATTCTTTAATAAAGTGGAAGCCATTTTTATCTTGTAAGTAATATAAGAAAAAGGCATGGATTATATTGGGCCCTTAAGCTGTTGTTTGCTCATGTCCTAATGGTATAATTATTTTGTTTGAAATAATCTTCTCTTTTGTGTGTTCTTCATCGGATAACATAAAGGCACATGTAGGAAAATGTTTCCTAAACTTGAGTTAAAATTTGAAAGGGAAAGTTGAATTTTGACTAGGTTTATTTTGACTTAAAATTTCAGATATTGTGATAATAATCTGTTCTTTGAGTCCTAGTTTGAAAAGTTAGTTGGGGCCAGGAGATAGTACAGTGGGTAGAGCACTTGCCTTGGGGTTGACTTGAGTTCAATCCTTTGCCCCCTAGATGGTCCCCTGAGCACCACCAGGGGTGATTCCTGAGTGCTAGGAGTAATCTCTGAGCACTGCTGGACATGGTCCCTAAACCAAAAATGAAACAAAAGTAAAACCAAAAGTTAGCATCTGTGGATTCTTTTTCTTAAATTAATTAAAAAGAGGGTCCAGGGAGATAGTTCAAGCACTAATGACATGCTTTGCATGAAGGTACTCTAGGTTTGATACCTGGCCCTGCATGGTTCCCAAAGGAAAAATTATTATCTTTTATTGATCATTTTATTGCCTGATTACTACTGTGAGGTATAAGTTCATTCATTCAATTATTTGAATGTAAGATCCTTTTGGTTCCTAGTAGTGCTACGTTGACTGTTATCACAAAATTAGACTAAAACTGAGGTAAATTCATTACTTTTATTGATGTCACAAATACTTTTGAGATAGTTTTAATATAAAATAATCAAAAGATTGGATAGCACATGATAGATAAACTAAAAACCATCCTGTAACATAAATGTAAGTTCCAATCTTATTGAAGTAGAAGGCATTAAATTTCACTTATGTAGGGTGGTTTTTTTTTTTTTTTTTTTAATTTTTAGGTCACATTTGGCAGTGCTCAAGGACTCAGTGTTCTGGTGGAGCTTGTACCCAGCAGTGCTTGGGGCCATGCAGTACTTGAATCAAATCTGAGCCTACTGCCTGTGTAGCATGAACTAGCTCATTGAGTTACCTCTTTAGCCCCTAATTTATCCTTTTATAGGGTGTATGCGTGAGTATACATGTTTGCTCATAATTTAAATCAACCCCAGATGTGTTAGGAGACTATTACAGAGGTCACTGTGAGCATAAAAACTTAGAACGAGGTTGTTGCTATCAGGATGGCTAGAGAAGATCTGGGCTGGCCCACACAGGAGCCACTTCGCATTTTCTTTACACAATTGGTCCTTTATGCTATGATGCCTAATCAACAGTGATTGTTGGGATTTTAGCCCCACTTGTCTCCTTAGTGAAATACCTCTGTTAGTGAGGTGTTTCTGCTTTAAATAAGAGGGAATAATTTGAATAATAATGTAACAAATAATATTTGGGATTTGGAAATATTTCAGGCCAATTAAATTAGGAGATCAGCGTTCATTCTGACTTTGGTAACTATTATTATTTTAAATTATATCTGATTAAATCCTTCAAAATTGTTTCAACAATAATAATAATTGTATTATTATTATTTTGAGTTTTGGTATGATTGAGAAAAACAAAACCTCAGGCTGGTGAGAGCACTGCAGGTAGAGCACTTACCTTGCATGTGGCCAACCCGGGTTTGTTTCTCGTTTTCCCATATGGTCCCTTGGGCACTGCCAAGAGTGATTTATGAGTGAAGAGCTAGAAATAACCCCTGAGCACTGCTGGGTGTAGCCCTCCCCCCCAAAAAAAGGAAAAGAAAAGTATAAAGAGAAAAAACAGTAGACTAAAACAATGGCAGTAATAAGAATGGATGCAGTGTTCATCCATTCACAAAATAGAAACCTGAAGGACTTAACTACTTCTTTGTGTGTATATGCGTGTTTATTTGGGGGTTTCATAGGCATAAATCCACAGGGTCTTCTATTGCCCCAGAGTGGATCTGTGCCAACACAGAACACTGTGGTTTATTGTCATCTGAATGGAGATAGTTTTAATGCCAGCCCGGTGTTCAGTGATTCTCTGTGATTCGATGTGTCTGTGATTCTGGGAAGCAAGAAGAATGGCTGAATGAAGTGCAGAGAGATACTTACCTTCTTCTTTTTTTTTTTAACAAAACCTCGATCGAAGCAGAGATATTTATTTTGTTGTAATCACTAAATTATGAATATTTACTAAATTTTGCAAATAAAGGTAGAACTAGAAAAGCAATGTTCCTTTTTCTTTGAGAGTTTATGCCAAATTGGGTGAGAAAATATACATGGAGAACACTCCCTTAACTATGCAAATACAAGTAGTATGTTAGAAGCTGGACTTAAGATAACTGTCTCACAATGCATTTCCTAGAGAGAATATATCATTCTGTCTGTTAAAGAGGCAAGTAGAGATAAAGTCAGGAATCAAGGGTGTGTGTGTGTGTGTGCGCGTGAGTGCACACACACATGCATGTGTAAGCAAGTGCACGCATGCATGTGCATGTGTGTTCCACTGTATCAGGGGAGATAATAAATATTAACTTAGCAAAGGGTTCTTTGAGGAGAATAAAGTGGGTTTACATATTTGAGTGTAGAAATGAGTGAGCAAAATAGGCTTAGTGAAAAGGGAGCAAATTTAGACACAGGATTGATCAAGTGGAGTTCAAACATATCAAGAAGAGAGTTAATAGTATTTCCAGCTGGCAAAATAATGACTGCTCTCTCACAGAATTTTTCCATTTCAGAAGACCTGAAGTTCCAAGAGTATGTAGGTGTATTGCTCCATTCGTGGGGGCGTCTTAATGTTGAGCCAGACTTTTGCTTGCTTGAGGACCAGTTACTGTTATACCTGATTCTTTTCATCTTGAGCCCACAGACTTAGGCAAAGCTGGACAGCTGGTGTGCATTTTACTTCTTGTGATGGTGAACATTTTAACTATTAGTCTTTGAAGCCTAAGAACACATGGCAATATAACTCTCAACCAATGTCCTGGAGCTCTCAATCAAGTTGATGTTTTATTGGGTTGTGTTATAAAGAGATTTAATGATAGTTTGCCTGACATCCCTTCTTGTAATCATAGATGTTAAATGCGTTCCTAGAAAAAGTGTAAAACACACTAGCAGATGGTTTGGTGATGAAATGTCAACTTTTTCTGACATTAATAGGATTTGGTGGGATTAGCTTAGTAATAGTTATATAATGTGTGATTAGTCTCAGTGAAGATGCCAAAAGGGCCAATTACTATATAATAATTGAACACACCATTAACATAATGATACATCTGTCTCTTTGCAGTGTTACACGTATATTTAAATGAAGGGTACTAGTCATCAATGGCAATGGCAAGACTAAGCTGTCAGGGATCATGCTGCAACTGTCTCAGCCAGTGAGGATTGCAAGTGACATTGTTTAAGGATGCCTTTGAGTCATGAATTCATGTTTTCCTATTTGCATCTTGATTCTACCACTTGCAGATCAACCTCAGGCAAGTGATTTAACTGTTCTTGGAACTTTAATTTTTTCATTTCTAATAATTGGGGGCCAAGATAGTGTGTACTTGTTATGAGGGGGATGAATGGAGATAGCACATATATATATATATATATACATATATATATATAAACACATGCAACTGATAGGCATAATGTGCAATATTTGTTTCTTGTTAGACCTGTTGCTTACTATCTTGCATTGTTTGTCTGGAATTTAAAATGGAGATAATCCTTCCTAGATATATTTTAAAGCTTTCAGAGCTGAATACTTTTTTGAAGACAGGATAAAAGAGCAGTATTTCAGAATAATTAATATATCTACCTGAGGGGCCTAGTTGCTAAACAAGCTATATTTCCCCCCTATTTCTGCTGCCTACCACACATTCAATATGTGTCCACACTTTCTTGCTTTGTCTCAAGGAACTTCTGCACTGGGGAGACTTCAGGTTGTATGCCCTCTCCTTCCACATGCCACCTGTCCAGTTCCAAAACAATCAGTCCCTCAGTTCTTAGACCACAAATCTGACACGTGTCCTTTGTTTGGAAAGAGAATCTTTGAGATGCTTCTTTTGTAGGTTCTAAGCTGGAGGCAATGACATATTATCTAAGTAGTTATCACATCAATTAAATGCAGGTCAAATATAAAATGCTTGTCTTTGAGAGTTAAAATTGTCTAAACCAAGGATTATTTTGGACACAATAGAAAACATGTGGTCACATACTACTTCTTTTATTGGAGCTCAGTATGCATTTAGCCATGGTGAATTGCATCCTCATCATAAGTCAGCTCTCTTTATTTACCTGTATTTAAGCTTACTTGGACCCTTTCTGGCTCTGAATGCTTGTGAAACTTGACTTTAGCCTCTTGAAACCTGACTGTGCTAGGCATACTCTCCTGCTGAGTAAGTACCAGAACATCGACAACAAATGACAAAGATGAGGACTAAAGAGGATGCTTTCTAGTAGGTCAAATTAAGAAAGTATATAGAGGTTGCGAGAAGGGGCAATTAGATAAAAATCTGTTACTAAATGAAATAAGTGAAAACTGAAAAGTAACCATTATATTTGGCAATACTGATCAGCTTAGTTTTTTTTTGTTTTTTTTTGTTTTTTTTGCTTTTTGGGTCACACCTGGCGATGCTCAGGGGTTACTCCTGTCTCTGCACTCAGGAATTATCTATGGCAGTGCTCAGGGGACCATATGGGATGCTGGGAATCGAACCCAGGTTGGCTGCATGCAAGGCAAATCCCTACCCGCTGTGCTATCACTCCACCCCCAGGTTAGTTTTTTTTTTAAATTAAACAAGTTTTATTGGATCACCCTGAGATACAGTTACAAACTTGCATGATTGTGTTTCATTTGAATAATGCTTGAGTATCCATCTCTCCACCAGTTCACATTCTTCACCACCATTTTTCCCAGTGTTCCACCCGCCACCCCCCCCTCCACACACACACACCATACCCCACTCCTTGCCTCTGTGGCAGGTACAGTCTTTCTTACTCTTTCTTTAGTTTGGGGCATTGTAATTTGCTATACAAATACTAAGAGGTCATCGTGGTTGGTCCTTGGTCTACTTTCAGCACATATCTCCCAACCTGGATAATCCCTCCAATCATCATTTACTTAGTGGTCCCCTCTCCGTCCTAACTGCCTTTTCGCCCAACACATGGGGCCGGCTTCCAAACCATGGTGTGATCTTCCTGGCCCTTATCTCTATTGTCCTTAGGTGTTAGTCTCATATTATGCTACTCTATATTCCACAAATGAGTGCAGTCATTCTGTCTGACCTTCTCTTTCTGACTCATTTCACTTAAGATCACCTTAGTTTAATGCATACATTTTATTTATTTTTATTTATTTATTTTTGCTCTTTTGGGTCACACCCGGCGATGCACAGGGGTCACTCCTGGCTCTGCACTCAGGAATTACCCCTGGCGGTGCTCAGGGGACCATATGGGATGCTGGGAATCGAACCCAGTTCGGCTGCATGCAAGGCAAACGCCCTGCCCGCTGTACTATTGCTCCAGCCCCTAATGCATACATTTTATTTTCCTTTTAACTCTTATAAAAATCTCTCTGAGGATAATAATTTGGCATTTAAGATTTATTTTGGTTTATCATACCATCAATAATGGTTTCTTTTTTTATAATTTATTTATTTTTAATTAGTGAATCACCGTGAGGTTACAGTTATAGATTTATACATTTTTGTGCTCATGTTTTCCCCATACAAAGTTCGAGAACCCATCCTTTCACCAGTGCCCATTCTCTACCACCAGTAAACCCAGCATCCCTCCCACCCTCCCCAGTCCCATCTCCCCACCCCCCCCCCCCCCACACTGCCACTATGGCAGGGTATTCCCTTTTGTTCTCTCTCTCTGATTAGGTGTTGTGGTTTGCAATAGAGGTGTTGCGTGGCCATTGTGTTCAGTCTCTAGTCTACATTCGGCACACATCACCCTTTCCCCACATGACCTCCAACCACATTTTACTTGGTGTTCCCTTCTCTGAGTTGCCCAGAATGAGAGATCAGCCTCCAAGCCATGGAGTCAACCTCCTGGTACATATTTATACTATTTTTGGGTGTTAGTCCCCTAGTCTATTCTATATTCCACAGATGAGTGCAGTCTTTTTATGTCTGTCTCTCTCTTTCTGACTCATTTCACTTAGCATGATACTTTCCAGGCTGATCCACTTATATGCAAACTTCATGAACTCATTTTTTCTAACAGCTGCATAGTATTCCATTGTATAGATGTACCAAAGTTTTTTCAACCAGTCATCTGTTCTAGGGCACTCGGGTTTTTTCCAGATTCTGGCTATTGTAAACAGTGCTGCGATGAACATATAAGTGCAGATGTCATTTCGACTATACTTTTTTGCTCCTCTGGGATATATTCCCAGCAGTGGTATTGCTGGGTCAAATGGGAGCTCAACCTCTAATTTTTTGAGAATCGTCCATATTGTTTTCCAACAGGGCTGAACTAGTCGGCATTCCCACCAGCAGTGTAGAAGGGTCCCTTTCTCTCCACATCCTCTCCAACAGCGGTTGCTTTTATTCTTTTGGATGTGTGCTAGTCTCTGTGGTGTGAGGTGGTATCTCATGGTTGTTTTGATTTGCATCGCTCTGATGATTAGTGATGCAGAGCACTTTTTCATGTGCTTTTTGGCCATTTGTATCTCTTCCTTGGAAAAGTTTCTGTTCATTTCTTCGCCCCATTTTTTGATGGGGTTGGATGTTTTCTTCTTGTAGAGTTCAAATAATGGTTTCTTAAGGACATAATTCCACCACCACACCCATCACCAGTGTCCGAGTTTCCCTCCCTACAGTTTCCACAACTTCCTTCCCTTTCATCACCTCTCTCCCACTTGTACAGATCAGTTCTCACCTTACTTTTCATTTGAGATTTATTGCTACTTTGCTGTGTATCTTTAAGTCCCACATATGAGAGAGATCATTCTGTATCTGTCCCATCAAACTGATCCTCACTCAGCATGATTTCTAAGAATATGACCTATTCATATTAATACACAAAACAAGTAGCATAATAAGGCCTGAGTGCTTGTTTTCTGCCCCAAATTCCTGTTATCTGATTCCAGATATCTCCATGAGTTAAAATTTTGCTTTTAAATCATAGTTTTCCTTCTCCTAACTACCCATATTTGAAGATTTTGTTATCCATATACAGTTTTTTTCTACTTTTTTTCTTGTGGGGGGGGGGCGGTGTGTTGAGATGGGCCACATCTGGCAGTGCTCAGGGCTCATTCTTGGCTCTGCACTCACGGTTCGCGGGACCACAAGTGGTTCTGGGGAGTGAACACATGTCAGCTGTGTGAAAAGCAAGTGCTTTGCTGCTTGTACTATCTTTTTTTTACTTTTATAAAAATTTTTCTTTAATAATACGATGGGAATACCCTACTAAGGAAATCTCAATTCTGTCTGGAAATAACGCTAATCCTGATCATGACCACCTTTAATAAAGGGACGTTTGAACTTCATGAATATATTGTGAAAAGTAGAATGTGAAGAAGAAAATGGAGAGAGGGAGAGGAAGAGAGAGAGAGAGAGGTGGAGATCATCTGTTCTTGAGTGAATTCTTTTGAGGGTTCTTCCTGGTCTCCCCTGAGTGATTTCTGAAAAAGTCAGTCAATATTGGTTATGACCATTTGGTGTTATAGGAAATGCCACAGACATCTGGTAATTCCAGGACTAATATACTAAAAAAATTGCAAACAAAATTTGGCTCTAAGACCTGGAGCAATAGTATAGTGGATAGTGTGGTTGCCTTGCATGTGCTAACCTGGGTTCGATCCCCAGCACTTCATATGATCCCCCGAGTCTCACCAGGAGTGAAACCTGAGCACTGCTGGGTGTGGTCCAAAAACAAACAAGAAAATAAAGCTATATAACTTTTATTGCTTCATTTTGCTCTATGCAAAAAATATCAAACTATACCAAGATAATCTCAACTCTATACTACATATTTAATATTATCTATGTATTTTTGAAGAGTAATGTAAATATGAAGACTAGTGGTGAACAATTGTACACATCAGAGTATTTTTTTAAACATTAGGTGTTTATTTTTTATTTTTTTTTTTGCAACCCAGGGACTACTATCACAAAAAAATGGAGCTCTCAAGTGAAAATGTATATATGATTTTGGATACTTTGAATAGGACTTATAGGATAAGGAACTAATACGTTTTTCCGTTCTTGGGTTCAGATGACTATATAAAGTAAGAAATGGTGTAGGTATAAACAGAGCGATAGCACAGCTGCCTATTGCTTTTCACAAGGCCGACCCGAGTTCTATTCCTCCACCCCTCTCGGAGAGCCCGGCAGGCTGCCGAGAGTATCGAGCCTCGTGGGAGAACCTGGCAAGCTACCTGTGCATATTGGATATGCCAAAAACAGTAACAATAAATCTGTCAATAAGAGATGTTACTGGTGCCCACTCGAACAAATTGATGAGCAACAGGATGACAGTGACAGTGATAAGAACAAAAACAAGATTGATTTGACTCATTATTTTCCATTGCATTGTTCACCATAAGGGTTTTTATTTTATTTTATTTTTAATTATTATTTTTTTGTGTGTGATATGATTTTTAAAAAAACTATTGATTCATCATGAGATATAGTTACAAATTTTCATGTTTGAGTTACAATCACACAATGATCAAACACTCATTCCTCCACCAATGCACTTTCCCCATCACCAATATCCCTAGTATACTCGCCCCCCCCTTACCTTCCATCCCCCAGCCTCCATGGCAGGAAATATTCCCTATACTCTCTCTCTACTTTTGGGCATTATGGTTTGCAATGCAGATACTGAGAGGTTATTATGCTTGCTCCTTTATCTACTTTTGGCACACATCTTCATCCCGACCGATTCCTCCAACCATCATTTTCTTAGTGACCCCTTCTCCATTCCAGTTGTCTTCTCCCTGCCCGCTCATGAAGCAGGATTCCAACTATGGAGCAATCTTTCTGACCCTTATATCTACTGTCCTTGGGTGTCCATCTCATGTTATGTTATTGTATACTCCACAAATGAGTGAAGTCCTTCTATATCTGTCCCTCTCTTTCTGATTCATTTCACATAACATGATACTCTCTATGTCTATCCACTTAAAAGCAAATTTCAAGACTTCATCTCTACTAACAGCTGCATAGTATTCCATTGTATAGATGTACCAAAGTTTCTTTAGTCAGTCATCTGTTCTCCGGCACTTGGGTTGTTTCCAGATTTTGGCTATTGGGAACAGTGCTGCAATGAGCATATAGGTACAGATGTCATTTATACTGTGCTTTTTTGCAGCCTCAGGATATATTCCCAGAAGTGGTATTGTGGGTTCATTTGGAAGCTCAATTTCTAGTTTTTGAAGGACTATCCATATTGTTTTCCAGAAAGCCTGGACCAGTTGGCATTCCCACCAACAGTGAAAGAGCGTCCCTTTTCCCCACATCCACGCCAGCACTGGTTGCTTTGATTCTTTTGAATGTGTGCCAGTCTCTGGTGTGAGATGATATCTCAATTTGTTTTGATTTGCATCGCCCTTATGATTAGTGAAGTGGAGCATTTTTTCATGTGCCTTTTGGTCATATGTATTTCTTTTTTTGAGGAAACTTCTGTTCATTTCTTCTACACATTTTTTGATGGGGTTGGAGGTTTTTTCTTATATAATTCTACTAGTGTCTTGTATATCCTGGATATTAATCCCTTATCAGATCGGTATTGGGTAAATATTGTTTCCCATTCTATGGGCTCTTTCTGTATTTTGGTCACTTTTTCTTTTTGAAGTGTAGAAGCTTCTTAATTTGATGTAGTCCCATTTGTTTATGTTTGTTTCTACTTGCTTGGTCAGTGGTGTTTCATCTATAAAGATGTTTTTAGCTTCAATGTCATGGAGGGTTCTGGCTACATTTTCTTTTATGTACCATATAGATTCATGTCTGATATTGAGGTCTTTAATCCACTTTGATCTGACTTTTGTGCCTGGCACTAGACAGAGGTCAGAGTTCATTTTTTTGCAGGTAGCTATCCATTTTTTCCAGCACCACTTGTTGAAGAGGCTTTCCTTGTTCCACTTCACATTTCTTGCTCCTTTGTCAAAGATTAAGTGGCCATAAATTTGGGAGTCTGAGAGAGAATATTCAACTCTGTTCCATTGGTCTATGGTTCTATTTCTATCCCAATAGCATGCTGTTTTAATTACTACTGCTTTGCAGTACAATTTGAAGTTGGGGAAGGTGATGCCACCTATCTTCTTTTACCCAAGGATTTCTTTAGCTATTCGTGGGGGTTTGTTGTTCCATATGATTTTCGGGAGTACTATTTCTTTGAAAAATGTCATGGGCCTCCTGGTAAGGACTGCATTAAATTTGTTTAGTGCCTTGGACACTATTGCCATTTTGATTATGTTAATTCTTCCTATCCATGAGCAGGGGATGTGTCTCCATTTCATAGTGTCCTCTTCTATTTCTTGAAGTAATGTTTGTAATTTTCCTTGTATATGTCCTTCACCTCTTTGGTTAAGCTGATTTGAAGTACTTGATTTTCTGAGATACTATTGTGAATGGGATTGTTTTTATAATGTCTCTTTCTTCTCTTTCATTGTTAGTATATAAAAAAGTCATGGACTTTTGGGTATTGATTTACAATTTAGAGCTATTGTTTCTAGGGCTTTTTTGTAGTCTTTAGGGTTTTCTGAGTATAGTATCATATTGTCTGCAAATAATGATAGCTTTACCTCTTCCTTTCCTTTCTGTATGGCCTTGATATATTTTTTCTTGCCTAACTTCTATGGCCAGGACTTCCAGTACCATATTGAATAGGAGTGGTGAAAGTGGGCAACCTTGTCTTGTGCCCGATCTTAGAGGGGAAGGCTTTTAGTTTTTCCCCATTGGTAATGATACTTGCTGTGGGCTTGTGGTAGATGGCTTTGACTATATTGAGTAAAGTTCCTTCAATTCTCATTTTGCTGAAAATTTTCATCATAAACAGTACTGGATCTTGTCAAATGCCTTCTCTGCATCTATTGATATGATCATATGGTTTTTACCTTTTCTTTTGTTGATATGATGGATTATGTTGATTGATTTCTGAATGTTAAAAAATCCTTGCATCTCTGGGATGAATCCTACCTGGTCATGGTGTATGATCTTTTTGATCAGTCGTTGGATTCTATTTGCTTATATTTTGTTGAGGATCTATGCATTTGTGTTCATTAGGGATATCGGTCTATAATTCTCTTTCTCTGTGGTATCTCCATATGCTTTTGGTATCAGGATGATATTTGCTTCATACAAACTGTTTGGAAGTGTTTCTGATACTTCAATTTCCTGGAAAATTGGGTATTGGGTAAATATACTCAATAATGTGTGGGGGTCCCGTCCTGTCCAGCAGGAAGGACCCTTCGTGGGGCTAAGGAGGGGACACAGCCGAATGAACAGACACAGAGCCAGAAGGAGGAGAAGAGAGAGAGAGTTTATTTTAGTGAAGTTACAATACTTATACCTCTTTGCTGGGAGGGGGTGGTATGCATGCTTGGACCCCCATAGGAACAGTAGCAAAATGCAGATCAGGCATGGGCATTGGCTAGTGAGAGATGAATGGCGAACTGATAAGATCAGTAAGGTCAGCAGTGGTGACCTTGTTACAGAAATCCCAAGTAAGCCTCCTCTTGACTAGAGGATAAGAGCCAGGCTTGTAAAATGGCTCCCTACAATAAAGAGGATTGAGAGTAAGACCTCTTTAAAGATTTGGAAGAATTCACTAGTCCTCTTTAAAGTCCTCTTTAAAGATTTGGAAAAATTCATTAGTGAATCGATCTGGGCCAGGACTTTTGTGCTTGGGGAGACCTTTTATTACCATTTCAACTTCCTTGATGGTGATAGGTCTGTTCAAGTATTCCAGGTCTTCTTAGTTCAGCCTTGGAAGGCTATAGGAATCCAGGAATTTATCCATTTCCTCAAGGTTTTCTTGTTTCATGGCAGAAAGCTTCTCAAAGTAATTCCTGAGAATCTTTAAATTTCTGTAGTTTCTGTTGTGATGTCCCCCTGTTCATTTCGGATACAGTTTGTTAGGGTTTTCTCTCTCCCTTTTTTGGTGAGTCTTGCTGGAGACTTATCAATCTTGTTTACTTTCTCAAAGAACCAGCTCTTGGTTTCATTAATATTTTGGATTTTTTTTTTGGTTTCCATTTCATTAATTTCTGCTCTGAGTTTTATTATTTCCTTCCTCCTGTTTGGATTGGGCTTTGGGCTTCTTTTGTTGGTCATTCTCCAAGCTCTTAAGCTGTGAGGTTAGGTTACTTATGTGGGCTCACTCTTCCTTACTGAGGAATGCTTGTAGAGCTATAAACTTTCTTCTTAACACAGCTTTTGCTATGTCCCATAAGTTTTGGTAACTTGTGTCCTCATTTTCGTTTGTTTCCAGCAATCTTTTGATTTCCTCTTTGATTCCCTTTCTCAGTCATTGGTTGTTCAATGGTGAGCTGTTTAATTTCCAGGTGTTTGATTTAGTTTTCTGCTTGTGTGTGTGATTTACTTCTAATTTCAGTGCATCATGGTCTGAGAAAATCATTGATACAATCTCTATCTTCTTGATTTTATGGAGGTAAGTTTTGTGGCTCAGCATGTGGTCTATCTTGGAGAATGTTCCATGCACACTTGAAAGAATATGTATTCAGCTTTTTTCAGGAGGAAGTGTCCTGTATATATCTACTAAGCCCCTTTCTACCATTTCTTCCCTCAGATGAAGTATGTCCTTGCTAAGCTTGAGTCTGGTTGATCTATTGAGAGGTTATAAAGTGGTGTTGAAGTCTCCCACTAGTATTTTCTTTCTATTGATGTTTTTCTTCTAGTCTATGTGAGTTGTTTTAAGTACCTTGCTGCTCCTTCATTAGGTGCATATACATTTAGTACTGTAGGTTCTTCCTGCTGTATAGATTCCTTTATCCATAAGAAATGACCTTCCCTGTCTCTTGTGACCTTCATCAGTCTGAAAATAGATCCTGGTCTATTACCAGGATGACTATCCCAGAGTTTTTATGGGAGTTGTTTGCCTGTAGAGTTGGTTTCCAGCCTTTGACTTTGAGCCTGTGTTTGCTCTGACTATTGCGATGTGTTTCTTGCAGGCGACAGAATGTTGGCTTCAATTTTCTAATCCATCCTGCCACTCTGTGTCTTTTAATTGGTGTGTTTAGCCCATTGACGTTGAGAGAGATTATTGTTATGCGGTTTTGTCCCATTTTTCTGCTGAAATTTCGTGTAGTTAAGAGGCCTATCTTGTCTTAAAGTAGCCATTTAGTTGTTCTTGTAACCATGGCTTTGAGTCTATGAAGTTCCTGAGCTGTTGTTTGTCTGTGAAACTGTGTGGTGTTCCTTCAATTATGAATGAGAGTCTAGCTGGGTAAAGTATTTTTGGTGAGGCATTTATTTCTTTGAGTTTTTTTCACTATATCCCACCATAGTTTTCAGGCCATGAGGGTTTCATCAGACAAGTCAGCTATAAGTCTTAAGGATGCTCCTTTATAGGAAAGTTATTTCTTTTATCTTGCTGCTTTTAAAATTTTGTCTCTGTCTAAGGTTTTGGTCATTTTGATCAGGATGTACCTTGGGGTATTTTCATTTGGATTTCTTCTAGCTAAGGAGAGCTTTGGATTTCTTCTGCTAAAATCTCAGAGTTGGGAGGAATAGAGATGTTATTGGTGCCCTCTCGAGTAAATTGATGAACAACAGGATGACGGTGACAGTGAGAGTGACAGGTTCTTCTAGCTGGTACCCTGTGGGCCTCCTGTATTTGGTTGCATGTTTCCTTTAGCTCTGGGAATGTTGTAGCAATGATGTCTTTGAAAGTTTCTTCATCAGGGTTTTCTTCTGGTCCCTATGGAACTCCAATAATTCCTATGTTACTCCTCTTGGCTTTATCCCAATCTTCTCTTGCCATCTGTTCCTGGGTTGTGAATCTCTTGACCATTTTCTGCTCTTTTCTGGAGAGTCTCTGCACTTCGTCTTCAAGCTCACTGATTCTGTCCTCAGCAGCTGTTACTGTGCTAATAAACCTTCCACTGAGTTTTTCAATTCACTTACAAGTTTTTTCAGATCTGACATTTCTGTTTGTAATTTTGTTTGCATTTTCCACATTTCTACTTTCAAATCCTCTTGTATTTTATTGGTAGTGCTTTCCATAGCTTCTTTTAGCTCCCTATGCATTCTCAGTAGCGCCCTTTTAAATTCTTTGTCAGAGAGGTTGTCTAGCACTTCATTACTGTTGGGGTCTTCTGGGCTGCCTCTTCAATAAGTAAGTTTGTTGGGCTTCTGTTTTGCTTTATTTTTGTGACCTGTGTGGTTTAGCCCTTCACACTCACTGTTACTTACTATTGTGCTTTTGTTGCAGTATTAATTGAGGTGGGATTAATGAATTATTGGATAATATGTTTCTGGTGGTTAAGTCAAGCTAGTGAAAGTTCGGTCTAAGAGGGTAACTTATGGTTCTTATAGGATATGGAGGGGGAGGAGCCTCCTATCTTGGAAGGAGCCCTGTATAGCTGGTGGTTACCTGGTTGAGATGAGGAGAGAGGGTGCCCAGAATGTTGCAGCTTTAGGTGCACGCTGTGTGCCTCCATTCCTGTCCCTGCAGATGAATTGCATAAGGGTTTTAAAATAATCTTTCCCTACTAAAAATGAAACAGCAATGCTAAGGATATGGTAATAGTGAAAAATAACAGAAAATAATAATCTACCTAACTAGAATATATGTGAAGGTGGCTTACTCTTTAAGATATCAGATTCACAATAAGTTTGATTACTAATAGCTAACAAACTTTCAAATAATTGTGGTTACTAAATACCAAAAAAGTTGACTGTCATCATGAGTTTCATTAAAACCTTTAAAGACTCTTAAAACTTCATTTCATTTGAGACATAACAGAATTCTAGAATTGTAAACTGCTGACAGAAAATTTACTACAAAACAAAGGTCAATGTAGTGCATGTCACGGACCATTTCTAAGTTTTGTTGGGCTGTTTTGAATAGTTCAGAAGCAGAGACTTATGTTAATTCAAAGTGCCTTCTGTCCAGAGACCAATGAGTGTCCAAAACATCCACAAGAATGCTGAAAAGAGTCTATGGACTTAAATTCAGAGCCTCTATGACTGCATCTGTTGTTTGTGAGTATGGTCGGAAACTAGAGTGCTTGCCTCAAAGTAATGAAGTCTGTCTGATAAAGCAGTTTCTGGCCAGTTGAAAAAGGTCCAGGATGTAAAGTTCAAAGACAGATGTTAGGTGGTTTAATCATTGAAATTTTACTGTTGGTTTAGGATGGATAAAATAGTATGTAAAGGTGCTAACTAAAGTAGAACCAGGAATTCATTCTCCATCCTGTCTTGAATAGCTCATATCATTGACTTAATCTGTATGTCTCAATGGCTCTGCTTGCTCTATTGGTAAAAATGTAGGGAGGGTGATTGCAGCCTCTCCCAGGATTAATGAGGCGGTATTCACAAAGAGCATTGTACCCCTAGGAAAGAATGCTCTGTGGCAAGACATAATAGGGCAATAACATTAAACATGTTTAAAACATGTGCCTCCTCTTACCAAGTGGATACTGCAGCTGCATAGTCTTGTGTCTCAAATATAAACCAATGCATGTGGAACTGCTTATGGGTAGCATGATAGGTTGAATAAGTGAGATAGTTCAAAATTACACAGAAGGTCATTAATGTTTGAAAAATGCTCTGTGTCTGCTGGTTCATGCCCAGTACACTCAAGACATACTTAAGAAATACCATCACTGGCCTTTGATTGTGGAGATTAGAAAAAGAGAACAGGATGGGGTCCCTGAAACTGTTGCGTGGGAGATGACATGGAAGTAACTCCAGCAACAATGACTGTTGTTGTTTGCCTTAACATCTTCACAGACTTGCCTCTGCAATTGTGACTGTGATAAATGACAGAGTGAGCTGAATATGGATGTTCCTGGATTCACTCTTCACAGTTGCCAATGGTTTTTGCTTGAGGACCACCCCGGAAATCTCTGAAATACATGAATAAATGGCATGTCCTGCCTTGCTTGTACAAATTTTCATTCATATTTCCACATATAAGGCAAGGTAATGAGCCAGCTGCTTTCAGAAGTGCATCCTTTCCAATATTTAAAGTTCTTGGATTTATTTCATGATCAATTTAGTAAAGTCAGAAAACATCAATCTCCTGACTAAAGTCCTTAAGTGGTTTCCCATGACCACAGTTTACGAGGGACTATTGGAACTGACCACATTTGTTCATCATGTTCTTGCTGTTCTTTCAGGATCATTCTCAGGCTAAACTTTTAAGTTATCTAAACTTTTCTTTTTCTTTTTGGGTCACACCCAGCGATGCACAGGCTCTGCACTCAGGAATTACTTCCGGGGGTGCTCAAGGGACCATATGGAATGCTGGGAAATGAACCCAGGTCAGCTGCATGCAAGGCAAATGCCCTACCCACTGTGTTACGGCTCCAGCCCTGCTATCTAAACTTTCAAGCTACTAGCTTCTTCTTGTTGAAATGCTCTGCTTAGCTCTCATAAGCTGAAAGCTTGGTGTCTTGCCACCATCTCAAAAAGGATTTCCCTAATTGTCTGATCTCACATCCTATCCTTTCCTTTCCACTCCATGTCACATCTCATTGTATTCTTCACTTGAACTAACTGCAGTGGTCTTATTTGTTTTCATGGACTATTGTTTTCATTGGAAATAAAGAGCTTGACTATTATTCTAGTGGCTCTTGTGCCTGGAAGGGCACTCAACACTTAGTAAATTCTGACCAAATTTGTGGTTTATCTTGGGATTGTGTCTCTCAAGTAGTGCTGAAAGGTCAGTAAACCATCAGAGATTCTTGGCCAGCAGGGCTGACAGTTCAATGTTTGGGTCTGAGGATGCAGTGCTCTTGGGTCCTAGGGTCTTAGAGATTATTTAGGCCACTATATTAGTGTTTAGTGGCCCTCAATGGCCACACTCAGTGGCGCCTGAGAAAACTTCAGAGCTTCATCTGCTGATTCTTCATGGCACTTGTGGTGTCAGTAAGGAAACTGGATTTAGGTGCATGCGAGGCACGTCCTTTAACTCATGTCCTGTCTCTTGGCCCCTCTTACTAAATGGAATTTTGGTGGATAACTCATGGACAACATTCATGGTTTAGCCTTCCATGTTTTTAATGAGATTTTTAATATTAGCCACTGTGACTAACTCCACACAGTTCCTTGCTTGCTCTGAAAAAAACTTTTATTTAATGTGTAGTTAAGATAGTATAAAATCATTCCATTTATCATGACTTAGTAAGCGTAAAAGATAATGCATAAACTTACATGATCTAGAGAGAAGACTTTTGTTTCAAACATTAAAAGACTTTTTATTGAGTTATTTTAAATTTCCTAGGTAAATAAAGTGTACATGAGAGACATGAGTGACTAGAATTCAAATCTACTTCTTAACTTTTGTGGTGAATAATTAGAAACCTTAACCTTTCTGAATTTTTATTCTCATACGTTATCTGTCTATTCTGTATCTAAACTGTTTACCTTGCTCGAGGCCAACCCGAGCTCAATTTCTCTGTCCTCTCGGAGAGCCTGGCAAGCTACTGACAGTATCTCGCCCGAACAGCAGAGCCTGGCAAGCTACCCATGGCATACTCTATATGCCAAAAACAGTAACAACAAGTCTCACAATGAAGACATTACTGGTGCCTGCTTGAGCAAATCCATGAGCAACGGGTATGACAGTGACAGTGATACAGTGATAGAGTGAAAAGACTTTGAAATGTTTAAAGTGTTGAAAGCAGACTATAGATTGAACACAATAGCCACCCAGTATCTCCATTCAACCCATAACACCCAAAAGGAGAGAGAGAATAATAAGGAATTCCCTGTCAGGGGGGCGGGGGGCGGGCAGGGGGAGGATAGCATGGGGTGGGGGAGGTGGAGGGACCCTGGAGCCATTGATGGAGGAGAATGGGCACTGGTGGAGGGATGGGTACTCTAGTATTGTATAACTGTAACACCGGCACGAAACTCTGTAAATGCACCCTCACAGTGACTCATTAATAATAATAAAAAATGTTCTACTAACAAAAGTTATAATACTTTGCAAGTTCATTCCTATGCAAATTAAAAAAAATGCTCATACACCCATCTCCTATCACTTTAATAAACTAAATAGAGTAGGAAACTTACAAATCAGCTTCACTGATTAACATAGGAAAATCCTAAATAAAATTGCAGCATATGCAGAGGAGGGAGAAAAGACACTAGAAACTACTTGAATTCATTCCAAAATGCAAGCATGGTTTACTATCTGAAAAAAAAAATCAATGTATTTCATCAAACTAACTGAATGAATTTTATAATTCTGAAAAAAAGAGGTGCTATTTAGACAGGAGGTATTGGAGTTTATACATGACCATCTGATGTATCTGTTGACCTCTGTATTCTTTACAAGGTAGAGACTATTTTAATACTTGTTTTATCTTTAGTGTCCAATATAGCCAATATTCAGTATACTATCTCATAAGTAAATGGATCACCTTTCTTTTGGCCAAATCCTATCTCTTTATTAATTTTTATATTTTCATTCAGAATTTAGTGGCCATTAAATAAGAGTAGTCATAAGACTATTTGATTTAAATTAATTTCAATTTTTATAGGATCTAAATGGGTTTCAGCATCTTCAGATGTTGAAGAGAGGGAGAGGGGGGATTTTTCAATGAAGAGAGTACAATAGAGTAATACTGTCTGTGACCTATACTCTTCTGGGTGTAAACTCAGAGTACTTGAGACTTTGTTCTAGTCATAGCCCCATATCAGTTCATGTATGTGCTGTAGCTTACGAGGAAACTGAATTTAGGACCTGAGTGAATCACATCCTAGTCTGCTGGGTGGTGTTTTTAATCTGGGATTTAGTTTGTATATTGTCCTTTTTTGGTATCAATATGAAGCACTGTTTGTTTCCCATTTTGCAATAAAAAAAAGTTAGTGGCTATTTAGCCAGAAAGGAGATATTTTCACTTTGAATTGCTTTTTGGACATTTTTCTAACAGCATTTGGTGTGAAGCTGTGAAACACATTATTCCCCTCCTCTCCTCCCATACTGCCCAGCATTTCCTTTGAGGTGAATCAAAACCAAAGTCTCAAAAATAAAGACATAATTCTTGATAGCTTCTTTAATATATGAAAACATCAGAAGGTCTAAAATTAATGCCTTGCTAGTCCCAAAATGTTGCAGTGTAGAAAAGTCTGCTAGCTAACCAGGTATTCCAGAATGTCTTGCTATAGGCCAAACTGGCCAGGGACTGGCATTGCTATATGTCTGGGCTTTGGTATTTTTTGTATAACTTAAAATGCTATCTTTGGGCACATTTATTGGACTACATAAGAAAAATTGTACAATCTGCATAGTGATGAAGTTATGTATGTCTTAGCCATGTTCTCCAGTAATAGAATATTCCTTTCACAGATTCCTTTCGGATCCCTTGGGTTGTTTTTAAATTTAATTTTCTATTTTTCCATCTGGATACAGTACTTGATTTACTAAAACTTTCCAACTTGTTTTATTATCCATTGAAAACCTCACCTTCAAACCTATAACACACAACCAAAACCAAAATAAAATTTAAAAACCTTAAAGTTAAGAATTTAATTTTATTTCCAGCTGTAATTTGCTATTTGTAAACTGGTTATCCTTTATTTTTGTCACTTACATCTCTGCTTGGTTCACCTCAAGGTGATTAATTACTGCTTGACTCATAGTCTAAGTATTTAGTAGATTTGTATCTTCCTTTTTTATTTTGGTGATATTGTTTAGGTATGTCCTGCCATTCTTGTCATAGCTGAAAATGAAAGCCTCTGAAGACTTTTTTTCTTACCATTTAGTAACAGCATGACACAAAATTTAAAGATTGAAAGAAAAGTGAAAATAATCCCTCCCCAAATTAGCTCAGAACAAAGTATGATCAATTGAAAATTTTTAGAAATAACAGATATTAATATTTTTCAAGAGTAGTTTCACTTTTTCTCATTTTTCCCTTAGACCATTTAAGTATAGAATGATTTAAGAAAAATAAATAAAAATGTATGTTATATGAGGGCCAACACAAACTTTGAAATATTTTGGGTGGTAGAAAAGAAAATACAGGACAATTTCACAAGCTTTAAAGTTTTTATTTTAATTCTAGAGTAAGGTCTAATTTTTACCAAAATCTGCTGTATCTCTCCTTAACTCACTATTTAAATTTGCAAGCTAAAGACCTTGAGGGACCCTGAGTAGTGATTTCTATTTAATCTGTTATTTTCCTCATTGATTATGAGGTTCTTTTCTCATAGAATGAGAATTAATCTTAGAAAATATCCACAGAATATAGTTAATAAAAAATCTGCACATCCTAAGAGTAAGGGTTAGGTATTTGGGGGATACATGCTATCGATTGAACAGACAGAAAGCAGAGGAAGCAAAATTCTGTGGTTACCAGCGGGAAGCTGGGGACGAAAGGACAAGATGTGTTCCTGAGTGGTGTGTTTCTGCCCACAGAGGGAAGACCGAGGGAAACAAAAGGAGAGAGATTTTCCATCCCATTCTGAGCCAGGTCCTTTCAACATTGTTGGGTGTTTGAATCATGTAACTTTATCTTGTCTTGAAAACAATTGACCAAGTTTCTGCTTTCAACATAGGTGAAATAAAAGCATTATGGTTATAAAGCTTTCCGGCAGTAATTTAGTAATTTCTCAGCATATCCCTAGTGAGAATTTACATTCATATTTTTTTAAAAAATTAGGTTTAATTATGTGTTGTCATTTTCAATTTAAGGCACACCAATTAGATTTTCTACAAATTACGTTTACACACGCAGACACACATATACAGGCACATACACCACTCACACTCACATATCTGTTTCTCATTCTGTGGTGACATATAATGAAAGGTTCTTGTGAACCTGGTCTATAGATGACAGCTGCTGTG
This sequence comes from Sorex araneus, assembly GCF_027595985.1. NCBI lineage: Eukaryota > Metazoa > Chordata > Mammalia > Eulipotyphla > Soricidae > Sorex > Sorex araneus. The sequence goes on along the minus strand of NC_073304.1, from coordinate 84,889,808 downwards.
CAGATGTCCCAGAGTGATATTAAATGCTCTACACATTAGTATTGTCTTGTAGGAGTTTGAATCTCTTACACCAACCCTAAGCTCTTAATTCTTCATTCCTTTTCAATTTACTCTCAAACTCTGTGATTAAGGAACAATATGAAAACCACATGTAAAATTAGTTTTCTTTCTCCTTTTTTTTTTCTTTCCTCCTCATACATAAAACTAATGGGGGAAAGCCAGTGGGGAGATACTGAGGCCAACCAGTGATTTGCTTTGAAGTTACCAGGGATATTAGGGAAATTTGCCAGTACATGGATCGTGTTTGAAGAGTCAGATCAAAGAAAGAAATATGGTGTCATAGTCTGACATCTCCCAGGCTTGGATGTCCAAAGTGCAGTGTCCAGCACAATCTTAATTCTTTTTATTTTGCATTTGTATCACCCTTCCAAAAAAAGTCCTAGAAACTGAAAGCATGCACGTTGTGCGAAGAAAATTGTAAAGTATCACCACATTTTTCAAAAAGAGGCGTTAACTCCCCTGTACTTAGGTTTTACTCAGGGATTAAGTTATCTCTAGAGAGGTTTAAAATCCTGATAGTGGAGTATTTTTGTCCTGTACCCTTTTTAATAATATTCTTTCTTTCATTTCACTTTTAATTATTGTCCCCTGATTTTCCAGCATCCTCAAACACATAATTGTCTACATTTTTACTCTGTTAGAGTTAATGAAGTAAAGGCCCAAAACAAATTCTGATGAAACTGGGTATGAGAGTAAGACTGACTCATGGGGGTTTTAAATGCTAAGATTTTACCCTTTTTAGGATAATGCAGGGATTTAGGGAAAGGCTCTGTTCTGAATTTAAGTGGAGACATGAACTGCTCCCAATGGAAACATTTCATTAGTGAATGTATGATTGATGTTGCTTGTTCAAGCTTAAAACCTAGCAAGGAGTTTAAGTATGCTCAAACAGAGGGAAAATGTCTGTGTCTTCATCATCTGCAACTTCCTACCCTCTTCCGGACTCCATAGCAACAAAATAGTAGCACTGTCATCCCGTTGCTCATCGATTTGTTCAAGCAGGCACTAGTAATGTTTCCATTGTGATTGTTGTTACTGTTTTTGGCATATTGAATACGCCATGGGTAGCTTGCCAGGCTCTGCCGGTGGGTGGGATACTCTCGGTAGCTTGCTAGGCTCTCCGAGAGGGACAGAGCAATCAAACCCAGGTCTGCCACGTGCAAGGTAAGTGCCCTATCTGCTGTGCTATCGCTCTAGCCCAAGTAAATAATCAGAAGGGAATTAAAAGTGACCAATGATATCAGATCCTGAGACTTGGATTATAGAACTGAGTTTGCTATGTGGAGGCAGAGGGATGGAGGGTAAAACAGGCCCTAGAGACAGTAGTGACAGGACACTGATATTCTGTTGGTGAGCAAATCTCCGAAGCATTACTCTTAATAGTATTGTAAATCACATGGCTTGAATTAAAGAGGTTCTTGGAGAAGCTCCTGAATTTGTTTGGGGAAAACAAAGGTGGATAGTGTATATTGATTCTTGTAATAATATTCCCCAAGATTTCTAAAAGACCAAACCTTAAAAACAAACCTATGTGCTTATAATGTATGTCAAATATGGCTTAACATTTGAGTGTTTTAAATGCTGGCTATAACTCTGACTTGTTCTGGGTGTGAATTGTTCGCTTAATTAGAAATAACAAGGCTGATTTTTTCCTACTTTGTTTTCTTAGAAGATGATTTAAATTACATGACCTTGTGCAGAACGAGAGCGACTCTATGGGATCATAGAGCTATGGTTTTATTTCTATTTTAATATCAGGGTAAAGATCAGGCATCACCCAGTAAATTGTGGCAAGTTCCTTTCAGGCTGTGAATTTGGATACCAGAATATCATTTCCCTTTATTATTTAATAACTGTCATTCTATTATCATTTTAGATTTTTTACATTCCATAATAGATGCTAGAAGGAGCAATAGCACAGCGGTTGGGCTTTCACCTTTCACGCAGCTGACCCGAATTCGATTTCTCCGCCCCTCTCGGAGAGCCTGGCAAGGTACCGAGAGTATCGAGCCAGAGAGGCAGAGCCTGGCAAGCTACCTGTGCGTATTGGATATGCCAAAAACAGTAACAATAAGTCTCTCGATGAGAGACGTTACTGGTGCCCACTCGAACAAATCGATGAGCAATGGGATGACAGTGACAGATAATAGATACATCTGAATTTTAGTAATAATTCCCTTTTTTTCTCAGAAGAAAATATAAAATCATTTGTCCCCTTGTGTTGTCTCTTTACCAGTAGGCCAGACTTCAAATTTTGGGACAGCTTAAGTAATGGTTTTGCAATTGGCCACACAGTTGGATGGAATGATCCCTTTCTCTAGAGCGCATATGGATTATTCAAGTTAGGACATATGGAGAATAATTTCTCTGGCCATGTGGGTTTTATATTGGGTCATATAACCACTAGACCAGCAAATCTTCATTCATCTGTGAGCTCCAAATAAAGCAGATTTTAGAAAAAGAAGTAACTTAATCTAAATAAAGTAAATAGTGTATGATTTCTTTTGTCTTCACATACTTAGATCTCAGGAAATAAAATAATTCTGTTCTTTTAGTTAAAACCTCATATCTTCTCTTTTATTTTAGAAATTCTCAAAGGTTATAGTATGTCAGCAGAGTCCTCCTACATGTCTGTTTTTTAAAATAATTTTTAAAAAGCAAACCTCTCCTCCAGTTCAAAACTCTTATTTTGTGACCCTTGTATTATTATTCTTTTCACTAGAGTTCAGTTAAATTAGTTATTCTGTTTGGAATAGAAATTAATCCCCAAAATCAAGTCTATTTAAACATAGTTTGGCTTTTTTGTTTGTTTTGTTTTGGATCCAGCTACTTAGAAATAGCTATTTTCTTCCGTTGTGTAGTAGTTTGGGTGCCTAAAAACAACTCTAAAGACATCCTTTTTTTTTTTTCTTTTCTATTTTGATTTCTGGGTCACACTCATTGTGCTCAGAGCTTGTTCCTGGTCTGTGCTTGGGGATCACTCCTGGTACTATATGTTGGGTGGGGATTGAACCTGGGTTGACAGTATGCAATACATGCACCCTACCTGTTGTACTATTTGGCCAATTAACACAGTCACTATATTTCTCTCCTCAGTCGATCCCTATGTCACTTGAAGTCTCAACGTTTTATGTTTATTTTTTGTTTTTGTTGTCACACCTGGTAGTGCTGGGTGCTACTCCTGATCTGGTGCTCAGAGAATTGTGCCCAGAACTCCCCCAAGGAAAGCACATGCTCTCATCCTTTGAATTATTTCCCTGACCCTGAAGTCTCAAGGTTTGTGGTCCTTCATTTCTTTCGACAGCAACAAATTGCTCTCAGAGGTGATTTTTAGAACACTGTGTTGTATCCCCTATGTTCCTGAAGTCATTCATTTCTGACTTATTTGTCTGGATGAAAGATAGAACTATTATTTTACCACCCTACATTTTTTTAAATTAATTATTTTTAAAAAGCCATATCTGACTGTACTTGGGCATTACTCTTTGCTGTGTCCTTAGGGATTGCTATTGGTGGTACTCAGAGGACCATATGTGTGCCAGGGATGAACCCAAGCCATCTGCTATACTGTTTTTTTTTTTGAAGGTGGGACCATTATCCTCCTGTTAATGGCAAACACTTCTAATAGCAGCAGTAGCAACAACAAAATATGTAATAATGTGAAATATATCTGTAGAGCTTCATTAAAACAAAGGAAAGTTGACCTTCTTGGCACCTCAATTCTATTTCTACCGATGCAGCTCTTCCCAGGCTTCCCGGATACTCAGCCATTGATCTTCTATGAAATTTAAACCTTGACACAGAAGGCCCAGAATTATCTGGTCATATGCTTCATTGCTTTCAGAAGACAGCCTTGTTGGCATGTGGCAAAGAATTTTGTATCTCTTGTACCTATTACCTAGTACCTATACCTACTAAAAGCCAGGGCTTTTTGTGGCATGTATGTGAGTAATCTTCATATGAGTTTTCCTTGAATGCTATAAAAAATTTAAATTCTTCACTTTTTCACTTTTCAATTACTCAAGAATAGTGGAATAGTATACAGGATTGAAAAAGAATCCTGATCTTTGAAATGCTCCTTAAATTGTGTTTTTCCCCCCTGCTGGATTAATTTTCTGAGGTCACTTTAACTTCAAAAACAAGATCATTGATGTTAAGAGTTGAATTAGAGGTGTACAAAGATTGCATTTCTTACTAATATGAGCATAAGAAAAATAATATATTTTGCTTTAAGTTAAGTCCAATTGAATTTGTGTGTCTCCAATTTACTTGGTTTTATGTCTTGATATTTTTCTTTATAGATACAAATAACATGTTTTTTGAACAAATATCTTGAAAATTTTGTTTTTACTCCTAATTTTTAGGCACCCAAACAAATTAGTTGTATGAATAAAATGTTGGGAGCGATAAGAATCTAGAGCATGATTAGAGCAGGGAGGAATTCCAGTTCATCTTGATTGCTATATTCACTCTAGATTTTGCTGCATAGCTCTAGATTTTTTTATGTCTGTGTTCTGATGTCATTCAAAAATTAACTCACTAAATATTGTTAGTGTTGTTTGTAGCCATTAAACTGCATCTTCTAGTTGTATTGGTCCCTTGTTTTCTGTAGAGTTGATATCAGAGCAAGATCTGTTTGATATTTGTCCAAGTTCATTGGGGGAGATGCAGGCTATAGAATACTTTGTCATTTCTGGGAGACTAGAATGAAATAAACAACCTAAAATGCACTCTTCTGGATTAAAATCTTGCCTTTGGCTCTCTGATGTAGATTAATGCATTTGATTTCTTGAGTTATGGGAAACTTTGAAAAACAAGGCTTTATAATTTTTATCTTTGTATCCCCATTATAGCACAGAAACAAAGTCATGTCAGAAGACATAAAAAACAGTGTTTTCTTGGAAAATTCTAAATGTGAAATAAGTAATGCTACACCAGAGATTTTTAAATTTTTTTTAAAATTCTTGAACAAAACGCAACTTAGATATCAGATCCAAAGTAATTTGGTTCAAGTTAAGTCTTAATTCCATCTGCTCTGTTTTATCTGGAACACTGAGAAGCACTTATGGCATTTTTTTTTTTTTTGCTGTGAAAAAGTATGTATGTGAGATTATGAGAAAAGAGATAGGTGCAAAATAGAGAAGAAAAATGATGTATTGCACATTTCAGAAACATAAACAAATCATTTTAGTAGTGGGGAATAAGGGACATATAATAGAGAGAAGGTGGTATTTGGATATAAATATATACCATAGTTTGAGCATGGGATAAAGGGAACCATTTAGAGGTAATAATATGAGAATCCACACAGAGAAATGAACTTTCTCTTTCAGAATGCTCCTATTCCCAGAGAAACGTCTAGTAAAACTCCTTTCAGATTTTATTGAACATCACTAGTAAAATTCCTTTCAGATTTTATTGAACATCACTATGTGCTGATGGGCATCAAGTCAGTTTCTTTCTAGGTATTTCTTTGTTTTTCTTTATGCTACATACCTGGTGAAGGTAGGGTCTACACCCAGCTTTGCTCCAGGATCTCTTTCACTTGTGTTTCAGAGATGCAGCACCAGGAATTGAACGTGAAACTCTGGTATGCACAGTATGTGCTCTAGTTCTCTCATCAGCCCTCAGTTTCTTTAGTGCAAAATCAGGTGCATACCACTGTCTCAGACTGTCACCTTGGAATCCTCAGATATCATGAGACATAGGCATCGTGTGAAAATGAACAGAGCTCTGAGAGACAGAAAAAAGCTTCAGTTTATATCCTGTAATAAAAATGAATTTTTTCATATTGCTTAGAATCTGAGATTATTTTTTCTTTTTTGAGTATAACTCATAGCACTTATCTGAAAATGAAAAGTAAATTCTTAAAATCTATTTTATATGGAAAGCCCACTCTTTAGTTAATGGTACCGTGACTTACCACTATGAGTTTTTAGCACTGGAGATACCAAACTTTCTATGCTTGTTAACATTTCACTTAAAACAAGTTAAACACAGATTTTAGATTAGAAAAGAAATTTCCCTGGAATTTGAATGGATTTTGACAGAATCAATAACTTTATGTCTCTGTAACAGAAAAAGCAGGAGGTATTTTGCCAGTAAATCATGGTATATACATATTGGTTTTGCTATACATTAAAGTAAGCAAGATATTTGCCTTGTTAGGTGCAGGTAGGTGGGTAAATCCACTATCTTACTATGTCTTTGTAGAGATACAGTATTTTTGAGGTCTTTCAAAAGTAAAAGATCAATCAATGGCAGAAGAGGAGGGTTGAAATTTTTGTATTAGTCTCATAACTATCTATGATATGATTCCTGCATTTTGTATCTGGGAGAAATTTTAAATAATGAACAAAGAAGAAAGATGGTGGAGTATGAAAATGGTGTGCTAAAATGCCATGGATGCAAATAAGTGATTACTTACCTGCCAAGGTGATGGTTACTATCCCAGGAGGAAAATAATTGATATGAAAGACAAATAGAAATGTACAATGACTACTTGGGATCTGATTTTCTTCTAGGGATAAGTGATTACAAGGAAGTGATAACTGTATCATGTACTATGGAAAGGGTTTTTGGTTTAATTGAAGTTGCCATGTCAACAAATGACCAATTATGAAAGAGTTGAAATATTCAGGTACATATGGGAAAATAATAAAACTATCTCTAATAAATCTGTGGTGTTTCAGAAGAAGCATAGACTAATAATAATAGTATCTTGCTTTACCAGAATTATCATTAGGAACATAAGAAAGTTAAGAAATGAATAGTTTTTAATAGCAATCTTCAAAGGACGTTTATTTTTCTCAACATAAATTATAAAGACAAATTTAATTAAATCTTTGCTTCATATAAAACTGAAAATTTTATTAGCTATCGGTCATCTGTTTGAATGAATATGCTTCACTCCTAAGGAGTTCACTTATTAACTCAACAATGAAAGAAATCTAGGATGCTGCTTCTAGTGATATACAAGAAAACTGAATAAAAATTACTACCTGGCTTCTTATCTAGAGAACAAAAACATGCATTAACTTAAAAAAATTCAGTTTTGAATGTTTGTAGTACCTAATGGAGCATAAATATTATAATTCATATTTGATGATTGAGGGGCAAATTTTCTGTGCTCCAATTCATAAATAAAGCTAAGGGAGATTAGTGATATAACCAACAGTAAGCTCTTAGGGACCAAGATAAAACTTAAATATTATGATTCCCAGGCAGAAGAGATAGTACAGCAGGTAGTATGCTTGCCTTGCATTTGGTTGATCCGGATTCAATCCACAGCACCACATGTACCACATATGGTTTCCTGACCATTAGCAAGAGCAGAGTCAGGAGTAAGCCCTCAACACCACCAGGTGTACCCCCCCACCAAAAATCATAGTCATTCTTTTTTTTTTTTATTTTAACTCCATTTGCCATTCTTTTTCTACTAAACTGGATACTTGGAATTTTCACTTCATTTAAGCTTTCCAGCAGAGATTTGAACATTTCAAAAGAACCTTTCCAAATAGAAAAGGTCTAAGGAAGTTTTTCTATCTCTTCTGTCAGCTGTAGTTTTCATTCAAAACCATTTCTTTTTTAATTCTTTTTTTAAACTCTTTTTCTTTCATCATCACTATTACCAATATTGTCTTATACACATCTCATCGTCAAACTCAGCCTTCAATTAGGATGTGGCAGTGATGACAAAGGATTAATTATATCCCCCCCTTTCTTGATTCGAGTTAAGTGTTATTTTCTGATTATTATTATTGGGCCGCATAACTTCTCTGTTATTTTTCATTTATCAAACATTTTTTCTTGTTTCTTTAGTTTATTCTTTATATTTTCCCCACTTTATACCTCCCACCACCCCCATACCTCACCACACAAATTCCAAAGCAGTTGTTTTTGGGACAAAACCATCTGCCTCATCGCTTAGGCACCACCCTTACATACCAGAAATGGACAAGCTGTTCTGATCTCTCTTTGCCTCAGAATCCAGTTAACCACCTTCATAGGCTTCATTCCATAGGCCATATATCATTCTGTGTCTTCAGTAATATGTAAAGATATATTTGTTGAATTTTGGCTCAGAAGTAGAAACAAGTATATTTTTCCCATAGTGATGGTTAGTGCAGCCCTTTCTCCCCAAGACACACAGATCCCTTTCAGCTACATATCATCAAATAGTACTTGATTTACAATCTAACTTCTAATTCTAGTTCCTAAACTTTGGGGAGTCTTCTAGACCAGGTCATAACTAAGAAGTAGATGTGTGCTGCTTTATCTGGATATGGAAACATAATCCCCACAGATGTGGGATTGGTCTTTCTGTTCATCCGAAACAATATCAGGTATTCTTATAAAAATGCAGGCCAAGTTTCAGGAGAAGTTCATGTTTTTCTTGAGAGCTGATGACAAGCTAGGTAGAGCAAGAATAATAGCAAATGGACTCTATTTTAATTTTCAATCTTTTTATTTTTTGCTTTTCAGGCCACACCTGGCTGTACTTAGGGCTTGCTCTTAGCTCTGTACTCAGGGATCACTCCTGGCAGGGCTTGGGGACCATATAGGATCTTAGGGGTAGTACCCAGGTAAGCTGTGTGAAAGGTAAGTGCCCTTTCTACTTTCCTATCACTTTGGCCCCATTACTTTGATGTTTATGTGGGTTGATGCTGTAACTGTACAGTCATTATCATGCATTATCATACAGCTGGGAGAGAGGCTGAGAATCTGAGGTTATTTGGATCCCATTTGGGGACAGAGGTTATTCTTCTTCCAGAGGTTAGAAAGTAGTAGCTGATGACTTTTAATGGACTTTCCTTCAAGACTGCCCTCAGTCACCAGTGTTGCCTGTCCCAGTTCCAGGGCAGGACAACTCTTAAGAGCCATCGGAGCCTCAGAGTTCCCAGTCAGATTAACTAGGGCTTCTCTTATGCGTACAGAATGGCCAGGTTCCCTGTCTCTCTCAGGGCCTAATCCTAAAAGCTGTCCCCAAAGGAAATTCTTTTGTGTGTTTTCAGAGTCCATTTCCCTGGGGAACCTGGCCTACCACAGATTCTTTCAAAGCACATAAAATGTTAAGACTTGCTGGAGCAAAAGATCCCTGGATATCTGCCATAGCTATTCTCTCATATTTCAGAAAATGAAAACAGAACATTCTCATAAAGCCTCCTGAGAACTCATCTTCTTGCTATGAAGGAAACTATATCTTCCAGTCAGCCCAAAGAAGTGAAATGAGAACTGACTCACCAGGTACAGAAGCAGGATATATCATTTTTCTCTTTTCATTACCAGTTCCTTTAAATAGAAGTGCCTTGCTCAATAGATATTTTTCATCTGTGACAGAAAGCTCTCTGATTAATAGTAAATAGAATGCTAATTATGAAATATTAAAGGATATGTTTCCTTTTATCATCTGACCTGTATTTTCTTCAATAAACATCTGAGAACACATGTGTATATGATACAAAATTTGGGATAAACTGAGCACTGATTGATATTTTAGCCCTGAGTTGCTTTTGTTTTTTGTTTCTGATAATTATAAGAGGACACCATAATGATAACATTATCAAAATCGTTATCCTTCAGTTCCTATGCTAGGCATTATATATCCACACACATTTGTGAGTATTGTGTATATATATCTCTATGCATATATTTAAGTTTTCTTATGTCACATACTCAACAGTAGCAACTCCATCATGGGCCAAGAGACGTATTTCAACAATCTATCAGATTCAATGTTTGTAGCATCCTTACAGGGCTGGAGTGATAGCACAGTGGTAGGGCATTTGCCTTGCATGCGGCCAACCCGCGTTTGATTCCTCTGCCCCTCTCAGAGAGCCTGGCAAAGCTACCGAGAGTATCTTGCCCACACGGCAGAGCCTGGCATGCTACTCATGGCATATTCAATATGCCAAAAACAGTAACAAGTCTCAAAATGGAGACGTTACTGGTGCCAGCTCGAGCAAGTCAATGAGCAAAGGGATGACAGTGAAATCAGTGAGCATCCTTGCAGACCTACCCCATTCTTATTTTGTAAATTAGAGAATCAGCCTATCGAGAGAAATTTGTCTATACTATATATAGTTACAGTATATATATATATGTATATATATATCTATGTGTGTGTGTTTATATATGTGTGTGTTTATGTGTGACAAACATTTTATATTCCTAACTATTGTGTTTAATATTTATCCTAATCATTGATAGTTTATTAAATTTAATTTTGAAGGTGAATTGGTTTTTCCTAGTAGACCAGAATTATTTACCATTTTCTTTGACAAACAGCTAAGAATTATGGCTAGGCTGTAAATCGGTTTTACACAGAAGAATATGTAAGTAGATACTGTCCTCACATACTCAGTTTTCCTACACTTTGATAATATATTACCAGGAGCCATAGATTTTCTCTGAAAATTACAGAAATTACTATTTAGCATGAATGTGATTATCTTCTTATTTCCACATCCTGGTTTTTGAGTCCTTAGTGAGTACAATTCTTTAATAATTCTTTAATAATTAAATCAATTCTTTAACATTTTTTTACATTCTGGGATCCAGAACGTAGCTCGTGATAGAACATATGTTTGCATGTATAAAGTTGTAGGTTCTATTCTCCACTATGTTAAAAAAAATCCTTGGAGTTTATTCTGGATAATTTTGGCTACCTAATTTCTTAGTTATTCCTCATAGTTTCAAAATCCCTTTCAATTACTCTAAGACCTAGTGCTTTTGTATTTCATAGAGGTAAGAGGTATACAAACTTTGTTAAAGGGTCAGTTAGAGGAGCCAGTTTAGGCAAAACCTTTTCCAAATCCATAGGTAATGGGAATGGTGAGATTCCGCAGGGTTTAAGACATTTGCCATGTATGTGGCTGATGTTGGTTCCATCCCTGGCACCACAGACCATCCCATCATCCCCTGCGCACTTCTGGGAGTCACTACTGAGTATAGCATCAGGAATATCCCTTGAGTAGAACCAAGTGTGGCCTCCCAAATCCCCTCCTCTATAAGAGCAAATAGGCCAGATTTCATGAGTGTGTAAGCAAGAACTCATTAAGAGCTCATTGACCTTCAATGAGAAGGGGCAATCTGATTTGAGTTTGGTGGAAGTTGCACATTTATGGCTTCTAAGTGTATGCCATACATCAAAGTCAGGTTATCAGTGAAGTAGGTAGATTAGCAGAATAAATGTTTTTTCTATTCCTGTGTCAGGCAAACATCTGCCAACATATTAGCTCATAGAGAAATAATCATAAATTTGGCCATTCTTCTCGAGTTGAAAAATCCTATTATTTTAGAAGATTGGGGATACCAATAGTTCCACATATCTGAAAAACATTTTCAAGACCTGACCAGAACTGTTGGTATCAGATTTGTACTTTACTATTTCAGTGACTTTAGTAGAAAATCACAGAAATGGAGATGAAAGACATAATACATTTTGGAATATTTTTATTTTTATTATTTATTCATTTGTTCATTTATTTTTTGGCTTTTTGGGTCACACCTGGAGATGCATAGGGGTTACTCCTGGCTTTGCACTCAGGATTACTCCTGGAAGTGCTCAGGGGACCATATGGGATGCTGGAATCGAACCTGGGTCAGCTATGTGCAAGGCAAACACCCTACCTGCTGTACTATGGCTCCAGCCCTGGAATATTTTTATTGATTATATCATTTAAATAAAAAATCTTAAATTGTGACAAATTTATGTATTGTACTTGAAACCATTTCATCATTTTGCAAATTTACCATTGTCCTTATTCCTTCCTACTACTACCACAAAAATTTAACTCTATTCTAATTTTATTTCCACAAATTAACATTACCTCTTTGTTGTTGAAATTCACATTAATTGAATCACGCAATGTGGACTCATTTGTGTCCAGCTTTTGTTCTGTTCCCTAACACATTTGTCTTTGAGATAACAACCATATTTTGGTGTGCATCAGTAGTTCACTTATTGCTGTTTTATCATTCCATTGTATTATGTAAAACGGTTTATCCACTTTCATGTTGATAACATCATGTCTTTAGCTAAAAAATATTATGAGGGCTGGAGCGATAGCACAGCAGGTAGGGTGTTTGCCTTGCATGCGACTGACCTTGGTTCGATCCCCGGCATCCCATATGGTCCCCTGAGCATCCCCAGGAGTAATTCCTGAGTGCAAAGCCAGGAGTAACCCCTGTGCATCACTGGGTGTGACCCAAAAAGAAAAAAAAAAAGAATAAATCTGCAGTGAGCATTTTGAACAAGTCATTTTGAGGACATATGTTTTCATTTCTTTTGAGTGAACACTAGAGAGAGGAATTGTAGGATCATAAGCAATGCTTGGCATTTTTAGATATTTTAATTTTAGCCATTCTTGTGTGTGTAGCAGTATCTCATTATGGTTTTAATTTGCATTTCACTGATGAATCACACTGCTGAACAATTTAATCTCTTTTGAAAAATGTTTGTTCAAGACTTTTTGCTCGTTTTATTGAGTATTTTGTTTTTTAAACTTTATTGAATTATAGTAGTTTTTTATGCATCCTTTGTCAAGTAGATCTATTATTTAACATTTTCTTTCGGCCTATATTTTAACCTTTTCTTTATTCTTCTAGAGTTGGTTTAGGAATTAAGTGATGATTTTCAACTGCTGGTTTGTGCACAGGTCTCTTCTGTATAGTGAAATAGGTTGAAAGCTAGTGGTCTTCGGGGCTGGAGCGATAGCACAGCGGGTAGGGCGTTTGCCTTGCACATGGCCAACCTGGGTTCGATCCCCGGCATCCCATATGGTCCCCCAAGCACTGTCAGGAGCAATTCCTGAGTGCAAAGCCAGGAGTAACCCCTGAGCATCGCTGGGTGTGACCCAAAAAGCAAAAAAAAAAAAAAAAAAAAGAAAGCTAGTGGTGGTCTGGTTATTAACTACTGTTAATAGTCTTAAGACCAGTGCTAGGATGGCCACATACACACATATTACAGTATAGCTTGAATTAATGTAATAATCATTCTATGTGTAATATAAGATGCTTTTAACAGTATAATTTCATTTGCATTTATTCTCTGTCTTGGTATTTTTGCTACTACATATGTTACCACCCTCCAAATACAGTGATTTTGTTTTACTTTATCAGTCAGGACAAAATATTAAAAAATAGTGTGTTGTATTTTTCCACTTATTTGCCATCTTAGGTTATTAAAAAATTCTTTCTGTAAAACCAAATAATGAATTTTAAAATGAATTATTTTACTCCGGCCTGAAGAACTTAACATTTTTACGGCATTTGTTACTGGTGAGGAATTCTCTGGTTTATGTGAAAAAAAGTTTTTTATTTTAAAGGCTATTATTCTTGGCTAGATAGAATTTGGGATAAATAAAGCTTTTATTTAAGGAGCAAGTTTTCTTTATTTCCATGAATATTCAGCTTTATTCTCTACTGTTGGACTTTTACAGGTAGTTCCTATGTCTACTTTTAGGATTAGTCATTATTACTGTCTTTCAGAATTTTTTACTACATGTCTCTAATGTGTGGTCTTTAGTCCTCCAAATTTTTTTTTTCTGCTTTGTTCCTCTTCAGACTCTGCTTACATACATGTTTGACTGTATGACAATGTCTCATAGGTCACCAGTGCATTATTTCATTTTTTCCTCATTTTTCCTTTTGTTTTATTTCCATCATTTGTTAAATCCAACATTAGGGCCCTGAAAAGCCTCGTTGTTGTCATTACTGAATATAGATCATATGATCTGATTTATTTGCCTTCATACTTATTTGTTGTAAAGCTCATCAATTCAGAAAATATAATAAATTTTAGATTCTGATATTTCCCCGCCCCCAACCACCTACTCACAAACACTCTGAAAATTGTCATGTTTTCTTTCTTTTACATCTGCTGCTGTTCTTTTAGAAACTTGCAGGAACTTCTGTATCACTGTATCACTGTCATCCCATTACTCATTGATTTGCTCCAGCAGGCACCAGTAATGTCTCCATTGTGAAACTTGTTGTTACTGTTTTTAGCATAAAAAATAAACCACAGAAAGCTTATCAGGCTCTGCCATACAGACCGGTCTCTCCAAGAGGGGCGGAAGAATCAAACCCGGGTTGACCTTGTGCAAGGCAAATGGCCTAGGCCTACCGGCTTTGCTATCGCTCCAGCTGCAGAATTTTTCTCCATTGTGATGTCAGGTCGTTGGTATTTAAGAGATTTTAAATTTTATTAGTTTGGCTTCCTAGAGGCTTGCTCCTTTGTGTGCAGAGCTCAGTGGCCAAGTAGTCAAGGGCTCAATGGTCAGAGACACAACCTCTCACAAACTTCTTCCGTCAGAGGAACTTCCACCCTCTGCTGAGAAATCAAGCATGTTCCCAGTAAGAACGTTTTCAAATAAACCCTGGATTTTACTTCCTGCTCGGTGCTCAGAGATCTCCTCTGTGTGGGTATGTCATTCCACTCAGCCCAAAGATACCTAAGCCCGTGGTTGTACGCTAATTTTCAGAGTCTCCTGTTAAAAGTCCAATTAGTCTGCCAGGCTGCTCTTCACCACAACTGTGACTGCAGTCTTGAGCAATGAGAACTGTGAGGTTCTCGACTTATTTCCTACTGGTATTTCTTCTTTTACTGACAACCCGCTGGTTAGTCCCTCTTACCGGGAAGCTGCTGGCTTTCCGGGCCAGCTCTTCCTTGGTGGAACTCCAGGGCTGCTGGGATGCCGAAGCAGCTCAGGCACAAATGCCACAGAATTCCATTGTTCTTATTCAAAATTTATCATACTTGGATGCAATGATTCTCTGCCGTTGTTTCTTTTTGCTTCGTTTCCAAAATTGTGAAATTTTGTCCATTTATGGTTGTTTTGTGAATAGGAGGCTTATCAACATCTGTGTTTTGTCATAGTTCCAAGACTTTCCTTGACAGGTATATTTTGATGAAAGAGAGGCAGAAGAGGAAACAACCTTATCTATCAGAAGGACATTATTGGGAATGCTATTGTTCGTACTTTGTAAACCTGACACTAATATTTAGCTGTTGGTTCAAGAAGCTGTCACAATCAATCACAAAATCCCGTTAATCAACGATTTCTCAGGCGGGCTCAGTAACATCTCATTTTGTCCTTTCCCTGAGATCTTAGAAGTCCATCTCGACTGGCCCTCCTAAAGATGTTGCACTCCCCAGGGTCAGGGGGCTCTTCAGGGTCAGGGGGCTCTTCAGGGTCAGGGGAATGAGATCCAGCTTGTTACTGGATT
Source organism: Sorex araneus (assembly GCF_027595985.1). NCBI lineage: Eukaryota > Metazoa > Chordata > Mammalia > Eulipotyphla > Soricidae > Sorex > Sorex araneus. The sequence continues at coordinate 84,874,517 of NC_073304.1, read as the reverse complement.
TTGCATATGAATACACCATGGGAAGCTTGCAAGGCTGTCCCATGTGAGCAGGAAACTCAGAAGATTGCCAGTTTCTTCAGAGGGAGAAGAAGGCTAAAGATATTGCTTCTGAGAGCTTGCTTTTAAGTCTCTCTCTGGATGTTGGCCGTTGATGGGATTACGCACACCTGGGTTCCTCTGCCGACACCTTCATGCATGAGGCCTGTCCGAACATGTGGAGAGGGGCCTCCAGCATGGCTGTAGCTAGGTTCTGGTGGTCTTTGGCTGCTGGGAGCTCTGCTCAGGGTGGGGAGGGAAGCTGGAGCCCATCCCCTCTGAGGGGCCCCAGGGAAGACAGCCAGGAGTGCAGGCAATAGACTCTCTGCCCAAGAAGCTGTAAGAATTCAATATTCCTGACTGTACTTTGTAACCAAATGGCTCAAAGATTGTGGGATAACATAGCCTCAGGTAGTTTAGGTTTATTGGGCTACTCCCATCACAGTGCTCCCATTCCTCTATGTTTATTTGTAACTTCCTTTTTAGTATTCTGTTGACTTGTAAATATTGTTTTTCTCTTCTCCTTAAGTCCATTGCATACTTTATTCAGAGCCATGTCCTTTTATATGGGCACAAGGAAGACTAGCAAATGCTATGCTTTTGTAACCTGGTAGTCATTTGATTCTACATAATATTTTTCTCCTGGGCATCTGTTCTCTCGACCTAAGCCTCAGCTGCCCTTACTTCCTAGCACCCACAAAGGCAAGGTCCCAATGAGGGACGGGACGGACCCAGGGCAAGCAGTTATGTGCTATGTGCTACTCTGGTATTGAGATGGGCCTGGCCAAAGTACCTAATGCTTAACTCTAAGTTAAGAGCATGGTCAAGGACAAATGCTGTCATGATCCAAAAAGTAATAACTAGATTCGGACTTTGCTAGAGTCAGGAATGATTAATCTGGCCTGAGCACTGTATTCTGAGTCTGTGGCAAGATGTTGCCAGGAGATCTGCCCTGCGAGACTCAATGTGTCTCTTACTGTGTCCATACAAAATAACTAGTATTAAGATGTTGATGGAGTTTTTGGACTGAGGAAAGGAGAAAAACCACCTTATAAGGTATTTTGCCTGCTGGCAGTCAAGAAGGGCTTTGGAATGCCCCTAGGTGGTGCTTTCTTTGAACCTAGCAGCCTTCAAGAAGGGTTTTCTTATGTTGATTTTGCTACCAGACTGTGTGTAGCCTAGAGGGAAAGGTGGAGAGAGAAAAGTAGGGGGAGAGACTAGTGAAGAAGCAGAATTCAGAGTGAGGAGAATCCTGAGAGCAGGGATGGAGCAGTGAGGAGTGAGGAAGTGTGAGGAAATGGCCCAGGACAGACCACAGGAATCTATTTAACTTTCTTAAGACTCTTTTTACAGGAGCCTGCATTGTAGAATAACTTGTCTATCTGTCCTTGAGCAAGGAATTTGGATACAGGCACCCTGGGTCACAAGAAGGGTGGTGGTCAGACCAGATAACCAGACCCATATCACATGACCCATATCACAAGACCCAGGACTGACCCAAAACCAGGACGTTCCTGAATATTGGCGTGAATACCGATCTCTAAAACCATAGGCCAAGGAATGATGTCCTTTTAAATGGATTGGTTAAGAAAGTTTGTAATATTACAAATCTATTGGCTATGAAATGCACGGGCTCTGCTGTAACGGCCGGGGAAGGCCTATATAAGATCTCCTTTAGAGAAGCTTGGGGTCTTTTGCCCAACCTGCTGGACCTGAGTGTCCGCGTAGGCAGCTGAACCCTGGCTAGCTAGTCTTACAATAAACCCTGCTTGCTGTTTGCAGTCTCTGGAGTCTCTTTGTCGTTATGGGGGGATCTCAATCCGCACCCTAACAGAAAGAAGAGTACTGGGGGAGAGAGGAGATATGGGGAGCTCAGAGAGATTGGAACAGGCGTGTGGAAAAAGGCAACTGATCAATCAACCGGCTTGGCCCTCGTTTTATCCTCAGTCTGCCCCATGGTCTGTGCCGCCCCGGCTGGGTGAATGGCCTGGGACGGACCCCCAAAACCTGAGGGTGGCCATTGTTTTTTTTTTACAAAAGATGAAGCATATTTAATTATATAAATATTTATACACATTGTATATATTGATATAAGATTCTCAGAAAAGACTTCAATTATTCACAGAAAACATTTTCTTTTTAAATATTGCACCTAAAAGGCTATCACTATCTACATTTTTTTTTGATATGTCACAACTAACATTGTTAAAACTCATAGATGTTAAATAGCAACTTGTCTTTTTTCCCCCCTTATTTCTTTCTGATAATATGGTCATAAAGAAATTATTCCCTTATCTCTTTTTTGACCATCTCAAACCTCTCTCTTTTTTAAAATTTTTTTTTTCATTTTGGATCACACCTGGCGATGCACAGGGGTTACTCCTGACTTTGCACTCAGGAATTAGTCCCTGCGGTGCTCAGGGGACCATATGGGATGCTGGGAATCGAACCCGGGTCAGCCACGTGCAAGGCAAACACCCTACACGCTGTGCTATCGCTCCAGCCCCCTCAAACATTTCTTAAGACCTGTGTTATCCTTAACAGGAAAGACAGGGTCAACCCTTTCCTTTAGGAAGTACTAAAAACGAAACCTAGGACCATAGATGTAGATCATCAGTAGAATTGTTCTTGCATGTGTGAAGTCCTGGATTCAATCCCCTGCACACCACACAACCCTCACTCCCGCACATCTTTTGACAAGTCTGAAGGGGGCAACCTAAGTTACAGGCGGCAATCAGAATGGAAGCCCTTACCATGGAGAGAAATCCTGGTAGGCCTCTCGCCTCTCTGAGGATGTCATCTGAGTCCCCAAAGGCTGTGCAGAAGGGAAGAGGTCTAGCCAAATATTATGCTAACAGAAATTGTTAGTACACTAATAGAAATTGTATTATTTCGAGTTCTTGCTGATTTTTATTAAATTTCTGCTATGTCTCCTGTAAGATTTATTTCTGGGTTCAAGGGTGTATTAGTCAATCTTTACCCTCTGATATTGTCATTTCTGTTCTTTCTTTTCTTCATCAGATTTTGATTATGGTGGAGTGACATTTCTTATTCGAGTACTTACAAACCCCCTTTCCTGTTTCTCTGCAGGTCCTACTTTTTTTTTTAATTGAATCACTGTGAGATACACAGTGATTGGGTTTCAGTCATACAATGTTCCATCACCCATCCCTTTACCAGTGCATTTCCCACCATCAATGTCTGCAGTTTCCTTCCCACTCCCTCTTCCCCAGCCTGCCTCTATGCCAGGTACTTTTCTTCTTCTTCTTCTTCTTCTCTCTCTCTCTCTCTCTCTCTCTCTCTCTGTGTGTGTCTCTTCGGTATTATGATTTTCAATATGGGTACTGAGGAGTCATCATGTTTCTCCTTTTACCTACTTTGAGCACTCAGTTCTTGTCCAGAGTGATCATTTCCAACTATCTTTGTCATAGTGGTTCATTCTCTATCCTAGCTGCCATCCCCTGACCACCACTTGGTGACAAGATTCCAAACTTGGACCATTCCTCCTGGGATTTTTTTTCAACTGTCCTTGGATATTAGTCTCATGCTATGTTGATTTTTTAAAAATATCGCTCAAATGAGTCCAATCATTCTATGTCTGTCCCTCTACCTCTGACTCATTTTATTCAGCTTGATACAGCAGGTCCTACTTTTAACATTAAGCAAGAGCTCATCAGTCCAATTTTATTTATGCTCCAGATAGGATACGAAATATACTGGCAGTTCTCTAATGCTATGTTTTCTAGTCGTAGCTGCTCATTAGAATCACTGGAAGAGTGTAGAAAAATTTGAAGTGCCCACACTGCTCTTGAGACCCAGGAAATTTGACTTTGATGATGGGATTCAGGCAATCAAGAAAACAATGTTCTCATGGAAAGTAGTACCTTGCCAGTATTTGTCTTTACCTTTTTTTTTTTTTTAATCTTAAACCAACATTGACCACATCCTTATAGGACACATTGGGATATTAATGGGCAGAAAGTTACCAGTGCAGAATCTAAATTATATCACAATCATGTTTGCATATGTCAATATGTCTGAGGTCATGCTGGCCAAATATACCTCAGTGTCCTTGTATTCAGCAACCACTTTGGTGGCAGACAGCCTAAGAGTCTTACCTCATGAGAGCAAATAAGGAAAAAAACCCCTCAAACTCTGTAGATAGGAAAATGTCAGATTTCAAAGACAGCTGGCCCATTATGTCAAATGCAATGACACATTATTATAAATATTTACTCTCACCTTTCTCCCTGGAGTCTTTATTCTCATTTAAACCCAAATAGCCATTGATTTCTTTTCAAAGGAAAAGGCAAAGTGGTAAATCTTTCACTACCTTTTTTTATAAAACTTTCATTTTGAGACTGAACTGAGATTTTCCTGTTCTTAACTTTTTGAACTGATGCGATTGTCTCTATTTTGGACTTCTTGGTTTATTAGTCCAACCTTCGTACAGGCACAGCTGCGCCTTAATACAGGTGCAGCTTCCTTTAAATCATGGAGATAAATTTGCTGAATAAAAGCAAACTAGAAAATATTTGTCACAGGGATTTATTGGCTTCAAAACCTTCACAAACAAGTACAGTCTCAAGTTTTTTTTTGTTTTGTTTTTTTAATAATGAGATGATGAGTAGAGGAATGTAGGAGAATAAATTTCAAGGACATGGAGGAATTCACCTGGTGCTTAGCAACATGCTAGAAAATGATGTGGGTGCTATGGTTCCTGATAGAACTATCTTCTGTATTTAATAGTATCAAATGTAAGTGATTAGGAAGAATTTCTTGGCATGAGAGTTGAGGATCAAGAGTCTCATTCATTAGAATTTTAGTAAGTTCTCTTTTTTGAAATTGTTTGGGGGTTATAAGCTTTAAAAGGAAAAAATGACTTCTAGATGTGTTACATATTATTATTATTAAGACTAGAATTTATAACTATTGAGAGTTCTGATGAAGCCAGTAATTAAAAAAGATTTATTCAGAAGCATTTAAAGCAAAAAACATTCAGCTTTCTTTATTTCAAGACTCAGCACCTATACCAAGTTTCTCAGCAGGTGTGTCAAGTATGTTTCTGTAGTCATTAGAAAAAAATGATAATTTTATTGAAATTTGAAAACCAAGGTGACTTTATACAGTCTATAGACTGTCCAGTACAAATGATTGGGGGAGCTCCCTTACTTAGACTTCTCTGGAAGCAGTCAGGATGGGACTGACCTTTGTAGCTAACTGGGTAGTGTAGAATCATAGTTACTATTCCCATTCCTTCCTGCCTACAGCTTTTACTAGACTGTGTATTTAAGGTTATTTAGTGATCACTTGTATCACTTGTCATCCCGTTGATCTTTGATTTGCTCGAGCGGGCACCAGTAACGTCTCCATTTGTCCCTGTCACGTGCAAGTGTAGCCCAATGATATCTGCTTGCTCCAGGAACGGGAATCTGACCGTCTCATTGGTGGGTGACTACGTGGTCTTTTGACGTCCCGTGGAATCCAGTCAGTAACAGCTCTAGTCCAGTGGTCGTCTCTGAATTGCATTATGTATCTGGCCCATCTGATTTTCGCCTTGGCAAACGGGACAGCATCCCTGATTCTTGACCTTTGATAGAGGTCGGAACTCCAGATCCCTTCTCACTTGAGTGAAACATGATACTCCTAGCGTGGCTCTTTCAATTCCTCTTTGGGATACCTGAATAGTGTTCTCATCCTGTTTGCATAGGGCCCAGGTCTCTGAGGTGTATGTTAGTGCAGGAAGAATGGTGGAGTTGAAAAGATGTGCCCAGAGCTGGAGGTTCTTCATCCTCTTAGCCACTTCTTCAATGCTCTTGAAAGCATTCCATGATGCTCTCTTCCTCCTGTGCAGTTCTGGTGCTAAGTCGTTCCTCATGTTGAGTTCTCCACCCAGCTTCACATAGCTGCTGCATTAGGAGATGTCCGTTCCGTTGAGAGCAAATGGAACGTCAGAAACTAGTTTGTTTTTCTTTTTTTCTTATTTTTTAATATTTTTATTAATGAATCACCGTGGAGGTACAGATACAGGTTTACATATTCTCATGCTTGTGTTTCAGTCATATACAGCTTGAGTATCTATCCCTCCACCAGTGCCCATTCTCTGCTGATGACCCCATCATCCCTCCCACCCCCTTCCACCCCATCACCCTCCCCACCCCACCTCTTTGGCAGAGAATTCCCCTCTGTTCCCTCTCTCCCTTTGGGCGTTGTGATTAGTAATGGAGGTCTTGGGTGGCCAATGTGTTCGGTCTATAGTCTGTTCCGTGCACGCCTCTCCCATCCCGAAAGGGTCCCCCATCACATTTTTGCTTGGTATTCCCTTCTCTATCTGAGCTGCCCTTTCCCCCAGCATGTGAGGCTGGTCTCTAAGCCATGGAGCAAATTTGGTACTTATTTCTATTATTCTTGGGTGTTAGGCCTCCATTCTGTTGTTTTATATTCCTCAGATGAGTGCAATTCTTCTATGCCTGTCTCTCTCTTTCTGACTCATTTCACTTAGCATGATACTTTCCATGTTGATCCACTTGTATGCAAAGTTCATGACTTCATCTTTTCTGACAGCTGCATAGTATTCCATTGTGTAGATGTACCAAAGTTTCTTTAGCCAGTCATCTGTTCTTGGGCATTCGGGTTTTATCCAGATTTTGGCTATCATAAACAGTGCTGCGATGAACATACATGTGCAGATGTCATTTTGTCTATATCTTTTTGCCTCTCTGGGGTAAACTAGTTTGTTTTTCATAAATATCGTTTTGTTGAGATGTTTTGTAATATATGCATAATTCCATCGATAGTAATTCCTAGGAACAAAAGTTCATGGATACTTTTAGTAAATGTCTCAAATAGTTCGCTTCCAGTTCATAGCACTAGAGCCAGAAGGCTATGAAGTACATTTATTTTCAGAACTGGGCAATAAAAGTTTCAGAGGTCAGAAATATGGTTTGCCTTATATAGCACCATCTTGGCTAGAAATTATTATTATTTATATATTTGCTCAGTCCATCCTACCATTCCCATTATCATATATGAGTCATATACTCCTCAGGATTCAGAGAAATGCAAAGAATTGTACATCTTATTCCCCTAGAGAGATCATCATTTCCTTTTTCAGTCCAGTGGTTGCCCCTTCACCCAGTAACCCGGACTGCACATGATTCCAAAATTTGAGTGCCTTTGGATTTGCTCAGAAGTTCCTAGGAAAGTCTTCTTAGTGCACAGCTACGCAGGGAAAGTATAAGTGGGTTTTGGGATTTTAGGAAGTGAGGGAAATTCTCGGGCCAAAGGGCCACTCCTGGATCCCTTCTGAAAGCAGATTTGCTGGATTGTCATCACTGTACCACTGTACACCATTGATCATCGATTTGCTCGAACGGGCACCAGAAACGTATCCATTTGTCCAAGTCCTGAGATTTTAGCAGCCTCTCTTTACTCATTCTTCCCAGAGGTGCCACATTGGAGGCTCTTTTAGGCAACATTGTTATTGTATTTGGCATATCAAATATGCCACGGAGAGCTTGCCAGGCTGGATGGTCAGACTAGTTCAAATTAAGTGGTGAGGATCTTAAATATTTGATAATTTTTTTAAGTACCATATTTAGGAGAATAAATTAGGTACAGAATAATATATACAACATCATTTCTACTCATTCAAGGAGAAACAAATGTCTTCATGAAATTATTAAACATGAGCATATTGAAGGATGCCTCCCAGTGTGGTTTGGATAATCAATAAGTTGCTAGGGAGGTAGTGCTCGAGCAGGGCCTTGAAATTAGTACAGAAAATCTCTAGGTGTAAAAGGAAGGAGGGACATACTCTATGTAGAAGGGAATCTGCAGTTGCTTGAGACCAAATATGAAGATTAGATTATCATGCTAAGATACTGGAACCACTGTGGTGACTTCAACACATTTGCCCCGGATCATAACTACTCTTGTGCATTGAAGTCTGGTGGAGATTGTGGCTTATCATTACACTATATCCTTGTAAGGTAGCTTCCTTTTACTGTGCTGAGCCTCTGAATATAGCATGTTCTGTTGTATAAATAGCAATCTATTGAAGGACATGAACTGTATTCAGTGTTTGCTACAACTTTTGTTAAGTGTCTTACCCGTCGTTGTCCAATTTCTCTTGGGCTTTGTGTTTACCTGTGGGTTGAAGATAATTTGTGCCAAGTTGCTGCTTTATTGAGCATCTCTTCCTTATAAGAAAGAAAAAAATCATTTAGAAAGTCTGTCTTCTGAAACACAATTCCCTACAAGGCTTGATCTAGAGCAGAACTTGCCTGAGACTCCTGTGTAAAAGGACAGTTCATTAAGTTGGTACTAGTATAGCCTAATAATTTGAATGTCTAATAAGGCTTGAGGTAATACTCATGCTGATGGTCCCAAGACCATGTTTGGTAGCAAGCTTCTGGGTATAGTACAAATGAATATGACAACTGTGACCCAGAAAGGTTGAATGTGGGAAGGAACAGGATGGAGTGGAAATACTTTTCATATGAAATTATAGACACCCAGGCTTCCACATAGACTTGACAATGAGTCATGGTTACTATCCACCCAAACCCTGGCTTTCCATTAGAGGGTGCTCCCTCGGGATGTGCCCACGCTGAAGTCTTAGGAATACCATGTTGTCCTTATCACAAGCTCACAAAGCCACTTATGACTTTGACACAGTGAAAGAGAAAAGTCGCTCTGGATGTTAAGTGCATTTTGTTTTCTTCTTATGTGTTTTGTTGCTAATTGGAAGGTGAATCTGGTGGGGTCCTTAGATTCAATTCAATTCAGCATATCTTTCCTTGGCCTAAAAAATGTATTATGTGTAGGGGTAAAAAATGTGGTCTTTTCTCTCCAGGGATTTACAGTGCCAATCGTATGTACAAGACAGAAGACTTACAAGCAATTAGAAAAAAAGCATGAGAGAGAAGGAGTATAATTATGTGCTAAATTGAATATAGTCAAGTGCCAAACCTATGACCTAAGCGACCAATGCTGTGAAAACTCAGGGAGGGTTTGGATGTTGGCTTTGCTCTCTGAAACCAGTTTAAATTGACAGCTCTATTGTTTAACTTTCACTGGGGCTTTAGAGATGTTGTGGACACAGAATTTAGAACTACCTGGTGGGAAACAAAAAGAGAGTCCAGAAGAGACACAGGTCATTTGTTTCAGGTATCAAGAGCCCTAAAGTGAATGCAAATCACATCCCCCCACAACAAACCTTCTCAACCCTCCAGTGTATGAAGCAATTTCTTCATTCACTGGAATGAAAGCATCTCTCAATAATTAGTTCATCCCTGAACTGTTCTGGGTTTGACTGGACACTCCCACAGCTTGTGAGGGATTCAGACTACAGTGAGTTCTTCCCATAGAACATGAATAATAATGGGACTTGATGGGAAAGGCCATCTCAGGATCTGAGGGCAGATACCTTATAGTTTAAAGATGGGCCAGACAAAGGGAGAAGGGGCTGGGAAAGGTCCTCAGATGTAGAGAGTGAGCTCCTATCTTTTTATCTTGTCAATGAAAGCCCTGCAGAACAATGCCATTCAGTGCTATATACCTTTTAGAAACCTTAACCTTAAACCCTTTTAGAAACCTTAACCGATAAACTCACATGGCAATCCCGGAGAGCATTCGCACATTCGTCTTCCCCTCTTACTGAGACTGAATTATGAGCACAGGGCTTATATGTGTCTGGCAGGAAATATTCAGGTATTCCTTGGCCTATCAGGCTGGAAAAATAGGCTAATGCATATGTGGGCAAATCTATCCTGTGGTATGGTTGAATCCTGCACGAAGCACTACAATTCTTCACAATTCTCTACAATTCCCAGTGTGAGTAACAGACACTGGTCTCTTAAGTGTCCCATGAAATAGCCCTCTCCTGTCTAGGACTGGGAGAAAAGACAGTATGTCCCTTCATCCCTGCCCTGTTAGTGGGTTAGGAGACTCATCTCAGCTTCTTAAATTGAAGTTTTCCTTACATGCACTCTCAAGTCTGCAGTGTGCCTGTATTTCTGCCCTATTCTAACTAAGCAGCCCAAGAGCTACAGACCTATTGTTGAATGTCTTCTGCATGGATTTTCCATGTGGAGTCTGTTTCATGCTCACTTTGGTATCTAGAAGTACTGTGGTGCCTCCAGCTAGAATGAGACAGGAAGGGTGCTCCTGTAAACTTTGGATTACACCAACAGTTGTTTTCCACTGATGGAAAAAAGAGTGATAGGAAGCTGCCAACATTTATCTATGGGCTGAACTTGAAAGAAACCCTTTTCATTTGCTGGTCTCACCTTCTCTATTAAGAATATTTGAAGTCCAGTAGTTTCCAATTGGGGGCAAGGAAGACAAGTCTGGCCAACAGATGCATTTTCTTTTGCTGGTGTTGTGGTATATAAGAATCTGAATGACTTTTAAATATTTTTTAAGTGCATTTTTATATAAAAGTTTAGACTTCCGGCTTTCCTTGAATAACCCATGAGTAGCTGGCAACCTTTCAATCCTGGACCCACTCTCCTACTTACAATCCTTGATGTGAAAGGTTGTGCCGGTCACTTTATCCTCATCTCCTTTGTTGACTGCGCCTACATATTTACTCCCCTGTGTCTGTTAACATTTAAGTTTTTAACCTCCATTGGATGCAAACACAACCAGTATTCATGGTACTATGGTCCTGTAGTTGTGCCTAAGGCAGCATAAGAGGCCAAGATAGGTTTGCATAGCAGTGGCTCAGGAAAAATAGAATACTGACTTTTGGACAGAAATGGACCCAACTTGAGGCAGACAAATAGTGTACAAATATCTCTGACCATCTTTATGGAAGAACTAATTTGTTTCTTTCCAATTTGTCCCAAACTTATATGTTTATAAATGCAATATCCATGATGCCTAGGAAAACAAATACAGAAAAAGACAAAATGCAAACCAAATTCATTATTGAGCTCCACAATCTCAAAGATTATTTTAATGAACATCAGAATAAACATAATAATGGAAAATTATAGTGTGCATATTATCAATATGTGTACATAGACTATAACTGTGGAGAATCACCGGTGTTTTTATAATTTTTGTTTCTGAAATTATAAAAGAAACCCAAAACGCTAATTTCCTATATTAAATTCCTATATGTACTCTTTATGGTTGGATGTCAGAGATCAAGTCCAGGGCCTTAACATGTGCAAAATGCTCTGTCACTGAACTACAGCCTCATCTCACTATATTCAAACATAGACATGTGCTCGCCATGTTCTATGATCTCTGCTTTTTTTTGGGGGGGGGGTCATACTCAGCGATGCTCAGGGGTTACTCCTGACTTTGCATTCAGGAATTACTCCTGGTGGTGCTTGGGATACCATATGGGATGCCGGGGATCGAACCCGGGTCTCCGCGTGCAAGGCAAACACCCTACCCGCTATGCTACCGCTCCGGCCCCCTGATCCCTGCTTTTCAAAGGTTCATATTATGCTTTTCATTTTATAAAAGACCTACATTCTTCCTGTTTTCATTAACCAAAAGAAATCCAAAGAGGATTTTCACTTTTATGGAAGAAGGTGAAGGGTGAAAATAGTGTACAGCGTTTGTTTGCTTTGAGTCATTACAGAGGCAACACACATCCTAGTAACTACAATGGCACCACCAAGCTCCTTCACCTGGAACAACAAGCACACCTTAGAGATATTGGGGCTTTGGTGTTAATCCACTGGAATAAAACAAATACTGTGATAAAGTGAGTGATAGGAATTGTGTTGTTTCCCAGAGCATATGAAAGTTCTGATTATTGCAAATTATTAAGTATGTTGACTGTGAAAAACTTTAATGTTTTTAAAAAGTTCCTACATTCACTTAATATAGCTTATTAAAACATTAGCCATCATCTGAGCCTTCAGAAAAGTCTGGTTGTTTTGCTGGAGGGACAGGCTCTTGCCTTGATGATGATGGCTGCAAAGGACACAGGTTCTGAAGGTTCGGGTAGCTGAAGGTTGGTAGCTGAGGCAATACTTTACAATAAAGTAGATGGGAAGTTTGCCTTGTCTGTTGCCTCTTCTTTTTATGAAAATTTCCCTGAGATGTGCAGTGATACTGGGGAGTGGAGTTTTGTTTATTCTCTGTTGGGGATCGAATCTATGACCTCACACACACAAGCACGTGCTTTATTGCTGAGCACCTGATGCCCAGGCTCTTACCATTTTACCCAGAGGATTTCTAGCAAAATTACAGTTAATCCTGTCGCACTTTTCTGATGCTTTTTCAACTAAATGGATAATAGTCTAAATTCACTCCCCCCCTCCAATTTTTTGGGTCATGTAAGTAATGTTCGCAGCATTAACCAGGACTAGATTCTAGTCAAGAAATCATTCACTGCTTATCCATAAGAAGCAATTTTTTATCCATTTAGATTTTATCCGTTTAGCTTTAATCATGAATTGCATCAATTTAGTCCAAATTTATATTCCCCTCAATATTTTAGTTTTCTTGCTTATTCCTATTATGTTTTTAGTTACTTCTTACATCTAAGCTCTACTGAGAGTTAGAATCAACTTCTCCCAAACTCTTGTTAACATTGATACTTCAACTTCTCCCACCAATCAAATGTTTGTAAAGCATCTACATGAAGTCATGAAATTTGCATATAAGTGGATGAACATGGAAAGTATCATGTTGAGTGAAATGAGTCAGAAAGAGAGACAGACATAGAAAGATTGCACTCATATGTGGAATATAAAGTAGCTGAGAGGTACAAGCTTGCAATGATGCAATTTCAGCAAATATTTCTCTGGACTTAGTTACTAAAATACAGAAATCCGAAACCGTGCGGCCACTAGTGTGGCCACTCGACCTCATATCTCTTCATTCTCAGCAATGGAAAACAAATTATCAAATGCTTCCTTTTCAGCAGGTCTGACTTTAGGGGGGAGAAACTCCAAATGATAATAGTGAGTTTTTTGTTGAAATATTGAATGTAATCAAAGTAAAGTGAAAGTAAAGTGAAATTTATCAGTTACACAGGCGGGGTGGGGGGCTAGAGAGGTGGGGGTGTCGGGGGGAGGTATACTGTGATTCTTGGTGGTGGAATATGTGCACTGGTGAAGGGATGGGTGTTCGAACATTGTATAACTGAGACTTAAACCTGAAAGCTTTGTAACTTTCCACATGGTGATTCAATAAAAGAATAAATTTAAAAAAATAAAGGATCTACAGTGGTGAATAATTCTTTTCAGAAGGTCTTCAATTAGGGTCCAGGAAGATAGGGTAGAGAATAAAGCAGAACATACATGTGCCTGTCCCTAATTCCATCTCTGGCACCACATACCCCCCCCCTCCAAAATCACCGTGGAAAAATCACTTTGGAAGCCTCTGATCACCACTGAGTAAGGTCCTGGTGGTCCCTGAGCATCACCAGGTGACCCCAGTGGTCCCTGGCCCTACAGGGACTAAGCAGAATGCAGCACCACTTCCGTAAAGCCTTTGCATTAAACTACCGGCCAGGAATGGTCCCTGGGAACATCTGAGAAAGGTTTGGAATACTACCCACACAAAAACAAAGAGAAATAGAAAAAGTTTTGCCACAGATCCAGCAGAGAAGTCACCACCAATTGTACTTATAACCTTATGAATGTATCTCTTAAATAATAAGTCTTTATGCCATGGGCTGCAGAGTAGATGTTGTGTTAGCTGCGATAGGCATGAAAACAACATTCTTTATCAGAATCTTGGATGACCAGGTATGTTGTCAACAAGCAGTAGTAGGAGCAATAGCACAGTGGGTAGGGCTTTTGCCTTGTGTACGGCAGACCCAGGTTTGATCCTCCATTCCTCTCAGAGATACTGGCAAGCTACAGAGAGTATCCAGGCCTCATGGGAGAGCCTGGCAAGCTGCCTGTGGCATATTTGATATTCCAAAAACAGTAACAACAAGTCTCACAATGGAGACGTTACTGGTGCCCTCTTGAGCAAATTGATGAACAAAAGGATGACAGCGCTACAGTGCTACATTAATTTCTATTGAATCACCATGAGCAACATTTATAAAACTTTCATGTTTGAGTTTCAGTCATAAAATGGTCGGACACCCAGCCTTCTACCAAGGCACATTTTCACCACCAGTGTCCCCAGTATCCCTCCCCCCATGCCAACTCTCCCCTCTCTCTATGGCAGACAATTTCCCCCATATTCTCTCTCTATTTTGGGACATTTATAGTTTTCAGTACAGATACTGAGAGACTATCATGTTTGGTCCTTTATCTACTTTCAGCACACATCTCCTATCCCAATCAATCCCTCCAACTATCATTGACTTAGTGATCCCTTCCATATGCCACTGCCTTCTCCCCCAGCTCATGAGGCAGACTTCCAACCATGGAGCAATATTCCTGACCCTTGTCTCGACTGTCTTTGGGTATCAGTCTCATATTATGTTATTTTAAATTCCACATAGCAGTAGTATTTTAAAGAAAATCCTTTCCCTATTCCCTCTGAGCAGTGAGTTTAAACAGTAAACATTTTATGTTCAGAAAACCATATGTAAATTGATGTGTATCATTTAGACTTAATTTTTTCACTTATAGAACACCCATATTTATTGACCCATATTTACATATTTATATTTAAAGTATAAAATATATCTAGAGAAAAATTTCATTTTTAAGGACTTCAGGATTTGAGGTATAGTAAATGAGTACTGGCTCCGACTTAAAGTCACCAGCTGCTTTAACTTTCACCTAATAATAGAGCTTATTCATGAAGTGTTGGAGCTGGGTATTGGCTTCTTCTCTCTAGTTATAAAAGTTTTAGATGGCATCTTCGAGTATAAGATTATTTATTCTATACTGAAAATTTGTTACTTAATATGGCCAGTTTGACCAGTGAGATCAACTAGATTTTCAAGTTGAATTGCTATAACTTTTATATCAGCTGCTTCACCTTGCATTTTTATGTTAGAGAGTTGTCATCTTAACCCTTAAAAATATAAGTCTCTGTTAGTTAAACTTTTCTGCAGCATATTTCTGTCTTTATAGAAATGAAGAGGGGTAAGGACTTGCTCTGGATTTGACTTTAGCTTAAGGGAGTGTTGTCGATGGTGCCCAGACCAGCATTCTTCAACCCTTCTAAACCTGGAACAGGCACCTGTCCGCATACTGATCCACGGTTGTGCAAAAAACCAAGGTGGCAGATAAGTAGTTTTTAGCCTTTCCATGCCTGCCAACTAGCTCTAGTCTTTGTCCAGTGGGTGAAGATCAGCAGTGTTTCTCGGCAGGGGTCAAAAGGTCCCCTGTGGACCATCAGGATATTAACAAAGGGGATACAGGTGAAAACTGTGTGTAGGCCAGGGTCCATACCAAAAAACAAGGTCAAAAGGGTGCTACAGTTGGGAAAATATTTAGAAACACTGGTTTCTAAATTTCTAGATGATTAAAACTTACTCTGTGCCAACAATAATTCTACCCTCTACCCTGTTGTTTTAATCATCCCTGTTGTTTACTGGAGTAGCACTTATTAATTTCCTTTAAGAAATTCTTCTCTAAATTCACAAATTGGATGTTTGGTGCAAGAAGACTTTTATCCTGTCTCAGCTTTCAACATACTATTTTCTTATTAGACTTGGTCATTTTTAGACTTTGATCTAAAGCAAGAGACATAATTCAGTCAAAATACATGTGATCTTTCTTGTTTGCCATCTGATGTCTGGATGCTTTGTGGGGTCTCCCCTTTTCTAAAAAATCATAGTAGTAACATCAAAGGTCAAACAGAGCCATAACAGATGTAATAATAATGAAAAATTTAAAATGCTGTGAGAATTATCAAAATGTGTTGAGGACATCAAGTGAACATAGGCAGTGGAATAAATGGCATATTTATGTTAAAAAATGAAACTGTAGTGCCCAAAAGGAGAGAGATAGAAACAGAGAGAGAGGGAGAGAGAGATTGGGAGGGAGAGGGAGAGAGGGAGAGAAGTGCGTGCCATAGAGGCAGGATGGGGGGGAGGGAAACTGGGGCCACTGGTGGTGGGAAATGTACACTGGTGAAGGAATGGGTATTGTAACATTATATAACTAAAACTCAGTCATGAACAACCTTCTGTGTATGTCACTGTGATTCAATATCATTTTTCTTAAAAAAATTAAAAAAGAAAGCATACATTTTATATAGCAAAAAAATGGTGTTATCAGCAGCTAGGGAGACTGCACAATATCAGAGGGGCATGTGTTACATATGCAATGCTCCAGCACTCTATGGAACACCCCTCCACCCCCACCGAATATCAGTGTGTATAGCCGTGGTATTCCCCAGCATCATGGGGCCTAAGAAGCACTGCATCCTCTTGTCCTAGCACTGAACAAGTAAGCTCAGTTGTTCAATTCTTAGGAGTGCGGAAAATAAATGAAAGGCCAACATGTAGTATCTATGAAGTAAACCTAACAAAGTGTGCCTGTACTTATTCAAGGAAGTTGTGCCCATTCAAAATCAGGTATTACTATGGAAAGAGGCGAATCATGGACGTTGGAGATGATCTAGCATCTCTGAGGTAGGGATATTTTTGGAATACTCTGACGGCAAATCAAAATGAATGGCAGATGTCTAGGCAGCAGTAGTTGTCACAGGTTTATTTTTGCACAAGAGTATAATTTTCCTCTTTCATAGCCAAGAAATATTTACATGATTAAATTTTTTATAAACAGGACCAGGGAGATAGTATGAGGTAAGAGGCTTGTTGATTCTCTTGACTTCTGGCATCATCTATGGTTCCTGTAAATCTTTCAAGGTTACTCCTAAGCACAGAGCCAGGAATAGCCTCTAAGCATTTAACTAGGTATACACCAATAGTACTTTTATAAGTGACTTGCATTTTTGAGCAGCCCTGCTTACTAAATCTAAGGCAGATCGTAAATTAGTGCAAATGTTTCCAAATAAAAAAAAGTAGAACTGCAGGGCCTGCAGTAATAACACAGCCATAGGGCATTTGTTTTGCACATGGCTAACCTGGCATCCCATATGGCTACAAGAGGACTGCCAGGAGTACTTCATGACCCCCAGGCATCGCTGTGTGTCACACCAAAAGTGAAAAAAAAAACAGTAGAAGTGCAGAAAATAACTGACAGGAAGTTATTCAAGGTTCAACACTAAAGTTAGGATAGAGTTTATGGTGGTGCTGGGGCTATGGCAGTTCACAGGGAGATACCTATTGTCACAAAGGTGACAGCTAATATTTATTAGTATAGGAGAAAATAGATATTGACAGTGTGGTATGATCTGGACTTTAAAGAATAGTGTTGAACTGATTTCACAGCAAACCAAAAGACTTCCAACTGGAATAAAAAATCAGTCCTTTCCTGAAGAAGTTCTTCTGCTTAGCAGAAAACTATGTGAAGTAAGACAGTTTGACATAGATCTGCTGACATAAATGACAGATTATCTCTCCTAAATGCAAATTATCAAGCCTAGATCAGGACACCCTTTGTTGGTGTAAGTAGAGATATTAGACATTTTACAAAGGAGTTTCTTTATAGCACCTCAATGGTATCAGGTGTCTCTATATAAAGGAAAATAAAGCAAGAAAGAGGATTTATTTTTTCAAAATCATAGATGAATATGCTTTTAACAGTAGATGTTATTTATCTATTAATGTTCTTGGTAAAAATGTGGTCATAAAAAAGGAAAACAAGGGGCTGGGGCTATAGCATAGCAGGTTGCCTTACACGCAGTCAACCTGGGTTCCAATCCCAGCATCCCGTATGGTTCCCTGAGTACCACCAGGAGTAATTCCTGAGTGCAGAGCCAGGAGTAACCCCTGTGCATTTTTGGGTGTGACCCAAAAAGAAAAAAACACAAAAAAATAAGAAAATAAAACCAAACTAAATGAAAGCATCTATCCAGAGAGACAGTACAGTGGATAGGGTGCCTGCCTTACATATGACCAGCTGGAGTTGGTTCCTGGCATCACATATAGTTCCCAGAACCCTCTCAGGAGCAATCTTTGCGTGCAGAGCCTCGATTAAATCCTGAGCTTCGGTGGGTGTTGCCTAAAAACAAAGAAAAAAAAAGGTCTATTTGCTCAGGTTAATAAATTAAAATCAGAAGGCTTTAACACATGTGTGAGTAAACATATGCTCCTGTATGGAGATAAGGAGATTTAGATACTTTTGCCTATCATAGTTTAGACTCCTTTCTTTGTGGTGAGGACCCTGCTGAGATTCTGAGTCACTTGTCTATAAGGAAAAAAGTAAGTCTGCCTACACACAGATCCAGTTACTGAGATCCCCAAACAGGAAGGTTTTCTTTTCTTTTTTTCCCCTTTAGACTTTGTTTTTCAAAAATCTTATCTTGTTCTCTTTCAAAGATTTTATTCCATTCTCATATTGTTAGGCTCTTGCAGTTTTCTATTTTTGAAACATCTGTTTTGGGAGCAAAGTTTTACCGTCGTACATTTGCAGTATTATCTAACATATCTTTTACAGAGCCCTTCTCAAATGGACTCCAAGGCTAATTTATTAGTTTTTCCTTCCTCAGTTTCAGGACAAGTGAGAAGCTGAGAAATAGATTTTTACTTCTCCCTTAGAATTGCGACCAGTTGTGGTGCTACTGTTATGAAAAGCTTTTTGTCAGTTTTCTCTCTCCAACCCATCTTTAAATATTGTAGATCTGACCATACTCAATGATGCAGATCGTGTACTTCTTGAGAAAACCAGTGTTTTGTTCATAGCTTTGCCTTTGTTATTTGTTAATGTATTGGATCTCCTCCAACATTCTTACTTTAGTTTAAACCATGACTTGACCATGACTTGAGCAAGGTCTAAAATAAGAGAATTAGATACAAATGAAGTCATAAGAGTGGGATCCTAACCCTATATAACTGTTGTCCTTGTAAGAGAAGAAAGAGATGCAAGGCATCTCTGTTGCTCCATGTACTCAGGTAAAGGTTCAAATGAGCACACAGTGAGATACAACCATCTGCAAACCAAGAAGAGAAGTTTCATTAGAAAGCAATCTTTCTGGCACCTTGAGAATAGACTGCTGACCTCTAGAAATGTGGAAGAAACATAATTTTCTCTTATCAAAAAGATCTACTCCATGCCAAGTACTATTCTGGGATTTATGAATACAAAGGTGGAAAGAAAGAGTATTGCCTAATTTCTGGCTTGAAAATGATGGAATTGTTAGCAATATACATACAAAGAAGCAAATAAGAAAGATTCAGAGAGTGATTAAGTTCTCCAGATCACTAAGATCAACCCTTAATAACTATCAAGAATCACTTACTATGTTTGCTAGGTCCATGAGATAATTCACTAGTCTACATTGCAACCACTTGATATATACAACTTTTTAAAAAATTATCCTTTTGGACACTCCCCATGTGTGTGTGCACACCTGATTTATTTAAATGATAAGGTACCCAGGATGTTACTTTATAGGAAAAAATGTCAACTCACATGATTTAAGGAAGTATCATACGATTAATTATTATTAGGAGAGATCCTATAATTCCTATTTCTTTAATAAAGGAGGCATATGATTTTTGGCAGAAAATTCTTTGGGCATTGATAGATTTTCATCTTTTAAAGGTGATTTCTATTTAGAAACATTATGTAAAAGTTGTATTCGATATGCCTATGATTAGTGACTAAATTCTAGAATCATATAATTATGGATGTAAAATATTCAAAAACTACAATATAATTTAAAGATAATTGGGGAGTCACCCAAGCAATTCTCAGGAAATATGAAGGCCTGTCCTAGGAATATTTTGCCAGCCAGGCAAGCAGTCAATATGAGGGCCTGAGGATGTGGTAAGATCATTTGTTTTCTGTGATGATTTATATTCCTCTATTTGTCATTCGTTGAAAAAAACATAAGTGGACATTTGAACTGTTTTTAATTATACTTGGCAGACTATTTCACTTTGAATGCAATTCTGTGCTTAGATGGAATTAACTGGAATTTTATCTTTTATTAGGGTTACAGATGACTTTTTACCACCCTCTGTTAGTTTTTTTCCCCCATTAAATTTTTGGCCACAAGCAGTGTTACTTAAGGGTACTGCTGGCTCTGTGATCAGGGATTCTTCATGCCAGTTCTCAGGAGACCATGTGTATTGCTGGGATTGAATCTGTGACAACTGCCTGCAAGCCATGAATACTCTTATGAATCCAATCCCAAGTTATCTAGAGGAGGGCATGAAAATTGTGACCTTTTAAAAATGCAGGGATCATGGAAGTTTATATTCCATTACTATTGAAAGATCAGATTTTTAATTCAAATCTTAGAATTTCATCATTAACCAACAATAAGCTATATCCAGAAATGTGAACAAAATTATTTAAAGTTTATAAATTGCCTTTAATTGGATTTATGGAAAAAAGTTAAATGTTAAAAATTCTTGATAGACTGCCTAGGAGTGATAGGTTAAGGATTTCGTCTAAGCTTATGAATGTAGTAATCAAATTTGAGCTCCAATAAGGTGTTCATTGCCACCATATCATTTTACTTTTGGAGTTTCAGTTTGGTGAGCTGTTGTTCAGGAATCACACATTATTCTGTTCTTACTCTGTTACTCTAAACACACTGAGTGAGAAAGGAATTAAGAACTCAAAAAATTATAGAAGTTTGGTAGACCATATGCAGTCTCTGGCATTTGGGAGTTTTCCTTATTTCCCACTCCCTGCCAAACATACCTGCAAGCACTCCAGAAGCAGCAATCTTTTACCTGAATATTTTATGACTGTATCAACTTATCTGAACAGTTGCTTCATTTCCATACTTATTCTGCCTAGTAGAAAAAGTGACTCAGTGCGAACATTGCATGAGACATGTCTGGGGAAAAAACACATGCGTGGGCGAAGAAAACACCTGTCTTAGGAACATCTGTGGCTATTCCCAAGAAAAGAAATAAGAATTAGTACCTGTCAGTGACAGATGTTGCTGTAGCTTGGGTCAACTAGCCAAAGAGGTCATGTCCAATTATCCAGTATAGGACTCCTTACACCCCTGGAATTATTTGTTTTATTTACTGATCCCATTGAAATTGTAGCGAATGGCATTCCCATAGGGAAGAATACTGGAATTGGAGGTTAATAGTAGTATTTAACAACAATAAACACAACCAAAAATAGGTTTGGTGACTTCACAATAGAAATTAATTTTCTACAGTTCTGGAGTCTAGAAGACCATGATCAGGATGTCAGCATGGTCTGTTTCTGCAAGGAGCAGTCTTCCTGGCTTATAGTTGGACATATTGCTATTTCAACATGGTGGAAGGGAGAGACCAAGTGTGTGTGCTCTCTCCTTCTCCCCTGACCTCTGACTCTCTCTGTCTCTTGTTATAAAGTCACCATCCCTATTGAATAAGTGTTCTCCCTATAATGTTTTTTAACCTTAATTGCCTCCTAAAAGTTCTATCCCCAAAAATATTTACTCCATTTTGAAGTGAATTTTCTTTTAAGTCATTTTTTTTGAACTGGTATAGGTGAACTGTCTTAGAAAAAGGTATAATATAATGGAAAGAACTGTTCCTCAAATTTTGGCTCAATTCATAGCCTAGGCAAATCATTTAATACCTAATATTTTTCAATGAAATAGGCACTGATAACTACTTTATTTTGGATATGTGCTACCTAATATATTTTGGAGTTGAACTATTAAATGTATATAATATGTATATAAAGAGTCCATATGCACTTATTCTTGGGTATACTAATGTGCATATATAAACATATGCACATAATTATAGCTACACACATATATTCACCTTGCCATAAACTTATTGTTCTAATAAATTTTGATTAACTTGACTTCTTATGAATTAAATTTTATGTATTTAGTTATAATTTATGGTTTGAAAAAAGCAGGCAGTACTGAGTCATTGCATGATCAGTGTCATCAAGTATAAGAAAGTGAGATGTCCCATTAAATTATTATCTTTCAATTCTCCCTGAGTTGAAGGCATTGTTGTTTACTGTCACAGTTAAATAAGAAGTTATTTAATTTTGATTTAAACATGAATCAGTTGTTAAGACATTAGTGGAAATCAGAACAAAAATTCCTAGGAAGGAAGGCATTTCTAGTTCACTGCTTATATTCAAGATGGATACCAGAAGTTGCTGAGTTTGGTATTCAAATGAGTCAAATGGCTTTGTGTTGAGATTAAGTAATCAAAACAAATTCTGAAGTTGGGACTCTAGAATCAACACATGAAGATAGCTTGAGCAGCTGAGTGGTCACTACATTCTGTGCAATCAAAATATTTTGTATCCTTAAAAATATATCAATTTACTCTTAAATCGCTTAAGATGGAATGTAGTCAAGCTCTCCTCTGAAAGGTCTTATCTGATCTCTTGTTTTAAGTAAAGTTTTTAAATCTAACATATGAACATATAATATAATTTATCAAATGGATACTGAAGGTTCCTATAGCCAGAAATGTATTATATTACTGATATCAAGCACAGTGCCTGGTTCGTGGTATTTTCAATAAGTTTTGAGCTTTCATTAGAATAAAATGAAAACAGAGGTAGATTTTGATGAAGTGATGATTTTATTCTTAAAATGGTATATTGTCTGCCTGGGTAGACAATAAAAATAGTACCAACAGAAATATTCTGCCAATAAACTAGCCTTTTCACTTGGTACCTTGAAATGCTCTGTAAATAGTTGCAAACTTGTTTCTTAATTTATTGTGGGCCAAAAGATTAATTCTAAAAGTAATTTCTCCCACCTCGCCAAGGGATCTTTAATTCTTTTATATTCAGAACTAGTGGAATAAGATGTTAAATCCTTCAAAATAGGAATTCCTAGTTTCCATATTTATCTGTCTCCTTTGTTTGCTCAGTGACTTGTAAATATTATCATGTATTTAAACATAGTCTATGACTTGGTGACCTTGAGTGAACATGGGATGCTCTTATTTAACACTTGGGGATATTAATTTTCTTGCAGTGGGATCCTGGTGCCAATGAAGACGAAATTAGAAGAGATCAGACAATTCTGTCCTATCCCTTTCCAATAGGATGAGTGAGTTATTGACCTAAAAATGGGGCTGAATTCTGGATTTTTCTCATAAACCCTTTTCCAGTTATTCATGTTTGATAGTTTTTGCAGCTATAAAATGAAATAATACTTTCTGAGATTAGTACTTTAGCCTCCAAAATATGCTCCCATATCATCTGTCCAGCAAGTGTAGTGGAAGCTGGTTTCATGGTATTCATATACACTCTGTATAACAGTTGTGCCAAGGAGACTCAGTTTTCTTTACAGATATGTCAATCCATTGAAAATCTGTGGGCTGCATGTTTTCTCCTTTATGACTTCTCCATTTCGTTGGTTCTACTCCAGTTCATTTGAGAGGGACATCTGTTTGGCATGAATTCTGTTCCTGAAAGTCTACTCTGGCAAATAAATGTAAAAGAAGCTCAATCATGTGACTGAGTGACACTTAAATTCAGGAACAGATTGAAGAAGATTATTCAAGACAATGAGTTCAAGATCATACTAGGATGTGGAATTAGCCACAAAGCTCTACAAGTTCTTTTGCAGCTGAGTCCACGGGGCTATCTTGTCACCATGCTTGCCAATAATGACTTTAACTTCCATGTGTAAGCTTTCAGGTCTTGACATACTGTAAAGCCATATATATTTCAGACATCATTTTGCTTTTTAACTTAAAAAATAAGTAAACCAGATTTAACCTGGGATCAAATCTTTTAAAGTCACATCTCTTGAATAATAGCTACTGCTTCCTGAAAGTTGATTAACGAATAGTCTCTCTAAGAAACAATGGGGGTAGTGTGAGAAAATTAAATCACACAAAAAATTTCCAAACTTTGTTTCATTTCATCTTTGAATGCTCTCTAATTCCAAAGTTTCTCTCTAATTTTCTCTAATTCCGGAGTGTTTAATCAGACAGGTAGCATAGAGCAAAAAGCAATTGACATTGACTATTTGTCTTTTAATTATCTATTGTGGTACTCATTCTTATAAGAGGCCACCAAAAGGAGAAAAAAAAATCCCAACCCAGTTTTCTCTATGTTGGTAAACCTATTTAAAAGTTGTCACTATTAGGGGGCTGGAGTGATAGCACAGTGGGTAGGGTGTTTGCCTTGCACGAGGCCAACCTGTGTTCGATTTCCAGCATCCCTGAGTACTGCCAGGAATAATTCCTGAGTGCAGAAACAGGAGTAACCCCTGTGTTTCACCAGGTCTGACCAAAAAAAGCAAAAAATTAAAAAAAGTCACTATTAGAAATGTTAAGTAATACTCAGAGGTGGTATTATAAACTTCCTAATACTTGTAGACCCATGTGAATAGGTAAGTTTTAGACCAGTTAAAAATGGTCTTATGGGGGCTTAGGGAGCATACTTGGCTAAATTCGATTCCTGACACTGAATGGTCTCTTGCCTCCAGCACTGCAAGGACCTAACAGCAGCACCTCCTCAGGCTTTGCACTAAACTGAAGGCCAGTTGACCAAGAATTGCTGATGGGGCCCTGGATCTCCTGAGCACCCCTTGGGGGCCCCATCCCCTTCCCCAAACAATCTTAAATGTTCTTAGCATCAATATGAGTCATTTTCTAGAAACGATTGCTTTGAAGCCCTGAAATGCTTAATAGAATCTTACATAATTTTTTAAAAATTATTATTATGGAAAAAATATAAAATCACTCAATTGCTTCTTAAAATATTGAAAGAGATAGGTATTATTTCTTTGTAGAAAGAATTAAAATAAGATGACATCTTAAGTATATCCCATACCTGAAGAATCTAAGTGAATCCTATAAATGGTTGTATTCTGGTCTGTAGAATAATTTCTATAAGTAAAAGCAATTTTGGTATATGAGTTGCCTTTAGAGAGATGTACATTTATTAAACACCTGTTACATACCCAACTCTCTATTTGGCAAATTGTAGATACTCTTTTTCTTCACAGGAAATTAAATTTTGTTTCAATTTTATAGGTAAAAAAATCAAAAGTAGATTAAGTAATCAAGCCAATCCATTTATCAAATAGTGGAATTTGGAATCTGGTCTGAAGGTCAAAACTTTTTTTATGCTTTGTTTTTTGAGTATCCTTGAGTTTCTAGAAGAGTGCCCATAAATTATTGATACTCAATAAGATTGGATGATTGCATTATGGAAAAAATCAACTCCTTTACTTTTAATCATTGTTCTGTACTGTTTGCCTCAATCTCCTAATGCTAGTGCTTCATCTGCTTCTCATTTTTTCTTTCAGTAGGACATAATAGAATTCAAAGTTTATTAGCATTCTGTAGAAATCCAGATGAAAGAATGCAGCATGTCCTTATAACTGTTATTGGTTAAATTATAGGTAGCACTATAGCACTGTAGCACTGTCATCCAGTTGTTCATCTATTTGCTCGAGCGGGCATCAGTAACATGTCCATTGTGAGACTTTTTGTTACTGTTTTTGGCATATCGAATACGCCACGGTAGCTTGCCAGGCTCTGCCGTATGGACGGTATACTCTTGGTAGCTTGCCGGGCTCTCCAAGAGAAACAGAGGAATTGAACCCAGTTTGGCCTCGTGCAAGGCAAACACCCTACCTGCTGTGAGTTATTTGACAGAAAAGTAGAGTAAATTATAGGAGCACACAACACGAGGTGTAGCAGCTGTAGTGGAAAGTTTGTCTACCTGGGTCTGATTCCCTCCCTCTCCTTTCTCCTTTCCTCCTGGCTTTCTCAGTTCCATAAGGATTCTGAATTCTGGAGAGGGCTCAGAACTGGAGTTTCATTGTTAACAAAAGTGACGGTCACTGTCCTCATGCGAAATATCATGAGTGTTTTGACAGAAATGTAGCCTGTAATATAGGGGCATACACAAGAGTATTCAACCTCTTCACTGAGGTCAGGGAAAACCTTCTTGCAAATTTGAAACTTTAAGAAATCACAAATACTGGTGATTATGTGGAGAAATGAGGTACACTGTTGAGAGGAGAATGCAAACTATCATGACCATTGTGGAAAACAAATGGAGGATTACCAAGAAATTAAAAACAGAAACAGTGTATAAACTAATAATTTAACTTCTGGGATGTGGTATTTCAAGCAATTGCCTGAGATTCCTGGTAGTTCTTGCCTTTCGAGTGCTCAGTAATCAAACCTATTGTCATAATAATACTAAGGAGTAGTTATGCTTTTTCTCTTTCTCTTTTAAATACATAGTGTTTTCCAGAACCTACTGGCTTATTCTATCAGACTGAATGTTGAAACAAACATGAGACTCCACATGTATTTTATTATGCCAGCTTTTAAAGAGATTTACAAAAATGTCAAACAATGCCACTTCCTTCATTAATAACTTTATGGCTTTGGAAATATAGCTATTGCCTCTACTCCCCCCTATCCATGTTATTTAAGTTTATTAATTTGCTGTTATTATTAAATTTTTAGTTTCAGGACTACCCCCATTTGTGCTTACAGCTTACTTCAGTGCTGAGGGGGGTGTGGGGGTTGTCATTCCTATTGTGCCCAGGTTGTTTTACAGTGCTGGGGATTAAACTCAGGGCTCTGATATACAAAGCATGTATTCAGCTCATTGAACTATCTCTCTGGTCCTATGGTTATTTTTAAATTATTAAATGTTTCAAATATTTCTGAGTTTTATTAATTTAATTTAATTTTATTTTTTTAATTATTTATTTTTAATTAGTGAATCAACGTGAGGGTACAGTTACAGTTTTATACATTTTTGTGCTCGTGTTTTCCCCATACAAATTTCAAGAACCCTTCCCCTTCACCAGTGCCCATTCCCTACCACCAGTAAACCCAGCATCTCTCCCGCCCTCCCCAGTCCCGTCTCCCCCCACCCCACACTGCCACTATGGCAGGGTATTCCCTTTTGATCTCTCTCTCTGATTAGGTGTTGTGGTTTGCAATAAAGGTGTTCAGTGGCCATTGTGTTCAGTCTCTAGTCTATATTCGGCACGCATCATATTTCTGAGTTTTAACTTATAACATTTGAATACATATTAATTCTGTTTTCTACAGATTATATTTAATATTACATAAATATATTTCTATGTAAAAGGAGCTTTGGGGAGATATGGGAATAATCCAGTGGGCTAGAGCACACTTGCCTGGTATATACAAGACTCCTAAAATTCATCCCTGGAGCCTATGACATTCACAAGTACTGCCACATACGGTCCTATGGCCCTCAGAATTATTGGGTCCTGAGTAGCATGCCAGTGCTGGGTATGAGCACCAAAATCTATCAGGACCAAGAGTCACTGAACATGGCTCCAGTGTCCCTGAATTGATGGGAAGCCCCGCTCAGTTCTTTGGATAGTAAAGGGGAGAAGATATAAGGAGGAGGTAGGTGGGTAAGTAGCACCAGGTAGAGGGGCAAGCACTTTCCCAGGTCAGTGGGAAATCACTAAAGCTTTGTTTTGGAGCAGAATGGTGTTCAGACCTATGTGAAAAGAAAGGGAAAGAAAGAGGTAAGAGTAAATTTCAAGACAAAGGAAATGAAGGTCAATTAGATTTTCAGAAAAACTGACTGCAGACTTGAGTAGGAGGGCTGGATAGAAAAGAATGGGCAAGGATACTAAAGAAGGTCATAGTTTGGTGTTTTGAATATCAACAGGAAGTGAAGTTGCTAGCTAAAAGAAAATGAATTATAATTTTTCACTCTGCAGCTTGATTTTATTTATTTAACATTTACTTATTTTATTACCCTGAGTCTTCCAGGATCCAGTGCTCAGGGTTTCTGGAGCCTTCCAAGTTATTCTTGGATCAAATTGGGTTTGGCTGTGTGCTAAGCAGATGCCTCAAAGTCTGTGTTCACATGCTGGTCCACAGACAGCTTCTTATTTAAATTACAATCAAGTTATATAATTTCTGGGGCTGGAGCGATAGCCCAGTGGGTAGGGCATTTGCCTTGCATGCAGCAGACCCGGGTTCGATTCCCAGCATTGTCCCCAAGCAATGCCAGGAGTAATTCCTGAGTACAAAGCCAGGAGTAACCCCTGAGCATTGTTGAGTGTGATGGAAAAACAAACAAACAAACAAACATTACCAATTTTTGAACAAAGAATCCTTACTTTAATAGGAATAATAATGATCAGGATGGATAATGTCATGTACCAGTTCTGTAATTTCTTTTAAGTCCAGTTTTCTATTTAAATAGAAAAATAGAGATAGGAACCACATTTCATTTGGTTATTGGAATTATTTTAAAATTTAATATAGTAACAGGAATATTGTGATTATTTAGTTAATATTAGTTTCCTTTTATGTCTCTTTAAATTCACTATCTTCCATGCCATTTTAATTTCTTTTGATTCTTATTATTTTGGGGTTTTGAGGCCATATCCAGGAGTACTCAAGGTATACCCCTGGCTCTGCATTCAGAGATCATTACTGGTAGTTTAGGGGGACCATATGGAGTATTGAACCCAAGGTGGCCTTGTGCCAGGCAAGCCCCCTCCTGGCTGTACTATCATTCCAGCCCTTCTTCCTAATCCTTTAGAGATGGGTGAGGGAAGTTGACTGTTCTGGAGAAAGCAAACGGAATTCTAGGGAAGAGAAGTTCTATAAAATTTGCAAATATTCCTCCTCTGATTCCTATATGCTATTCATATGTATATGAAAATATACACAAGTTTTCTTCTCTGTAAGTGCCTCTGTCTCCTACTTTCTTCCTTCTGACTTCCTTTCTAAGGGAAGTTCTGTCATTTAGATTCAGTTCTTTGCATCATATTTTCTTCCTTTTAATTTGAAACTTTATCATGCTTTTCTGATTTTGCTACTCTCTTTGGTAATCTTTGCTGGGTTCTCACAGTCTCAGGTTATTTTTGCTGGGTTCTCAAAGTCTAAAGTGAACCTTTGTGTGTTTTTCATAACTTATCATATCCTTAATGTGGCAGAACTCTTTTCTGTGGCAACCACAATCTAGAAAAGGCGTTAGGGCAAATTCTTTTAAATTATTATAGAATATAAACATGCTGCCGACCCGGGTTTGATTCCTCTGCTCCTCTCGGAGAGCCTGGCAAGCTACCGAGAGTATCTGACCCACACGGCAGAACCTGTCAAGCTACCCGTGGTATATTTGATATGCTGAAAACAATAACAAGTCTCACAATGGAGACGTTACTGATGCCCGTTCGAGCAAATTGATGAGCAATGTGATATAATATAAAATTTGTTATAAATAAAACCTAATAGTCCTGATAGTATGACCTTCTGTCATTTTCTTAGGTGGGTTTCTATGCCTTGTTGTGCTCAAGAATCACTCCTGGTGGGGCTCAGGCGAGCATATGGGGTTCCAGGGACAAAATTTGGGTCAGCTGCTTGCAAAATAAGCACCCTACTCACTGTACTATCTCTCTGTCTCCTTCTGCCTCTTAAGTTACCATTTGAAAGGCTATTCTTAAATGCATTCCCACGGGAATTTAGGGTGGTATTTTCTTGTGGGCTTAGGTAGCTATAGGTCATATAGCCATGAGGACGCTTTGCATTTTGTCAAGTGGCCCTTATAACAGAGAGCAAAGACCCACAGGTCACTGAAAGAAAACCTGGGCTTGGCAGTCTACCTGGCTACAGCAAGATTAATTTGCACACAGACCCTGGTTCAATAATAAAACCCATTTGAATAGGTCCCATTGTTTACCAGTTGGGTGGAAAACAGAGGAAGTAGACCTATGAGTCAGGTCACATTTCAAAAGAAGTTTATTAAAAATTTCAAAGTAATATAAGCAAAACCAGAAGTTCAAAGGAAAATTAAGAGGGCAAGGACAAATAATAGCTGCTAGAGGTCAGAGAGGTGGTATGGGGTGGGAGGGGATTGTTGATGGCAAGTACTACATGGTCTCCTAAACATCACCAGGTATAACCCTGGAGGTCCCCAGAACTACCAATGTGGCTGGGTGATTCCTGGCATCATAAGACATGAATACGACCACATTCTCTGATCTTTGCATTGAAAACCTTTCCCAGTTGACTAAGTATCACAGGGAATGAGTCCCAAGCCTCCTGAGCACTGTCTGTGAAACACTCTCTTCCCCCCACTCCAAATTAAAACAACTCAGAGGGCTACTTGATGCTAATCATGCTTTCAACCTTTCCTCATGTCCTTTTATCCTTGGGCTCATCACTGTCACTGTCACTGTCATCCCGTTGCTCATCGATTTGTTCGAGCAGGCACCAGTAATGTCTCTCATTGAGAGACTTATTGTTACTGTTTTTGGCATATCCAATACACACGGGTAGCTTGCCAGGCTCTGCCGTACGGGCTCCATACTCTCGGTAGCTTGCTGGGCTCTCTGAGAGGGGCAGAGGAATCGAACACAGGTCGGCTACGTGAAAGGCAAATGCCCAACCGCTGTGCTATGGCTCCGAGATATGGTAGGGCGTTCACCTTGGGCTCATATGAGTTCTAAATATAAACCTAAGTATAATTACAAAAGAAATTCTACTCCCAGAAAAAATTCTGACTAAGACCTAATTTGAAGTCATTTGGAATAATTTATCCTTTTCTTTTTTCCAGTTAAAGGACTTTTGCTTACACTTAGGGATGATTGTGGGATTAATTGACCATTTTACTCTTTCACAAGGAGGATAGGTCTGTGAACTGTGGGGTAGATATTTGGCGCCTAAGAGCAGAGTGAAGGTGAACAAGAAGATGTGATAAATTACAGTAGTCAGGAAACCCTAAAAAATTAATAGCTACCATTGCAATTTAGCAATTGGATTCTTGGAGTTAATTGACCCTATGGTAGAATTCATAGCAAAGATGGCAAAATATAGCAGAGAAAAATATTTTTTTGTTTTGTTTTGCCACATTCAAAGGTACTCAGGGATTACTCCTTGACTCACACTGAAGGTTCTATCCAGGCAGGTCTTGGGCAGGGGGGGGTCGGGGAGGGGCAAGACCACATGGGGTGCCAGGAATTGAACCTGGGTTAGTCAAGTACAAGACAAGAGCCCTACCTGCAGCAGTACTTTTGCTCTATCCCAAGTACTTTTAAAACTAAAAGTACAGTGGCTGGGGCGATAGCACAGCTGGTAGGGCATTTGCCTTGCATGCGGCCAACCTGGGTTCGATTCCTAGCATCCCATATGGTCCTCCGAGCACCGCCAAGAGTAATTCCTGAGTGCAGAGCCAGACGTAACCCCTGTGTATCACAAGTTGTGACCCAAAAAGCAAAATAAATAAATAAATAAACAAAAAGTACAGATAATTTACTCAGAATCCTTTCTTGATAGTGGTTGAGTAACAGAGATTGCAGTGTAAATAATTTTCTTAAGTACAGTAACTGATCAGCAAATGGCATACGCTTAGAATCTTATACTTGGGCCTATTCTGACTTGATTTCCTGAGCTCCAGATGCTAGCACTGACAGCCTGTTTTCCTAAGTCTCAGAATTTTTTTTTAAGGAATAGTCTTTCCATTGTGTCAATTCAGTTGGGAAAAATACTTGATAGCAATATTAATGCCATTAAAAAGAAGGAAATTACTGTCTGTGGCAAAGATTCAACTATGTTCTACTGACAGCTTCATTTTGCAATCTTAACTTGATTCAATTTTCTTTAACTTATTTACAAACTTGGTTCTAAAAATTAATAAAAACTAAGAACAGAAAAGTCCCAAATAAGAAGCTTTCTTAAAGTTTTATCCCAGAGTCAACATGGTATGTTGTAGTTGTTTTTTTCTTTTCTTTTTATTTGTTGTAATAGTTTTTAATATTCATAATTCATGAGTATTTTTTTATTGTTTGAAAGTCCTTATCATCTAAAATTTGTTTAACTATTCTTATTATACCCTGATGTTTTTACATAATTTCAAAGACTAAATTATTTTTTAAATCATTCTAGTTTTGAACTTTAAATTAGATTCCACTTCCTGTTAATAAAATCCTTTTAAATGATGTTTCATAATGAACATTGTTTCATAGTGATATAACTATTTATCGATTAGTGACCATGTTCAAATCATTAAATTAAATATTTTATTTGTAGGGGAAAATAAATTAAGATACAAATAATATTTTTCAGGGATATACCAAAAAAGAACTAATCTCTCCAAGTGATAATAACTGTTTAAATAAGTGCTGTTTTATTTTTCTTCTATGAATTGCATGTATCTGTTTCTTCTCATTTAATTCTCATAAAACCAATTCCTAAGACTCATTTGGTCCCTTTTCCTTCTTCCAGACAGATTTTTTAGGAGTTCATGAAAATTATATGGAGTTAATTTGTTCTATTTTATTATTGCATAAACCTAATATATAAATTAGAATGCATTCAAAATCATATTACATTTATGATAATTGTATTTGGTATAGTAGAAGATAAAGAAATAACTAAAATTTGATTTCATTATAATTAGAAAAGCAGTTTAATCATATTGGGCTCAGAAACTCAAGGTTGCACAATATATTAAATTGTGGTTTGACAATAGAATAGCCAAGTTTCCGATTCAAACAGTGGTCATAACCTTAACTTTTAGGTCAGGGAGATATTTTAATGGAGTTATTGGCTTATCATTTTGTCTCTGAAATCAAGGCTGCCTTTATTTTTTACTCAGTGTAGAAGGCTGTTTTTCTCATTTGTATAACACAGACTTTCTCTGAAGTCAAAACACAGGACTAATTCTGTTTGAATTAGTGATTCTGTAATTACTTTAGAACTACAAGTTGCAGTGTTTGTTTCTCCCCATACTTTTATTTACAAATTATTAAAAATTGAAAAGTATTGGTTTGTTACATTACATACATTTCAGGTATAAATCTTTATAAATGAGGTTATGTTTCTTTTAATGAATATCTATGTTGTTTGCCCTTCAACAACAAATACACTCTTCACTATATAATTATTCAACCCTTTTCCACATATCCTTTGGTAGGCACTCATTTTGTCTTATTACCTAAGTTTATTTTTTGTTTTATTTAATTTACTTTGCTTCTTTATGAATGAATAAAACCATAATTTGTTTTCTTTACCTGGGTTATTTCACTCTGATAATACTCACTAAATCTATGTTATTGAGAATGGCAGAATTTCAACATTTTTATGGCTGAATTACATACTCACAATATATATTATACATAGCATATTTTTTATTTACATATATGTAAGTATATATTCCATTGCATGTATATACCACACCTTATCTAATCATCTGTTGATAAACACTTCTGTTGCTTCTAACTTTTAGCTATTATAAATGCTAAAGTGAATATGGATATGCATATATCTTTACAAATGAGTGCTTCTATAGTCTTTAGGCAAATTCCTCAAAGTGGGATAATTGGGTTGTGTGTGATTGCCTGTTAGAAAAATTTTTTAGGGCCACACCTGGCTAGTTTAATACTCAGGGGTTGATTCTGATGGTGCTCTAGGGACCCTATGATGCTAGTGACTGAACCTGGACTTTCTGCATGTAAACCATGCTCTCTGGTCAATTGAGCTGCCTCTCCAGCTCCTGCACTACTATTTTTAATATTACATACTCAAAATTATAAAAATAATTCAGATATATTGACCTGCAACTAAAATAGTCATGGTTGTAGTGAGTTGGATATGGAAGACTCACATGATTCCTGGCCCACCCACCCCTGCTATTCCCCCCATGATGCTATCGTCATATAGGAAAAAGAGCCCAAGCCAGTAATAGACTTTTATCTGGTTGGGCATAGAAAAAGATATCAGAGATTTGAAGCATGAGAAGGACTTTACCCACCATTGCTGGCTTAAAGATGGGGTGGGGGAAGGTAAGGATCAAAGTTTTTTGAACAACCAGTGAACTTTGAAAAGGACCCTGAAATCCAAATGAAAGCTGATATGAACTGATATTTTGAATTTTAGACTTTGTTTTTCAACTTTTGATTTTGGGCCTCTCTTGTGGTGCATGAGAATTCCTCCCATGGCTCCCCAAGGGATCATGCAGTTCTGGGGATTGAATGTGAAGCTCCAACATACAAAGAAAGTAATCTAGTTCCTGGAGCTATCCTTTAGCCCTATTGATATTTTCTTATATATTTTTTAATTTTAAGATTTTAAACCACAACATTGCTGAAAGCAATCAGGGTTACACATGCTCAGGAGATCTGTGGTGTCAGGATGAAATAGGAGGGACCATTTGCATGTCAGCAAAGAGTCCCTGGGTTGAGCCACCTTTTTTTTTTCTTTTTTCTTATTTTTTTAGTTTTATTAGTGAATGACTGTGAGTACAGTTACAAACTTATGAACTTTTATGTTTGCATTTTGTTTACATCCCTCCACCAGTGCCCATTCTCCTCCACCAATGTTCCCAGTATCCCTCCCACCACCCCTACCCCAACCCCAAACACCCCACCCTGCCGCTGTGGCAGGGCATTCCCTTTTGTTCTCTCTCCTGTTGGATGTTGTAGTTTGTAATAGAGGTACTGAGTGGTCATCATGTTCGGTCTATAGTCTACTTTCAGCATACAGCTTTCAACCGAGTGGGTCCTCCTCACATTCTCTACTAGGTGTTCCCTTCTCTATCTCAGCTGTCTTTTCCCCCAGCATGTGAGGCCAGTTTCCAAGCTGTGGGACAGACCTCCTGGTTCTTATCTCTACTACTCTTGGGTATTAGTCTCCCATTCTGCTACTTTATATTCCACAGATGATTGAAATCTTTCTATGTCTGTCTCTTTCTTTCTGACTCATATCACTTAACATGATACTTTCCATGTTGATCCACTTATGTGCAAATTTCATTACTTCATCTTTTCTAACAGTTGCATAGTATTCCATTGTGTATATGTACCAAAGTTTCTTTAACCAGTCATCTGTTTTTGGGCACTTCGGTTTTTTCCAGATTTTGGCTATTGTAAATAGTGCTGCAATGAACATACAAGTGAAGATGTCATTTCTACTATGCCTTTTTGCCTCTTCAGGATATATTCCCAGGAGGTGTATTGCTGGGTCAAATGTGAGCTCAATTATAATTTTTTGAGAATCGTCATTATTATTTTCCAAAAG
The DNA here is from genome assembly GCF_027595985.1 of Sorex araneus. NCBI lineage: Eukaryota > Metazoa > Chordata > Mammalia > Eulipotyphla > Soricidae > Sorex > Sorex araneus. The sequence continues at coordinate 84,839,527 of NC_073304.1, read as the reverse complement.
GGCTGAACCATTCGGCATTCCCACCAGCAGTGAAGGAGAGTCCCTTTCCCCCCACATCCACACCAACACCTGTTGCTTTTGTTTTTTTGGATGTGGGGCAGTCTCTGTGGTGTGAGACGATATCTCATTGTGTGAGACATTGATGAACCATGGACTCCACCTGTCATCTGGCCTACAAAACTGTCATGTAAATGAGTGTTGTTTCAAGCAGTTAAGATTGTGATTCTTTAATTATCAACAATAGAAAATTAATACAATGTTTATAAAAACTCTCATGTTTTTCATCTCACTCATAGCAAGTTGATCTTATATCAACTAAGTACATAACATTTAAAACATTATGAAACTCTTAACTAAACCCTCAAGTAATTGAACACAAGATGGGCTAGAGAGATAGTACAGTGGTTAGGGTGCTGACCCTTCACACAGCTAATGCAGGTTTGATCCGCAGCATAAAATATAGTTCCCTGAACACCACCATGAGTGATCTATGAGCACAGTCAGCAAGTTTTCCCTGAGCCCAGCCAGTAATGGCTTAAAATTCAAAGAAAAAATAAACCACAAACAAGCACACATAGAACCCCTCTCCACAAATAGAACGTGTTTTATCATCAAAAGAATGAATCCCATAATTTATGGTATTTTAATGTTAATTAAAAATTTATAGTTTGTGATGAACCAATACAATAAATACATAGTAGTTCAATGAATTATGTAATAGAAAATATATCTAGGCTGATGTTAGTGTATAGAAAAGATTAACCTCACCTGGGAACTTTAGGATATTCTTCTTAGAGAAAGCTAAGATGATTGTCACGGGGACTAAAGAGGTAATTTACCTCCCACGTATCTGATGTTGTACATGAAAATAATGGGAAGGAGGCAGAAGAAAACTATAGTAGTGGAAGTTCAGTGTACTACAAGATGGACAAAGCAACTTAGGAGTTTGCTTCTTTTACTGCTTCAAGTCTAATGATTATTGTGTCATAAAGAAATACTCATGTCAAAAACTCTGTCAAAACTCCCCTAGAATTAAAAGAAGTCTCAATCAGCCGCTGACCAATGAAACAGCATGGAATATCCCTACACACAACCTCAAATGTATGATCATCTAATATTTGATAAAGGAGCAAGAAATGTGAAGTGGAGCAAGGAAAGCCTCTTTAACAAATGGTGCCGGCACAACTGGACAACCACATGCAAAAGAATAGGCTTAGACCTCGACCTGACACCATGCACAAAAGTCAGATCAAAATGGATTAGAGACCTCAACATCAGACCACAAACCATAAGGTACATTGAGGACAAGGTCAGCAAAATCCTCCATGATATTGAAGATAAAGGTATCTTCAAAGATGACATGCAACTGGCCAACCAAGTGGAAACAGAGATAAACAAATGGGACTACATTAAACTAAAAAGCTTCTGCACCGCAAAAGATACAGTGACCAGAATACAAAGACAATCTACAGAGTGGGAAAGGATATTTACCCAATACCCATCAGATAAGTGGTTGATATCAAGGGTATATAAAGCACTGGTTGAACTCTACAAGAAGAAAACATCCAACCCCATCAGAAAATGGGGCGAAGAAATGAACAGAAACTTTCCCAAGGAAGAGATATGAATGTCCAAAAGGCACATGAAAAAGTGCTCTACATCATTAATCATCAAGGAGATGCAGATCAAAACAACCATGAGATACCACCTCACACCACAGAGACTGGCACACATCCAAAAGAACAAAAGCAACCACTGTTGGAGAGGATGTGGGGAGAAAGGGACCCTTGTACACTGCTGGTGGGAATGCCAACTAGTTCAGTCCTTTTGGAAAACAATATGGACGATTCTCAAAAAATTAGAAATTGAGCTCCCATTTGACCCAGCAATACCACTGTTGGGAATATACCCCAGAGAAGCAAAAAAGTATAGTCAAAATGACATCTGCATTTATATGTTCATTGCAGCACTATTTACAATAGCCAGAATCTGGAAAAAACTCGAGTGCCCTAGAACAGATGACTGGTTGAAGAAACTTGGTACAACTATACAATGGAATACTATGCAGCTGTTAGAAAAAATGAGGTCATGAACTTTGCATATAAGTGGATCGGCATGGAAAGTATCATGTTAAGTGAAATGAGTCAGAAAGAGAGAGACAGACATAGAAAGATTGCACTCATCTGTGGAATATAAAACAACAGAGTAGGAGACTAACACCCAAGAATAGTAGAAATAAATACCAGGAGGTTGACTCCATGGCTTGGAAGGCTGGCCTCACATTCTCGGGAGAGGGCAACTCAGATAGAGAAGGGAACACCAAGTAAAATGTGGTTGGAGGCCGCGCTGGGGAAGGGTGATATGTGCTGAATGTAGACTAGAGACTGAACACAATGACCACTCAACACCTTTATTGCAAACCACAACACCTAATTAGAGAGAAAGAACATAAGGGAATACCCTGCCACAGTGGCAGGGTGGGTTGGGGGGAGATGGGATTCGGGAGGTGGGAGGGTGCTGGGTTTATTTGTGGTGGAGAATGGGCACTGGTGAAAGGATGGGTTCTCGAACTTTGTATGAGGGAAACACGAGCATGAAAATGTATAAATTTGTAACTGTACCGTCACTGTGACTCACTAATTAAAAAAATAAATAAATTAAAAATATGTCTCAATCACTGGGCTAAGGTTAGCATTTTATTATTCATAATAATTATAAAAGTTATAATTTTTTAAATTATAAAAAAGTTTAATAGAAAAATATCTCTTCTAAATATGTCTAAGCCATAGGCAACTGAGACAACCTTAGGTAACTGCTAAAATGAGTAATTAAATGTAAATGTAGATCCCTAACCTAGTGCTAAAAGAGTTGTGCAGTGATTATTATTACTCTGAAATTCTTCACAAAATCCATGAGGTAGCCATTCCTATCTATTTTAATAAATTCTTCTAAAATCCTTTACGTAGAAAGAACATTTTTTGAAAATTAAAAAGAGAGGCATTTCTTGTTACAGTGTCCTGAAAAACATGGCAGATTTATCCCTTTTAACCTTCTGTACTTGTGAAAGTTAAGGGACTGTCAGGAAGTCCCGATGCCTTTTAGCAAACCCTTTCTCTAGTAATTAAATCATGATTGATCCTTGGGAGTTAAGAGGGGAACAGGATTTAGATTAATGGCAAGCAAATGACCAGTGGTTCTACATTAACAGAAAGAGAGATAAAGCATAAAAAATTATAACTAAATAACATCTCACCTTCACTGTGGTAACAGTCCATAAGTGATTACAATAGTCATTCTTACTCTCAAATGTTGGTCTAATTCATCAGGAATCACTTATATGTCTGGTGCCAACCTAAATATTTGCCTTTATCTTATGCCATCGTTTTGCAGGTATCAGGATGTTTTTTTCTCCATTCTGAGATGGCCTGTTGAGCAGGTTTCAGTATGATCAAGGAAATACTCTTGTCCTTATTTTCAGTGTTCCAACTGCCCTGGCAGCCCTCCTGGTGCATGGTGAGTGATGTCATATATTTAGTTGGATGATACCTAAGAAATCTTAGACAAATAGGGACCCACCCCTCAGAAACAAAAGCTACACGGTAGAAGTTTTAGGGTATTAAGGACAGGACATAGAGGGATGAAAACCTGATCCTAGTGTGTGATCTTGAACAAGTTATTTTATTTCTTGAATTTATCTTCATCTCTGAATTGTGTAAGAATTTCATGAAGACTGCTTGGATGATGAATGGCAGAGTATATATAGGTTCAGTAAATGTCAACTCTTTCATCTTGACCATGCAGTTTCAGACAAATTTGATATATGATAGATGATCTGAAAAAAATCACAAAAGCCAGTTCATATGTGGCAAGAACATCCATGTTATTATTCTACCCTTAGCTGCATTTTCTCCTTTCTAGTCCTGTAATCACAGTACACCAGTGAACAAGTGTAGGTAGCTGGAGATGCTTGCAATCATTTACTGTGGTTGTTTGCATACGATCTGACACCAATTTAACAGTTTTTAGTTGTTAATTAATTTTAAAGACTTTCCAGTTGAAATTTCTATTTTGGAGCGTCTTCCCTCCGTCTTTTTCGTCCTTCCATGGTTACAATACTGTAATGTTATTGTTTTTGGTACACAGTTGCTGTATCTTCACCACCACCAAAGTGCTAAAGACCCTCCATACTATCCTTAAGTCCCTTCTAGTCTGTGTCCTCTTACCCAAACCTGCCTTCCTTTCCTCACCACTGGCAACCTCAGTTCTGTAGTCAATGTTTAGGTGTTTATTATCAATGGATACTGTCCATTCCCTTGTGTTTTTTTTTCTTTATATATTCCACAAATAAATGAGATCATCTGGTATTTGCCCTTTTCCCTCTGACTTATTTCACTTAATATGAAACCCTCTAGCTGCATATGTGTGGCAATAGGCAAGAATTTATTTTATCTTATAGATGTATAGTTTTGTTTTTATTGTGTATATATACCACAATATCTTTGTTAATCTCTCATTGGACATTTGAGTACTTTTCAAATCTTCACTGAACCACAAGTACTAGAGTACTATTATACTTAGTGGTTCAGTGAGCTCAGGAGTACATATATATTTTTGAATTAATGTTTTTGTGTTTGACGAATTGAGCTCAAGGAGTGGAGTCACTGAGTCATATGAAAACTTTATATGTACCCTTTTTGAGAAATCTTTATACTGTTTTTCATAAAGTCTGATTCCTTTTCACACGAAGCTCCTGTTGTCAGATAGATGTTAACTTCTACCCTGATCTGGCCACAAATTGCAATTCATGTATTATAGCTACAATTTCAGCTATTTTTACAATTAGTTAAAGCAAAGAGAAAGGACATAAAATTTTTGGTTAAAGTGCATGTTAGTTAATTGCATTTATTTTCAAAAAGAAAAATGTATCCTGAGGTATGTAAAATTTTTGATGTTCAAAACTCAGGTTTTGTATATATTAAAAAAACTAATCAGTGTTTTGTTCATGTCATCTTTTATATGAATTCTGTGAAGGAGCCATGAGTTTTCCTCTTAGGTCTCCCATGTAATCAAGAATACCACTTAATAATTATGGTTTCTCTTGTCTTAAGAATTCATCGAAGACTAGGGAATGTGATGCTTTTTTCAGAGAAAGGGAAGGAATATTTCCAAGTCTGATCTCAGTCCTGGCTACATCTGGATTATGTTGGACTCTGTTTTCAGATTGTGGTTTTGAGTATTTGTATTTACCAGGTTAATTCTGACTGGAGGAAGGGGAATTCTTATCATAAATGTACCTTATTTTCCTTGCTACAAAGATGCACATAGACAGGAACTGCCTATTCTGTCTATACTCAGCTTTTATATCTTCATGTCTGACTCAACAATAGTAACACAATTAATTTGATTTCTTCTTTAAAGCAGTTTATTTCAAAACTTAAAGTCTTTAACGGAATTATGTGACAGCTTTTCATAATTGCTTAGTATTCTCCATTCAAGGAAGTTCCTACACATTAAAGTCAATTAATTAATAGTTTTGGTTTTGGTAATAGCACTAGGGGTGCTTGGGAATTACTCTGGGCAGTACTGAGGATCTAACCCAGGGTACTAATATATATTGCATGCTTTCCAGCTCTTTGAACTATCTCCTGGACCACTTAAGTATATTTCTGTGATATTCATAATATGCACTTTGGATTTGGAAAGATAATTATTTTCCTAAAGGAACTCACACAACATTAGTATTCTATATATTCTTGATTTCAAAACACTTTTCACCTCATCTATGTTAATAATATAACAACAGCAATAACATCAGCACTAAGAGCAAATGCTAAATTTTCGGGAACCCTTATATATTTTAGGCAATATGCTGCTGTTTACATGAATTAATTAAATCCTCCTAGAGACCTGGTGAAGTAGATGCTTTATTTTCTCCATTTTACAAATGATTAATCTGAAACTTAGTGAAATTTAGTAATTTACTCAGATCATAGAAAAGATACATGGGAGAGTTTGATTTTGAGCCCAGTCTCCTTTTAACTAAATGGGTGTCCAAGACTGAATACCAGTGACTGCTACTGATTATCGGGGAACAAATGAAAACCATAATGAAATATCACTTAACATCCATTAGGATGCCAAGTAACAAAACTGAGGAAATAATAAATATTAATGAACTTATGAAAATATTGAGGCTTTTTTAACATTTTGGTAGCAACATAAAGTAGTTTGGTCATGGTCAGAAACAGTATGGCTATTCCTCAAAAAGTCAGACTTACAATTACTTTAATCTAGCAATTCCTTGTTCGAGTATATTGTTCAAATAATTGAAGTCAAGAATTCAGTTATTTATCTGCCCATATTCATGGCATCGTTACTTATAATAGCTGAAATATAGAGAAAATACAATGTCTGTTAACAATAGAACAGCTAAATAGATACATTCAGTACATATAACAAAAACCATATATGAAAACATCTCTCTATTAGTGTAGTCAGCCATAACAAGGAATGAAAGTTACTCACATAATATAACTTAGATGAGTTTTGACATAATTATGCTAACTGAAACAAAGCAAACACAAAAAGACTAGTATTAAATGACTATCTTTACATGAAGATATCAGAGTAGCCACCTTCATAGACTTAAAATATAATGGTGGTTCTTAGAATATGGAGGCAAGGAGGAATTTAGTTTTTAGTAGGATTTAGTAGCAATGTTTCAGGTTTGGAAGATGTAAAATTCTGATATGGGGAAAGATAAATGGTGCTTTGCTAAGTGATGGCTGGTGCTTGGCTCTTCTCTTGTTTCCGTCAATACCACAGACTTTTAGAAAACCAGTGCTTGTATTGATCAAACATCCTCTGATAATCAGCTGATTGGAGTTGCATAGGATTGACAGTTGTTTTCTGGATGTATTTCAAGGGTAATCTTTCCATAATATAGTTTATTTCATTTTTTGTCATGATACAGTTTTTAAAAAATTATGTTTGTGAACATTTTTAATTTCTCTTTAAAATTATTCATTTTGAGGTAGTACAGAGGATTGGGAGTTTGCCTTACATGAGGCTGACCTGTGTTCAGTCACCAGTATCCATATGGTACCCAGAGAACTGACAGGAGTTATCCCTGACTGCAAATAAGTAAACCCTGAGCCTAGCTGGATGTGACCCAAGAGCAAACAAAAATCATTAACACTTAATTCATTTTGAGAGAAGAACATTGAGTGATATTATATTATACTTAGATAAGACAATTATTCATTTAAAAATGTAAAACAGCTACAATGTTTTTTTCTAAGTCTTTTACTATAAGCCTCCTTTCTGTAATTATGCTTTACTGGAAAATATTTAGAAATTATGCCATATATTATTCAAACTCATCATTGTTCATGAATTTATCAACCATGAATAACTAATGTCTAATATAATTAATGTGGTTTTTTAAAGAATGAAGAATGTAGATCCATTGAAGAAGTGTATTATTCAAGTAGATATGACAAATATGTAGTTAACCACATGAAATTTATTGTGAAAGTATCAGCAAGAGTAAATACGTAGGTGAAAAAAAAGATTTAGAAAAAAAATGACAGACATGACCAACTGTTAAAGACTGCAGCTTACCTCATGACCACTGTCTCATCTAGACATTGTTTGACCTTGTATGGTCCTATTAGATTGGTTCTATTAGATTTGTGTGTGTGTGTGTGTGTGTGTGTGTGTTAGAATAGTTTTTGCCTCTCTAATAATATATCAAGGGATATGACTTCCTCACAAATTCTGTTTGAGAAATATCCCTGCATGTTAACAGCAGTTAAACTATTGAGTTAATGATTTCTCTGTTTAGACACCATAATCATCTCTCACATGTGACTTATAAGGGAACAAACTGCTCCTTTGAAGCTTGCTCTTTGGATAGCAACTTTAGAATTTCTGCCTTTTTATTTGCCTTTCTCCCCAAGTTACATCATCTTCAAGTTCAGGAGGGGAAGAATACTGGAAGAATCAACTATTAAGTATATTTTTGGGAGACAGTGCTTAAGAATGAAGGCAAATATATAGTGCTTAGGTCTGTGCAGTTCAGTGCACAAGCCCTGAATTTCTTAGAAGCTCCTTATCTTAGGTGCAATTTTCCAGGACTTATTTTTCCTAGGACTCTGTTTTTAATTTACGAACAATTCAACAATTGGTTCTGGGAAAACTGGCTAGTGACATGCAGAAAAACAAAATGAACTTCTGTCTTACAACACTCTCAAAAATTGACTTGAAATGAATCACAGACTTAAACATTTGACCTGCCACTAGGCATGCTCCTAACTATTTCTAGTTTGGTACTGCCTTATTTCAATCAAGTTTTGCTTAAGTGAACCCTTAAAAAGAATTAAAGTGTCTGAGTTTATCTTTGAACAGTTCTGATATCAGAAGAAAGAACCAAAGGAGAGCCTTAGGGCCCCCAGCATTAACAAGCAATCAGAAGTAGTTAGTGTTGTGTTAGTGTTAACTCCCTTGAGCTCTCTGCTTTTTCCCTGCCTCTGAAGGTCATGGGGAATTCCCTGTTGGATCCTGGATTCTAGTTCTGTACCTGTCTTTAAAAGAACATTTCTTCTTCTTCTTTGTTCTTTTTGTTTTTTGTAACTTTTTGATTTTGTGTCATACTCAGCAATATGTTCAGGGCTTATTCCTGTTCCCACACTCAGAAATTACTCCTGATGGGTTTTGGGAAACCCATATGGGTTGCTGGGGATTGAACCTGATAGGCAATGTGCAAAGCCTACACACTACACTATCTCGCCTTGTCCCACATTACTTCTTTCTAAAGAAGAACAAACAGGTCAGAATTGATTAGTTTTGACTTGAGAAAAATGAATCTGTGTCCAGGGTCAGACTGAGTCCAATTTAAAAATTAGTCTGGATTCAGTGTGAAGCATAAGTGGATAAAATTTGGTTTTAAGATTGAATAAATAGGTAACCTAATGAAATATCACCTGAATTATAGTCACCACAGAGGGAAGCTTTTAACCATCTTAGATAAGTCTATATACATTTGTGGGTACTAGGGACAAAAGGATCTCAGTAAGGCATTCTATCAAGATAGAAGAGAATTTTGTTTTCCTTTACAGTTTTTATTGACCAGGGTGAATCTCATCATTACACCCCAGTTGCTCCCAAGTCTGTAGATGGCACCCTGGGAAAAATAGGTAGAAGCCATCCAACAGAATTATTATTTTTTTAAAGTCATCTATCCTAGATCTCTGGGATCTGTAGTTCCTAGTTGAGAAAAGAGGATTAAATTTTACATTTCCCTTAATTTCCAGATTCAGATTGGCTGGGGGGAAAACAAAAGCCAACACTGATTATTGGGACAGAGAAATTGTACCATGGTTGCAATGCATCTGGATCACCCTGCTTTGATATATAACATGACCCCCTGAGCATTGCTGGGTGTAGCTCTGGAGGTCCCTAACCTGCTATGTGACTTGGGTAATTTCTGGCCATGTAGTGCACAAGAAGCACCATATCCTCTGCTCCTCAATTGAATCATTGACCCATTTGACTAAGAATGTCTGGGACTCCTGACAACTGTTTGAGAGCCCCACCTCCAACATTTAAAAATAAACTGTCACTGTCACTGTCATCCCATTGCTCATCTATTTGCTTGAGCGGGCACCAGTAACGTCTCTCACTGTGAAACTTATTTTTACTGTTTTTGGCATATCAAATACACCACGGGTAGCTTGCCAGGCTCTGCTGTGCGGGCCCGATACGCTCCGTAGCTTGCCGGGCTCTCTGAGAGGGGCGGAGGAATTGAACACGGATTGGCCACCTGCAAGGCAAACGCCCTACCGCTGTGCTATCAGCAAATAAAGCCCATTGGTTATTGATCCTTTCACTCTCATTAATAATTGTTATTGCCTTCCTTTTTACCTCATTTTATATTCTGAGATCCTGGTTTGGCAGTCATTAGATTGAGAATCCCGAAAATATGGTTAGATAGAAATGTGGATTGCACCAAATTTATGGCTGGAGAGAAATATAGTTCTCCTCTATTCTGACTGGGCTCTTGTTGACTTTTGTCAGCTTTCAGGGAAGTTGTTGTCTTGTTATCATTGGGAGCAACTCTGGCTTTTGGGAATGTAATGTATTTCACACCTTTTCAAGGGTCCTTTCCTATGCAGGGGGTTTGTTAAATATTGCTGGGAATATTTGCTCTTTGTTCTTGTTGAAATCTGACAAGAAATTTGAAAGAATTCTCCCTCTGTTCTCTTCCCATTTCTTTATTGTTGGAATATGCAAGTGTGCACACACTTTATCATGTAAAGGGTGAGGTTGGGAGGTAGCTATACTATTTCAGGGATTACTCCAATAAGGCCCAGGATTACTTTTACCATGTGAAATGGTGCCTAGGATTGAACAAGTAGCCTCACATATGCAAGGCCGTCAATCTACCTTTCTAGTCAATAATAGAATGCCTCTCAGACCCTGAAAGAATTAAAAGAGTTCTTTAAGTAGAGGTTACTGAAACTGACAAAGTTTTGATAGGACATCATTTTTAGGTCTCTTTCCCTAATCTAAAATAAATCTATATAATAAGAGAGGAAAAAAAAACTTTCTGAAGTTACTCGGCAAGGAAGTTCTAAAACATTCCCCCAAATCATAAGTTTAAGCCTACAGTATAAAAATCTTGAATTTTATTCTTATCAAAGATCTTCTGCCTAGAAGCAGAAGATTTATGATTATGTTGTTGGATATCTTTGTATCATTCAAGTTGCATCCAATTAGTAAAGGTACTAAAACAACTATGCAAATTGATTTTTTACAAGGACAGAAATGTGATTTTAGAAAAAATGAAAAGTTCGCCCATTCTTTTTTTTCAGTCCCAAAATCTTGAGTTGTTAAAGCTGTTGTATTGCCTCAAGTCTTTTTGTGTGTTTGTGGGAGTGTGGATGAATCATTTGTACTGAGATTCTGCAATTTTTACAGGTCAAGGTTGAGATTTCTTTGAGAAGGAGCTTAAGGATATGTCTAGAGTTTGATCAGGGAGAAGCTTTTGCCTTCTTTCCCACTGGCTTGTGTCAATATTCTAGAATCATCAATGCTAAAGGATCAGCACGAAGCCAACAGGAATGATCAAAAGAGCCATTTGTATTCCTGTTACTGTCACTCCAAATTATTCTCCTTGTCAACATGACCCTTTAGCTCCACTGGCACTTTTTCACTCTTGCCACACTCAGCAAACAGGAATGTTCCTCAAAGCAGGAAATCCCAATAGCCATTGACTCATCCCTTAGTAGACAACTGAAAATCAGTTCTGGAAAACTGCCATGAACTAAGTCTAACTTATACAGAGCTTCCCTTAGAGGTCTGGGATTGTTTTTTCTCCCCCGCTTCATGCTTTGGGGGAAAACGCTCCATCATCTCTTTTGCCTTTTTTTTTTTTTTTAACCACTATCCTTTTTTACACTCTCATAAAATTCAGTCATTCTCAGTGAACTTGGATTTCTGAAGATACATTGCAGAAAATTTTCATTTTTATTTTTAGTTATGTTCAGTATATTTCTCTGAAACTTTGAACAAGTCTGCTGTTGAATTGTCTAGGGGAAGTGGAAAATTCAGAATGAGAGTAGCAGGAGTGAACATGGTAGTGTGTTTTGTAACTGCATATAATATATATACATATACACATATATTTCACATATTATATATATCAGTTGCCATGGAAAAGATGAACATGGATTTAAAATTTCTCTTATGGACACACCAAAATATAAAAGAACTGTTTCAGGGCGTTGATGATCCACTTAGGTGAATGTAATGAAAGCACTTTGACAATATTAGAGATCACTGCTGGTTTCTCTTCTTCCTACTTATCACCTGCTGCCAGTTCTTCACTGACATGAAGAAGTTGGATAGATATTTTCCATAGGTCACATTTTATCTTAGAGTAATAAGTAATTTTTATGATAGTAAATATTCAAATAACACATGAATTACCACATCAATTGATATCATAAACCATTTTTCTGACTGATGTTCCTATTCTAGAGACAGGTTTACTTGATACCTAAGACCATACAGGGTGCTCATACTAATTTAAAAAATCCACTATATCTGTTACTGATGTTACTAATCTTTTACTAATAAGATTATCTTCTCTAATGGGATTTTGTGGCTAGGAAATAAAAGTGTTGAATACAGAAATTTTCTTCTCTGACATAAATGGAGCATCACCTTGCTTCTGAACAAAACTAAGATTTGTGCCCTTAGAGATTTTTCTACTAGAAACAATTTATAAACTGACAATTTTACTCCTCTAGAAGTATGACTTTTTGTTTTTGAGCCATCTTCAGTGGCAGTCAGGAGCTACTCCCAGCTTGGTGCTTGAGATTGCTTAGGGAGATTTTGTGGTACTGGGAATCCAACTGAGGCTTACACACTCTGGTCTATTAAGCTATTTTTTAGTCATGGAAGTATAGTTTTTTTAAAAATAAAGAATATCTTTATAACTATCTACTTTTCTTTTACCGAGGGCCTGGCTAGTGGCTAGGAAAAAATAATAATTGGGTTTCTAATTTATTCTTTTAAAATTCACTGTTTATTGATTTGTCCATGAGATCCTAAATGTTTCTATGAATGAAAAAGTTATATGTTTAAGGGTTACAGTGTACCACACCAAGCCCACCAGCAAAGTGCAAATATCCCTCGACCGCAGTCTCTTGGATCCTTTTTGCTCTTTACCACCTCCCTTGGCATTCTCACTTATGTGGTCAGAGTCATTGTACATTATCTGTTCTTTTGCTTATTAATATGACACACAAAAAGGATATAATCATTTTTCTTTCTCCTGGCTTATTTTGCTTCGTATGGCTCCCTCTAGTTCCATCCATTTTTATAATGCAAGGTAAGATTTCATCCTTTCTCATAGCTGAGTATTTCATTGTGTACACATCATATCTTCTTTATCCAGTAGTCTGTCTTTGGGCACTTGGATGGACTCCAGTTGCTTGCTATTGCAAATGTGCTGCAATGAACCTAAGTGTGTGTGTCTGTGTGTGTGTGTGTGTGTGTTTCCATTTGAAATGGAGACATGTTGATGTTCATCTTGTTGGTAAAAAAAAAGAAGCATAAAATAACGAATCACAAATCACAAAATCCCGTTGATCGTCGAATTTCTTGAGTGGCCTCAGTAACCTCTCCATTTGTCCTATCCCTGAGATTTTAGAAGCCTCTCTCTCCTCAGCCTTTCCAATGATGCCACATTGAAGGCTCTTTTAGGGTCACGGGAATGAGATCCAGCTTGTTACTGGCTTTGGCGTATGAGTACACTATGGGAAGCTTGCGAGGCTCTCCCAAGTGGGCAGGAAACTCTCAGTACCTTGCTAGTTTCTCCCAGAGAGAGAAGTAGGTTATAAGATATCGTGTGGCTGCAAATGGCTGTGCGCTTCTGGGAGTTTGCTTTTAGGTCTCTGGATGTTGGCTGTTGATGGGATTACACACACCTGGGTTCCTCTGCCAGTACCTTCATTCGTGAGGCTTGTCCGAACGTGTGGAGTGGGGCCTCGAGCATGGCTGTAGCTAGGTTCCAGTGGTCTTCGGCCACGGGGAGCTCTGCTCGGGGCGGGCAGGGAAGCTGGAGCCCATCACCTCCGGGGTCCCCCAGGTAAGACAGTAAGACAGCCAGGCATGCGGGCAAGAGACTCTGCCAAGCAGCTGGAGCAGCTGGGGCTGCAAGAGGAAGAGCCAGGCTGTGTGAGCAGAGGCCTCCTGGCTCAGGGTGGACCCCCTGCCTCCCCCGCCTCAGTGCTGGGCTCTTGGCCTTGCACTCTGCCTCCTGCCCGTGGGTCTGCACGCAGCCTACAGCCATCCCTCTCTCCTCTACCATCTCACTACCCTGTCCCCTGCTGCACCCGGGTCACCTGCCTTTTGGGTGTTGGGCTGGCTGGGTCCCCAACAGTACCTGAGCTACAACAACCTGTGGCCCCAGGCTGAGCCCTATGAGGCCTGGGTTTGGGAACACCAGGAGTCCTGGTACCGGGAGAAGGAGACCACAGACCTCAGGGTCAAGGAGAAGCTCTTCCTAGATGCTTTAACTGTCCCGCAGAAAGGAGAGTCCTACACCCTGCAGGGTCTACGGGGCTGTAAATTGGGACCCAACAATGTGTCGGTGCCCGTGGCTAAGTTCGCCCTGAACGGTGAGGAGTTCATGAGCTTCCTCCCGAGGGCCAGCAACTGGACGGAGAACTGGCCGGAGTCAGAGGCCATTGGGAAAAAGTGGGCTGAGCAGGCGGACACCATCCACAAGCATAAAATACTACCTGAAAAATCTTTACAAATACACATCTGCACTGTTGTTATCTGTTAGGTTGCTTCACCTTTACCACAATTTCTCGTTCCTTCCCTTCTTTTGTAATATTTAACAAAAACAACATATCTTCTATTGCACTGAAGGTTTTATTCCTTTTACATTTCCCCCCTTTCTCCCATTTGGCTCTTAATTGTGCTGTTTTTCCAAAGCTATTTATAATACAGAAGATTAATGTTTGTCATGGGTGTATTCCTATTTTGCCCACTGAGTTTGTTTATGAAAATGGACTTCTTATGGAATTTGTTATAAGCAAACAGATGTCAGGACCTGTGCTGGGTTTCCCCTTCCCTTATGGTTCCCTCACTTACGTGCAGTATGTGTGCTTTGTGGAATGTCTTACTCAAGGCCAGATGTTCCTGGCCAGACTTCAGGACACATCCTGATTCTGTTTACAGGTGAGGAAGGACCAATGTCTTGTTCCCTGGAGAGAATGGGGCACATAGAATTAATCATCATATGCCTGTGTCACACGAAGTGAAAAACTAGTTGGCTTCCTCGAGCTTGATGTCAGAATTAGATTTGTTTCCTGATTTTTGCAGATGCTAAAGCAGAACAACCCTGTTCTGTGTTTATTTTCATCTGTTGAGTTATAGTTGCTTTTTGTAAAACACAATGACCACTGAAAAGGCAGAATGTGTTCCTCCTGGCCAACTGGTCTCACTGGTCTTTGCATATTTTTAAGAGGGAATAAACCAAATTTTCTCAAATGTTAGTAGTATGTCTCCTGAACTACTTCTCTCGGAAAATTTGCGCAGGACTTTCTTTAAACACATGGTTCTAGATGTGTACCTAACATAAATGTGTCAAAACATTTTTTACACAAAGTTTTATATTTGATTCACACTTTCTTTAAAAAGCAAATGTAGTAAATGAGATGTGCTGTGTTACTAAATGAATATAATATGACAGAAACAGTTTAAAATTCTATTCTTTATTATTTTATCATTTAATCAGAGATTGTGACTTGAATATATGACTACTGCTGTCTGAAAAGCACTGTGCTCCATGCTGGGGAAGAGTTAGGACTGCCGTTAATATCCATCAAACCTAATTTAAGATTGTGTTTCACAGCTCTTCACTGATTTTTTTAAATGCTTTTAATAAATATTCTGCATAGTTTGAATTTTGTATATTTTTTCTTCTGTATTAAATAAGATATTCAGTCTGTGTGTGTATTTAAAAGAACTATTTTACATTAATTTTTCATTTATATTCTGGTTTTTCCAACCCATTGATTGAGTTTTGATTTTATTTATAGTATTTCATGAACTTCTCTTTGGATTTTTCTGGGATTGTTATTTTATAATTTTTTGGTTGATATAAAGTTCTGTGTATTGATAATTAGTACACAAGAATGGTGGACAGAATTATGAGAAAGAAAAATTAAATATGGAATTCTGTGACATGTCAGAACTGATACTTGGTTGTTCAGTTTTCAATGGGAATTTTACTAATTACTATGGACAACATGCATGTCAGTTACAAGTCACACAATGTCTTTTTACCCAAATAGAAAAGATACTGAACACAGGAATATGTTTGGAGACACCCTCTATCCCTCCTCTCCCCCTCCTTCCCTCCATCCCTCTCCTCTCTCTCTCTTTCTCTCTAACCTCTTTTTTTTTTTCAATTTAGGACTCTAATTACAATTCTATTCATCATCATCCCGTTGATCGTCGAATTTTTCGAGCGGTCTCAGTAACATTTCCATTCATCCAAGCCCTGAGATTTTAAAAGTCTCTCTCTACTCATCCTTCCAATGATGCCGTACTGGAGGCTCTTTCAGGGTCAGAGTAACGATTCTATTACACTATTCAGGATCAGAGTAACAATTCTATTACACTAATTAATGTTTTCTGTAGAGCAGAAAATTTGTTTACTTTCTTCAATACTTTTTATTTCTTTTTCTCTTTTAATAAGAATGGACGTTATCTGTAAATCTAGCCTCAAATATATTAACATTTAACTCTTCAATGTTCAGTCTGGTATTGAGTTCAAATAGCTATATTCTTAATTATTTTTAGAAATTTTACATTTTAGTTCTACGATTTCCTTTTACAAGACAATTATATTTCACTTTTGATATTTATTATATTTACAATTGTTAAACTTTTCAAAATCTGTGAATATATCTATAATAACTTAAAAAATTTTTAATCATTCCAGATGCTTCTTTTCACTATTTTAATTTTTTATGTTTCTAAATCTAAACTGGCTTTAATTTTTCAAAGATGATAGATTGTACAAACTCAGGATTATATTGTTTCTTACAACATTTCTATAATTGGACAATTCACTGTCTGGTTATTTTTATTATTACTACTAGTCTTGGTTTGTTGTTATTGTTGTTGTTGTTAGAATCTATTTGGGAGCTTATATTTTATCTTGAATATGGCTCTAATCTAAGATAGGATTTCTTATCCTAAGGATGGACTATCTGTACTCTTAAATCAATACATGCTCCATGAGATTTTTCCACTTTTAATCTTTCAGTATGTTTTCTGCTTTAAGCTGTATGGAAGACCTTCTCTTCTATCTCTTCAGAGTCTATGCTTGAATAGCCATGCACAGCACTATTTGCAGAGTTATATGATAGCATAAAAATTTTAGTAGAATTTGTTCTAGTCTTTGAAGAATGTCATGGGAATGTTCATGGTGCTTGAATTGAATCTGTATACTGCTTTAGGTAGGAGGGCCATTTGGTGATGTTAATTCTTCCTATTCATGAACATAGATATTCCCCCTGGACTCCTCTATAGTTTCATAGTGATTGACAGTTTTTGATGCATGAGTTCTTACATTTAAGTTGTCTCATTGATATTTGATGTTTTGTTAGTTTGCTTATTTTGTTTTGGGGACACACACTGAGCAGTGTTCAGGGCTTACTCCTCGTTCTGTGTTCAGAGATCACTTTGGGCAGAACTTGGGGAACCACATGTGGTGCCACGGATGAAATTTGAGTTGAGTGTGTACAAGGAAAGCATCTTAGCCATTATCTTTTTGACCCCGGTATTTGATGTTTTGGACATAGTATAAATGGGATTATCTTTTTATTTATTTTCCAGGGTTTTTTTTTGCATATAGAAATTGAACATATTTTGGGCCAGATCAGTAGTACAATAGATAGGACTCTTGGCTTTGTACATAGCCTACCTATGTTCATTTCCTGACACCTCATAAAATCCCCTGAGCACAGTTAGGAGTGATCCCTGAACAGAGAGTAAGGAATAAACTGCTGGTAGTGTGTACCAAAACCAACAACAAAATATAATAAAAGAAAATGGAACATATTTTTTAATATTAACTTTGTAATTTATTGCTCTTTGTACTTATTATTTCTAAGGTTTTTTTTTTTTTTTGTTTTTGGGTCACACCTGGCGATGCACAGGGGTTACTCCTGGCTCTTCACTTAGGAATCACTCCTGGCAGTGCTAAGGTGACCATATGGGATGCTGGGATTAGAACCCGGGTGGGCCGCGTGCAAGGCAAACGCCCTACCCGCTGTGCTATCGCTCCAGCCCCTTATTTCTAAGTTTTTAATGGAATCTTTAATCTTCCATGTATATTATGGTTATCTTCAAATAATGGTAGTTTATTATTGTCAGTTTATCACTGATAAATTTCCTGAACCTTTTTCTTGATGCATTGATGAATTCCTTTGTTCTTCATTGTTCCTGATGCTCTATAATCTTCAGGATGAAGCTTCTGGTGCTCATGACTTCTCCCTCTAGGGCTCCCATCACTCTCCTGACACCCTTCCCAAATTTAGGAGACAGGGTGGAAGTCCCATACTGTAGTTGTGCTTTAGTACAAGTCTACTACCTGTATTACATCACAACATATCCATTTAATATTTTTTATATGCATATTTATCAATAGCAGAAGTATATGATTTAAAAGTAATTTTATTTAAACTACTTTCTGTAACATATATTTACTTTGTGTTGTGTCAAGATTTAGCAATTTTTGAAAGTTTAAATTCTTTCTAGTATTGCTTCTCTTTCTTATACCCCATTAAAAATGAAGGATTAGGAATTTTCTGTCTAAAAAAGTAAGCACGATAGTGTATGAACTAAATATATGGGGTCCTAGATAAAAGTTGCCTAGAAGAGAATCTTACTTCTAGCACTTAAGAGTTAAGCAGTCTCAAAAAATTTTTTCCTATTCTTTATAAACTGTAGCACTGTAGCACTGTCATCTCGTTGCTCATTGATTTGCTCGAGCGGGCACCAGTAATGTCTCTATTGTGAGACTTGTTATTGTTTTTGGCTTATTGAATACACCACAGGTAGCTTGCCAGGTTCTGCCATGTGGGTGGGATACTCTCTGTAGCTTGCTGGGCTCTCTGAGAGGGATGGAGGAATCAAACCTGGGTTGGCTGTGTGCAAGGCAAATGCCCTACCCGCTGTGCTATTGCTTTATAAACTATCCAATCACAATTGGGATAATAATTTTACCTTACCTTAAGGGGTACATTTTTTTTTGCTTTTTGGGTCACACCCAGCGATGCACAGAGGTTACTCCTGCCTCATGCACTCAGGAATCACCCCTGGCAGTGCTCGGGGGACCATATGGGATACTGGGAATCAAACCGGGGTCAGCTGCATGCAAGACAAACACCCTACCTGCTGTGCTATCACTCCAGCCCTAAGGGCTACATTTTTAATGGTTCAATCCCCAAAATATTATATGAATTATGCATCAAATCTTAATGTTCTCTATCAGATGGAATCATCTTGCCGTCAAAACAATATAGTTCCTTTTTGTCAATCTTGTGTTGGAATATTTTCTTTCTTAGCTGCCATAGTTTCTACTGCATAAACTACTATTTTTAGAAGAGTTTGATAATTGGCTAAAATTTTATAAGATTTACACATCTCCTTAGAAAACAAGTTATAAAAATAGAATGTTGTACATTAAAATAAGGATAAAATGTATATGCTTCACAATACTGGTGCACATGCATGTATAAATGAGTTTGTCCTGAGTGCCCGAGAACAGATCTCGGTTAAAGAAACTTTGGTACATCTACACAATGGAATACTATGCACTATACTGTGAAATATAAAGTAACAGAATGGGAGACTAACAGCCAAGAATAGTCAAGATAAGTACAGTAGGTTTTCTCCATGGGTTGGAAGCCAGCTGCACATGCTGGGGGAAAAGGCAGCCCCAAAATAGAAGGGAACACTAAGTAAAGGGGGTCTGGAGGATCCACACAGGATGGGAGAGGCAGGCTGAAAGTAGACTATAGACCAAACACGATGGCCACTCAATACCTCTATTGCAAACCACAACACCCCAAAGGAGAGAGAAAGCAAAAGGGAATGCCCTGCCGCAGAGTCGGTGTGTGTGCGTGTGGGGGGTTGCAGTGGGGGTGGTGAGAGGGATACTGAAACCATTGGTGGTGGAGAATGGGCACTGGTGGAGGGATGGGTACTTGATCCTTGTATGACTGAAACACAGGCATTTAAATTTGTAAGTCTACAACTGTACCACATGGTGTTTCACTAATAAAAAAAATTTAAAAAGGCAAATGAGTGTTTGTATTTAATGAACAATATATTTGAAACAGCAAAATATAATTTATTTAGCATAAACTAGAAATTTAAACTAAGTCCCTGAATCCAGTGATGCAAAATTGTCAAATAAGTCCTTTCAGTATAATAATAAATGCTATGACTTATTGTTGAAGGATCTTGTTTTCTAGACCTGCTTTTCATCATTAGGCATGCCATCCTTCTCTCCTAGGAGAGATTTTTGAGATTATAACTTTAAAGAGAGAGCTGGTGCCTATTTTATACCTACTTTGCTATACGTGTAATTCATTAGAAAATAGAAACCACACTAGTCATTTGAACAAGGAAATTTAATGTATTTTTCACAGCCTAATATATTCATTCGATATGCCAAAAATTAGTGAGGTATGGGAAATGACATATGGAGATGGGGATGTGAGTTCTTACTAATACCTACCTATCTTTGAAAGAAAGATATAGACCACTATCAGTTACTGTAGATATATCCTTAACCAGTTCTTAGAACTCTGTCCAAAAAGTGCTACTCCATGGTAAAGTCTTATAGAAATTCTGCACAAGTCTAGGAAAACATTGGTTTGTCCTTTCCACCTTGCCATGGGGAGCTTTTGTTTATTGGGTTACTCCCATCACAGTGCTCCCATTCCTCTGTGTTTACTTGTAACTTCTTTCTTTGTGCTCTGTTGACTTGTAAATATTGCTTTTATCTTCTCCTTAAGTCCTTTGAATAGTTAATTCAGAGCAATGTCCTTTATGTATGGATACAAGAAGACAGTTAATGCTATGCTTTTGTAACCTGGGAGTTAAGTGACTCCAGATAATATTACCTCCGGGCATTTGTTCTCTTGACCTATAAGCCTCAGTTGCCCTTACTTCCTAGCACCCAAAGAGCACAGTCCCGACAAGGGACTGGATGGACCCAGGGCAAGCTGTGAGCTATGTGCTACCCAGGCATCAAAATGGGCCTGACCAAAGTGCTATCATACTTAAGTGCTATCATAGTTAACTATAAGTTAAGAGCATGGTCATGGACACAAGCTATCATGATAAAAGCAATAACTAGGTTCAGACCCTGCTAGGGTTAGGAATGATTAATCTGGCCTAAGCACCGTAGTCTGAGTCTGTGGTGAGATGTCCCCAGGAGAGCCACCCTACAAGCTCAATGTATCTCTTACTGTGTCCATACAAAATAACTAATATTAAGAAGTAGAATTAAGATGTTGATTAAATTATTGTACTAAAGAGAGAAGAAACACCCCTAGGTGCTCTTTCCACCCTTGAGTCTGATGGGTGGTCAGGAAGGGCTTTTGATATGTTGATTTTGCTACTGGAAGGGGGTGTGGTGTCAACCGCCAATCTAGGGAGCCAGAGAGTGAGACAAGAGAGAGACCAGGGCAGCAAGATGGAGCACAGAGAGATAAGCAAGGGGGACAGAGGGAGAAGAATGTAGGGGAAGAATGCAGGAGCAGGCACACAGAGAGAGATGCCTGCGAGAGGGAGAGTGGAGAGATGAACGGGAGAGACAGGAGGAGACAGAAATGAGGGGCAGTGTGAGACTGGAATGGGGAACTCAGTGAGACTGGAACAGGCATATGGGGAGAATGGAATAAATGGTGACCAATCACCAACCACTTGCCTTGAGCTTCCTCCTTCATCCGCCTCATGGCCTGGGCTGCCCTGGGGTGGGGGGAAAGAGGAGTGGCCTGAGTCCACCTAACGTGGGCTGAGAGAGGGAGAGCTGCTGGGGCTTCTCCTAGCTGCCTGGAGATTATGCACACAAGAAAGCAAATAAAGTCCTTGCATAGGGAGAAACAATAGAATGCCCTCTGAGTGTTTCAGCAGTGATCTCTGCATAGCAAGAAGACCCACTCATAATAATGGATCAGATGCCCAAGCTGAGGTGAGAGCCTGATGGATATCCTTTGCAAACTATAAGATTTCCTGGATTATTCTCTGTAGAAATTCCCTAACAAGTTTTTGGGAACTCACCACAGTGGATCGCAGGGGAAGGTTATTTGAGACTGAATCACTCTGATGTACCTGAAAGGATCTTCTCTTCACCATGACAGCTGACCTCTTGGAGAGTATCAGGGCTGCTGAGTCACCTGCTGAGAGATCACCTCAAAGACAGGCCTCTATTGAAGTGGCTGCTCAGAATAAAGCCATTCTGGCATCTGAAGAATTTAAGAAATGTGTCAACTGCATTCTTTAAATTCATTTCATAACCTAAGCCAGTGCAGGTTCCTTGCTCCACTTATCAGTTTCTCTGATCACGGTCATAAATCACCTTTTGCATTCTTTCCCCTTAAATAGATATGTATACTCTGGGAAAGTTTAAGCATATTTTTATCTTGTTCATAATGCTACCTAAATAAAGGCAAAAAATAGTTTCAGTTTAAAAATGGTTGGGCCAGTAGAGATAGTACAGCAGATCATGAACTTGCATTGCAGGGGTTGATTCCCAGCACCCCATATGGTT
This sequence comes from Sorex araneus, assembly GCF_027595985.1. Lineage (NCBI taxonomy): Eukaryota > Metazoa > Chordata > Mammalia > Eulipotyphla > Soricidae > Sorex > Sorex araneus. Next base: position 84,817,149 of record NC_073304.1, on the reverse strand, counting down.
TCCCAAGCACTGACAGGAGTGATCCCTGAGCACAGATACAGGAGGAAGCCTCGAGCACCACCATGCATGCCCCCAAACCAAAAAATAGAGTTAAAAAATTACAAATGATATTTCACTTTGAACAGCCAGTCTTTTTTTGTCATGTGTCTTCCTCAAACACGAGAAGTCTTCAAACACAAAGAAGTCCTCATACCCTACTAGTGAACACATTGGGTTGGAAAGAAATATTCACTGTTTACAACGGAGCACTATAAAGTAGGAACAAATTAAGTGCTGATTAAAATCTTAATAAAGATATTGACTTTAATATCTAAAACCCCATTGGGTTTGGTGTCTGTTGCATAGATATTTACTAAGCACTTAATATAAATGAACAAATGATAAATATAAATATCTGCAATTGGATTGTAATACGTTTGTAGACATTTATAGGATAAAGAAATGTCTTTGGTGAAATGGTAGACACTGAGTTTATCATAAAGAGATTTAGATTCAAATAACAGATTAGAAAGGGAAGATGATAAATCATTTAAAATATGGGTGAAGAGACAATGCACATCTTCTTTCACTTCCTTATAAAAAATATTAAGGGACTAAAGCTATAGACCATTTCTAATGAAATTTAAGTATATATATCGTAATAATCAGTGAAGAGACAGTTAATACATGTACCTATCTAAAATCAATTGAGCTACGATACCTATATGCTCTGTTATTTGAGTCCTGGTGGTATCAGTTCGTAGCTATCTGGACCATATTGTGTAAGTAATATAAAAAGATGCCACCCTACTTATTTTCCTGCATAAACTTTTCTGAAAATGTCTAATATAAGAAAGCAGTGAGCCATTATTATAGTCTACACCAATGCACAATATTTGTTTAAAACATGAAATTAAATGGCATTGAGATACATCAAGAGAAACAAAAACCAGTATCTTCTAAAATTTTTGTGGTAAGTACAAGAATGGTTACAAATTTGTTCTTCATATGAGGTAATGTTTTCCTAGGGATACTGAACAATATTTAGGCATTCATTAACTGGCATCACATCAAAAGAAACATTGTGTTCCCGATAATACGGTGTGGTTCCTTAATCATATTGACAGAAAGTTAGCAAGTGATGTGGCAGATGAAAAAAAAACAAACCAGAAAACCAGAAATACTCTGCTTTATATTACACTATTTAGTGGTATCTGCATTTAACTGGATCTGAATTTGCTTACTTACAATTTTATTAAGACTGAAAGTGAAAAATAAATTCACTGTTATTCTGGAAGTTTATAGAAGCTGGAGAATATTGTCTAGGGGGAAATTTTTTCACTCAAAAAGAAAAAAGCATACAATTTAATGAGATGGAAAGAATAGCTTTCCAGGATGATGGTAAAGAAGTATGTTTGACCCAGAGTTATCTCACAGACACACTTGAAGCACTACTATTGAGGAGAATAACAGTCTATGAACTCTTAAAGGTCTCTGTGATTAGAGGAGGAACAAATGATGAACAATCTGGAAGTTGTTGCCTCTGATGGTTACAGGGAATTTAAAATTTTCGAATATTAGAACAGAGGCTCTTAGCATCCAAGAGCATGAGTTTGCTTGCATATTTCTAGTAAAGAGAAAACTCTTGGCCCTGGATTTTAGAAATGAGAATTCCAAAGAAGGAGAGGAGGCAGGAGAGAAATGAGAAGGTGGACTAGCAATAACATAAGGACATAGGTCAAGGGTCTTGGATATTTTGGTGATGTGGAGGTGGAGGTGAGGTAACTATGTACATCAAAACTGCAAGAGTCAACTTGGATATAAGCATGTGATCCAAACTATAGTAATCAAATTAAAGATAAGAAAAAGTAAGTTTGTTAAAGAGGTGGGGTGCGAAGAGGGTGTTTGGTGGAGGGATATATACACTGGTAGTGAGCTTGGAATCAGAACATTGAATAGCTCAAACTGCCATGAACTGATTTGTGAATGACAATGAATTAAGAAAACTTTAATCATTATGTGCAGCTTCTATTTGAAGTATCTCATCATTGTAGAATGTTAATCTATTCACTTTTTTCTTTTGTATTCCTTTTGCCTTCTGATAATTGAATCCTGCATACTGAAAGTATATCCAGCAAACTGAGGAATTTGTTAGAAAATAGTTTTAGTTTATTTATGATCCTGGGCCATATTTTGGAGAAAAATAAACAGAAAACAAAATCCAAGAAAACCAAACCCATCGTCATCTTAATGAAAAATGCATGCTAAAGTCTTTTCTTGTATTTGATGGGAACTTGCCACTTTCTATTAATTTTTTTTTTACTCTTGACTTTTATTTTCTACTATCAATATGGTAAATAAGTCAAAGGATCACATTCTTTACATTATAAGTTATTTGTGTAATACTACACATACTATGTTTTATTATTTTTTAATTTTTTAAAATGTTATTAATGGGTTTCTTTTCTTTTGGTTCTTTGGGTTACACCTGGTGATGCTCAGGGGTTACTCCTAGCTCTGCACTCAATAATCACTTCTGGTGTTGTGCAGTGGACAATATGGTATGCTGGGAATCAAACCAGGTCAGCCATGTGCAAGGTAAACACCAACCCCACTGTGCTATCACTCTGCCCCTGTTATATCTTAAAAACCATTTTTTTCTGGTGTCAGTGATCTATTGATACTTTATATTCCTGAGCATATACCAGAATTTATCTCATTTTCATATGGTAGCTATTAAAGAGATATTTAATACTTCCCAATAATCCATGCCTGTGTTTGTTTTTATGGGATGAATAATTGGTTCTGTGATCCAAAATCATACCTGTGTTGGTTCCAGGATATTATTTTAGTTGGTAGAGCACATGCTTTTCATGTATGAGACCCCAAGTTTGATATCCACTAACATCAACAATACAAGCGCGCACCGACACACACACACACACACACACACACACACACACACAATGTGGCACTTTGGACTTAGGTATTTAACAGATAGGTATCTGTTTTTTATTTTCTTCTCTAAAAACTTTAGTAGTGAAACATTAAAATAGATGAAAATATAATATGAAGAGAGCCTACATATTTGCACTACTGGATGGAATAAATTATCCTGGTGGGTCAAAGTCTTCGAAACTATGAAGTGCTTTGTATGATTGAGATACATACCTCTGTTGTGATAACTGATTGAGATTTGGTGATAATTTTTAGAAAAGGCATATGCCCTATGATCTCATTTTATTTATTATTACTACAGTGTAACATGTTCTACAACAGAATTAATATTTATGCTCTAGGCATATAATGTTACTGCACCAATGATGTCATCTTGTTTTATTTATTTTCCCTCATTTGGTGAGTTATCTATTATATCAGCCTTTCCTAGCCAATTGAATTAATGCTATAACTATTCAGAACTGTTTCACATAAAATAATAGGCAACATCATTACCTCTAATATTAAAACTTGCCCCCCACCCCGTCATACTGAACATGGTATCCACTTCTGTTACACATCCAGTTGTTTAAAGCTGTAAGGATTTTCAAAATAATCATGATCCAGCTGTGTAGCATAGACAGGTCTTCTGTTCATTCTTTACCTACAGAGTTGCAAAAGAAGCAAAATTTCCTGTCTCCGTGAAATTACAAGATTGAAAAACATAAAAATAAGGCATAACAAATATCGAGGTTGAGGATTTTCTGTTAACACTGCTAAAAGTTGGAATGGGAAACTGTTCATAGACTTTCCCAGTCAACAACATAAATATGGGTTCATACTATCATACATTAATATATGTTCATTCTCTCCAGTAATTAGTTATATCTTAGGTAAGCATCTCTTTAGCGAGCACCTTTTCAGAACTACCAAAAATGCCCCTAAACACAGGATATATTTATTCTAACTATAAATATAGTTAGATTTATATAGTTAGAGTTAGATTTATTCTAACTCAGGTTGTTCTTGAACTTAGCCAGTTTAAATTCAAAAAGTAATGTGATTTATGCAACCTGGACAATAGAGAAGTCATTCCTTTTTCTTATAGTTTTATATATTAAAATTCTTTTCATTATAATTTAGGTAGTACGGTTACAATAGACTTAAGTTTTATAATATTATTGTACAAAGTTACTGCACCTTATCAACACCAAAATTTCCTTATGTCATCACTGGTCCAGTATTCATTCCGTACCACAATCCTCTTTCCACTGTGAATAGATTTTGTAAATGCCAAGGGTTTTTCATTGTTCAGTACTGTCTATTCCCTTGTTTTGTCTCTCTGTATTTCACAGATGAGTGAGATCATCTTGTATTTGTCCTCCCTCTGATTTATTTTGCTTAATATGTTGCCCACAAGTTCCATTCACATTTCAGCAAACTATGTTATGTCATCTTTCCTTACAGCTGCATAATAGTCCGTTGTGTGTGTATATATACATCCCAATTACCATATACACTCTTTTTTATTGTAAATTTGTGTTGTTTTCATATTCTGGCTAAGTAATAAGTGCTGCAGTGAACGTTTGTGTGAACATATCTCTTCTAATTAATGTTTTTATGTTTAAGGGGCAGATGACAAGAAGTGGAAACTCTGGATCCCATGAGAGTTCTCTTAGTTTTTCGAGGCATCTCCTTTCTATTCTCTGTAGAGACTGAACTTGGAAGCAATTCTTATGACAGATTTAGCATATTCATGATGTTTCCCTTCTGTTTAGTGGCTAGATGGTAACTTGGAATATTAGTTTTCTTACCAGAGTTCTGATATATTTCAATAAGTAGCTCTGGGTTTTTATAGAAGACACAACTATTTTACTTGTCTTTCTAGCATTAATCAAGATCACCCTAAGGGTTTCACATTATCCATCTTAAGCATGAAGTGTGATACTTTAGATTTTATTCCAGTTCTGATGGAATAAATTAGTTGCAAATTGTTAGAAGATTTAATCCGTAATGGACTTAAGACCATTATCAGTCCTTTGGCATTATGGAGTTTTCATGTTTCTTGGCTGTAATTATTTTCACACACTCTGAAAAATGCAGAGATTGCTTATTTCTTCCATTATTCATTTGAATTTATCAGTGATCTTCTCCTGACCAAATAATAACGTATGACGTAGTAAGTTCCTACTGCATGGTTCTGGTATTGACTGCTATAACACGAGCTGGTTTCTATCAGAGTTTCCTATTAAAGAATTTAGGCTGTCAGGAAATCAAGGAAAACTTATTGCCCTTGTTGAGTAATCTCATGCCATGGGCTGCAGTGAGTGAAAGCCAGACAACCTTTCTGTAAGTTCTTTTGAGTGTAACTGGCAGCATCTAGAATCTGCATCTTTCTATCGTGGAATATTCATTAATCTTGTTTATCCCTGGAAGAACACTACCCTGTTTCCACAGTCATCTGCCTGTCAAAGAATGATACAACAGATCATCTTCAAGTTCAAGTCATGGATAAGCTTTTCAGTCATTGTGGAAATGAAGAGTTGGCACTGCCAATTCTTTTTCTTTGTTCTTTAGCTGATAAATGAGAAGCAAAATAATAATTTCACCACAGGGATTTGACTCAGACATGTTCTCCTTAAATTCCTCATAGGTCCTTAGATTCATAGATCTGTGGACAGAAGCTCTCCTTCATCCCCCAGCTGCTCTGTAATTCATTAGTATTATTTACTCCATGGATGCTAATACTGAATATAAAATTCATATTATCTTAATTTTTCAGGTCACATCCCAGTTCAGTATTGATTGTGGGTAGTTCTTTCTCTCTATTCACCCTAAATTCATACATGGCTTTTCAATACATTCTAAACTATAAAATGCGTTTTGTCCTGTCTTCAGAACAGGAAATAGTTGCTTTATCTAAATGTTCATTAATGAAAGTATATCAGCTTAAAGAGGAGAGGTTGATTGTGAAATTGTTATTCCCCAGTAAGTCGTTACACATCAAAATAAGCTTCAATACTATTTTTAAATTACCATACATAGCAGTCTTAAAATTAGAAATAACTATTTTCTTGGATGACTAGCTATTTTAAGGCAATTAAGTTAGGTCAACAGAATACAGAAATTTATGATTTTTTAAAAAAATAATTTATAGGACCGGAGCAATAGTACAGTGGGTAGGGCATTTGCCTTGCACATATCGGGCCCAGGTTCAATCCCCAGCATCCCATATGGTCCCCCAAGCACAGCCAAAAGTAATTCACTGAGTGCAGAGCCAGGAGTAACCCCTGAGCATTGCTGGGTGTGACCCAAAAAGAAAAATAATGATAATAATAATAATTTGTAAAGGTGTCTTTGTTGAAAATAACATTGAAATTTAAAGCTAAATTTTTAAATATTTAAAAATTATAACAGAATATGGATTTGGGCAGATATTATCTGTAATGAAAATTTTCCTCAATCTCTAGCATAGAGTGGTGCAATTTGATATACCGCAGAGATATCTCTGGATCCCATGCTAGACTCTCTCATCCTAGACAACTTAGGGTGGGGGCAGGTGAGTTTCTCTGCCAGCCCCAACAGAGCCCTGGTGGCCAAACACCTCGAACTCCATCACCACCATGCTCCTGTCAACCACCACAGACTCAGACAAACCTCACCCATGAGTGAATCTGCTGAAAAGCCCAAGTATGTGGGACCTGTGACTGAAATCTCCAGGTCGCATGGAATTGGGAATGGGGGACCTCTTTCCATATCCCTCTGCTTCCAATAAGCCTGGCAGTAATGGCCAGAAACTGCCTCTGGTGCCATGTAAGCGCATCAATAGTCATGATCCATAGACTCACAAAAAAAATCTCAGAAGAGAGCAACACTGAGCAATGTGCCACAGAGATGTCTCCGACCCCAAAGTCACCATCCAGTTAAAAAAATTAAATTAACATCAACTGTATAACCACATTTTAAATTTTAGAATTCGTGGAGCTATATCTCATACTCTACACCACTGATGTGTTAAGAGTAGCACAACACATTTGATGTGATATGAAGTAGAAGGCAACAAATCTCTGGGAAGAAACAATATATGTGTATATATTTATGTATACACACATATATAAAAGTGCACAAGTCTCAACTTTTAACAATGTGCTAGATATCTCTTACACAAGGGCTTGCTGGGTCCAGGGTGAGTAACAATGTTCACACACTTTCCTCTAAGGAAATGTATTTTGATCATTCTTGTGGATTATTCATAACAAGCAATACAAATTATTTAGGTCCTGCTTTGAGGGCGGGGCTTGGGATTGGGGTGGAAACATTCAAAAATGGTTGGTGGGTAGATGTAATGTTTGTGATATTGGTGTTGGAATATTAAATGTGACCAATTACTGTAAACAACTGTAGGATAACATTGGTTTGTCCTTTCCGTCTTGCCACAGGAAGCTGAGGTTTATTGGGTTACTCCCATCACAGTGCTCCCATTCCTCTGTGTTTACTTATAGCCTCTTTCTTTGTGTTTTCTCCTCTGCCAACCATCTTTATCTTCTCAACAGACACTGTTAACTTGTAAATATTGCTTTTCTCTCCTCCTTAAGTCCTTTGCACAGTTAATTTAGAGCAATGTCCCTTTTGTATGAACACAAGAAGACAGTTAATGTTATGCTTTTGTAACTTGGGAGTTAATTGACTTGGAATGATATCAATTCCTGGGCATCTGTTCTCTCAGCTTAAGCCTCAGTTGCTCTTACTTCCTAGCACCCCCAAAACAAGATCCTGATGAGGGAGGGACTGGATGGACCCAGGGTAAGAAGTGAGCTACCCTGACATCGAAATGGATCAGGCCAAAGCACCATAAAACTTAGCTATAAGTTAAGAGCACGGTCATGAACAAATTCTGTCATGAACCAAAAAATAACATCTAGATTAAGACCCTGCTAGGGTTAGGAAAGATTAATCTGTCATGAGCACTGTAGTCTGAGATATATAGAGAGCAGAAGGGCTTTTGATATGTTGACTGGCTACCCTCAACACTGGGGAGTTGGTGAGAGACCAGAGAGAGACCAGGGCAGCAAGATGGAGTGTGGAGAGACTAACAAGGGGGGCAGAGGGAGAAGCATGTAGGAGAAGAATGCAGGAATGCAGGAGCAGGCGTGGGTGGGGGAGAGAGAGAGAGGGCATGGAGAGAGAGAGAGAGAGAGAGAGAGAGAGAGAGAGAGAGAGAGAGAGAGAGAGAGAGAGAGATGAGGCTGCAAGAGGGAGTGTGAAGAGATGAGCTGGAGAGACAGGAGAAGACGGGTATGAGGAGCAGTGTGAGACTAGAATGGGGAGCTTAGTGAGTCTGGAACTTTGTCAGACTCACGGGGAGAATGGAATAAATGGTAACTGATCATCAACCAGCTTGGTGGCCCTCATTTCCTCCTTCATGCACCCATGGCATTGGCCATCCCAGGTGGGGAAGTGGGCCAGAGAGAAAGCCGCTGGGGCTTTCCTTGTCCGCCCAGAAATTACACAAACAACTTTATAAAAATAAAATAAAATTTAAAAAGAAGAGTGGAGCAGTTAAAAAAATTTCGGGGAATTCCATGATATGTTGCGTAACAACTATGTATAAGGAAATTATTTCTCATACCGAAAGTCAGGCCTAACCTATATATAAATGTGTTTTCTTCATTAAATATTAAAAAATAAGATTTTCAATATAATTAAGCACTTTATAAATGTAAATTATGTTAATACTATGTAAATATAATAATATAAAAATAAACACATAGACTTTATTGGCTTTGGTTTTGGACTACCTGGCAGTGCCCAGGGGTTTACTCCTGGCTCTGTCCTCAGGGATCATTCCTGGAAGGGTTACTGGGACCACATAGGTACCAGGGATAGAACCCATGTTAGCCTTGTTCAAGGCAAGTGCCTTTCCTGCAGTATTATCTCTCTGGTCCCACCTTCATTGATTTTATGAGTTCTTTTGTATGGTGTTGAATAGAAACTAGCCTTGCAGTGATGGTCATAAGCTAGCATATGTAGATGTTAAATTGTCGTACTGTTTACCTGGAACCCATATAAACTGCACAGCAGTGTTACTTCAAAAAAAATTTAAATACAGGAAAACGTTTAAATATGTAAAACCATATATCTGAAACTTAGGGAAAAAATAAGGCAAATGAATAAACGTTACCCAATCCTTGGATTATGAGAACAAAATTATTCTTAACAGAGGGCATAAAAAGACTAACAAATCAGAGGTGTCAGTTTTATATTAGTGGATGAAATTAGACGTTTAGTGGAGTTCCTAAAGAATTTATGTGAATGTCAATTTATAGAACTGTATATCTGAAACTTATGCAAAGTTATGAATCAGTGATATTTCAATTGGTTAAAAGTAGAAAATTAATTACTAAATGCAATAAAATTTAATGCTGGCTAAACTGCTTTTTGGGCTGGAGTGACAGCACAGTGGGCAGGGTGTTTGCCTTGCACTCAGGTTCAATTCCTCCTCCCCTCTCAGAAAACCTGATAAGCTACCAAGAGTATCTCACTAGCACAGCAGAGCCTGGCAAGATACCCGTGGCATATTCGGTATGCCAAAACAGTAACAACAAGTCTCACAATGGAGATGTTACTGGTGCCCGCTCAAGCAAATCAATGAGCAGAGAAAATCGATGAGCAATGGGATGACAGTGATACAATGAAACTGCTTTTATCATAGTGGGGAAGTTTTACTTGTCTGATCACATATGATGAATAAAGAATTCTGTGGTCTTAAAAATAAATTTGTTGAACCGAGAGCCGCGACACGAGAAGCAGAGCCTCCGCGCCTATTGACTGTGATCCTGAGGTCTCCTAACCCATTTTGGCACCAGAGCGGATGCTTGAGCCATGCATTTTGACTGTGAACTGAGCTACAACCTTGTGCAGCCCGGGGAGGGATTTTTTTCCCTCTCCACCCCATTTTTCTGAGCAAAAATGGCGGCAGCGGCAGCAGCCACGCGGTGAGAGCCACCCTCTAAGACCCCTCCACCAGGAGGTAGGACTTTCTTTAGTGACGTAGCCTATAGGTGGTCCTGGGAGGGGGGGTGTTCCCGGCGCGCCTTCCGCCCAGAGATGAACCGAGAGCCGCGGCACGAGAAGCAGAGCCTCCGCACCTATTGACTGTGATCCTGAGGTCTCCTAACCCATTTTGGCACCAGAGCGGATTCTTGCAGCCATCCATTTTGACTGTGAACTGAGCTAAAATATTAGAAAGCCAAAACCGCGCGGCTGCGCGGACTCAAAGTCTTCACTCTTACCAATGAAGAGAAATTATTAGATGATGCCTATTCGGCAGGCCTGATTGTTGGGGAAAATTTCCAATCAATAATAGTGAGTTCTGTATGGAAATATGAAATGTACTCTATATATATATAGAATAATGGGAATATCATTAGCTACTTAGATGGGGGGTGAGGTGGGAGGGGGGTGTATTGGGGTTCTTGGTGGTGGAACGGGTGCACTGGTGAAGGGATGGTGGTTTAATCAGTATTTGACTGTGACTTGAACCTGAAAGCTTTGTATTTTTTTCTTGTTTTCACGGTGGTTCAATAAAATATTTCTTTAAAAAAAAAATTTGTTCTTGTGCTATTATTAGCTATTTGTTAAATACCAGGAAGACAGAAGAAAATGTGAGCTTTAAATTATGCTGGTTACTTTCAGATGTTATTTCATTTAATTCCTAAAACAGCTCTATATTACAGAAATTTCTTAAAAGCCTTTACAAATATGTTCTGCTCCGGTTTGACCTCCAATGTGAAGTTCATCAATTTGAAGACTATTAAGTCAAGAAACATAGACACCAAAGCAAAAAGGCCTTGGATTGGTGAATATTCTGATGTGATTTGCAATTTTATCTGCTAAATTGATTTATTACAGAGGAAGCACCAAAACAGAAAACAAACAAACAAAAAGAAAGTTCTTTCTATTGTGGAGAGTGCTGGATTGGAATTGGAGTCACAGGATACATAGTTGCTTAACTTTTCTATAAGTTAATAATTTTAAAGTGAATTATATTGAAGTCACAGTTTTTAAAATCTATAAACTCAATAGCATGATTATAGTTAATGTTCTTCAAATGTTTGAGATCAATAATAAGAACTACATTTTACATTGCAGCACATTAAATACTGAGTTTCACAAAATGTTTCTGATTATTACTCTGTAAAAGGCATTCTGATATTTTACTCTGTTCTAGTTTATTTTTTAGTATAATGGTTGTGGATTACCAAAAATAATCTTATAGCCCACAGATGTATCTTAAATCACGCTTACAAATTATGATAAATTAATGTTGTATTTTACTGCCACTCAAGAAACAGACTTCTTTTTGCCTCAATTCAAAATAACCACCACTGGAAACCATCTTTTCTACCTAGGCACTTTAAAACATAGAGTTAAATTTAATTTACATTTTTTTATGTTTGAAAAAATTAGCAATGTAGTTCAGGACAAAGTTCTGAAGTAGGGAGATATTGAATGATATGAAAGGATCAAAAGGTTAACATGATTCATTGAGCAAATATGCTTAAAGTATCTGAAATATCATAACAGGAGGTGGCTGTGATACCCTGTCTGGCATAGTTCCCAAAGTATAGAACTTATGTGTATCTCTACTAAAAGCGATAACGAAGGGTATATGATGTTCACTCTATCTTTTAAAAGAGAAACTAAGGTAATTGCAGTTATTTATTTCTTATGTACTTGGGCAGCATTTTCAAGGAGAATTTTTTTATGTTTTATAATAATAAAGATTTAGACAGTCCAAGAATTAAATTCAGTTTAGTGAAGATTATACTTTTGTTTTACAGGTAACTTTTATCTTCTTCAGTAAGTTTTTCTTCCCCAAGAAGTGTACCACTGGAGAGGAAGTCTGTTATTCATTCCTGAGATCTGTGCTGTGTTTCTTCTCTGTATGCCCCTGAAAGGCAACAAAGATAACTAAGACAAATGAGACTTCTTTCAACTTTTCGGAGCTTACATTTATTGGATCAGAACATGCAAGAATTGATTACTCCGTGACCAAAAATGCTCTTCTTAATCTGTTTTCCTTCCCAAGTTCGTTCCTACTACAACTGTTCAATAGAACTTACCAAAGGTAGTGCAATAAAATGAAAAATGCACAAGAAAACTCTATTAATAAAATGACAGTAGTGTGAAAATACCTGCTCTAAAATTGAATATAATACTTCCCAATGTCATTACTTCAAATATTTTAAAGTTGACACATGACCCCTTTGCAAATTTAAGTATAAAGATGGCAAAATCAAAGAAATTGCTATCTGAAATAATATTTTATTGCTTTTGTGATGTAAAAGTCCAATGTGACTAATTTTCAGAAAAAATATATTCTTATTTATTTATTTTTTAATTGAATCATCATTTTTAATTGAGCTACAGTTACAAAACTTTATTTATTTATTTTTTGCTTTTTGGGTCACACCCGACGATTCACAGGGGTTACTCCTGGCTCTACACTCAGGAATCACCCTTGGCGGTGCTCAGGAGACCATATGGGATGCTGGGAATCGAACCCGGGTCGGCTGCGTGCAAGGCAAACACCCTAACCGCTGTGCTATCACTCCAGCCCCAAAACTTTCATGTTTGAGTTTCAGTCATGCAATGATCAAACACCCACTCCTCCACCAGTGTATATTTTCTACGGCCAATGTCCCCAGTATCTTCCCCCCACCCAGAACTATATTCTATAATATAGTACTTAGTATAGTGTAAAAGATATCCCTCAAAATTCAATATCCAAATAAAGGAGTTGCAAGGTATATGCTAACATGGTAGATAGAATCATGGTTTTCCAAAGATAACTGTATTCTAGTCTATAAAACTTCTATCATAAATTCAGAACTTGAGATGGGGAAATTACACTGGATTAACTAGGTAGATCCAATAAAACCAGTATGATTCTTATGAGAGGAAGGCAAATATCAGCTTCAGAGAAAAATTTAAAGGTATAATATTACTGTCTTTAAGGACAGAGTGCCATGACCAAGCAATATAAATGGTCTCTCAAAGCTAAAAAGATATGAAAATTATTTTTTCTACTCTAGTAACTAAAAGGAATGTATCTCTACCGTTCTTTTATTTTAACACTATAGCTATTCCTTTGGACTTCTACACTCTGAAACTTAAGAAAGAAAAATGCTTTAAATCATTAAGTTTGTGCTCATTTGTCAAAGCAGCAAGATAGTAATACAGATAATTAAAAACTTAGATGTAGGTGCATGGGTTCAGAGGCTTAGGTCCCTCTGTGGTATAGAGGCAAAGTATCTGTAAATCTAAGTCACTAGATCCAACCCTGGTGTTGCACTCAGGGAATCAAGAAGTGCTAGGCTTTAACCAAAAATTCTCCATCTGAGACTACTTTATTTTAAAGTAGAATATTATTTTCTAACCCACATTTCATTTAATTATACAAGACAATATCAGCTGAAATGGAAAGGCCAATTTATGTGCAATTGCTTCTGCTCAAAAGTTTGCATCAAGTGATATATTAACTAATCCCCATAGATTCTAGATTCAGTTAAAGTGGAGCTAGTAAGATTGTCTCCTGCCCCAGCACCTGGCTGTATTCACAGGCCCTTTGGAGCAGGGGGCGGGTTAAGTTTCCCTCCCCACCCCAAGCAGAGCCCTCCGAAGCCCAAAAGCTCCTAAATCCAGCCACAGCCATGCTCAAGGCCACTCTCCACACGCTCGGACAAGCCTCACGCATGAAGGAACCGCCGGAGGAACCCAGATGTGCAGGACCAGTGGCTGAGATCTCCAAGCCTGCTCAGATCTGGACTGGGACTCTTCCACCCAGACCCCCCATTTTCCAGTACCTTGGCAGCCACACCCGCAAAAAATCCCATCAATGGCCAAGATCCAGAGACTATAAAACAATTCATACCTCTTACAGCCTAGTTTTCCCTCTCAGAGAAACTTGCAAGGTACCAAGAGCATCCTGCCCGCATGGCAGAACCTGGCAAGCTCTCCATGGCGTATTCGATATGCCAAATACAGTAACAATGATGGATCTCATTCCCTTTACCCTGAAAGAGCCTTCAATGTGGCACCATTGGGAAGGATGAGTAAAGAAAGGCTGCTAAAATCTCAGGGCTAGGACGAATGGACATGTTACTGGTGCCCACTCAAGCAAATTGATGAACAACGGGAATGACAGTGATACAGTGATACAGGAAGAAAGTGTGTTTACAGATTATGTATTTCCACTGGTAAATCTGAATTTGTCAATTTAAGAAAAACACATAGCTCTATTATATGAGTTGCACATTTTAAGTCTTCTGATAGTATTTTCATTGTCAGCTGTAGCTTGAAGTTTCTTCATGATTTGTTGATTCATGACCTTAGTCCATTTGTATTGTTGTATGATACTTGAAAGTAAGTCATGTTACCCAGATCCATATGTCTGTAACTCTTTGGTGAACCTGGACTCTGCTACGGGACAAAGTCTGGGAGAAACCCAAACCCCAGGAAGCTACTTTTTGCCAGCATAAATAAAGGATGCTGATATGAAATAGTTTGAATAGCCCAAGAGAAATCCATCACTACCACTGGAAAAAACTGCACAACATGTATGCTCAATTGATATTCAGCTGGGAACTCTTTTCTCATAAGTCCAGGAGGATTAAATGGGATGCATTATGCTACTGCTGCCATTTAGACACCATGGAAATACTATTTTAGATCAATAGTGTGTTTCAATTTTTTGCAATGTTTTATATTTTATCCTTGTATTCATTTACCTTCACTTTTTAGGGAAGATTTCTGGTGATTAAATACAAATGCATTAAAAAATTGTATCACTATATTCATGAAGAATGAATTCATGAAAATTTCTCCTGCTTAAAGAATTTTGTTTCTTGGGAATCTTTCTTGTGTTGTACATTCAGAAGTCAGTAGAACTAGCATTTTCAGCAGCAATGCAAATGTAAAAAGGGGGTAGAAAACAGAAGAAATTCCATAGCCTTTAAACATCAATTTTTACAATAGACTTTACTGAAAAGTTCTCATTGTTTTTATTGTCACATATTATTCTCAGTCCTGATTTTATGGACTCTTATCTGCAACTGCTTCAAATAAGTAGCCGCCCAACCATTCTCATTCCATCCAAGTAAATCTCAGTGTACTCAGTATCAAATTCTGAGTATTTGTTACTTATTTCATGAAAGTATAGGTGTTTGTTGACTGGATCATCCCTGTCAGCTATTTTCCACTTGCTGTTTTGTCTCCTTTTTCTTTTAGTTCAGTCTGGAACAAGACTAAGAAGCCAAAGTTCTCCTGACATTGCTTTCTCTGCCATGACATAGAGGCATGGGTTTGATTGCTTACTGTGTGTAAGGACAGTTTCACAGGGTGTATGACTATTCCTTCTTGGGAAATGGTTATGGATTCTGTCTCCAGTGGAAGCTATGGGTAACCAATCACATAGGAATTTGAAATAATTGCTAAAAGTGTGTGTTGGGGAGGGGACCAGGAACAGAATGCATTTTGTAGCTTCAATGAAATGAGCACTACTGTTGTAGAATGGTGTCCTGACCTGATTCATTATGGCTGTACAGTCTGGTTTGTGCAATGTTGTTCTCAGTCTTGCTCCATAAGATAATACTCAAAGCATTCTGAAGAAGTCATCTCAGATTCAAGTAATTGTAGGACCTTGGTGATTCAAATTTGATAAAGGGGAAGAGAAGAAAGATATCCAAGTTGGGTGAACTTGACCAGATTGTATAGATGGCTCATGTGAGGGTTAGCCAACATCCAAATAAAAGTATCTAAAAGGAGTTCTTTACTTCCTAGCATGCTCATGTGTACTTGTCTGAAGCAAAACTTCTTATTCAGAACTTTCAGAATTTGCCGTAGAGTGCATTTAATTCCTGTACTTTAATTGAGTACTTAGCAAAACGAGGTGAATATTTGATAACAAAGTCTGTTCTTGTCACTTTTCTTCAATAACCCTTCTAGATTGACTGGTTTCTCTATGAAGACATTCGGTGTTGTAAAACAGTGTTTTCAGAAAAAGTTATGTTTAGAAAGGGTCATGGGAACTCTCCTTAAAGAAGGATGTCCAAAGAGCATGCTTGTCATGGAAATATTCACATTTCCCTTTCAGGGAAGACAGTGTTACTTGACTCCGAGGCTAGAATTAAATTGAGAATAAAGAGACCTGTCCTACAACTTAAACCCCGCAATGTGAGGGTTAACACTGGCTTCATTTGTGTTTCTTTAAAATATTCTATGTGTCTCAGAGATAGGTAATTTTTCTCAACTGGCCATCAGGAATCTTATCATTTTCAAATGCAGGCCTTCTTCCACATTCAGTGGCCATTTTCTTGCTTCACACAGAACATCTTTCCTTTAAGAGAAGGAGTTAAATATGCCAAGGTCTGAGCAAACAACCAGGTTTGGAGCAAGCAATGTTGGCACCGAGCAAGTACTATAAAACACTTGTTTCTTTGAGATGGGCAAGCCCCCAGAAACTTGTGCAAAGACTGCTCTGCAAGTGTGCTACCAGGCTAGTTAAAGCCATGAACTCAGGGGAACAAACATAGTCACCCATTCTCACCACCCCCATTTTAGCCCTCACAGTCATAGTGTAGCACTTAAGCATAGTATCTGGCAGACAAAAGGAACATGAGTTTGTTTGCTAATGAAAATAAAAGGGTTTTTTTAATATATAAAATTTCAGCTTATTAAGAGCTATTAGGTAAATGATTGTTACTTTTTGTCATCTTTGGAGTGGGGGTTAATTATATGTTTGCCTTTTCAGAAAACCCAAAACATCAAAACCCAAACTTTTCTTAAGAGATTATCAAGTAATTAGTTGCCAACTAGGTACTGGCATCTTGGCCTTCTTACCTCTGCCGAGTACTCCATTTTGTCTGTAGTTTCTCTTATAGGATTCAGTAGAAGTTAGAATAAGAGCATTCTTTCTTTTGGATACTTTAAAATATTATTTATGAGTCATGAGACATTTTTATATTTTAATTTACAATATCAGATTATGAAACATTTTAAAGGGCAAAGTAGGTAGAACTTGTTTAAATTCTGTGCATTTTTCTTTTATTATTAAAATAATTCCCTATGTGTCATATAAGCTTAGAATTTATTTAGTATAATTCGAACACCTACTTTAAAAATAATTTTATATTGATTTGAAGAGTGTATGTTCAAGAAAGAGAAAGGAAGAGTTTTGCTTTTCATACTGCAAAATGTTTAACTTAAGAACAATCTCAATTTATTTTGTACATATTTTAGTCTCAATTTTACTCCGAAAGTTAAGAGTAGGCTAGTTGTTCTGTGGTTAAAACCTGTTTTTATTCAAAACTTTTTATTTTTAACAACCTCAGTCTATGTATAGTTGGTACTCAACATTTAGGTTCTTCCCTCATCTGTTACACAGTATTTCTGGTGAGTTGACATTCTTTTGTTGGCCTTTGAAGTAGGCATTGAAATGAGAACCAGCCAAAGTTGTCTGTTTTTGTTTACCAAATTGCTTTCCAGGATTCTCTCCAAGAAGCAACCCCCAAGTCATTGGGACTTGCCAAAATGCTAAAGTAAAGCATTGTTTCCACCAATTTAGGTTTCTGAACTTCTCTCAATTTACTGGAACATGACACATGGAATATTACTGTCTGACTTAAGAATTGATAATTCGGGCCCAGGTGATAGTACGGTAGGTAGGGCGTTTGCCTTGCACGCGGCCGACCTGGGTTGGATCTCGGTTTTTCATATGGTCCCCCAAGCGCTGCCAGGAGTGTAGAGCGAGGACTAACCCCTGAGCATTGCTGGGTGTGACACACACACAAAATATTGATAATTTTTTTTTTTGTTTGTTTGGGAGGCACTGAAGGATTTACACTGGCTCTGTGCTCAGGGATCACTCCTGGCCAAGCTCATGGGACTAAATGAGGTTCCAGGAATCATACCCCTAGGTCCGCCACATGCAAGGCAAACACCCCACCAAGTGTACTATTGCTCCGGACTCTGGACTGAATACTCCTTATACCCTTCTTTTAAAAGCTTTTTTCCTCCAGTTTAGAAAAAGAGAAATAAGATAAATTTTCAAATCCATGTTTGAATTGACAAAAGACTCAAATAACTGCTTCTTTCATCTCACCACTTTCATCGACTAAGGTGATTAATCAAAAAATTTACTATTTATTGTTTTACATATTATGCTAAAATTGTCTTTTAAGAGCCTTAAATAAGAGCTTAATTATTAGAAATTACTCATCTTAATTACTTCATGTAACACTGAACTGTTTAATCAGAACTTCAAGGGGGTAAAATGGTTTTCATGTTTTTCACACTGGAAAGGTGTTCTCCAATCAGTTCCTCTTAACCTTTTCCTCCTTCTACCCTTTAAGAGAGTCATATATTTTCTTTTAGACAGATGCAAACATGGATGTGAGAAAAGTCAGCATCCTTTACTCAAGAAGCTAGGGTTTGTTTTTATTTTATTATGACATTATGTTGATGTTCTAGGGGGCTACATCCGGATGTTCAGGAGTCTCTTGACAGTGCTCAGGGACCTTGTGGTGCTAAGAATGTAGCATGCAAGACATGCCCATCAGACCTTTAGGCTTTCTCCCCTGCCCATAGATGATGTCTTATGACATTCTATTTAAAATTATGTTTAACAGTGTGTAATTATTTATTATGAAAGCTAAATCATCTTAAAATAAAACCTAGTAGTTGGGGGCTGGAGAGATAACACAGCAGCCTTACATGGGACAACCCGAGTTCTAGTCCCAGTATCCCATATGTTTCCCTGAGCACCACTAAAAGTAATTCCTGAGTGCAAACCCAGGAATAACCCCTGTGCATTGCTGAGTGTGACCCAAAAATTTAAAAAAAAAATCTAGTATTTGTTGATGAGAAGAATTTATAGGGTTATTTAATTTTTACTTAATTAAAAAAAGTGATTTAACCAGTACTGTGAATTACTCTTGGCAGAAACAAAAATATGTTTTTGCCATATTGCTTTTAGAAAAAAATTAACTTTTTTACTTAGGCACTGTGACTTATAAAGTTCTTCATAGTTGAGTTTCATATATGTAATTTTCCATTATATGTCACCAATGTCAACTTTCATCAGTGTTGCCATTACCCTCCTACCTACCAGCCTGCCTCCTTGACAGACACATTTTAAAGTTTGGTTATTGTAGTTTGGGTCGCAAAAGTTTTTTGTTAGTTGTTTTTTTTAGTTTAATTAGAATTTTTGTTTTATTGCTTAATTTAATGATATGAAAGTTATGAATTCTTATGGTATAATGCAGGGGAATATGAAGGCCTTGAGTTTGTCTTGGTAAAAGAAAGACCCTTATTAATCTTTGAGTTTAATATTCCTTTTTATCTTATGTTTAATTGATATATAATAGGTTGAAATGGTGAAAATTTACCTTTTTAAAATAAGCATAAAATAAGCATATATAACAGAACTAACAATATAGGACAATGAGCTAATAATATTATATATTTTGAGCTTGGTACAGTTTATACATACCAAGTGCAGTTACAAACTTCTGACAGGTATTTATTAACTCCTTACATTTTATTAAGTACTGATGAAGTTGGTACTATTATTACTCATGGTTTGTATAAGAGAACACTGAATACAAAGATTACTTTCCCAAGTTTATAGAGCTAAGTGGGTATGACATCAAATCTTTTTCTCTCTTTTATCTCCCCCTGTTCGATAAAAGGAAATATTTTCAAATGTGAAACCTTAGCTTTACAGAAAAGAAAATAATGCCAGACTTTTCCAGCATACCATTATCCATTTGATATCAGTAACAGAATGGATGGATCTCTTTAAACCAGCAGGACAGTCACTGAACATGTCTTCAAGGTCTGACTGTTTAGGAATCATCAAAGTTATGTCTGAAGAATATAATTCATTAACTCACTTTGTGCTGTCTTGTCTGTATCTTAGGCAGAATTTTCACAATGTGGTAATATTTCTATAAACAATGGGAGGGGGCAGAGAAAATAAATTGTTATAAAAGGTACATACCTCTGTGTGGCTGGAATGGGTCTATATTTGGTATGATTAATCTGTTTTTCTATTTAAGAATTGAAAGTCATTGTTCAGTTCAGGAATTTGTCGTTTACATTCCAAAAATCCTTGTCTCTTGAACAGAACTAATGCATTGACATCATCAAAAACATCTGCTTTTGTAATCTGTGAGCCTGACTGATACTGTCTCTATTTTTTCTCTGCCATAGCTTGATATAATATTGTCTCTTTCTTCTTTGGCACATCATAGTATGTGATGGTTTGTGTACGGTTCCTGTGGATTAACTTTTATGTTTTTGTCCCTCCTCCCCTTGTAATGCTGGTAAAGAGTGATGGTGGTAGGAAAAGGTATGCAGAAAAAATTAGAAAAGCAAGACCAGCATAAGCTTCTTGAGATAATTATAAGTAATAGTTCCTTCTCATTCTTACTATTAAAAGTCACACTGTCGCACTGTCGTTCCATTGTTCATTGATTTGCTTGAGTGGGCACCAGTAATGTCTTTATTGTGAAACTTGTTCTTACTGTTTTTGGCTTGCCAGTCTCTGCCTGTGGGAGGAATACTCTCAGTAGCTTGCTGGGCTCTCTAAGAAGCCGAACTCGGTCGGCCATGTGCAAGGCAAATGCCCTGCCCACTGTGCTATTTCTCCAGTCCTTATTAAAAGTCTATCACTAAATAAATGAGTGAACAAAAGAAAATCTAAATAAGGTTTTGAGCATAAGAATAAAATAGTGTTTATTAATAGGAGGAAAATGGTTAGGATGATGCATGTACAGATGTGGATTTCTAAGTTTGTACAGGTGAAACTTTTATAATAGTATAAACCAATGGTACTTGAACCAAAATAGATATGTTATAAAAGATAGGTATGGATGGACTGAATCATACCTTTTTTTTCCACTTAAAAATCAGTCTGGTGACATCCATGGTGCTCAAGGTCCACTCCTGTATCTGCACTCAGGAACCTTTCCTAGAGTTAGGGAGACCAAATGTGGTGCCAGGGATTGAACCTGGGTTGGCTGCATGCAAGGCAAGCACCCTTCTCACTGGACTATCACTATGACTCCTCTCCTACTCACCTCCACCATATGTGAAGCCTTGAGATGAATCCGGGCTCAGCTGACATCTTCATGGCAGCCTGTCAGTGACCTTTAGATAAAGTGCATGGATAGGACCGAACAACACAGACATAATACTGAGACATAATACTCAGACATTTCAGGTTAGAAAGCTGGGAGTGTGGTTTTACCCTAGCAGTTAATGATCCATCATATCCCATTAAGACCACAAATTAGCCTCTTATTTAACTCACTAGGGCTTAGGTCAATAGTCCATTAGTCCTTTCTCCAATCAACATTCCCCTGCCTCCCCTTCACTCCCCCCCAAAAAAAAAAAACCCAGAAAGGCAACAGTAAGCACAAGAATCCAAACTTCACAGGTCACAGTGGTAAAGCGATTCAGAAACCCACCAGGCTTAATGAGTGAAGATGCTAGCCCAGATGACCCAACCAGTAATAATGAGCTATATAAATTCTCCAACAAGGAATTTAGAATGGGACTCTTAAGGATGCATAAGGAACTCAAAGAAACAATGGAACACATCACCAATATAATACAAGAGGATATGAGAACAGAAGTGAGGAACATACAAATGCAAACAGAAATGACAGATCTGAAAAACCTGGTGGGTGAAATGAAAAATTCACTGGAAGGCCTGAGCAGCAGAGTAACAGCTGCTGAGGACAAAATCATTAAGCACCAAGATGAGGTACAGAAAATCTCCAGACAACAGCAGAAGATGGAAAAGAGCCTCAAAATAAGCCAACAGATGACAAGAGAACTTTTGGATGGATTTAAAAGCAACATAAGTATCATTGAGGTAACAGAAGGGCAGGAAAAAAATCCTGATGAAGATGCAGCTATCAAAGCTATTGCTGAAAATTCCCCAGACCTGAACTTTTGAAGAGTGCTTGTACCCAGATCCAGGAATTCTAAAGAGTACTAGCTAAAATAACTTGTCACTTGTCACCCTGTTGTTCATTGATTTGTTCAAGCAGGCACCAGTAACATCTCCATTCATCCCTGTCTCGTGCTAGTGTAGCCCAATGTTGTCTGCTTGCTCAAGGAAAAAAAAGAGCCTCACACAGTTCATTTAGGGTCTTGACAAAGAAATCTGACCATCTTGTAGGCGACGTCCCATGGAATCCAGTAGGCAGCTGCTCTAGTCCAGCCCATCTGATTTTCAATGCCTTGACAAATGAGACAGCATCTCTGATTCTTGATCGTCTGGATTCCTTCTCTCACTTGAGTGAAACGTGATACGCCAAGCATAGCTCTTTCAATTTCTCTTTGGGAGACAATAGGATTCTCATCCTATTTTCTTAGGGCCCAGGTCTCTGAGGCATATGTTAGTGTTAGGAATGACAGTACCGTTAGGAAGAATGGTAGAGTTGAAAAGATGTGCCTGAAGCTGAAGGTTTTCATCCTCATAACCACTTCTTTGTCTCTCTTGAAGGTGTTCTACACTGCTGTCTTCCTCCTGCACAGTTCAGGTGCCAGGTCGTTTGTCATGTTGAAATCTCGACGTAGGTACACATAACTGCATTCAGAGATGTTCATTCCATTGAGGGCAAATGGAACATCAGAAACTAGTCTGTTTCTCATGAACATTGTCTTTGTGAGATTTAGCTGCAGACCGACCTTTCCACACTCGCAGTTGAAGTCGGGTAGCATTTGTGCCACTTGGCTGATATTTGGTTTAATTAGAACGATGTCATCAGTGAAGAGGAGGTAGTGTAGTTGCCAGAAATCTATCTTTCACTCCCATTCCTTCCCATTCCAGTCATTGCATGATGTTCTCGTGGGTGGCACTGAAGAGTTTCAGTGAAATGGTGTCACCTTGCCAAACCCCTCTCTTTATGTTGATGATGACTTCCTTGTAGAATAGTGAGATCCTGGTGGTGAATCACAGAGGATTCTGATGTACTGAGTTTGAATGCCCTGTTTGGCTAGGGCTCTGATGACCACTTCCGTCTCAACAGAATCAAAAGCCTTCTTTGAATCAATGAACGTTAGACAGAGCAGCATCTTGACCTCTCATGAAACCTCAATGAGTTTGCTCACCATGTGAATATGGTCAATCATGCTGAATCCTTTTTGGAACACGGCTTGCTCGCATGATTGTCCTTCATCTAGTGTTCTGCCAATACTATTCAAGATGACTCAAGTGAATAACTTGTAAATGACAGACAATAGGCAAATCGAGTGATAGTTGCCAATGTTGTGGATGTCTCCCTTCTTGTACAACAGGACAGTCCTGTTGGTTTTTCCTTTGGGACGCAACCTTGCATTCAGACCAGTAGCATGTGAAAAACTGAGCCAGTGTATTGACGAATACTGGTGGTAGATTCTTCAGGTGTTCAGGTCTGACCTTGTTTGGACCGGGCGTTGTATGCTTCTTTACTAACAAAATGGCGTGTTGGATTTCAAAAGGGAGAATGCTGGGAATGACATATCCATCCTGTGGAATTTGGTATGTGGGCAGGTGGATATGGCTATCAAAGAGATCCGAGTAGGAGTTGTGGATAACCTATTCCATTACCCTTCTGGAAGATGTGATAGATCCATCAGGATGTTGGAGGGCAGTCATCTTGATCTTATAGTTGGCAAAGGACAGGCGGGTGTTGCAAATACTTTCCCAGCTTCTGCCACATCAGCCAACACTGCTGCTCCTCTTTCTCTGAGGTCTTCTTCTATTGCTTCTCTGCACAGCTTTGTTAGCTCGGACGTTAGTTTGTGATTGCCTGACGCTCATGCCAGATCACGTTGGTGAATGAGCTCAAGAGTTTCCGAAGACATTCGACTTTTTGTGGCTTTCTCTCTCTCTGCATTCCTCGCATAATCATAGAGGTGCCGAACCAGTCAATTGTACTCCTCGTCAATGTTGTCAACAGCGGCATCTTCCCATGTTGCTGTGATAGTGCCAAAGAGCTCCCAGTTGATGGTTGTTCTGGGAGTTTTCTTCTTAAACTTTGCAGCCCTTTCTCCCCGCTCCGTAAGGTAGAATTTCGCACAAAGAAGATGGTGGCCTGATCCTGGTTGGAATTTTGGGATAATAGTGACATTGGTCAGTCAAAATCGTTGATTGAATATGATGTGGTCAATTTTGTTGTGGAACTGTCCACAGGAGACTCCCATGTCCAACATTTAGGTTTGGCCTTCTGGAACTGTGAGTTATCATAGATGGTCTTGGTCAATATGATAAACTCAGATAGTCTCTCACCCTAATCTTTCCATTCTAGGCCATGAGTCCCAATGTGGACTTCTTTGGGTGACCTTCTTAAGTCCTATCTTGGCATTAAAATCACCAACAATGACCTTGTAGAAGGTGTCGTCTTCGTTATAGAACTTCTCCAGCTCCATATAGAACTTCTCAATTTCTTCGTTGTAGTTGGCGGATGGTGCATAGACAATGAAGATAGAAAATGCCAGCAATGAGCCACATCTATTAAAATGTAAGCATTCAATTTAGGTTGTTAGGCATTCGAATGAATCTGTGCTCATGGCCAAGTTGGTGGTGACAAGGACACTGACACCACCGACGCCTCTGCTGTCGCATGTTCTGAGGAACAGTTCTTCTCCATTGTTGAAAACGGCGGGATGTGATCGATGGCTTCTCATCTTGGTCAATCCAATGATGTTATACTTGGACTTCCCTGCTTTCACCATCAGGTCCTCGATGGATGCTTCCAATGCCAGCATATGTGCGTTAAAAGTACAGTCATTTTAGTCCTTCTTCGTTTTGGCAGCCTAATTTGGCCCTGAGATTTTATCAGCCTCTCCTTGTTCATCCTTCTTAATGCTGCCGTATTGGGGGCTCTTCCAGGGTCTGGGGAATGAGGTCCATTGTTGTTACTGTTTTTGGCATATCAAATATGCCACAGGTAGCTTGCCAGGCTCTCCAAGAGAGATGGAGCCTTTTAGGGTGGTCTCTAATTGCCATTATAAGTGTTATGATGATTCACACCATATTTGAACCCCGTCAAATATGGTGCAGTAATGATGGAAAATGGGTAGGAAGTGTTTATGATGTTCATGGCCGCCTGGTCCGGAAAGTGGAATGGAGCATGGCTGCAGTTGGGTAGTGGAGGTCAGCTGATGAGGAATGTATCTGACACCAGCAGGGTGGATCTTATGGGTGTGACCCCTTGGTCACTGGAGATTGGTGGAAGGAGGCTGAGGGTCTCTGTTCCTGGGTCCTGTTGAACCTAGAGTCCAAGGTCACAAAGTTCCATATTACCTGGTTCTGTGAGACTTTATTCATGCGTAGGCTTGGCCACATGGTATAGAGAGCAGTGTGGAGACTGGCGGCAGTTGGGTCGGCAGTGTGTAGCTAAGATAAATCCAAATAAAGTACTCCAAGACACATCCTAATGAGAATGACAAAAACCAAGAAATAGTGAAACCAGCAATATCAAAGAAGAAAACTACTTACAAAGGAGCATCCTTAAGATTTACAGCTGACTTATCAGATGAAACCAACTGGCCTAAAGACAGTGGTGGGATATAGTGATAAAACTTAATGAAATGAATGCCTCATCAAGAATAACCAGCTAGACTTTATTCATATTTGAAGGAACAAAATACAATTTCACAAGTAAATAACAACTCAGGAACTTCATAGGCTCAAAACCATTGGTATAAGAAGGACTAAACAGGCTACTTTATTACAAGACAAGCCCCTCAAACATATCAAACTCCTACAAAAAGATGGAACAAAACCTCCTAACAATAATAATTCCAATGGCAATGGGCTAAATGCACCAATTAAGAGACACAGAGTGGCAGGGTGGATTAGAAATTGAACCCAACACTCTGTTGCCTGAAAGAAACACATCTGAAGAGTCAGAACAAACACAGACTCAAAGTCAAAGGCTGGAAAATAATTCTACAAGCAAACAATGCCTTCAAAAATGCTGGGGTGGCCATATTAGTATCAGACCATGTAGAATTCATGCTAAAAAAGGTTATAAGAGTCAGTTAAGATAATTTCTTAATGGTAAAGGGATCTGTAAATCAGGAAGAATTTCTAAATGCATGTGCACCTAGAACAGCAAAATACTTAAAACAACTTCTAAAAACTTGAAGAAAGATATTGACAA
Source organism: Sorex araneus (assembly GCF_027595985.1). Classification (NCBI taxonomy): domain Eukaryota; kingdom Metazoa; phylum Chordata; class Mammalia; order Eulipotyphla; family Soricidae; genus Sorex; species Sorex araneus. The sequence goes on along the minus strand of NC_073304.1, from coordinate 84,791,008 downwards.
CAACACAGTAATAGTTGGAGATTTCAATACTACTTTGTCACCTCTCAATAGATCAACCAGACTAAACCTAAACAAGGAAATACTTTCTTTGAGGAAAGAAGTGTAAGAGAGGGGGTTAGATATATAAAGGACTTTTCATCCCCAAATCTGGATATAGTTTCTTTTTTGATGCACACAGGAAATTCCCCAAGATAGACCACATGCTGGGCCTCAAAACATACCTCCATAAAATTAAGAGGATAGAAATTTCATCAACTATCTTTTTGACCATAATGCACTAAAAATGAAGTGAGTCACACACAGAAACGGGGACTCCAATCAAACACCTGGAAATTAAACAGCTCGTTGCTGAATAACTAGTGAGTTATAGGAAATTGAAGAGGAAAGTGAAAGATTCCTGGAAACAAATGAGAATGAGGACATGAACTACCAGATCTTGTGAGACAGAGCAAAATCAGTGTTCATATGAAAGTTTATAGCTCTGCAAGCATTCATGAGGAAGGAAGAAAGGGCCCACATAAGTAATTTAACTTCACAGCTTAAGATCTTGGAAAATGACCAACAAAAGTAGCCAATCAGGAAAGAGGAAGGAAATAATAAAACTTAGAGCAGAAATTAATGAGCTGGAATCCAAAACAAATAATCCTAAAGATCAACAAAACAAAGAGCTGGTTCTTTAAGAAAATAAACGAGATCAGTAAACCACTAGCAAGACTCCAAAGAAAGAGAGAGAGAACCCTAATAAACTGAATCAGAAGTGAAAAGGGGGACATCACAACAGAAACTACAGAAATCCTTAGGTTCATCAGAGATTACTTTGAGAATCTTACACTACAAAACAAGAGAACCTTGAAGAAATTGATAAATTTCTGGATTCCAATAACCTTCCAAGGCTGGGCAAAAAAGATTTGGAATAACTGAACATATCTATTGCCATGGAGGATATTGAAATGGTAATCAAAAGTCTTCCCCAGAACAAAAGCCCAGGCCCAGATGGATTCACTAGTGAATTCTTTTAAACTTTTAAAGAAGACCTACTGCCAATTCTTTTCAAGCTTTTCCAGGAAAAAAAAAAAAGACCAAGTAGGATTCATCCTGGGAATGCAAGATGGTTTAACATTTGCAAATCAATCAACATAATACACCATATCAATAAAAGAAAAAATAGAGGGGCTGGAGCGATAGCACAGCGGGTCAGGCGTTTGCCTTGCACGCGGCCGACCCGGGTTCGAATCCCAGCATCCCATATGGTCCCCTGAGCACCGCCAGGAGTAATTCCTGAGTGTAGAACCAGGAGTAACCCCTGTGCATCGCCGGGTGTGACCCAAAAAGCAAAAAAAAAAAAAGAAGAAAAAATAGAAACCAAATAATCATGTCAGTAGAGGCAGAGAAAGCATTTGACAAGATCCAGTACCCATTCATGATAAAAAATAAAAGAAAAACTCTCAAAAAATGGGAGTTGAAGGGATGTTCCTAATTATAGTCAAAGCATCTACCACAAGCCCACAGAAAGAATTATTTCCAATGGGGAAAAACTGCATGCTGAAAGTAGGTAAAGAAACAAACTTGATAACCTCTAAGTAACTGTATTGCAAACTATAATGCCCAAAAAGAGAGAAAGAGAGAAAGAGAGAGGGGGAGAGAGAGAGAAAGAAAAAGAGAGAGAGAGAGAGAGAGAGAGAGAGAAAGAGAGAGAAGAAAAATACCTGCCATAGAGGTAGGCTGGGGTGGGGGGCAACGGGAGGGAAACTGGGGACATTAACAGTGGGAAATGTACAGTGGGGGAGGGATGGGTGTTGGAGCATTGCATGACTGAAACCAGATCATGAACAGCTTTGTAACTGTGTATCTCACATTGACTCAATTAAAAAAATGTGTCTTTACAAAGTTGTTCATAATACAGTTGTTACAGGCATTTAATGTTCCAATACCAGTTTTACCAGCAGTGTGACCTTCCCTTTACCATTGTTCCCATTTTCACACCCACTCTCCAAGCCTGCCCCCTTAGCAGGCACAAAATAATTTATTTTGTATAGCTTGTTACAACTAAATGGTTAAGGGATTCATAAAAGTATACTTCAACAAGAGAAAATTTGTGAAAATTTTTATATTTCACCACGGGATCATTAAGTCCTTCTATGAAAATTTACTAAGCTGTGTGTTGCTAGTTTAACCTTATGTGTTATCATTTTTGTCTACTGTGCTTAGGTGGCTTCTATGTTGTTCTCTGATATGATTTGGTGCATTCTTACTGGGATGTCAGTATTGTGGAATTCGGATGTGTCCCACAAGCCTTTTTTAGGAACTTTAGGATCTGGGCACCTAGAACTGGGCATCTGAGTTTATATAGTGGGTGTGGGTGTGGCTGCTGGGGACTCCAGATTATGAGAGGAGGGATAGAAAGGTAAGAGGAGGCTGCTCATTCCCTCTCCAAAAAGACCCCAGAGTTTTTAACCTAAAAACCAGTGTGCCTGGAATATTCATTGGTTTGGCATCTCTACAGATATTAGTTATGATTAAATAGAGTTGGACAGTTGGCATGACAGCAGCTGTGGGATGTATGGCTGCTGGGGCTTTGGCAGAGTGGAGACTCAGCCCACCCTCCTGAGGCCATCCTCGAATTTTCAGATGGAGACCCTTGGACCTGTGAATTTTAGCAGCTTGGCTTGCATCTCTTTTGAGATTAGTTGTGAATCTATAAAGCTGGCAATGGCCATGGGATATTTATTTATACTGTCTTCGTGCGACCTTTTCATCTAGTCTTGGGTAACATGACTCTTTGACTAAGTCAAGTCTTCTATTATTTTACCCC